>NC_069715.1:10103302-10713302 GCF_027358585.1 Pangasianodon hypophthalmus | reverse complement strand
ATAACCATGGCAGTTTGGAAGTTTATATACTCTACCGAGTTAAGAGGAAAACGCAGTATTCAAAAACACATTTGAGTTACTGAGAGCTGCGTGACTTTTACAGCACAACTAGCTAACATCAGAATCGGAACTAAAGCGCTCCATGCTTCAGACACATTTCTTTCAGTCACACAAGCAGGGTTGTTTTTTCACTCTACTCTGGGCCAGTTTTGAAACTACAAATCAGAAAAAAGAAAAATGTGTCTTCTTTTTCCTATGGTGAAGATTCTGGGCTGGTTTCAGGTCTTTTTGTGCAGTTTTGGAGATGTAGTTGTGATGTAGGGACATTTTAATGCACAGCTTTATTTTGCTGTATGCTGCTAATATGGCTGGGTGATATGGACAAAATCTTATATTAGAGTATGAATAATTTCATATCTTAAAATATATGTATCATGATATATTACATTTTCTTTAAAATTGATGAAAAAATTGTCTATATAAAATAACTGCATGCATTCAGGACCTTACCTTACAAATGACTGTTTTCTGGTCAGTGTCTGATTTGTTATATCCAAACCATGTTGAAAACGACAGAAGTACCGCCCTATTTAGGTACAAGTTCTTCATCTTTTAGCTTTGCAGATGCCTGTTCTATGTTGGAGTGTTGTGGGGAGTTTCACTTTTTTTCACATTTGTTTTTGTTACAGCATGCCGCTAGTAGCTCCTAGCTCCAACCTTAGTGACATAAATCGGCTGCACAAAAGTGGCTTTTGTGACATGTATGATGTAGGAAAATATCGATCAATAGACGTTCTACGATGTGTATCGCTTAGCACTACGGCTAAGAGTTTGTCATTAAGTTTCAATGATTGTACTAGTTTTTACTAGATGAAAATGGAAACATAAGGCACATATTCACACAATACTTATTTTTGCTGTATTGCAAATGTGTCATATTGAGACACCACCGTATTGTATCGGATCTAATTTGAAGTTTGTGTATTGTTACAACCCTAATAGTTTCCCATCATTTGGTAAGCGGTACCAGAATTTCGAACCTAACAGCTCTGAGTATAATATCTATCAGATTTCCAGGGTGGCTCACAGTAGCTCTGGACTATTATGTGCACTATGTACGCAAGGGCTCTTCAATATTATTAGCAAAGTGCGCATGGGTGCAGGTTTTCTTTCCAGCCAGTCACCTGATTCCAATTGCTTAATGACTTGATCTTGGTCTTCAGTGCGTTACTTAACTGGTGATTTCACTAGTTCACTAGTTCAGTTCCTGGAGTAATTTTTCTCCCCAGTACATATGGATAAACTGGGAACGAATAGTGTTCTGCGAAGATGCTTTCAGCTGGCACCTTTATTTGTCCAAAATAATAAATGGAAGTGCATTTATCGTAGTCATAGATCGGAAATTACAAGTTACGACCTCTAGTCTATTGCGGTATTATTTCATCAGGGAGCACTGCTCCCATTTCAGAAAGCTAACGGCTTTAACCAGCGCTAGCTAGTCATTTCATGCCAGTCAACATTTCTCTTTGCCATTTTTGAATCTTTACTTTGCACTTTCTCAGCTGTCTGTCCATCATTGTCTAGCGCTAATCCACACAAATGGAAAATTCAGTCATAAGACTCTGAGTGGTACTGAGTGGTATTGTCCTAGTGGTGGCCTGCTACACGGGGTGTACTAAAGCATGCATGAGAGGGAAAAAAAACAAACCTGCCGGTCCACAAAGAGGAAAAAGGAACAACCCACCAGGAAAATGATCCAAAGTTTCCGATGACCAGTTTGCCCCTGGCAGCATGACAAGAACTATTTTTTGCTGATATTAGAGTAACCTAACAAGAAAGGGTTCGCACAAACTTTCATACAATATGTTGGACCTAAATCACTTGTGCATATAATACACATTTGTCATCTGAGTGACACTAATGATTTAATGCCATCATTAACTAAACTGCCTACAGCCAGGAAAGTTCCTCGCATCATAGATATAGAGCTGTCAATCATCTATAAATAATAATAAATTATTATAACAGCTTTCATCACTCTTAATTGTTTTCCTTTTATTACAAATTAGAGCTATAAGCAGAAGAGTTTTCCCAAAGAATACTCTCATTATCTCAGCTGGCTTGTGGAAATGAGCTTCATTGCCATGAACTTGTGCGTCAGTGCTTGTTGTCTGTATTGTGAATCCATTTCTAATGGCAAAGAAACGTCCCCGATATTTTCGATTGATAAGATTAACGATAAATGTGAACGCCAGGTTTAAATATGAGACAAAAGCTAAGCTATTCCCTTAAAATAAATGGAAAAGGAGCACAAAAATTTACCAACCGCTGGTTGATCTTGTTACTAGATAATTGTAGAACCCCGATGTGTGAGAGTGTGGAGGAAGACTCGGGAGACAAGTAGTAGCTCCACCAACTATATCGAACTCTCTCTCTCTGGTTATGGCATTTACTGAATGCACGGAGAGACACAGATAAGTAGACTGGTGGTAATAATACACAGGTGAGAATCATCACACGTTACCTGCCACTTGACGCACCTCCTCTCTTCCCACCGCTGATGCTCGACCACGCCCCCGCTGCTGTTTATTACTTTTGTGATTTTTTTGAATGAAAATTGATTGCATAACATTATTTGAATAAAAACAATTCTCTCAGAATCATTTCTCAAACTCCAAATTTAGAGTGTTTGGAGCTGTGGATATTTTACATGGTGGATCTTACTATAATAATAATAAGATGAAGAAGAATATGAAAAAGTAGATCTCTTATCACACAGAAGTGTGAGCACACCTGCTATAATGGCTACGTCCAGCATGATGATGTGCCATGTTACAAATCACAAGTCAAACTGGTTCATGACCATGAGTTCAGTGGACTTCAGTTGCCACCTGAGTCAAATATAATTCATTTCAAAGCCATTTCAACATGGACCAGAATCTCAAAGAAATGTTTCCAGCATTCATGTTTCAAAGAATTGAGGCTGTTCTGAGAGCAAAATGAGTTCCACCCAGTATTATGGTGTTCCCAATAAAGTGGCCGGTGAGTGATTGTAGAGTAGAGCAGACTGGCATCTTGAAGGAGCACTGCCCTCCAGAGTTACAAGTTTTTGCTACTCCAAACACACCTGATCCAGCTCATGAGCTAATAATCAAGCCCTCCATATGGCTGCTCAGGTGCGTTTGGAGCAGTGGAGCTGAGAAAGCCTGCAGCCAGTAATCTCACTTTGATCTATGACATTGTGCACAAACCAAGGAAAGAGCTCTGTACGCTGGCTGAAATAAAAAATATCATTTTCTGTAGTTCATCTTATGACCCCTCTAGTTTCATGTGCTGTTAGAGGTTGTACATTTTGGTGATCATAAACTCCACACACGCACAAAAAATATTTCCCACTTGCAGAGATGTTTTAAATTTTCTTGATCTGTTTTTTTCCATGCTTACACATTACAGTGTATGTTGATAAAGTTGTGTCCAATTTTCATATGAAAAAACAAGTGTAGCAATACAGAAAAGAAAGAATATGAAACCAAAGGCAGGCAGGAGTAAGAGAGAATAATCATGTAGTTAGTTATTACTTGGTAACTTGATTAATGAGTGGCAGGCAACTTAATATCCCTTGTTATATAGTGCAAAACGGGGTCTCATGATTTATGAAAGGTCTTGGTAGGGCCCCTGATTTAATTTTATTTCTAATTTAAAAAATCTTCATGTAAATCTTCAATCCAGCGGGCAAAGGTGGATGTCCTTCCATTTCTATAAAATTAAACTCATCGCAAGCAAAACTACATAGTTGCTTTCTGTCCCTGACAGATGGACCGCATTTGAAAGAAATCATTTTCCTTTGGATATAATAAATACTGAAGCAAATATGTTAGTGTAGTTGGTGTAAATGTTCTTTTAAGGCTAAATTCACACTTTTATTCACACTTTTGGTTATTTATTTATTTGTTTGTTTGTTTGTTTGTTTGTTTAGCGGAAAAAAAGACATTCGGAGTGCCTTTTGGGCTGATATGAAAGAAAAAGTTGCTCACTCAACACACGCACTGTAAACACACATACCAGCTCTAGCTAGTATCTGATAACTAACTACCCTCTAGATTCGATTTATTATTATAATTCATAAATTTTAGATAATGATTGGTGATGAGGAACGTGGTTTGACTTCACTAAAGCTTTGAAGGAACAAAATGAAGAGAATTTGAGCTGCTTGTGTGACACAGTTCAAGCATTGTGTATAAGTCAGTATCCGAAAACTAGCCAAGTTGTTATTTTTAGTCACATTGCAACGCTAGAATGTTTCATTAAGCCATTCATGCATCTTCAGTAACTGCTTTATCCTGGTCAGGGTCGCAGGGGATCCAGAGCCTATCCAGGGAACACTGGATGCAAGGATGCAAACACACATTCACACCTAAGAGCAATTTAGTGTAGCCAGTTTGCTAATGGCATGTGTTTGTGAGGTGAGAGGAAACCAGGGAACCCAGAAGAAACCCCGGTGTACATAAACAGAAACTCCAAACAGACAGTAATCCGAGCTCAGGACCAAACTTTGGAGACCCTGGAACCATGATGCATTTTTTTGTGACAAATAAAAATTGCTAACGGCAGCGCTTTGTGATTAAATTCTGATGTTTCCCATAAGATTACATGTAAAATGTTCACTGGTGGTTGAGAAGAAAAATGCCACGTGTTAACACCCTAACTCTGTATACTGTAAACCTATGCATTTCTTGTGAACAGAAATACAGAGTAGTTTTTTACCACAGATGTTTGCACTGACTGGGGGTACAGTAGAGCCCCAAAGCTTGCATACACCTGTGCTAAAGACATTCATGCTCGAATATTCACAACTCCACACAGTTCATGTTACCCTACATTTCCTGTCAGTTAGGGTATCTACTTTATTTCTTTATTTCAGTTAGGGTATCTACTTTATTTCTTTATTTCAGTTAGGGTATCTACTTTATTTCTTTATTTCAGTTAGGGTATTCTACTTTATTTCTTTATTTCAGTTAGGATATTTTGCTCCGTTACTTTATTAAGAGCTCTTTTCAAAATAATATCTAAATAATATTTTTCCAACTTTTATTTACTGTGTCAGATTTTCATTAGGTCAAAATTTTACATACACTTTGTTAGTATTTGGTAGAATTGCCTTTTAATCACTTAGCTTGAATCTTCTTGAAGCCTTCCACAAGCTACTCACAATACGTTGCTGGAATTTTTGCCCATTCCTCCTGACAGAACTGGTGTAACTCAGTCAAGTTTCTTGCTCAGACATGCTTTTTCAGTTTAGTCTACAGATGTTCTGTAGGGTCATGGCTTTGTGATGGCCACTCCAACACTGTAACTCTGTTGTCTTTAAACCGTTTTCTTACATTATTTTGTGACCAAGTTTTAACATTCTCTCTGATGCCTTGAGGTGTTGTTTCAGTATTTTAGATAATCCATCTTCATGATGCCATCTATTTCCTGAAGTGCACCAGTCCCTTTTCCAGCAAAACACCTCCAAAACACAATGCTGCCACCCCCATGCTTCAGAGTTCAAATCCCATTCAATTTCTGTTTCATCTGACCAGAGAACCCTCTTCCAAAAAGGTTAAGCTCTTTTACAGCCACAGGTGCACTCCCACTTACCTAATTTTCCAGTCAGAAGCCTCTAAATGTCATTACATCAATTTTTGGAATCTTCCAGTCTGTTTATATAAGCTTAGTGTATATAAAATTTGATCAACTGGAATTCTAACACAGTGATTATCAGAAAGACATCAGTATCAAAATAAATCTGTCCTTAATCTGTATGTAAAGTTTTGGCCTGTTTTTAGATTTTTTTTGTAGCTCCTAACTTAAACATAGTGGCCATTTACATATAATATATATTCTATGATTCAGCTTAAATTCAGCTGTTGTAGCCAGCAGCATTGCCAGCTCACAGCTCCAGGGTGCCTGGTTTGATTCTGAGCTCGGGTTACTGTCTGTGCAGATGTTGTCCATGTGGGTTTACTCTGGGTTCTCTGGTGTCCTTCCGCCTCACAAAAACATGCATGTAGGTGGATTGGCTATCCTAAATTGCCCATAGGTGTGAGCAAGTGGGTAACTGTCTGTTCATTTTCTCCATCAGACAGAACAAAACTTTGAGAGACGTGTATTGTCTTAGAAGCATGTTCTTCGAGCTTGTTATTTCAAACATTTCAAGTATTTTAATTTTATTATTGTATCTGCAGTTGTTTTTGCTTGATTGAGTATTATTTTAACTTGTCTGTTTTTTTTTTTTTTTTCCCCCTTCATTCCATTTCAGGTCAAGAGTCCTAAAAAGGAGAGTACAGACTTTGAAATAGCTGATGATAAAAGGTAATGATTTTTTCCCCTCTCTGTTCATATTACTGTGTTATGTCTGAATGGCATTAAATTTTTCCCCCATTATTTTTGTTCGTACCGAACTAGACGCGTCTTGCTCCAGGCTTGATCCACAGCATGTGCACTTAGAATCCGTTCCTGATTAAAATGCGGTCACACTTTCTGCCCTTGAGCTTGATGCAAATTAATTCTGGTGATTTGGACGTCTACGGTTGTGGACAGTCTCCATACTGTTTTTTTTAACTGTCTTTCAGGAAATTAATTTCTTCATCGTTCTGCAGCGTGGCAGAAATAACTAAACACCATAATACTCTATTTTTAGGAGGTAGGGGTCGGGGGTGGTGACATGCATCACAGAAAGAATTCTCTCCATCTTTCTTGCACTTTCTTTCGCACACTCGCTGTCTGCTGTGACAGTGATGGAACGTTTCTTTAATCACAGATTGACACAATCAGAGCAGAATTTATGTAACTCAGACCCCGTTGGTAATTGGCAGAGGAAGGCTGATTTTTCAGGGATGAGGTCAAGTATTAAGATGATGAAGCACTGAGTAGTTCTCTGTAGAAGGAGATCTGGAATAGAGTAGCAGGTCACTGTTATGGTAAATATAATTAATTTATTTGATTTAGTCACCTCCCCCTTTCATCAAAGCATGGCACATTGCAATATCAGCTTGCTTTTCTATAATTATTCTAGCATTTAATTGCTGTAATTATATAATTATCAGTGCCAATTAAGCAATATTGTCTAATGGCAGTAATTATGTTCTTGCTATTAGACAATGATTGGTTGTCTTTTAGATTTTCCAAACCTAATGAACCCCTAATAAGTATTTTCTGCTTAATCTTTCCCCACTCCTTTCTGTCTGTCTCTCTTTTTGGCAGGTTTAAGGAGGAGGCAAATGATGGTGACTTTATGCCAGAAGAGAAAGGGAAGAAAAGGAAAAGAAAGCTGGAGTCAGTTGATGGTTTTTCTAGCTCCACTGCACTTTCTGTGTAAGTGATAAATCCTTTGAATAACTAAAATGAGCCTGACACACACAGCATGACAGTAGCTATACCTTGACAGAAAGAAAAACGGTTGCTCATACATTACTGTTTTAAATGTAAAAGTAGGACAGATTTAACATCAGAGTGATCTATTCCCAAGTTATTTGTCACATGCACAGAGAAGCAGGTTCTCTGTGAAATTCTTACTTTGCATGTTCTTCCCTTGGCACCATACTTAAAGATAAGATGATGGAAAAAATATTTTGCATTCTTTTAATTTTTTTTTTCCCTTGTGTCAAAACTGGTTCTAACAGCCATTAAAAGTTAAAATGAGTGAATCTGAAGTTTTGAATTTAACACATTATTTGACTTAAAGCTTAGCAAACTGAAATAGGACTTAAAAAAATGTGCCTAATTAATATTTTTTCCATCATCTGGACATTAGGGGTTTACTGAAAACACTGACCATTCCTCAACCTCAGCTGCATTACTCGAGTTTAGAGGTGGTCTCAGGTAGAGATGTTCGCAGGACTTGATTGCCGGTATGGGCACAAGGCACAGGGTGCCCTGGGCCCTGTTCCTGGACAGGGTGCCAACCCATCGCACACACACTCATACACCCATTCACTCTCCATGGACAGTTTGGAAACGCATGTCGTTGGACTGGGGGAGGAAACCGGAGTACCCGGAGGAAACCCCCGAAGCATGGGGAGAACATGCATACTCTGCGTACACACGATGGAGGTGGGATTCAAACCACCAACCCCAGAGGTGTGAGGCAACAGCAACCACTAAGCCACCGTGCCCGCAGTACATATTTAATTAGGATTATTTTTTATGTATAGTTATATTTTGTCTGTTTATTAGATCCATAGAACTTTCCAGAACACATTAGGACCATTATTTATAGGCTGACTTGTTCTTGAGTTCTTGAGGTTTGGATTAAACCCATTTAATTCAAATGACCATTCAAACTGGCTGCTAATAACTTTAAGAACTCGAAAAGAACTACAGTCAATTTGACAGTATGCATGTTGTGATTCCACCACTGTAACTTTAAAAAAAAAAAAAAATCACAGAAATCTCAGATCAAGTCTAACTTGAGTCCAGGACTTGAGCACATCACCACTGATCCAAAGACTCTTCATTAGATCTGATATAATCTTTAATGTTTAGGTAGATTGCTATGGAGAGGAAAACGGTGTATGACATGCGGCACTTCACGTAATTTCACATAATTGTAACAGAATCGAGGAAGCACTTATCAGCTACTCTTGCTTTAAGAGTGATTAGACTATATAATATTGATATTGTGATAAATTATCACAATATCCTTGCATTTCTGAGAGTGTATTTATCGAAAGCTACTCACAGTAACAGGTAGCTGATTAAATATTATATAAAATATTTTTAACTAAACATTTGCCCCCTCATTTTCTCTCAGTTATTTATTTCTTTATTTATTTTTATTTTTTGTCAAACTAATATTGTGTAATCTGTGAATATCAAATATCATAACATTTTGGCCATACTGCCCACCTTTATAGGCCTGTGCATTTTTAGTAAGCATTTCTTCCCAACAGCATTGTTGTTTATTTAGTTTTTCTGCATCAGTAGTAAATGTTCTGCTTTACGCTAGTCTGCAGTTAATCCTGTTTACCTCCTGCAGCTTGTGTAGCGACAGTGTAGCCGAGTTAAATCAGCCTGTTCAGTACACAGGAAGCCCCGCTTAACCTGCTTGTTTCCACGGTGTTGCATCTGAATGTGTGAGCGTGAGCAAGCAGTCAACCGGTGCAGTGAATCTGCTTAGAAATACAGTTGTGGAGCCTTGTTTAGAAAAATCACTCAGCCTGACATCAGTGTGTAGCTGCTCTTCGTGTTCTGGTTGACATGGACTTACTTGGAGCGTACTGAAAGTGCCGCATGTCATTCAATTAATAGTTTTGTCTTGTGATGTTGCTGTGAGATTTCGGTAAAAGAATGGCAGCGTTGTTTAGTAAAAGTGCCATTCTATTCACGTCAAATTGCCTATTGTCAGCTGAGAATAACCTCAGAAGGAGGTCTGTGATTACAGAGACAGCTGGCCTCAGAAATCAAGTACTGGAAGTCTCATGTAACAGTCTTCTCAGCTTCTTGTATTTGTGTAATGTCAGGAGCGGACAAATTGGTAGCCTAGGCACCTGGGACAAGCACATTTTGTGTCTGGGTTATTAGTTTTTTTATTCGTAGCCCAGAAGACAAATAGATTCAATAAAGGAAGTAAAAAAAACCCTACTCCATGCTGACTTTTGCAAAACCAAAAGTCATCATTTGGTATGTACAGTATGTTTAAACAGTGTGATAACCTAGTCGAAAAATATGACCGTAATAATCGTCCACTTAAAATCACAAGCTGGTAGTGAAAATGAAAGGAAAAGTTATTACAAAAACATTGTACTAAAATCTCTTAGAATATCCATGTGTGTGTCCCCGCGCGTGTGTGTGTGTGTATATGTATATATGTGTGTGTGTATGTGTATATATATATATATATATATATATATATATATATATATATATATATATATATATATATATATATATATATATATATATATATAACAAAGGAAACAAAAAAGTCAAATCCATTTCTGGATTTCACAATCGATCTCTGTGAGGAGAAGCGGTATGCATTTTATGTATTTATTTTGAAAAAGTCAGCGGTGAGGTAACTGTCTGATTATGCACTGTGACACTGTAACAACCCTAGCTGTAACTGTTGCGTGTACTTCTGAGCCCACTGTCAGCCAAGGTGCCATCTGGAAGCGATTTTATTTTATTTATTTATTTTTTTAATGCATATTATTTAGCACGAACGGATGACAAACAGTCTTTTCAGAACCAGTAAGAGTTATGTGATGAAACCAAGCAAAAATAAAGTGCAGTGCAAAGCTGTCATATAAGTCAACTGCTAGCACGACATGCAGTCCCCTCATGGTTTAACATACCGAGAGAAAATAAAGGCACCAACCTGGCTGCGCAGTGCGAAAAGAGAACAGCGCAGCAGATATCGAAAACCTTCGGCAACGACTTGCTTGACATTTTGTCAGTGACAAACACAAAGTGCTACGTTAGAAACTTTGTTAGAGGAGGACAATAATATGTCTACCCAGAGCCCCATGTCCTCTCTCCAGGGATAGAGTTTGTTTTTTGTTTAGTCTAGATTTAAGTTACTAGATAAATTAACTTAACTTAGGCTAGCTGAAGAATGTATGATTTGTCCACATTATCAGGTTACTTTATATTACCTATGTATGGTGTTGTGTTAATTAAGTTGCCTTACTTACTGTCCAGCAGGCCTAAGAAGAAGAAAAAAGTCCCGCAGGATGGAGAAGGAAGCTCTGGTCCAGAGAAAAAGAAGAGAAAGTCGGAAGCAAAAAATAAGGTAGACTTCACCACTTAACAAGATAGCTTGTGTGCTAGACATAGAGACGTGGCCATGAAATACTGAGCTGCTGTTAATAGACTTAAGAAAACAATCCATAAAGATTATACCATCTCAAGTCTCTCGTTGTGGAGCCCCACAGTGTGTAAGTGATTTAGTCAGTCAGGCTAATGAGTGTCTAGAATTGATTTGTGCGAGGGTTTTGTCCAGTTCTTTTTCAAATTATTTCATTGACGGACATTCTGCAGACCGTTTTACAGGAAGGGCCAATTTGATGAACAAATTAAATGGTCATTAAACATATGATTGAAGCTGGAGCACAATGCATAGTCTATTTAACAAAAAAAAAAAAAAAAAAAAAACTAGAAATGCCCCTCCCCTAGAGTTTGACTTTATTAAAGACCTGCATTGACTCTGACACTTTTCCAGTGACTGAAGACTAATAAAGGGCTATGGTCGATTTCCTGTGCAGAAGTAGGGTCATACGCAAACACCCGCAAGTGCGCTATCCTCATCTGTCCTCACAGGCTACAGTTTGAACACATTCAATGAATATTCAGACAAGTAGATGATTCTCGAAGGATTATAAATAGCAGAACAGCACTTCACACGTGATACACACAGTGAGGGGGGAATAAGTATTCAGACTCTTTTGATTTTGTTATTTAATATACATCCAGTGAATGACTTTATACTTATAAATATCAACCAAAAGTATGTGTTCATAAGCATAAACAAAGATAAACAATGTTTAAAATGTTTAAATTGATACAGGGGAAAAGTATTCAGACACCACAAATTAACAAAGTTAGTACTTTGAGGAAATTACAGCTTCGAGTTGTCTATGGTGAACACTAATTAGCTTTCCGTGGCACTATGGTTTAGTTTTTGGCCCATTTGTCTCCGCAAATTGTCTTATAACCCCCAAGGTTACAAGGGTCCCTTTTATGCACTCGCAATTAAAAATTCTTCCATGAAGTGTATATCGGATTGAAGTCAGGAGATCTGATTAGTGCAGATTTTAGACATGTCTCTCTGTGCCTCTTTTTACTGCGCGAGGTGAAGGAACGGAGATGACTGTGGTTCAGTTCATTACTTATTGTTCTCTCTGTAACTGTTGTTCCTGCTGCTTTCAGGCCGTCTTGCCACTCTTTTCAAGTGACTGCTGGTTTCTCTCATACCTTCCTTATCATTAGTCTGAGAGTGCATTGTGAAATCTCTCGTGGCGCATCTGTCAGAGGACGATTTGTTCCGTGAACTTTCCATTTTCATATTATCGATCCAATTTTACTGGCAGAGAGGCTTAAGCTGTTTGCTATGGCTCTGTAGCTTTTCCACTTTTGTTTTTCAATATAGTATCTGTCTCCTTTTTTCCTAGCTATTTTATTTTTTAAGCATATTTGTTTATGCTTACGAAATACATCTTTTTTTGTTCATATTTATTATTATTATATTATTATTTATTATTTACAAAGTCTAAAGATAAAGTGTGTAAATTTGAAGTGGATACATGCACTGGAAATATAGTAAATAACAAAAACAGTAGTGTGTGTGGTACTGATTTGAAGCATCAGATCATTGCAGAAGGAGCACATTTTCTGCTTCCTGTCTGAGGCAGGGGTAATGAAGTGTTCTCGACTCCTCCTCTGTCTAACTGTACCACTCTGCTGCTGTCCTCCTTTTCCTTTTGGTTAGTTTGATTGGTTTGTTGAATGAGAAACACATCTGACAATATATGTAAATTATTTCTTCTTTCCATTATAGTTGGCAAGTAATTCAATATTCAAAGTTCACATATTTGTACAGATACTTGAAAAATATTGCAGATTCTCCTTTCCATTATAGTTGGCAAATAATTCAATATTCAAAGTTCATGTATTTGTACAGATATTTGTAAAATATTACAGATAAATGCTGTTGCCTTACATCACTTACATCAGCAAACATAATTTGCATAAAATCATGCAGATGGAATTCTAGGGATGGAATTTCTGCAGGTCCTGAAAAAGCTTTGGTGCCAAAAATATTTACCCTTAGAGTAAAAAAAAAAAAAAAAAAATCCATTAATCTTGTATTCATATAGATGTAGCACTTCAGTACCTACAATGATTCTTATTCATTAAGTTGTGTACTGTAAAATGTGAGCATGAAAATAAGCGTGTGACATTTTACCATCATTTCCTTATTCTGTTACATTTGCGCCTTTTTTGAGGTTCCTACCTTTGTTTATTTACTCAGGATGGAAACCTTCCTAACCTATATTGATCATTTATTAAAGCTTTAATTAAATCTGACTTCAGCCCAATCCGTCCTATTGGACTCTAGAATTGATAAAAATCAACCCATAAATCGAGATCACATACCCAAAGGAGAGGGTGGAAAACAGTTCTGTTTTTTTTTTTTTTCTTTTCATGTAGCTGTTAAAGCATCATCATCTATAGGTGTCTACATACATCTACATGATGCCATTCATTTCTGTAAAAACAAAGGATTGCAAAAACAAACATCCTCTCTTCCAACATTTTATTTTATTTATAATGAATTATTTACCAATGTATTTAATATTTAATTATTTAATATTTAAGTAAAACACCATTATTTAATATTTAAGTAAAACAATTGTTTGTTTGTTTTAAGCCTCAATTTTTCCCTTCTTAATTTACTTTCTTCCTTTCTTTAGATCCTGGATAACTGTAGCTTGCTAAATACTTTTCTTGTATTGGGGGTCGACACACCTGTATAAGTCAGGGCATGTTTTGTGTAAATGAGATGTATATGAGGATTAATAGGGTCGTGCCGTATGTGTATAACATGTAAATAGGGCCTAATGAGAAGTGGGAATTGCCCTCAAATTGCCGCTTCTTTTGATGTCCAGTGAGCTCAGATCTACCTATCTTGTTTCTACACAGCTTTGATGAATAAGCGCTGTGTTTAAGTTGTAACACATTCATGTCTCTTTCTCCCAAGTATCACAGAGTTTAAAAACATAGTTTTGAACTTTGTGATCACATGTTGGCTGTGGGTGTCTTCAATCTTTCAGAAAGTAAAGAAGGAGGAAGAGGAGCATCCTGTCTCAGCGAAGAAGAAGAAGAAGACGAAGGAGGAGATCGAGGCAGCCAGGGCCCTCAAGATCAAGAAGAAGGAGGAAGAGGAGCAGCAGCGATGGCGTTGGTAATGTGTCTGTGTGTACGTGTGGACAGTCTGTTTCTGGTCTCTGCAACTAAAACACACTTTCTGTTATTCGAGGTGGGAGGAGGAGAAATATGAAGATGGTATCAAGTGGAAGTTTCTAGAGCACAAGGGGCCTTATTTCCCTCCTGAGTACCAGCCGCTCCCAGACAACGTGAAGTTCTACTATGATGGTACATCTTTTTTTTTTCCCCCCTTCATTCATTTTCTCTCACACTCAGATTGCACAGATTTGGAAGATGCTTAAACCTGCACTCTTTTTCTTGTGAAAGTGGCTAGGACAACTAGAATATTTGGTGAAAATGTAGGAGTCTGTATTTTAATATCTGAGTACTCCAAAATACTCTAGAGCAGTCTTCTTTTTCCCTCCGAATAAAACATCAAATGAGCCAATCGACATATGAAACTGGAGTGATTGACAGTTGCATAGGTGTTTTGAACTCTGTGATATTAACTGACACTCTCTGGAAGCCCCGCCTCCTTCACCCATTAGTAATGTTTTTGCCAGTGCTCTTGTCTCGCCCCGATTTTCCCACTTTCTCACTTTCTGTCAAGGTGAATGGAGAATGATTTGAGTCCATTAATCTATCAGCTCACATTAGACCAGTATATAGTTAAGGAAGGAATAATACATGACATATCGAGTATTTATAAGAAAATAATCCACCCCAAAGTGGATTATTTTTATATAACAATATGGTCCGGAGTGTGTTGTTCTGCTTATACTACAGCAGTTTGCCATTAAATTACAGTGTTTAATTTATTAATGAATTATCTGCATCTCCTTCTCTCTCTCTCTCTCTCTGTCTCTCTCTTTCTCTTTCTCTTTCTCTCTCTCCCTCCCCCTCCCTCTCTCTCTCATAAAAATGCAGCTTGCCATTTTACCTAGAAACTGGAAAGTGAAAACTCCTCCTAAAGACTTTTCTGTGCTGAAAAACTTTGCAAAGCACTGTGACAGTTATAAAACAATGACACCTGAGACTCTTTCCTGTAAATGTTGTCTTCTAACAAAAACTTCACCACACTAACAATGATTCAGTCATTTTTTTTTGTTAAAAACAGCACATTCTTTAATCCATTTATTAATTTACTAACATTAATATAAATGTCATACAATTATTCAGAAATAATGCACACCTTCTGACCAATCAGATTCATGAATTCAACCATGCTGTGGTATAATATCAGTTAACTCGATTTATTAGGGATGCACTGAACTTTCTTCCTCAGAAAATGATTTAAAAAAACAGCTGACTGATAAAAAGCAAAAGATTTCGACCAAAAAAGATAAAATGGGTCTACAATAAAGTGTCAAATCTAACACTTTTTTTTTTAACATGTTCAAACAGTTTGAGCAGAAGCAGTTCAACAGTGTAATTGTCGGTCATGTGAAAGCATTTCATGGTTTCTATGCAGAACATTAGAAAGTAGATTTCTAAAAGGACTGACCTGCTGTTAGAGTCTTGATATGTTTCAGAGAAGGAAACGTTTTGGTCCTGGTTTCAGTGATCTGTAAGTGAGTAATGAGTGAGTAATGAGTAAATACTATGTATTGCATAATAAGTAATATATTGAAAATGTAAACTTTTGTAAAAAGTTGTTACTTTGTTACAGCATTTCTACTTTTATCTGAAGATATGCCATGAGGAAGGTGACTTTTTTTTTTTTTTTTTTTTTTTTTTTTTTTTTTTTTTTTTTTAAAAGATTCATAATTTCCTTCTGTCTCTTTCTCTTTCTCTTGCTGGGCTTAGAGCCCATTCTGAGGTTTGCCCAGTCCATCGTCTGGATCAGATGGTCTCTGAAGACTTGCTCCCTCTGTTAATATCCACTCTGTCATGGGCAATAAAAAGCTCCCTTTAGAGCATGTGGTCAGTCCAGAGGGCAAAGCTCATTCATCTTTGTGTGCGTTGTAACTGAGAATGTGCTGGCTTTTCTAGGTGGAGTTTTGATTATTCTGGTCAGGAGCAGCTCCCAGAAATGCATTTAAACAAATATGTGTTCAGTTAAGCTGTTAGGTTTGTCTGTGTATTATCCTTTCTCCTTGCCTTTTACCCATGAGGGCAATACAGATAACAACAAATAGCATATTGCTCACAAGATGGTATTACTGCCTCAAAATGCAAGCTGCATAACATAACTCTACACTCCCTGTCATCATGCCGGACTACTACGAAATAAATGAGAGCGAATGTAATGGAGATTGCATCCACTGCTTTTACTGCTGTGAAAATATTGTAAATTTAGTTTAATTAACATAAAACTTAAATTGTTGTTCTGATGCTTTTGAATTCAGAAGTGCATTAGGTATATAAATAAGAACCATTTTGCTGCCCTTCATATATGACCTCATCATATTTGTTGTTGCATCTTGTTAAACTTGACATCTTCTGTGTATTTGTGCTGTAGGCAAGCCTGTAAAGCTGAGCTTGGCTGCAGAGGAAGTGGCTTTGTTCTTCGCTCAGATGCTGGATCATGAGTACACCACTAAAGATGTATTTCGTGACAACTTCTTCAAAGATTGGAGGAAGGTAGGTGGAGATGATTCACTCCTGTCCATATGGACTCATAGATGTGTACTGCGATGGTGAAGCGCATGCCAGTGCTGAGCTCTAGAGCATTCCCACACACCCTGGAAAACATGCGCATTTCTAAGCTAGGTATAGATAACCTGGCAAATGTACACGTGGACAAAATGGTCTGGAGTTATTAGTGCAGTTTTGGTCTTGACCTTTTGCCTACAGTATGTTTTATACAAATATAAAATTAAAGATTAGCAAGGGTCACGGTCTAGATCAAATTAACCAGGAGAGGCAGTCTACCCAGTCTTGGAAAAATCAGTAGCCCGGGAGACAACGATTACATGTCAGGGCTATAGGCTTGTGCGATATCGATTTTTCCCTGTTCCTCATTTACCGTTAAAACATTCGCAATGAATGATTAATCATCCAGAAATGATGGCCTGAAAAAGATAGGAAAATGAGCCTTTCCACCATTTCGGTTTTAAGAAGAGTAGAGGAGGACATAATAATCTTACCAGCTGTGTAGTCGGGAACTGCTTGCAGGCAGTGGCAGTTGAAGCACTGCAATAATGCACAATAAACAGTAAAAACCATAAGAGCACAAATCATGAATCACTTTTACAAATCATTTGTCTAACGTTCGCAAAGCTGACAGTTTTATTGTTGGTCTGTCACTGCTCAAATTGTTTGAATTGTTTGAATAATAGCTTTCTTTTCATTACAATTACTCAAGATTTGACCCATTTTTGACAATCTTTGGGCAAATAAATGTAGTTATATAGTGTATACATGTTATATGTTAACTATATACACTATATGGTCAAAAGTATGTGGACACCTGACCATCACACCCATATGTGCTTTCAGAACATCCCAATCCAGATTTAGTCTCGCTTTGCTGGTATAATAAGCTCCACTCTTCTGGGAAAGCTTTCCACTAGATTTTGGAGTGTGACTGTGGGGATTTGTCCATTCAGCCACAAGAGCATTAGTGAGGTCAGGCACTGATGTCTGGCGAGGAGGCCTGGAGTGCAGTAGGCATTCCGGTTCATCTCGAAGGTGGGGTTCAGTGGGGTTCAGTGGGGTTGAGGTCAGGGCTGTGTGTAGGCCACTTGGGTTCTTCCACACCAACTTTGGCCACTTCAACCATGTCTTTTGCACAGGGACATTGTCATGCTAGAAGATGTTTGGGCCCATTAGTTGGAGTAAAGGGAAATTGTAATGCTATAGCATGCAAAGACATCCTATATAATTGTATGCTTTTGTGGCAACAATTTGGGAAAAACAAACATGTGCGTGTGATGGTCAGGTGTCCACATACCTTCAGACAGAGAGTGTACTTGTCTAATGTTAGCTAAGCTGAACATACATTGATAGATTTTGTATTTTTTTTTTTCGTTCATATTAACGAACTCAGCGCATTCTCCATTTACCTTGGTGAGGGCGCTAACGCTTGGGGAAGGGGCGGGGCTTCTAGGAGGTGTCGGTTAATATCAGAGAGTTCAAAACACTCCAAATCATTCCAAATTCATACATCTCCTGTTTTATTGGGGAGAAAAAGACTGCTCTTTTGGCATATTTTTGAGTGATAACTTGTACAAGTGTATCACACAACCTTACTACTCTATTCATTTCTTCATTGCTTTTCTTCTTCTCTCGCTCAACCATCAGAGAAAGAAAGAACACTACTCCTTTCTCAAAACAAAAGTTTTTATTTGGTATGTATATTTAAACAAAATGTACTTGACGTTGGTGTGAGGCACCTTGGTGCTGCAACTTTAGTGCTCGCTACTCATGAGTCCCGCTGCCTGCTGCAACACACATCGCCTTTTAGTCAGAATAATTACTGTGCGCAGATGGCATATGAGCTTTTCAGAATCAGAAACATGTAGGTGTGTGGAAACGCTTATAAGACAAAATAAAGCACAGCACAAATCTGACATATAACACTCAGTCACATTACAGTGAAGTATGTCATGAAAAAATAAAGGTGTTAACCAGACTCCAAAAATATATGTAATTGTTTATGTCTCGCCATACTTTATTACACTGAGTTAGCTACCATTCTTAGCCTGCTTAATTAGGTTTTTGGGTAACCAAAACATGAGCCTGGGCAGTACATTAGACTTGCACTTGCTCAGTGGACTAGCTAATGACTTGTGCACTCTCACTACCTATTTTTGTTTTATTTATTTATTTATTTATTTATCAGATGAATCCTCTTGAGAATCATTTTCTGCAAATCTTTGTTTTTGCTACATAGTTTGAAAATCTGAACAGATTACAGGAATTACAGGAGATTAGGAATGAGCATGCTTTATCCTGGCTACTGTACAACAGTTGTACTTGATTTTGAAATAAAACAGAGTGAAAGAGTAATAATGCCAAACTTCTGTTCTAAAATGGTGTTTTTCAAGATTTGGACCTTCACAGAGAAGTTAAAGCTGCTTGAACCATTGTGCACTTTAGCCAAATGAAATCAATCTGGTTTCTGAAGCAGACAAACATTAAGAAGGATCAAGAAGAAAGTCTATTCATTTCTGTTAAGCTGTAGATACAATAGAGATTAGGGATTGGAACAAGCTGCAGTATCCCATTTGAAGTAGTACAGCATTAATGATTTCACATTTTCCATTAATCTCTTTATATGTATGGCCAACCAAGAAAGATTATTGAACTTCACATTTATTTCCCTCGTTCTTCAGTGTTTTTATCATTTCAGATAGATTCTTTTTGGAGTTCAAAGACGTCTTGGGAAGTTTTTTTTTTTTTTTTTTTTCTCCTTTTTTCCTGGTCAGATATGCACGGCTGAGCGAGGCGAGATGGATGATAGATCGTTCACTGGGAGGGGGGGGGACCCGACCCGAGCAGGGCCTAGAGCCTATCATGCAGAATTAATTTCGTGCTGCTTAGTGCTCAATGCTCTTGAAAATGCGATTTGTATAAAGGCATTGATATGCTAATCCAGACAACTCGCTTTCCCCCCATATGAACAAATCCAATTTAACTTTTTTATTATAACACCGAAGCCTCGCCTCGCCTCAGTGAGCACAGTCTCCGCCCACTGCTCCTCTGTCAATCAAAGAGAGTGAGCGAGGAATTGAAAGATTGAAAGGAGAAGAGGGAAGAGATTGGTATACATGCGCCTGATATCATTGCATAACCTGACCTGAAAAATGATGTAAGATTATAAAGTACCACTCAGCACCACAGACCTGTGATGTTCACTGTTTAAACATTATCATCTTATAGATCCTAGAGTTTTACTAATGGCCATGCTGATTTTTTTTAATGAGTGCTATTTTGTTTAATTTCTGATTAAAAATAATTCCATGCCATGACTTGGGTGCAACTGCTGATGAATTCAATGCATCTCAGCACGCTTGCAGCGCACCACAATTGCTTTTTGAACACTGTGGCTTCTGCGGTGCTGAGCAAACAGTAATGAGGAAGCAGAAGGTTAAGTGGAAGTGCACACTAGAGAGTGTGCACAGATAGGGGTGATGTGTCGATGTGTTGTAGTGCTCTCCCTAATTACCTCACATTAAAGGCCCATTTGCACTAATGGGATGCACAAGAACTCAGTATGCAGTTTAGATATTCTGTGTACTCTAAACACCAGGGATATAAGAGTAAAATGTATTCAGCTGCATAAAATTCTTTGCCTACAAAGACACAGATAAGCATCTATCATGGCTGAATGATGATATCTCTTAATCATAGGTAGACAAATCTATAGCCTAGGACAAGCACATGTTCTTCCTCTGAGAGACATGAAACCAGTCAACTGCATCTTTTCAAACTGCTGCTCCTGCTGCATCACAGGGCAGCGTAACGTACGTGGAGGGAAGCGCTTATCCACCCCATTCCACATGCATGAGCCTACAGATGCATTATTGGCTATTGAGAGGTGAGAGAGAGTATGCCACCCGTTCTACCCTGAGAGCACGGACAGTTTTGCTCTCTTGGACACCCGGCCAGTTAGGCTGTGGCATCACTGGGATGCGATGTTGCGAGAGGCTGTTTTTCTCTTTTCTGTTGCACCACTGAGGAGAGGGCTATTATATTTTTATTTTTAGAACCCAAAAATTTTAATAATTTGGTGCGTATTCTTAAATGTAATGCACTTCACATTGACACGCCTCACTTCGGTGCTGTAACCCGTAGTGCATCCTTTCTAATCCACACACATCAGCCGAGACATAATCTGACTAATGGTACAATATTATTTGCTAGGTGGATTAATTGGCATGCACGGATGACAGACAATCTTTTCAGGACCAGAAATGTCCCGACATGTGGAGAAACGGACAAAAAAAAAAAAACAACTCTCCTGCTAGCAGAACAAGTTTTTATGTATAATGACATCATATCTCATAGTCAAAATGTTGATCATTGACTTGCTGACTGTTTAGAAACTCTTTTAGAAAAAGATGATAATTATAGTTTAGTTTACTTTTACTAGCTCCAAACTAGTTCACCATACATCATTACATTATGCTAGCTGTTTTTTTTAAGCTAGTTAATTACGTTTCCGTGGAACCAAAACGTGTGACCGCACAGCACGCTGGAGCTTTTAGCTGAATTTATCTGTCCGCCCTGCTTTTTATGTTTAACTATTAATGATTAGTTTATAGCTATAAATAAGACAAACTAAAGTGTTTTTATTTCGTAGTGGTGTTTCATGATACTATTGTCCTGTAGCTGGTCTCTGGTCCGATGAGCTGCCTTCAGCGAAATAATTGTGATAAAATGCATGTGATTGGATAAACTGCAGCAGATGATCTGCTCCAGAAGCTGAGCTTGTGCATGTTTAGTAAAATAGTCACCAGTTCTCTTTTTTTTCTTCATACTGTTAACTTTTTTTTTTTTTTTTTTGTGCACACATTGATGACCCCTGCTCTGTACATTTATACACTTTTGACTGTTTGCTAATTGAATGTATTGAATGATTTATTCAAATTGCTCAATACACTGCCACCGAGGTCATACTGCAATGATGTCAAAGCTGATTCATTCGTTGTAATGGCTCTTTGAGCTGCTGCATGTGTCAAAAAGGCCAAACACTTTGCAGTCCATTTCACTCCTCGTCCTCTGCACCTCCAGCTTATGTACGAGCTGCCCCAGGGGTGCCATTGGGGTGTGCCTGCGTGTGTTTGTGTGTGACCGAGTGTGTACACAAGCAAAATAGACAGAATGAGGTGGTGCTAGAGAGAAATGGGGTCACTCTTTTGAGAGAATAAAATTGAAATTGCATGTATGCGGTCCCCTGGTGCCAGCCCCAGGCAGGGAGATTACAGTGATTCACTGTTAGGGAGACATTTAACAACGTGAAAAAAGAAACATTGGTATATATAATACACCCAGCATGACGTTAAATTGTCCCCAGAGCCGTGACCTTCCCCACTGTTCAAACATTTCTGCCCTTCTTTTTCACTGCCCTCCTGTGCTCTAGAGATTGAGTGATCATTAGCGATGAGGCAGTTCAGTGCTCTGATTTTTTCAGGTGGTTAGGATTAGCATGAGATTTGCGTTCCATTAAGGCAGCCGTTAACCTCCTATTACTTTACGCTGAAGCAGTGAACGTATTTAAATCCTTAGCTGCTCTTTGATTTGGTTTTATATAGACACTGTTATACCTATGGTACAGTTCACTTTTCTAGAATACCCGTGTTTCTTTTAGGTGTTAGAGCCGAGGCTGTAATTCATTGTTGGAGTCACTGAATGGTCTGTGTGTGTCTGTGTGTGTCTGTGTGTGTCTGTGTGTGTCTGTGTGTGTCTGTGTGTGTCTGTGTGTGTCTGTGTGTGTGTGGGCGCACGCAGGAGATGACTCTGGAAGAACGGATGCTGATCAATGACCTCAATAAGTGTGACTTTGGAGAGCTGCATGCCATGCACCGGGAGAAAGTGGAGGCAAGGAAGAACATGAGCAAAGAAGACAAACTGGTGTGTATTCCAGCATTCAGAAACATCTGAACGTTTCGTAAAAAGACCCAGTATTCAGACAAGAGACAAAAGTCAAGTTGTTTATTCTTAGCAGTGCCATCCAGTGGACATTGCTAGTATTTCTCATTTCAGGCATGTTAACTTATATATGGACATTAGGCTACACTAATCAGATAGAATATAATTTCTCACCTCTGCCTCTTTTTTCCCTAAAAGCCAATTCATGAGGCATATCCAGGGGTAGACAGATGATACATTTATTAGCTACATGTCTTTCTGGACATGTGAAAGCTCCATTGTGCTGCCCAGTCCCATGTTTTGGTTGTGTTGCAACTTAATTAACTAGGCTGAAATGTGGTAAATAACATAATGTCATAATGTATGGACAGCTAGTTGAGTGCGTTAATACGGAGTAAGGGAAATAAATAAGTTTATGAATTCCCAGGGAGAGGATAACTGTATAACCGTATTATCCTCTCCTGAGGATAGCTCAGGAGGAAGTAGCTTGAAATAAAAAAGTTGCTGACAAATGTTTTGGCTATGATCTGTGGTGAAGGCTTATCAAGGCTTTTATTGCAATCACTATTGCAGTTCACGTTGCAGGCAGTAACTCTTTTAATGTACACACTAGGGGTGTAATGATACGTGGTGAAAATTTGCATTGTGGGAATGTACGATTCACATCATGTATATCAGCATTCTATTAATTATGCATCTGATGCAATTGCACTGTTTGATCACCAGAGTTCCCAATCTGTCTAACTCATAAAATATATCACTGCCGCAGAGCTCATTATGTTTCAGTTGGTCTTTTTTCCCAAGTCAGAGACTTTGTATATTCGATCACATTTTTCGGAAGATTTTTTTTGTTTGTTTTTAAGATGTGGTGAACCTGTTGTACATTTTATATAAAATATTAACCCTATGTTTGTAGCAATTTTTGATTTTTATTCAGAAATAAAAAAAAGAAGTCTTTTCAGTTTAAATTTTTCACTTCATTCATTCAAATCTTGTTCAAAATATACTTTCGAATCGGAATGTACTATACATACCATGTGCATTTACTTGCTTTTCCTTTGACAGTCTCTTGTACAGTGGCTCAAGATTAAGATTAGGGTTGTTAATCACAGTGTATGATCACAGTGTATGATCACAGTGTTTCCCCACCGTTAATGTTTACAAAATACCTATTTAAAAAATATTTCCATCTACCCATTCATTTTTTTTTTTTTTTTTTAAAACTTGCACAACTTTTTTTAAACAAGTTTATTTTGCAGCCCCCTTCCTCTGGACTCGCCCTAAATGACACTACAGCAAGCGTGTCTCTGCAGAGGGGACGTGGACTGCACAGTAATCCTGTGGTGCTGTAAACACGTGGCATTGCAAACTGTGATGGCACTCCTAGCATGTTCAAATGCACAGAAAGAAATAGCATTGCTGACCAAATCTAAACTAAGCCACACACTCTTTCAAATCTCCCTGTAAAAAGTTACATTAAGCCTCTTATTCTTTTTACACATCAGGTTATTAAAGAGGCCAATCAGAAGATTCTGGAGGAGTATGGCTACTGTATGTTGGACCACCATAGGGAGCGCATCGGCAACTTTAAGATTGAGCCTCCAGCGCTGTTCCGAGGCAGAGGAGACCATCCTAAACAGGGCATGCTTAAGAAGAGGATCCAGCCGGAGGACGTTATCATCAACTGCAGCCGGTAACAGCACACAAGCTCAGAGGATTCAGCTGCAGGGTGATAGAAGATCTTGTGCTAATCTCTTCTTGTGCTAAAAAAGCATTGGCCTTGTATTTTCTGGCACAAGTTTCTTGAGAACAGTACTATGTGCTTACTCTTGCATGTTTTTAAGGATGCTTCTCCATATTGTGTGTATGTGTGGCAGCCTGGGAAATCCCATGAAATGATGAACTTTGAACATTTTCTACTATATATAGTTGGGAAAACTTCAGGTTCTTCTGAACTGAAGTATGTTAATCTTCTACAGGTTTCTCAATCACAGAGTGATATACATTACTACTAAATTTTAAAGAATTCTAAGTTTGCAATAGAAAATTGGTTCTCACTTTGATTATCAGCATCATCCAACATCAGTCTGTCTCTTGTGTCACTCGTGGCATTTAAACACGAGTCTTATCGTCGTCTTCATTATCTCTGTTCACGCTAACATTGGGGGAGATAATCACTGATTAATTCAGTCAGCTCTGTTCTGTTGCCTAGATTTATTTTTACTAGTCACTTTTTATTAGGTCATTTTAAAACTTTTGGTCTTCTGTGTTTTGCTGATATGACAGCTCATGTCACTGTGGTGCGTAACTATCCAAAAAATCTGATGAAATCATGAGAAAATCATACTTAGCTGGCAAAGGTTTAGACATCTTTAGGCATAATGACTGTTTTCACCACTGCATTTGTTAAACTGGCTATATATATATACAAATATATGCTATATTTGCAGGCAGACAGCCAAAGAAGTACTCCATATAACTTATGTAAAATAATTTCCGTGTCATTTTGGTGAAATGTATTTGTGTGTTCTTAAAATAGAAACATCAAAATATTATTACTGGCAGAAGAACTCAGTTTTGGTCAAAACCTGTATTCCACCACAGTGACTGCCGTTGTGATATATGTGGTTCAAGGTTGGACGCATACCTGATAGATGGCCGTGTTACCTTTTCTTGTTGTTCATGACGAATATGGATGAAGATGTAAAGTTAAGCCAAGTTTATACACTAAGGAAATGTGTACATGCAGGTTTCTTCACACTAATAGTCAAATAAATGTGATCTTGTCAAGGTATAGTCATTGAATGCGATTTCTGAACTGCCCTACAGTGATTCCCGTATCCCAGAGCCCCCTGCTGGTCACAGCTGGAAGGAGGTACGACACGACAACACGGTAACCTGGTTGGCCAGCTGGACTGAGAACGTCCAGGGTTCCTGCAAATACGTCATGCTCAACGCAAACTCCAAACTCAAGGTATAATCTCTCCCTCTTCCTCTTGATGATTGTTTCTCCATCCTCCCCCTCTCTCTTGTTATTTCCCTAAGCATGTCAATCTGTATTTGCCTCTCTTGGTTAATAGATTAGTTATGATGACATTTAGCTGTAGTGCCGGGTGCTGGTTAATCAAAACAGAGCAGAGAGCGAAGTGTTTTCTGTGGCAGCGTGTTTCATCCCGTCCCCCTCGCCGCATGCTTCATCTTGTCATTTGTCTCGCTCCATTCGCTGCCTTTCTCACACACAATCAAATCAGGATGCAAAGCAATCAATTCCATCATTACTCAATTACCCACATGTCACAATAAGCGAGGTTATTCCCACAGGAATGAAGATTTAGAATGAGTTACGAGCTGCACCTTCTCCTCTCCTTTCTTCCGTTACTGCAGCTCTGCCTCACTGCCTACGACTTTTTTTTTTTTTTTCCCTCTCTTGCTTTTTTTTGGGCCTCTTTTCCACTCTATAGCCAGAAGCACATACATAGTTGTCAGTTTGTCAGTGTTACTGTGGCAACACGCGATGTGTAGAGGGCAACAGTGTTGTCAGACAGTTAGATTCCTGCAAGTCACAGTCTTAAAGCACAAGCTGAACTCTGACACAGAGGTGGAATTGAACTGACAATGGCACAACGCTGAAGTAAACACAAGAGTAAACTCTACAAATGTCACATTTTTACATTTCAGATGTGGAGCATGCGTATAACTTAGAACTGTAGAAAAAGTCTAACTCTGACTAAGTGCAGTCATTGCAATGCTTTATGAAGGTTGTGTTAAAGTGGCGATTTGACAAAAATATCATATCCCGATACTTAGACATTTCTACGATACATGATGTATTGTGAAATGTAAGTTTGCTAACATAGTGCCAGTAAAACATCAGTTGAAAAAGTGAGATAATATTTTATTTAAAGTCTAAAAAAAAATGATTATATAAGACAATACCTGCAATATTTAAAAATATATTGTGATACAATTTGTTTTATTATTTGCCATAATAATAGAAATATCATCGAAAACAATATTCTACAAATTGAAAGATTCCTTACAAAATATATATATATGTATGTGTGTATGTGTGTGTATATATGTATATATATATATATATATATATATATATATATATATATATATATATATATATATGTATGTATGTGTGTATATAAAATATATAATTTGTGTATTTTGACATAATTTACCATCATATCGATATATATTATCAAAAAAATTGCATTTTTCAAATTGAAAGATTCAGTACAAAATCAAGTTAGCTCAGTTTGTCATTTTTATTTTAAAAAATGAGATCACTCAGCTTGTGATATTTCATAAAAGTAAAAAGACAAGTGTATTGTGTCATATTGTGTCACAACATTGATATTGCTATATTGTCCATCGCTAGTTAAAGATGAACTGCATAATGTTGCATGGTGTTTCAGGGAGAGAAGGACTGGGAGAAATACGAAGTGGCTCGCAAGCTGAAGACGTGTGTGGATGCGATCCGAGCCCAGTACCAGGAAGATCTGAAGTCCAAACAGATGGGAACACGGCAGAGAGCTGTAGCCCTCTATTTCATCGACAAGGTCAGTTCAGGCCTTGTGTGGGTGTGTGGGTGTGTTTGTGTGTGGGTGTGTTTGTGTGTGGGTGTGTTTGTGTGTGGGTGTGTTTGTGTGTGGGTGTGTTTGTGTGTGGGTGTGTTTGTGGGTGTGTGTGGGTGTGTGTGGGTGTGTGTGGGTGTGTGTGGGTGTGTGTGGGTGTGTGTGGGTGTGTGTGGGTGTGTGTGGGTGTGTGTGGGTGTGCACATGCAAACACATTTTCTCTCAACCTGGGCTTCTGACTTGAACCTGTAATGTTTCTCTTTAGGGTCTTTAAAATCAGAGTGTATTGTGCAATATTCAAAACTAAACTAAACAATATTCAGATAAACAATTCATCCATAGTTCCTTTAATCACCAGCTTATGTGCACTATGAATATCACTTTCCTGAGCTTATTGAAGCTGAGCTTCTGTCCAGTCAGTCAGGGATTCTCAAACTTACTTGTAATAAGGGAATACATAAACCCCACAGTTAGCACAAATCAATTTTGAGTTGAACTATTCATAAACTAATTTGCAAATAAGTACTATCCTATTTATTCATTTAAAAAATAATTATTTCTTGCTTTCCTGTTTTCACCCACTGTTTTCACATCCAAACTAATTACACTGTGTTCAATGATTCAGATCAACTTGTATCTGTATTGTAACTTGTAACTTGTATTGTAGAACTTTTATATATTTTATTTATTATATTGTGTGTTCACGATGACATTCATATTTGTTTCTAAGTTACTAAATTCTTAAAGTTATTTAAACACCACAGTGGCACGACAACAATACACTCCCCTGTTAATGAGTGCAACATTTTGCTATGGATGTGTACAGTCAGAACAGATATTAGCATGTTATATAAACAGAAATGCTTCAGTGTATATGTACTTGATGTATGTGAAAAGCATCACAGAATGTTGAGCTTTCCTGTATTGGTTTATGCAAGCAATTATTATACCATGATTGTGTTATTATTGTATTATTATAATTATATTACAACATGCAAATATCTGTACTGTGTGTCTGATTATTACTGTAAGGTAGTAAGTTTCTATGATAAAGTTTCTGACTGTGTCCGTGCTGGGCTCGGTATGTGGCAGAATTAGAATTTAAGTGAAAAATTGCTGTTGTAGCACACAGTACTACAAACAGAGGTGCTGCACATCCAGTGAAAAATGCCATGTTGATGGATTATCACATCTGGTGTATGGTGGGCTTAAGGGCTTTGGGATTGGAGGGAGATATTTATACCATGTGCAGTACATACCAAGCTTTGAACGACATTGATTTATAAGATTTACAGTATTTTGTGTGTTTAGCACCAATATTCTTTCAAAATTAGTGTATGTAAGAGTTAGACAATTCATTTGTGTACACACAATTAGTGTCACAAGCTTCATGAGTCAATACACAGCAGAAGCAGTTAATCATACGCCTGGATTAAACGTTAAATAAAACTTTTAGCCGGCCAAATGCAGGTCCAGATCCGGACATTTGTCAGCCAAATTTCTCACCATGTTTTTTATTCATTAAACAAATATGTCTTTGCTACAAGGTGAATGTGAAACTTGTTTTCTTTATCTGTGCAACTGTTCACATCTCGCCCATCCAAGTCTAGCATGAGCAGTTTGATTAGGCAGAACACAGCGGCAGCGTCTGAAATGTACTATATGGCCAAAGGTATGTGGACACCTGACCTTCACACTCATACGTGATTTTTGAACATCAGATTCCAGATTTAGTCCGCCTTTTGCTGTTATAATAACCTCCACTGTTCTCAGAAGGCTTGCTTCTCAGTTTTGGAGTGTGGATGTAGGGATTTGTGCACATTCAGGAACGAGAGCATTAATGATGTCAGACACTGATGTCGGGCAAGGAGGTGTGGCACATAGTCGGCATGCCAGTTCATCCCAGAGGTGTTCGGTTGGGTTGAAGTCAGGGCTCAGTGCAGGACACTCGACGTCTTCCACTCCAACTTTGGCAAAGCATGTCTTCATGGAGCTCGCTTTGTGTACAGGGGTATTGTCATGCTGGAACATGTTTTGGACCCCTTAGACCCCTCCAGTGAAGAAAATTATAAGGCTACAACATACAAAGACGTCCTATACAATTGTGTGCGTCCAACTTTGTGGAAGGAGTTTAGGGAAGTCTGGCATATGTGTGACTGTCAGGTGTCCACAGACATTTGGCCATATAATGTATCTAACGTTATGGAATTGAATTGTTTGCCGAACTTTCAAGAAATTTAGCTTACAGGCTGGAACTGTAGCACCCACTCTCGAGCTCACTTTCTTCTAACCTTTTTATGCTCTAGAGGATCTGTGACCAAGCCACTGTTTCAAGCGTGTGTGTGTGTGTGTGTGTGTGTGTGTGTGTGTGTGTGTGTGTGTGTGTGTGTGTACGTGCATGCAGCTGGCTCTGAGAGCAGGTAATGAAAAGGAAGAGGGGGAGACGGCAGACACAGTGGGTTGCTGCTCTCTGCGTGTCGAGCACATTACCTTACACGACGCACTCGATGGAGAGAAATATGTGGTGGAGTTTGACTTCCTGGGTAAAGATTGCATCCGTTACTACAACAAGGTTCCTGTCTCGAAAAGGGTAAGAGGTCTTGTGCATAATCATTTTGCTGATCCCAGCATCCCCAGCTGCAGTAGAGAGAGCACAATAAATAGTTGTTTAGCCACTCTGGTCCATACTGTCTCACACTGTGAGTCATCTGGAGGTCTAGTATAGAAAGCATATTAAAATATGCTTTAGACAAGGCTCTTTTGCTATAATAATATATATGGTAATTATTGTTTTGCTGCTTGTATGGTAATGTAAGAAGCCACACTAATTTAGCAAGCGTGTTTGAGAACACTAGCTTTCATTATTTAAATGAGAACATTTAAACGAAAAGTCATCAGGTGAGAAATAATTAGTACCTTGCATATTTAGCAGGTTTATTCAGACTGAATGAGAGCTGTTGAAAATGTCAGATATAATTGAGAGGAGACGTCATTTGCAGCCGCCCGTCTTTCCTCTATCACGATGAATAAGAATCGGCCTCCTGTTCGTGGCATGTGGCGCCAGCAGATTCTATGAGTGTGTCATATTAGTTTATTCCATCTATCAGTGTGTGTAATGATACGCTGGTGGATGAACTCCGTCATCAGAAAAGCTGTGTGTGTGGGGGGCTGCTGTGGCATGGCCCGATTGTGTATGGAGTGTATGGGAAGAGTTGTAATGATGTGTGAAGCTGGGTGAGAGATACACCACCCACTATTAGGAGACTGACAGGTCCATGAACGAGTCAATCACCGCTGCACTATGTTCTATCAGCAAGCGAAGCAGATCCTGCCAGAAGTCCCTGACTGCCTGACAGCTTTGTCTGCTAGATGGCTGTTTTGTTTTTTTTTCTTTTTCCCTGCACATGGCTGATTAATTAGTATCGTGCATAGTTTAGCCGTCAGCGAGAATGGAAAGGAGGAGTTCTCAATTATATTTGACATTTCCACAAGGTCCTGTTTTCTTCAAGTCCTCCTGAATAAACTCTGTCTCTAAGTGGTGAAGCCCCAGGTTTGATAAACAGATTTATTTTTCGCCTGTGTCACTCAGGTCTTCAAAAACCTCAAGCTTTTTATGCAGAACAAGCAAGAAGGAGACGACCTGTTTGATCGATTAAATGTGAGTATAAAGAGCCCTTTTTTTTTTTTTTTTTGCCCTTTCATAATTTCTTGGCCTTTTCTGCAGTGCCACAGTGCTTTAGGTGTCAGATCTGAAACGGATTATGTGTTAAACCAAACGAGAATGTGTATTAGCATATTATCTTTTGAAGTCTGGTCTGAATTTCTGCTCTGAGACCTGTAGAGAAGGAGACTGAACAAAGGAGAGAACGGTGGAGAGGCAGGCCAGCTTGGTAATTGTAAGTGCGAGTACAAGGACATGGTAATTTGCTCTGTGCTGCTCTTTGGCACTAAAAAGCACAGCCTCAACTCTCTGCCCTCTGCCATGTAGCTCTGCAGAGATTAGCACAAATCATATTACATGCTGCTTGTGTGGGATTGGCCAAATACCTGAATCTAACATAGTTCATGACCAAGATATATAACACTCCACTCTTCTTGTGCTACTGTGCCACAAGTGTGTGTGTGAGGTTTGTTTGTTTTTTTTCTTCATCTTTTAATGCAGTTTAGATTTTGTATTTCTGCAAGTCTGAAATGAATATGTCCTAGGCGTGCATAAGAGTGCTTTCACACTAAGAGTATTCCGCTGGGAAGTGGCTTGAAATCTGGCTGCTTTTTATTCCCCCCCTCCAAAAAGTTAAAAATTAAAACTCACTGAGTGCTTTCTTTCTTTCTTTCTTTCTTTCTTTCACTGAGCCAATCAAGTCACAGCTCAGGAGGCAAGCGAGTAAAACCAACATGGAGGATGGAGTGCTGGTAGAAAAATGAGTCGTGTTAGTAAATGCTTTACAGAAGCTTTACAACGCCAAGCTGGAGATATTTGGAACAAAATCCTTTCCTTGCAATAGTTCAGCTAAATAATGAGAAATCAATTTTTGTTCATAATTCTATACAGATATGCTAGTTAATTAGCTGTACCATTGGAAGGCAGAAGTGGTAACAGTGTTGTTATGGTTACAACACACATTGTATGAGTGCTTTTTCTTCTAAGGTGTTATAAGGTGAAAAAACACCTATTGTGAAAGCAGCCTAAGGTGTCTGTAATAGGTCACACTCAGCAAAATGACCTTTTTTCACGAAATAAGTCATTATTTTTGCATTTTTGCCAACAGTGCTAGCAAAACATATGTGCCACACATAAAATAATAGAAATAATAGCAATAATCTTGAAAAACTATGACTTTATTAAAGGTGTACAAAAATAAATGAACACATGAAGTTAATTTGTGAACACTGTCATGCATGTACATCAGCTACAAGGTTTTGTGTGTAACAAAAGTACTGATGATGCCTGTTTCAGGAAATTATATATAACTGTGTACATTGAGGTTCCCTTAACTACCGCTAAATCACATTATTAGACTAACACTGCATTTTGAGCAGTATGAAGCGAAACCTTAATTAACATCTTAATTAAAATTCAGAACGAAGGCTGAATAGCAAGTTCCAGTATTTACACCTCTAGAGATTAGAGTTCAGTAAGTGATCAACATGCTGAGACGTGCAGTAATTAAATTTTTGCTAATTTATTTGGTTTTAGTCATGGATTGAATAAACATTAGTCAATGCAGGAGTGTTTCATTCATATTTAAACAAACTTGTTAGGTTCATTTGTGCAATGAGGATATTTCCAGCTAACCTGGGTGAACCAAAGGCTTTGATATGCACTTTGCTGTAACGTAATTATTTTATGGCTAATAATTAACCAGTTATTGAACAGTTATCTGCCCCGTTATTTATCCATTTTTTCAGAGTTCTGGGGTTTTATAGTGATGGAAAAAGCAGAATGAGGGGAAAAAATGAGCCGCTCATGTCACTCGGCCTTGTAGCATGACTGTGACACCTGAACATGGTGCTAAAGAAAAAAACGGGGACTTCAAGGCTGAAACGTAGCACGCTCTTGTCTGGCTAACTCAATTACCTTCTCTGAGGTCACACATATTCAGATATTTTTTTAAAAACTTAAATTTATTGCCAAAATTTTTTTTAAATACTTGTTCATGTGAATGGCTACTTAATTTCAGTGTGTCCCATCTTTTACTCAAACCTCGGGGTATACCGTTGTCACAGTAAAAATTTGTGATAAGTTCTTCTGCTTCGGGTTCAGTGAAAGGCAGCGTGTTGTATTTTTGGGATAAGTGGAGTTTGATTGCTTTGCCTAATTGCCTGACCTTTTTTTTGAAACAGTCTGATGTGAGAAGACAAAAAAGTGTTTGCTGTTTTTAATAGTCTTCCTTCAGTGTACAAACAACATTTTCACATTATCAGCAGGCAGTCTCATTATCGTCAATTCTCCTTTGGCATAACGATAAAGAAGTTCACTCAAAGACAGATGCGATGTCCTCGACATAGTAAAATTCTCTGCTACCTTCTCAGCTACAACAATTGGAAATTGTCGCACTTGTTGCTACATCACCCTCCGAGGCACCCTCCACCCCCACCCCTGAGTTTTTGGGTACTGAAATGAGTAACCTACTTATTATTATTCAAGGAGTTACGTCCCAGATCTGTGTGTTTTTTTTTTTTTGTTTTTTTTTTAACGTAATGGCCATGAAATGTGCTCACGTGTGTGTTCATGCACCTAAGCTATTAGGCTTGTTCTTTATAATGTTAGTATATTTACTTTAAATGAAGTGCATAAGCTAGCTGCATTAGTTACATTGAATGGAGTAGGGTTGCAGTGGAAAAGAGCGGGTTTGATTTCACTTCTGTAGAGCTGTAAGTAACATATGGATTTGTTTTCATTGCGCGAAGTCCCTCGTTGTCAAACTGATAGCAGGTGATCATCAAGAACAGCAAGCTGGATTTTTTTTTTTCTTAACTAGTTTGCATTTCATTAAGATGTATTATCAGGTCACTTGTATTGTAGAAAGATGCTGTAGTGCCTCATCTTGTATTTTCACAGAGCACAGTTTGCAGTTCATTAAGCATCACATACGTCCAGATCGTTGTCATTTCGCGTTATCTATTCATTAGTGCTACACTAGGCTTACAGCACTTAGTATCAGCTGGCATTGGATATTGGAGCACTTTTTACAAGTATGAGTAAATGAGCATGGTAGCAGACTGATACCCGATGCCAACATCTGTATCAATGCATCCCTAAATAAAATAAAGCGCAATTAAATAGCAAACACGTTAACATTATCCTGCCGTTCTTTCCACCCACACCAAAACAGGGAAAATGGGATTAAAATGAAAATTTCAAAACAATCGAGGATGTTTTGGAAAGCTTCCTTTTTTAGTGATCCAAAATGGCTGTAGTAAAAGGTTGAAAGAGAATCATCATAGAGCAGGTGTGTGGGTCACAGGCTTCAGGCAGTCATCTAGTGCAAAGAATTTGCAACCAAGCACTAAACATGACAAATTTATTTAAGTCGGTTAATTTGTCCAGTTACTGATGGTACAGCGTGAGCTGTGATTCTTGTGTGGCTCAGCCAGCACAGATGTAAACAGCCTTAAATTAAAGCTGACACACTGCACTAACTTGTTATTTTGACTCTGCGCTCCAGCACATTTAAAGCATAGTGTGCTGCAGTACCGAGCCAGTACAACAAAAAAAAGTCACTGTCCAATTATTATGGGGTGCACTATATCTCTGTGTCAGGGTGTGTGTGTGTGAGAGGGAGAGAGAGAGAGAGAGAGAGAGAGAGAGAGGGGGAGAGAGAGAGAGAGCTGAGCTGTAGTATCTCTCAGGTCCAGATGTGTCCGTGATGATTCTGGCTTGCCTCTGTGTTCTGTCAGGAGTTCCAGCCAGGGTCATTAACACAGATAAACACACTCCAGCTAGCCGGCCCTGCTGATGCCAAAATACACTCACAGTTCACATCCTCCACTTTGCCTTCATAGTCATTCAAGTGAATATATGCTATTATAGATCTGACATACTGCATACACACATACGCTCCACCTGGGAGCTTCTTGACTGCACATAGAGAGTATGTGAGTGTCTCTTGTGACTGCTGTGTGATCAGGTGTGAGGTGTAGGTGTTTGTGGTAGATGCAGATCGTTCAAGGGCGTTTGTGTTGGAATATTTAGTTAAGCTGCAGGTACACAGCTGGTGTCATTACGCTTTAGTTTCCTCCTGAGCATCACAACTGTTTTTCATTTCAAATGCAGACGGTGTGATGGCACACACTGCGCTCTTAAGAAGATCCCCAAAGTGACCATTCAGCCACAGTATAAACAATATCTCGTCCTCCTGATAGAATACAGAATTCTAGTCTATTTGCAGTGTGTAAACAGTTTTTTTTATATATATATATATATATATATATATATATATATATATATATATATATATATATATATATATATATACACACACACACACACACACACACACAAACACACACAGTAGCCCCCAGCCTGTTAGACTTCTGTTGACTTCAGCATTTTTCCCTTCCCAGAAAATCCTTAGCTGCTTTTAACCTCACACTCAAGGGGTCCCATTTATCAAAACATGTGTAGCTCAAGTTCTAAATTTGTGCTCAAGAACCACCAGTATGCACAAGAAACTTGGTATTCCTCACACGTACATATGCACAGCTGTATGCAATGACCATTGATAAATCCCACATATACTACATTGATCTGTTTGTGCCCGGCAACACTCATTTACATAAAGAAATGCCCCAAATTGCCATATATGGTAAACCACTTGCCTTAAGAAGCATTTGTCATTTTTGCTGTCTTTTGTGCTGCCAGTTTTTTAAATGTAATGTATTGTTGTGTTAGCGATATGAATTAAGGCAAAATGTTCCTGTATACGCATGGTCATGAATGTATGCAAATCCTCATGCACAAGCAGAACTTGATATAATTACATTCTGTGCATAGAAACATGCCTATACACAGCTAATACACAAAACTATGTGTACACATGATTGATAAATGATAAATGAGAACCTAGATTTGAAGTGTTTTATGAAAAGTGTAGCTGTGTAGACCTTGGCAATAAATGAATATTTGACTGATACTGATACTTGATTTGTTAAGTTAGAATTCTCTTGAGCACAGAAATACAGGATATCCACACCTGAATGTTGTTTATCTGTTAGGGGTGTAACGATACACTCCGGTCACGATGCTATTCATGATACTGGCTTCACGATTTAGATTCAATTCAATTCTCAGAATATCTTTAACCAAATTTGAATGAAGAAAAATTATGACTGAAAAGGCTTCTTTTTTTGATTTTTGAATCATGAAAAATGCAAAACAATGTGCATTTTTGTCTGTATAAAACTGAATAAATCAAAAATTGGTTTAATATTATAACTAAAATGTACTACAGGTTCACCATATTTTAAAAATAAACAAATTTATTTATTAATTAATTAGCTCCATAGCAGAAATAGAGCTCCAAGGTCAGCTAAAATGCCGGATTTCCACAGCTTTTGGTGGTGTTTGAATGCTATTGAAGAGTCCTTTTTAGCCATTATAACATGCTCATGTAATATATATGTATGATGCGTGTCTGGAGCTGTCGGACTCTTTGTCTTCACAAGTGCAGATCTCGCAGGCTCTCCACAAAAGAACGTGATCAGGTGACCAGTGTGTGCTTTATATATTTTAATTCTATGTGCAGACACCCCTACTATTTGTATGGTGGCCTAGAAAAACCTGTTGTAAGTTGTTGTGGCTGAATTAACAGCCAAAGAGGGAAAAAGCAGTGTTAGTTAAGTATGATTTCCTCACAGTCAATGTCACACTTTGATCATGATTTTGGATAGCTACGTGCTTAATCAATTCCATTTGTAATCAGATATCAGCCGTCAAAATGTCAGTGATGCTCCTGCGCCGCAGTCGGAATGAATTCGTCATACGCAGTGAATCTCTCTCTCTCTCTCTCTCTCTCTCTCTCTCTCTCTGTCCTGACTGGCTATGCATGTCAAATTATTAACGTAGTAAGGAGACAAGACTTAATGCTTTACCAGCTATATAATTAGCCTGGTCTAGGTCTGATCTTTAACACAGTTTAGATTCACTGTTTACTGAATTAAACTGCTATTAAACTGCCGGCAGATAGTTTTCGTAGAATACAATGTATAAACACTGAGCAAGACAAATTCCTAATTATCACCACGTTATAGACATGCCGCCCACATGACATGGAGCATCTGATATGTATTGTACACTTTTCTGGCTGCAAGCTTCAGGATCTTGAAGGATTGGCTGTTCATGTCTTTGTATACATGCACATCCCTGCTCAGGTTTCCAGCAAGAACACTTGTGACACAAGTGAACTTGTGAGCTATTTTGAGCAAGACATAGTCAACTGACTGGGGGAAAAAAAATCACAGAGTCCCATTCTTAAAAGCCATTAAAGAGTTGAAAGATTTATTAGTGGGCAAATGAGATTACCTTGCATATTTGCTGAAAAACTACAGAAAAGGGTCTGTGGTTCGTTATCTTCCGTGTCAGTCAAACAGGCTCTTTGTATGAAAGTAGCTGGTTCTTTGGAAAACTACCAGACTCTCTAGCGAAAGTTAGAAGTCTGGCTTGCAAGACTATTGTTATCAAAGTGTTAAAAGGTTATTACAATATATATTTTATCACATCACCCAGTTCTACTCGTCGTCTTTTGGTAGATCCTGTATGGTTGTGACAAATAAACTGCAACCTACTAACATGGTAGATGTCTTCCTATTGTTCTGACAAAGCTGCTAAAATATATTTTAAAATGTACTATTAAAATCCCCAATGATGTGACTTCCACACAACTGAATAACTGAATGCTTCCCTCATGAACAGTGGAACAGCATGAAGATTCATAAATGCCTTGGTATAGTATATTTTATGGGATATGTTTTATTTATGAGTTTGATTAGGACAGCACATGCAGCTCAGTCATAAAGAAGCCAGATGTTAGAAATCATGAGTCAACAGCGTCTAACGGTGCAGATGCAGCCAGGGTTTGATGGAGCTGCTGGATTATTGGCATTCAGATTCAACCAATAACTCATTAATGAAGAAATACACTTGTCTAGGGCAGCCTGCAAAACATGCTGGGGTTAAACCTGAGCAATAAGATACTGAGCTCTGATGAAACTGTAAATCACAGCATTGCATAATAAGTATGATGGGGTGTGCTGTTCTAGAAAAATAATCAACAGTGGGGTGGTGTGATGTCGATACCACCTGAAAGTACTTCATGTTCCAATAACAGCACAAAGTGTTTTATTCCTCTTATACCACAGCAATTTGCCAACAGTTACATTTTTTTAATTTGTTATGGAGTGACATTATATTTTTTTATCCATTTACCCACCAGGCTTTCTTTTTCTTTCTTTAAGTTAATAAGAAAAAAATTGCAGCTTGTCATGTTACTGAGAAAGTGCAAAGTCTACTGTCCTGAAGACTTTACTTAGACTGGAGACTCCTTCCAAAAATGCCTACAGAAAGCATCACCATATCAACAATTATATGTTTTCTTTGTTAAATAACACTTTTTTTCAAATCCATTGATTTAGTCTTAGATTATGTGGCACATCCATCATACAAGTCCATGTGAATGAGTTGTTACTATAGAAACGGTAACGTATTCGAACGAGCGCATTAATATAAATCTGTGATTGAATCACAGTCAGAACGGTTGGCTGAGCTGCTGTTGGAGAAAATTAATCAACACCTTCTGACCAATCAGATCTGAGAAGCGCTGTGGTATCCAGGGCTACTTCTTTTTTTTTTTTTTTTTTTTTTTTTTAATACAGAAACAGTTTTATTCGAAAATTGTAAAATGTAATCGTTCAGTCAAGGCAACAGCTGGGAAAATACATTTGGTCAGTTTAAAAGTTTTATTGAATTTGAATTAAGGATTCAGTGTGTCTTGTACGTTTACCAGAGTTCAGTTAAGTTTGACAAATTGTAGATATAGAGCTAACCCTGGTCTTAGTGATTAATCTATATGTCTTTATGCATACTTATTTTGCATACATATTTTGTATATTTTCCTTTTATAGTATGCTTTTATGATTCTGTACTTAGATAAATGAGTAGGAAGCTGAAACTAGCAAAATATTCATGCCGACAAACCTTGTTTCTGAGTCTAGAGAACTTCATTGTGTGCACTTAATGATGCACATTTATCTTTTACGGCTTGGTTTTTGAGTGGTTTATTATTTGTGCAGTAGAAATATAATCATTACAGAGGTGTTCAATTTACAAATCTCTTTTTATAATAACGCCATAATTGTTACACATTACTACAGATTTGTAGCAACACACTGTTTATTCTGAAACATACTTTATTTTGCTTACAATATATTATCAATTTTGAAATAAATGTTGCTTCAGCACAGTGTTTCATCAGGAGCAACTACTGCATTTTGTTATGGAAAGGCTTTAAAATACCACATTCCTCAGAAAATGTATTTACCAAAGCATATACTGAGTTCTGTGCACACTTAAATAATTGAATAGCCATACCTGCTTTATAAGGGTTCTTTACATGCAGACTTCACTTAAGTACATTTTTAAGTAAGCAGAAATATTTTTAGCATGCTTACAGAACAGTTTTGTTCCAGAATGCTATTTTTTTTAAGTAAATAAATAGCAATACAGTGTACACATTTTTACATTTTATTTTATTTTATTATTTATTTATTTATTTTGATCTAGGACATTTTTTGGTTCCAGAATACAGTTGGCCCTCCACATTCACGGGGGTTAGGGGCGCAGGACCCCCTGCGAGTGTGGAGAAACTGCGAATATCTCTAAGCCCCATATTTAACACAAAAAAAATAAAAATGCACTGTACTACAGTATGTTTTATAAAGTATCAGCAACAAACACACACACACACACAGTGAGAGAGAGGCAATATAGGATATGTACAGTATTTAGATAGCGGTAAAATTGTTAACATTTATAACCCATGATTACAGTCGATATTTTATTGCATTTTAAAGATGCAAAAGTTGAGAGAAATGCGAGATACACTGCACACTGAGGGAGTGAGGCTGGCTAGTACTGTGACAGAGTGTAGTGTCCCCAAACAGTGTGTAGTCTGCAGTTCTTTAGCGCACTGAAACTTCTTACAAAATGTAACTTTTTATAATAAATTTGTGTATATATTTATTATAGTAAATGATGAATAAATATTACATATATGTTATGCATTTATGACAAAAAAAAATCCCATTAAATTATTGATCAAATAATGAAATCCATGAATGTTAAACCCGCGAATTTGGAAGGCCCACTGTAGTTTTTAAAAAAATGTATATATTTTAAAAACAAAAAATTTTAAAAAGTAAATAAATTGCAATGCAGTGTTGTGCATGATGCCATTTTATTTATTTATTTATTTATTTATTTATTTATTTATTCATTCATTCATTCATTCATTCATTCATTCATTCAGTCTGTCATCCTGGATTTGCCTGCATGCTTTAATACAAACTTTTTTATTATACATATTATTTTGCACTCTATTTTAAGGATGTATACCGTTTTGAGTGTTCTATCTCTGTTTTAGTGCTCAAGTAGTCCTTTCTTATGATCCTCCCCTCACAGATCACCTGAAGCTTATTGTGCATTTAGCTGCCACAAGCTTCAGAAGCCTGCTGGAGCAATCTGATCCAATATCCACGTTTCTGTGTGTGATACACATTTGTGTTCATCGGTTTTGAGCCCTGACACAGTGAGCATTTCAGCAAGATACACTGACTGGACTGAAAAATCTTCACACTTCAGTTTGACGTAGTTAGTGGTGATGTTTCCAACAGCTGGAGCACTAGAATATACCTTAAATGCTTCTTCTGAGAGTCTCCTAAATCCCAGTTTAATCACTGAACACAAGGCTGAACTCCTGGGAAAATACAATGGCTCCACGATATCGAGATTTTGTGTGTCATGTTGTAGTCGGTGCTAAGGACTGTATTCGTATCTGGCACATAGAGCCTGTAATGTTCTCACAGACTGGTGTAAAAGCGTTATCCGTCCTAACTCTTATGGTGCTTGGAACCTGGCAAAAGTATATGAATAAGAATTTCATATATTTAAATTATATACATATCACATTACATAAAATTATCTTTTATTTCCTTTGGTGTATTTAATAGATCTATATTTTTGCCAGTGTTTTGTCTTTGTTTTGAACTTGTTAGGAGTAAGATTTGCCTTTGTAACTGAATTTTGAGATTTTTTAAAAATAAATATAAATCTCAAAAATTAAAATGTCAGAAATACAGATTTTATGTAAATTAGGCCAAAGATGAAGTGTCCAGGATTCCCAGAGAAAAGTAGACATATTTTGTCTGCTAGTGTTTTTTTTTTTGTTCTATTCAAATACCTAGTTTTCTTCACTCAGTGCTTAGTATATGCTCAGTGTAACTATTTAGATAATGTTCTAGCTAGATTATTATCTTCCCTTTTGACTCCACTTAACTCTACTTCATGTCTCTCCACTTCATTCCATGGACACAACTGCGATTAGCTAAATGCTGACTTTCCCTGGGAATCCTTCAGCTTTGGCCTCATTTACATAAAATCTGTTCTCTGATAGGTGGTGGAGGATATTTTGTGTTGTCTGCCTGTCTGTGGTTCTCGTTAGCACGGTATCTTAAGAACAAGTGGTTGAATGTTCGTAAGATTTATATGGAATTTGAATTTGTAGTAAACTGTGTATTTTGGACTTGATCCCAACAGGGTCAAGGTCACAGCAGATGTCTGAAATAATCGTTCTTCAGTAGTTTCTTCCCTGTTTGAAGTATATTTCAATGGGCATACAAATTAGTAACAAGCAGGACTAGACGTCTTGGCGGTGGCGGAGGCATCAACAAGTGGTCCGTCAACGCCACTCTCAGTACTGTAACCTATAATATCTAGTTGTGTTTTTAAAGGTAAATCTTACCCCTAGCAAGATCAACACAAGGACAAAACATTGGTAAAAACATACATTTATTAAATACACCACAGAAAAAGAGAATTCTATTTAATGGGTAAATAGTTCAAATATAATAAATTCATATTTAAATACTTTTGCCAGCTTCTAAGCCTTTTCAAACTAATATCTTTTAGAAATGTTGGAGAGTCTAGTTAGGGAAACAGTCTTTTCCCCTGTGTCGCATTGTAGAAACGCTGAAGACCCACTTTTCAGTCGCAGTGCGACAGTGCCATCTTGTGAAACTGTTGAGGATTATTATTTAAAAAAAAAAAAAAAAAAAAAAAAAAAAAAAACTTTTATTGTATGTGTTTTGAGTATATAGGTTAAGTCATGTCCTCTCTTTCTCTTTGTCCAGACTGCGATGTTGAATAAGCATCTGAGTTCTCTGATGCCTGGTCTTACAGCCAAGGTTTTTAGGACATACAACGCCTCCATGACACTGCAGCAGCAGCTCAAAGAGCTCAGCAATCGTAAGTCTCCCACTGACTGTAATTAACCCTGCGCTGGATTTAGAACATCCATTTATACTTTGCTCTGCATGAGTCATTCATATGACAGCGTTTTCCGGACTTTATTCAAATGCAAATGCTAATTAGAAAATGCTAATTCAAATGTCTATTTGCAGTTACATTTCCTTTATGAGCACGCCTAATTTGAGACATATTTCAAATTTAATTGTGTATGAAATGTGTATTTGCATTTCCAGTTTTGTGCACAGTAATACACAATGGGTGCCAAAATTAAAATGACATTTTGTTTTCAGCATCTAAACAGGTCTGCCATATTGAAAAATGGAATGGAAATCCATCCACTTTTTCATCCTCTCACTCCAACGTGACCAAAAATAAAATCCCTTTGCAAGTTTTTTTGCATTTTCATTTTCACTGTCATTGAGGCAGCCCTGTCAATCAAACTCTGAGGGCGGGAGTTTGTGGTGCAGAGTGCTTCTCAGAGGTGAGGAAATCACTTGTTGTGGCAGTGGTAAATTCTTCTGTAATGCTAAAAGCATGGAGGAAACAAGAGCTAAAGATGTTTTAATGCTGGCCAAGAAGGAGACTTGTTCTCACAACTGATTTGTTCTTGTTTCGGGCTGAGCTGCAGTGCGAGCAGAAGTCAGCTTCTGGGGTTCTTACCCACACCAGATCATGGGAAGATATCACCCCTACACTTCAAATGTTACACTGGCTGTCTGTTCGGTTCTGTATACAGTACAGAAAACTACTTCTGGTCTTCAAGGGTGTTTTCGCACTCAGCTCATTTCAGCCAATGTTAGTGGACTGTGTGCTTTTTCTTCTCAATCTGGGCCATATATGAACGCTCCACATGATCTCATACCCCCACGAAGCGAACAGAACTCTCAGGCGGTGGTCTGAGTATAGTTCCTTTCAAGTCCTCTGTATGGTTTTGTTTGTTGATGCTTTGTGAATGCAAAGGACACCCAGCACAATACTAATCACCTTTAAACACCTTTTTTGACTCCATGATTGCTCATGTGATGTTACAGTTGAGCTGAGATCAAAGATTAACATGGTGAGAGGTGAGAGGACTTGTGGTCGGAGGAGGAGACAGTGGGCTCCTCGACATTTGGATTATGTAAGGAACCAGCTAGTTACAAGCCATGCAACGCAGCATTGTGATTCTCTCTACTCTTTCCCTTTCTCTACTTACATGTCAAAGTTATCTACATGGAAGTTCTGAACACCTTTCATGTTTTCACTGTTGTGGAAAAGGGTTTGGTTGTAAAGGCTTAAGCCAGACCAGTAAGCTGGGGTGAAAAATACATAAAAAAAAAAAAACTAGAAGCACTCTAGTGGTGCAGAAGGGATAATTGGCATTCGAATGTTGGATCAGTTAATGAAACAGTTATTGATTAACACAGAAGCTTTTAAAACACAACAAAGTGGCTATAGGCTACAGGGGTTTTAAAAAAAACACTCTTCTCCTGAACATGAGTTTCAGTTTCTCCCTCTCTCTCTCTCTCTCTCTCTCTCTCTCTCTCTCTCTGTGTGTGTGTGCTGCTTTAAGACAGCATTTCCTGGCTAAGTCTATCTGGATTGGGAGGTTCATATTCAGAAAGTGGAGAACGCACGATTCAAAAACGTATTTGAGCTACAGAGAGCTGTGTGACTTTGACAGCGCAATTAGCTAAAAGCAGAATGTAGGCTTGGGATGATTTATGATAATGTCAGGAGTCATGAATAGATTCCTATCGTGATGGCTCATGATCAAGTCGGACGATTTAACATCTGTCAGAAGATATGGTGTCTGCAGCTTTAAGATCGACAAAAATTAAGTGTGTTGTAGTTCATAACCTTAATAACCTACTGTCTGACTTTGGCACAGAGCAACAAAACATCTTTCTCTGATGTGTAATAACTTCCTCTGTCTGTGCTGCCAAACAGATAAAGCTGTGAATGGCTTTGCTTGCAGAACATGAATGGAGACTTCCTATGCAAGAAGTCGACCTATCTCCGCTGCTGTTCACCACAGAGCACGTACACGCGTAGTTTATATAATTTTATTCCAATTTGTATGGAACTGACTTCAGTTCACTTCACTTCACTTCCAGGAGCCACAGGTGACACTATCGTCGATCAGCGATAGTTAGGTGGCATGATGGAACGATGGCATATTACACATGATCTCACAACCTTACCAGAATGTGAAATAAAGCTCCCTGTGCTTCAGACATGCCCTGCTTGAGTCACAACAGCAGGGTTACGGGTTGCGGGCAGGGTTGAAACAACAAATTAGAAATGCGCATGCACCAAAGTGAGCTTGTTTCCAGTGCAAAGTCGGGCAATGGTGACCGTGCTCCTGGAGTCCAGGAGGGCAGGGACAGGCGTGTGACTCCCTTTTCCACTTCCTGATTTTATTTATTTTCTACTCTTTTAGATGATGTGCAGGTTTTGAGATGTAGTTGGGGTGGGAACTTTGCTGACACCTGGCAACCCTTCAGCTTAGCCATGTTTAATTTTGTTACATTCTAATGCAGAGCAAATGTAAACGCCGCTAACGCTGAATGTTTTAATCAGTGGACAAGTTAAACCATTTCCCACTGAGGCATTGCTTATTTTTGCATCATATTGAGACACCACCGTATTGTATCTTATAGAATTTGAATTCTGTGCATCATTACTTCTCTAATTAATTTGTATTAATACTCCAGTATTAGTGTTTTCACACTCAAAACCCAGGACATTATTATTATTATAATACCTGTATTGGTAATGATGATTGGCTTTGTATCATTCAACTTTGGCTTGCGTTCACGCTTAACTCCCTTGTGATTAATTCTGAATTCACACATTAAAATGTGTGTGTCTCGACACTGTCTACTTTGCACCTAGTCACTCACGTTGTGTGTTTGCTCTCATTCACAGTTTAACAAATCATTCTGCATGTTTGCACATATAAATAGTAACCTAGCAATTTTTTTTAAAAACAAAGCCATAATTAAAATTACCTATGCGTGTGCAACACGGCTACTGCTACTGTAACTGACGTAAGACATGCAGTGTTGATTTGTATGTTAGGGTTTGTAAGAAATTCCCTCACCCCTTTTAAGTAAGGAATAAAAAAAAATGCCGGGGCATGATGTTATAAGGAAAACGATCAATGATTGGGTGGTGTTATGCAGTCCAACATGAAGTGGAGTTACTGTTATCACCCTGAAGTTGATAACTTTCCTGTAAAAGCACATCCCAGAATGTTTCATTTCTCTTATATCACAGCAACAGATGCAATTTGTTGTAAATAAACAGATGTGTTGCTCGTCCTCCTGAGTGAAATTCATAATGCTTATTCTCTTGTACATGACATTCTTTTGTGTCCTAGTTTGCTTTATTTGTCTTAAAATATTTTATTTGTAATATTTATGGATATAAATGTAGGACCAAATACAAAAATACACGCCATCTAAATTAATTAATTCATCAAATGAGTGCGGAATTGTCCATGCATAAAAGAAGAATTTTTTTATTCTGGTAAAGAAGAATGATGATTTATCATCCATCAACTCATCTCTTTCTCTCCGTCTGCTTCATGTACAGCTTCAGATAACCAGGTGGAGAAGCTGCTGTCCTATAACAGAGCGAACCGTGCGGTTGCAGTTCTCTGTAACCATCAGCGGGCGCCGCCAAAGACCTTCGAGCAGTCCATGGCCAACCTGCAGGCTAAGGTGAGGAGTTCCAGAAATACAGCATGGAAAAGACAAAATAGTAATTAAACTTCAATATCTAGTGCACATTTTTGTTCATTTAGTTAGTTTGCATGACACTGAAGTCTATCAAGCTGGCTAATGCTCTATTTAATGTCCTTTAATGTATGTTATTGTTGGGTTGCTCTGGTTATATCCCTGATCTTTTGAGACATTGCTGCTGCATATGTGACTTTTCTGTGCTTCTGTATTTTTAGATTGAGAGTAGGAAAGAGCAGCTAGCGCTTGCTAAAAAGGAGCTGAAGCAGGCCAAGAAGGAAGCCAAAGGGAGCTCAGACAGCAAACTACTGGCGTAAGTTCCCTTTCCTGAAGTGAACAGTACAGTGTTCATCAGGGTGCGTTTCATTTTAATGTGTGTCTTTAATTTTTTTTTTCCCCCTAATTATTGTTCCTCTGAGGACATGAGAGGAATACAAGATACTCGGTTTATTAAAATCATCAATTTCTTATATGAGTATGCTTTAAGGAAATGTACGCCTTTTAATTAACTGTAATCCCATATTTTTACTTATACCCATTATTTTTTGTTTATCATTATTCAGCTTATTTGTTACAATTATGGCTTTCTGGGTGGGAGGGGCAAATTTAAACTATAGGTTTACAGCATGTTACGATAAAATGCTTTCATGCAGATAGCAACTGTGTATTCATTTTTAATCCCAAAAATGCACGTACAGTGGCAGGCATAAAAACGTGCCTGTGTACAATATACACATTACATACACTATATTACCAAAAGTATTCGGTCACCCATCCAAATGATCAGAATCAGGTGTCCTAATCACTTGGCCTGGCCACAGGTGTATAAAATCAAGCACTTAGGCATGCAGACTGTTTTTACAAACATTTGTGAAAGAATGGGCCGCTCTCAGGAGCTCAGTGAATTCCAGCGTGGAACTGTCATAGGATGCCACCTGTGCAACAAATCCAGTCGTGAAATTTCCTCGCTCCTAAATATTCCACAGTCAACTGTCAGCTTTATCATAACAAAATGGAAGAGTTTGGGAACAACAGCAACTCAGCCACGAAGCGGTAGGCCACGTAAACTGACGGAGAGGGGTCAGCGGATGCTGAAGCGCATAGTGCAAAGAGGTCGTCGACTTTCTTCACAGTCAATTGCTACAGAGCTCCAAACTTCATGTGACCTTCAGATTAGCCCAAGTACAGTACGCAGAGAGCTTCATGGAATGGGTTTCCATGGCCGAGCAACTGCATCCAAGCCACACATCACCAAGTGCAATGCAAAGCGTCGGATGCAGTGGTGTAAAGCACGCCGCCACTGGACTCTAGAGCATGAATGATGAATCACGCTTTTCCATCTGGCAATCTGATGGACGAGTCTGGGTTTGGAGGTTGCCAGGAGAACGGTACATTTCGGACTGCATTGTGCCGAGTGTGAAATTTGGTGGAGGAGGAATTATGGTGTGGGGTTGTTTTTCAGGAGTTGGGCTTGGCCCCTTAGTTCCAGTGAAAGGAACTTTGAATGCTTCAGGATACCAAAACATTTTGGACAATTCCATGCTCCCAACCTTGTGGGAACAGTTTGGAGCGGGCCCCTTCCTCTTCCAACATGACTGTGCACCAGTGCACAAAGCAAGGTCCATAAAGACATGGATGACAGAGTCTGGTGTGGATGAACTTGACTGGCCTGCAAAGAGTCCTGACCTGAACCCGATAGAACACCTTTGGGATGAATTAGAGCGGAGACTGAGAGCCAGGCCTTCTCGACCAACATCAGTGTGTGACCTCACCAATGCGCTTTTGGAAGAATGGTCAAAATTCCTATAAACACACTCCTCAACCTTGTGGACAGCCTTCCCAGAAGAGTTGAAGCTGTAATAGCTGCAAAAGGTGGACCGACATCATATTGAACCCTATGAGTTAGGAATGGGATGGCACTTAAGTTCATATGTGAGTCAAGGCAGGTGACCGAATACTTTTGGTAATATAGTGTACATATACATACATTACATACATACATACATATATTCTGTGAGAAAAGGGAAAACAAATGTATTCGCTGTGGATGCTTTCTCTGTCCCTGAATACCTGTAAAGAACTGAAGTTTTTAAACAATAGTGTAAGATTTCTGTGTCACGAGCTTAATAGAATAGAATCAAGGAGTCAAGGAAGCATCAGTGTATTAAGAAGTACATCATGACTTTTTCTGTGCTGTAACAGAAAGTGTTAAGATTGTGTGTGTGTGTGTGTGTGTTTAGTGTGGTAGAGAAGAAGAAGAAGGCAGTGCAGCGCTGTGAAGAGCAGCTGCTCAGGATGGAGGTTCAGGCTACAGACCGAGAAGAGAACAAGCAGATAGCCCTCGGCACCTCCAAACTAAACTATCTGGACCCACGCATTAGTGTGGCCTGGTGAGGCTGTTATTCAGGGTGTAAACCTCAGGCTTCCACACAATACGATACGATGTCAATTTATAAGGCAACACTACTCGACGATACGATTCAGTTTAGTAGCCACTGATCACAATATTGGACGGACTTCATTTTACAGGTCTTTTCTTTTATATGCATCTGGTTACCTTCAAGATAGAAGCTCTTTAAATGGCAGAAAATTTCATTTTAGGGCTAAAGAAAGACACAACAGAAAAGCAATCAGCCTGTAGTCTGGAGATCGCGAGTTTGAATCCTGACAGCCATCTGTTTCCGAAAGTCAAAGAGAGCAAAAGTGTCCGGGTGGCATACTCTCTCTCCCCTGTCAATCACAGCGACACTAGCTAATCGTGGGCATCTGTGAGCTCATGCATGCGGAAGGGGGAAGATTGGGCTTTCCTCTGAGTGTGTTACGCTGCCCCATGGTGCTGCCTGAGCAGCAGTTCGAAAAGATGTGGCTGGCTAGCTTCACGTCTTGGAGCAAGCACGCCCTTGTAGCTGATTCGTAGCTGTGGTATAATAGGGAATTGGGCAAGACTAAATCAGGGAGAAAACTGGGGGAAAATGACACAGAAAGAAGCCCCTACATTTATAACCCCATCTACTTATGGAAAAACATCATTACTCCAGAATGTTCACACTAACATCAGTGGGGAAATAACTGCTGATTAATTCAGTCAGTTCTGTTCTGTTGACTAAATTTCTTCTTCTTATTATTATTAGATAATTTAAACCTTTTAAAACTTTGCAAGCTGTCACCTGTACAGTGTGTAAGCGCTCCTCTCTGTTTGGATGATGATGTGACGGCGCAGGAGCATTGTGGACTTTTGGACATCCGTAATGTCTGTTTGGCAATGACATGCAAAAACGTGATAGATTGCACAGAAAGCACAACTGCTAGTGAGATTTAAGACTTCGTCAGGCAGACTTTTACCTCTGTCACCTTACACAAAAAAATGATGTAAGAAGTAAAAAGTAGAGATGTCAAAGTATAATACTGGCAGAAAAAAACTCTATTTTGGTGAAAACCTACATAATTTATTGGTTTTCCAGAATTTAGCCACAGCAGCATCTGACAGGTTTTCCCAGACGACAGAATACACACTGTCATAACATGTCTGTGGTTTAAACTATTGAAAATGGTGAGAATAAGTTCTAATTTGATTTTTTTTCCCTGCGTCCTTCTTGTAGGTGCAAGAACATGGAGGTGTCATTGGATAAAATTTATAACAAGACTCAGAGGGATAAGTTTGCCTGGGCCATTGACATGACGGAGCTAGACTTTGTGTTTTAATCCCACACCTTGTATTTACAGTTCCAGTTAAATCTTCACGTTTTTTTATACAAGCACTTAGACGCACATTTTAGCATAAATTCTTACAAGCTGTTTTTAAATGCTGTTGGTTTATTGTTTTTTTTTTTTATATAAATTCAGCAACTGAATTGTTTTTTTACTATCTGTTTCAATAAATAGTTGTATGTTTCCTATATTCAGTGTCGCATAATCATTACTAAGAACCTGTATCCATGAACATTAATGTTGTTTGTAAGTCTGTTATAATGTGCTCTTCTTCTATCTGCATCAGTCTTTCTGGTGATTGTGTAATATGAAATATTTACATTAACTTTTGCAGCATTTGTCAGAAATTCTAATCCACAGTGACTTACAGAAGTGCTTTGTAGTATTTATGGATAAACATGTCCTCCCCTAGTACAAACAGGCCAGGGTCTGATTAAATCCTGTTAGATAAGAGTTGGTGTGGGCTTTTATACAGCTACACAAAGAGAGAATGTGTAGCTTTAGTGCTCACTTCAGTGTTTATTGAAGAGGTGGCTCTTCGGTCTTTGTTTGAAGACAGCCAGTGACTCAGCTGTTAAGACAGCTAGGACAAAGGAGAGTCTTGACGCCAGTTTTGCTGGTGTTTTGAGGGATTACAGGTCGAGACGCGCTTGTGGCTCGAAGGGATCGTGATGCAGAGCAGGGTTTGATCACTGCCTTAGAGTAGATGATTATTTTTTGACTTTGTAAGTGAGTGTCAGTGTTTTAAATTTGACGAGAGAAGCTACGGGAAGTCAGTGGAGAGAACGCAGCAATAGGGTGGAGTGGGAAAACAAGTTGCAGAGGAAAACTTGTCTGAACATGGCCCTACAGTTTAACTAATGCTCTGACAAGCAGAAGTTTGTAGTGAGCAAGTATCCTTTTTTGGTGGATGTGTGTATTTTCATGTTTACACAGCAGGTGATTTACATTTTTTTTTTGCGAGTCTCTGTGCAGTGGTGTGAACATCTACGGGTTTTATGATTTCTGACCCTTTCCTCTGTCAGTATGTGAGACATGCCTACTACACTTTTCTGCCTTTCCAGTTACACAATGGTCAGATCAAACACAATTAAAATTCTCCTGGGAGAAAAGTCACTTAACTGAAGGGGAAAGGACCAGAATGTGAAAGATGCACATGTGCTTGTGGTAGTGGTTACTTTGACTTTGTGCTGACTTTATCTAGACGAAATCTGACCTGTGAATTCACAAGCCTCAGTCTTGTGAGCCAACAGAAAACAAGTAGGAAGGACTATAGTCTCTTTGGTCATTAAGAAAAGGAGGAGATGCTTATAATCATGTCTGACTTTTGCCTCGCATCTTTCTTATTGCTGCTAGGCACACATCTGAAAAAGATTAGCCCTCTCATCCACGAAGCTATGCTACGGGTTTTGTGGTTAAATTTTATTTTTTTTTTTAAGCAATGTTGGCACCTCTGTTTCATGTGATCAGGTGATACATGTAATGCTCCCCATTCAGAAATACTTCGATATGTTGTGCTCACTGTCTTCATTTCAAGTATAGGGATCCATTCATTAGCAAAGTTGGCAATAATGCAGTCGGTGATAAAAAGGAAAAATTGCAGAAACCGTTTTGTATGAACCCATTTTAATAGCACAAACTCAGTTGAAACTGGAATTGTGTTTGTTTGGCACATAGATAGTGCTCATATTACAGTAACAGGCCTCAACCATGCAGCTGGCTGGCCTTAAAGCGGGCTAAAAAACTGATATGCACTATCTATAAAGAAAAGCCTAAATATTAGAGAAGACTATCAGGAATATCCATTGGTATTAGTTGAAGTCAGTATAAAAAAGAACTATACAACAATACATCAAATCAAAGCAGGCAGCACTACTGGGGAAAGGTTGCTGCTCTCGAAGAGTTTCCTTTACTCCATTACTGGGCAACCTGTTCAAGAGAATAGCTGATTTTAGTTCTACTGTAACAGCTGTACACTAAGCGATAACACCAAATTTTACATAAAGCTTGGTAAGATTTAAACTGAGTGTAAATGTTACCTTCATTAAGAGGCCTCGGCCTCTTTGGCCTTGTTCTCTCCTTCTGCCTCCTCCACCCCAGCCTGGGTCATCAGGTCAGCGATGTTCTTCTCCAGGTCATCAATGCGCGTGCTCATCTCATCAAGTGACTCTTGTTAAGGAAGACAAAAGCTGTGGCTTTTGGTATGCAAATGTTTCCCCCGACACTGCTAAAGATGCATCTAAATAATGTAGCTCCACTGAAAATGATGACAATCCAAAAACATGTCTAAAGTAAGCTTAAAGAGCTCAGCAGGTAAGGTGGAGTGTCATACAGGCATAGGCCTGGGCGTGTAGAAGCAACACACAATATAATGTGTACCGGTGTCTGTATAAACTGCATATACAGCATAACATTTAAACACTACTTAGTACCAAGCATCGTTGGAATTACAACAGGATCACAGTCAGATCAAACCAAAAATGACACTTTTTAATCCATGCACACTATCACACATCAACTCTTCTGAAAATTCATTCATTCATTTGTTCATACATTAACTTTCCTTCTGCTTTTCATGGAGGAGTTTGTGGTGGCAGCAGGCTGAGAAGTTCAACCCAGAGTCCAGCTCCTCCTGAGGGATCCCCAGACATTCCCCAGACGATCCCCAGACATTCCCCAGACATTCCCCAGACGATCCCCAGACATTCCCCAGACAATTGTGACATATAATCTCTCCAGCAGGTCCTAGGTTTCCCCCAGGGTCTCTGTCCACTGGGATGATCCACAAAGGGATGAAAATTGATTGCATCATGAATTTCATTAAGCAGAAAGATCTTCTAGCCCCAAACCTGAACGCTTCTAACAGGAAGTTACGATTTCAGATGACAATGAATCAAAATATGCATCGAACTCAATACATGACTGTAAAAAAATATACAGTTGGGGTCATAAGTTTACATATGGCTTGCAGAATCTGCATGTTAATTTAAAAAAATTAACAGAGATCATCAAAATTGCATTGTTTTTTTTTTATATTGCCCTGAATAAACTATTTCATACAGCAGATGTTTACATATAGTCCACAAGACACACAAATGAACCAGTACAAAAGTTTACATATGCTTGATTCTTAATACTGTGTTGTTATGTGGATGATCAGCGAATGTTTTTATGTTTTGTGATAGTTGTTCATGAGTCCCTTGTGTGTCCTGAGCAGTTAAACTGCCCACTTTTCTTCAGAAAAATCCTTCAGGTATTGCATATTTGCTTTTCCAGCATCTTCTGCATATCTGACCCCTTTCCAGTAGTGTTTATATGATGCTGAGCTCCATCTTTTCACACCGAGGACAACTGAGTGACTCATACACAACTATTACAAAACGTGCAAACATTCACTGATGTTCAAGAAGGCAACATGATACTTTAAGAGCCAGGGGATGTAAAGTTTTGAATAGGATGATCAGTGTAAATTGTTATTTTGTTTAAATACTTTATTTTTCTCATTTAGTACTGCCCTTCAGAAGCTACATAAGATATTTACATGTTTCCCAGAAGACAAATTAATAACAGTTTACACCATCTGCTACGTGAAATAGCTTATTCAGGGCAGTACTAAATAAAAAACAAAATGCAATTTTCATGATCCCTCCTTTTTTTTTTTTTTTTTTTTTTTTATTATTAACATTTTGCAGATTCTACAAGCTGTATGTAAACTTAATACCCCAACTGTAAGTGTTCTTGCACTGACCATCAACTGAAAACCTGTAGTCTGAATTAAAGAATACACAAACATAAGAATCTAACAGAGCTTACAAGGTTCTGTACAGTGAAACAGACCAAGATCTCTCTACGAGTTACTCCAACCTTGTTCGATGTGCCGTGTTCGCCTCAGCTCCTACTCGGGGAACTCGGGATGGTCTCCTCAACTCCAAGTTCCTCTGAGTTCAGGATGTGACGTCAAATCAACATGGCTGCTCTCAGCATCAGCAGTACACAAAGCAGCACTTCTTACCTTTAAATGATTTATACTGTATATACACAATAGATCTATTCTAGCTCGTTAAATCTCTTACACTGACTGTACAGTCTGCTGGTTTGAGGAGGGAAATATAAATCACCATGTTATTTTGCTACACTGTAGCTGGAAATCATTAAGTTGAATACAGCAATATTACAGGAAGAGACTCAGTGCTGCTATTCTAAATATTAACTCTAGGGGTGCCAATATTTCAGTTTTGAAAAAAATAAATGCAGTACTGTATGAAGGCAGGAATTAGTGGTATACCACTGACATAAACGTCTGCCTGATCCTACTTGTTTCTTAAAACAAACCATAAATCCTGAACTATTATAAGATCAGATCAAAGCATTGATCACTTCTAGATGTTGTGTGTGTCTGCATTTTCCCATGCTCAGTGTTGAGTCGTTAGAGGAAGGATATTTCTCCCGATGATTTGATCTGACATGGTCTGGAATTTGTCCTGCATCTGCTGCAGCAACGTCTGCACCTGTCACACAGCACAACACAGCACCACAGAGCCACATTATCCACTGCAATCAGCACATGATTACACCTGCTGCCTCCAGTGCTCGTGTGTTAAAGCATCGAATCAGAGCTTGTGATGAAGCTTGTGATCAGATGCGAAACACATTCCCATACATTTCTGACTGTGATGTGAAGTACAGTCTGTACAGTTTGAGTAGAGCTAGCAACCTAGCCGACCCAGCTACATGATTCTAGCTGATCAAACATCAGTTTGTTCGGTTGCTGGCAAATGAATTCATTTACTACTACAGATTATCTAATATAACTTCACAGAGCATCTATGCACAGTACTGAACACAAATCCTGGCACACTGATTGTTATGCTAGCTAGTTAAACAGAACTAGCCTAGCCTAGCCTCGCCTGGTTTAGTGTTTGAAACTCACCACTGCTGTAAGGTCCTGCACTGATTTCGGATCCGTCTCTGCCATAATTAGTGTTTGTAGAAAAAGTGAATAAAGAATAAACCAAAAAAATAGTGATTCAAATTCAGTATACACCTAAATCGGCGTGTTCCAGAAATAAACAATCAGCTGTTGACTAAACCGGCGAGATTGTCCGCAAGTCTCGCGAGATGATCAAAACGTAATCTCGTGTTCTCGGGTTAGAAGGAATTTCAGCTTCCAAACGTTACAATAACATTCTCAAAAAAGGAAAAAAAAAAAAAAAAAGAAAGAAAGAAAAAAGAAAGATTGCACTAACTATATCGCATAAATATGATTCTAATAATTGAATAATGTGATGTATATTAGGTTATTTGCTGTGCTGGGTGTAAATTCTGTTTCCTTTTGCTCTGCATATGCTCCACTCCGCCCAGCAGGCTTTCATGTGAGCTGTGCTGTATTTAGAACATGCATTCACAGTTAACCCGGAGAGTCCAGCTCTAACTCTGCCTTTCTCCATTCTCATTTAAACCCCTTTCCTCTGAAATCTTCAGCACTGAAGTGTTGGCTTTATACACTGAGGAAAAGCGCATCAGTGGAGTGATAACTCCAGAGACAGGGGACAGGAACTGGCTGTAATCTTCGCCTACAGGTAAACATTAGCTTATCTCCTACTGTCAACCTGTGTAGGACAAAATATATATAAATAATTTTATTTAATAGTATCAGAGTTAGCATAACAAAACAGGAAATTCTTAATAACATAGCCTACACACGGCGTTTAACTGTTTCGTCTGGTGTATGTGCGTTTCCGGTCAGCTTCCACTCCAGTGTTAGGACAGATTTCTCTCATTTTCTAATCAATACTGATGGATGTGAACTGAATGTAATAATCAGCAAACAAAAGACTCATGACCCATCAGTCAACACAGCAAAACGACACCACTGTGGGTTGTTTCCTGTCTTTCTTTCTTTTTTGTCTTTTCTTTTCTTTTCTTTTTTGCAATTCAGTAGTATTAATAGCCGTCTCGTGCACTGTTGGGAGTATTTAAGGGCGCGCGCGCGCTATTCTTAGGCTGTCAGGATTAGCCAAAAGCGCTACTGGTGTTTTTACAAGTGCGGTAAGTGAGTCTTAAAAGACAAAACACACGAATACACTGAATTTTATCCGTTTACACTGTATTCTCGTGTGTGTAGGGCATGTCTGGGTCTGTGTCGACGACCTGTCCGAGTCAGGAAAAAGGGAAGTAAATATAAACTGGAGTGAGGAACTTGAGGTTGAGGAACACAGTGAGTAGTGTATGGAGAAGCCCAACCCCCCTCCCCATGCCATGCTTATGTTACTCAATATTGTTAAAGGAATACTCCACTCTTAAATACAGTAGTTTTGTTTGTATTCAAATATCCGTGATGTGTTTGTTAATCCTGGTGCTAATGTGTTGGTTTGTGCTGTGTTTGTGTTACTCCAGTGAGCAGTTAGAGGGTGTGTGCCGTGCTGACGTCACAGGGGGGCATTGATAGCGTAGTTACAATTTCAATGATTACATAAGGGAACATGGTCAAGTTTCACTCCTAAATACAAACGAGCAAGAGCTTATATTCTCACTCAACATTTTCCACCAACATTCTATGTGATATTAATGAGAAATCCAGCGTAGAAGTAGTGGACACAGCAAACGCTGGACTCTAAGTTCTGCTAAACGTTGCAGATATGCTGAGAGACTCGGCGCGGCTAGTTAACGATCTGTGAGATGACGAGCACTATGGTGTTGATGGTGGTACTAGTGTGAAAGGTGAAGTTTTGGAACTGTTTGAGCAGAGTGTACATACAGATGAGGAGGTGAGAGAGCTGGAAAGAGTAAACGACTAAAGCATTGCATTGGTCTCTTTAGGTAAAGATGATGCAAGGGCTAATGCTGCAAACCGTTGTACTTAGAACTCGGAAAGTTCCCGAGTTCCAACCTAAAAGCGTTCCAGTGAGAAACATGAATGCCCAGAGCAAGGTCATATTTGTATGCCTAGTCTCATGATATTAATAAGATCTACACTGTATAGACAAAAGTGTGTGGACACCTGAGCATCATGCTTCTTCCCCAAACTGTTGCCACAATGTTGGAATCACACAGTTGTGTGGATGTCATTGTATGCTGTAACATTACAATTTCCCTTCACTGGAACTAAGGGGCCCAAACCGGTCCAAGCATGACAATGCCCCTGTGCACAAAGAGAGCTCCATTAAGAGTGGTTTGTCAAGGTTTGCGTGGAAGAACTTGAGTGGCCTGCACAGAGCCCTGACCTCAACCCCACTGAACACCTTTGGGATGAATTGAAACACTGACTTCACCCCAGACCTCCTCACCTGACATCAGTTCCTGACCGCACTAATGTTCTTGTGGCTGAATGAACACAAATCCCCACAGCCACGCTCCAGAGGCTAGTGGAAAGTCTTCCCAGAAGAGTGGAGGTTATAATAACAGGACAGGGGGACTACATGTGGAATGAGCTGCTCAACAAGCAGATGTGTTATGCTCAGGTGTATACAAACCTTTTGGCCATATAGTGTAATGAAGAGAAATGACGTAAAATGTAGGTGAATTTTCTTGTTCATCTTTGTTCTGTTACAAAAAAATCTCTTACAATGGCTGAAATCGGCGGAATTACGTTACAAATCTAAACTTATAAAGCAGTTAAAGCGTCTTTTCACAACAGAAACGCTACATATCAAGTGAAATAAAGTTTTATCAAGTACAGTAGAAAATGTTCTTGAGTTGAGTGCGTGTTACAGACCAGCGTGGTGATTAAAGAAGTTTGAACTTAAAAAGTCAGCTCAGAATTTCATTACAAAATAAACCTTGGACACCACTCAAGATCACATGTTAATTATAAAGATTCATATACAAGTGTCCGGGATGGATTTTTCCTTTCAAGCTTTTCCTTTACTGTACATACAGTCTGGGCACTATAGACTGTCAGTACACTGTGTGAATTTATTGTATACTCAGGTCAAAATGATCACACAAGAATCAACACATTCTGCAAACAGCACACTGCTGAAGATTTACTGTGTTCCTCTTGTTTCAACAAAGGCCTTGCTCATGCAAATATTCCACGAACAGCATGATTTGAATAGCATATCCTAGTAACCAATGGCTTTGTATAGCAGTTTGGCATTGTCAAGGAAGTGGCGTACCAACAGATGGAACTTTGTTAGTAGCCTCGTGATTGTCCTGATGAAGGGATAACTGTAACTGTACACCGAAACTAGACCAGCAAGGTAGGTGTGTCATGTCGTGTAGCAATAAGTGTAGCCTATACAGTGTTTGGAAGAAAAAAAAACAGCACTACCGTGCCTGAAACACCCATATCAGTGCCACACACACTACCATATCAATGTCACTGCTGCACTGAGTATGGTACACCACCCAATAATAGCAGTTCAGTAGTGGTCTTATGGTGGTTCCTTTTTATTGATGGGTGTGGAAGAGTGTGAGTGTCTGTATGATTGTGCACAGGAACAGATGGGCTACAGTGAATAACTGTATGCCAAAAAGTTCACACATATGCTAGTATGTATAGATACTAGGTAGTAAATATTGCACTATATTACATATAGTTTTCAGAGGACATATGCACTGCTGATGAGTTACTACAGTGCATATATTACAGCAACACAATAAAGCTATCTCCTTTCATTTTTCATCTGCGTGAGTGTGTTATGCTTTCAATAGTGTGTGTGTGTATGTGTGTGTGTGTGTGGGTGGGTGTAGTGAGCACAATCATGAGGAATGTTTGAAAGCCATTTATAACTGTTTGGGAACTCCTGAATGTTCAATAACCTAACCCTGGTGCTGAGGTCTAAGAGAAGAGTGTTGTGGGTACAGACTTTCTGCAGCAGCAATCTTATCTAGCTGAAAAAAAGAAGGGCCAGTGGTTGAGGAGACAAGTTTAAGTTTATATATATATATATATATATATATATATATATATATATATATATATATATATATATATTTGGAATAGAGCTATTTTGAGAAAGTGGTGTTTAATCTGCAGGCTTGCACATGGAAAGGAAAGGAAGGAAGATCTTCTGTTGCATTTAGATGATGAAAGATTTCATAAAGCAGGAGGTGGTGGCATGAGGCAGAGCTGAAATTGGGTTTTTGTGCAACTTTGTGTGAGAATGTAGTCACTTCTTTTTTTTTCTGTCATTGCTACAGAATATTGGGTGCTCATTCACACCCAGTTAAAAAGTGTTCATAGCTCATACCTTTAGGTTCAGTGTCTGGTAATGAAGGGCAGGAACACTATGGGAGTAATTAATCCTGTTTGAGATGAGTAATTAATCTTGTTGGAGGCGAGGCAGTGAATCATAGTACAATTCCAGTGTCAGCATCTGCGTAGCTGCATTCAGCTGCATGCATGGACACGTACAGGAAAATGTGAGTTCAGTCAAAAAAAAAAAAAAAAAAGAAAGTCAGGAATATGGCTGAAAAGAAAGTATTTTGGTTTCTCTCAGTCATTTTCTTTTATTTTTATTCTTTTAATAAGAATATAAGTATATAAGTACATTTCCTGATATTTTATGGGGGTTGCATGTCATTTTTTTTTATTTATTAAAGGTTTTTTCTTTTTCCTCCTTAATGGTATGGTTCATACATTTTAAAACTGTTTCCAAATAAATCTTCAAATAAACCATAGAAAAAGTTAGATTTGCAATATTATCATGAAGTGGATCTGGATAGTTTCAGGATTGATTGATCGATTGATTGATTGATTGATTTAACATTTTCTGGCCCTGAAATAAGCCCCACCACCAGCAAGAGTGAATAGCTTAAAACACAACTCATAATGTCTATGGAGAGGATGAGGAAGGTTGGATGAAGAGAAAGGCTTGTGTTCCTTGCAGTTGGAATTCTCCTTTTAGGAAACAGAGGGCCTTTAACGCAATAGTGTGATTCTGTAAGGTATTTTAGATTTACAGTTGATCATTACATACTTTTGAAACAGCACTGCAATATAGTTACTACTTTTTACTGATATACTTCGTGCTCTTCCCTTCTATGTGAAATTAATCTCAAGCTGTTATGTGATATCTCAGGACAGTGTATGAGTTCAGCAGCAGCGGCGGCTGTGGTGGTGGTGGAGGAGGAGGAGGAGGAGGTGGTGGTGCTGGTGGGGTTCTGAGCCATGGACCCTGAGCTAGAGGAGTCAGTTGGGTCAATGGAGAGCTCATGGACTCTTCTATCATGGCTGGCTTCATGTGTGATGGTGTTTGGGGGTGCAGTGCCATACATTCCCCAGTACCAGGAGATCCAGAAGACCAGCAACACTGAGGGCTTCTCCACCCGTGTGTGCCTGGTTCTGCTCATCGCTAATATACTGCGCATCTTCTTCTGGTGAGTGCAGGAGAAATAATTCTTCCCTCACGCCAGTACTGTTTCTCAGGGGTTACATTGCTATAAGTGATAATACAACAGGAACCCAAATTAGAGTAGTACTGTCTTATGGACTGTATATTTGTGTGTTTGTGTGTGTCTGCAGGGTCGGGAAGCAGTTTGAGCTGACTCTTCTTGTGCAGAGTGTGGTGATGATTCTAACCATGCTGGCTATGCTACACTTGTGCTGCACTGTCCAGATTAGCAACCGTGTCAGCACCAAACAGCACCGCATCACAGGTAATGACATTTCTTTGTACAGTACCACCACTACAATAAGTTAGGAGTTTATGGTGAGAGTATTTTAACCAAAGAGGAATTCTGGCACGCACTGTGTTCGGGACCTTGAAATACATTAAATATGTTTCTGTTGAAATATTTTGGATGTATTCAGCAATACTGGTGCTTTTTTTTTTTTGGCACGGTATTTACATTATTCCTGTGAAAGGGTAGCGGTTGTCTGCTGCTCTGACATCACAGAGGGACATTGCTAGAGCAGATAATATGCTTCTTACTAGGCATTTTACTGTTAGCTCCTAAAAACAAAAGTGCAAGAGCTTATTTTCTCAATCCATTAGAAGTAGTAGAAGTAGTGGAGACAGCTAATATCTTAAATTTCTAGAATGCAGTGCATCTACAAGATATGGCCAAAGGTTTGTGGACACCTGACCTTAACACGCATATGAGGATCTTCCCAAAACTGTTGCCACAAAGTTGAATACACACAGTTGTCTAGAATGTCTGTGTCTGCTGTTGCATTTTCTGTCACTAGAACTAAGAGACCTAAAGCTGTTCCAGCATGACAATGCCCCTGTGCACAAAGCAACATCCATGAAGATATGATTTACCTAGATTGGTGTGGAAGAGCTGAAGTGGCCCGCACAGAGCCCTGACCTCAACCCCACTGAACACCTTTGGGATGAATTGGAACACCAACTTCACCCCAGGCCTTCTCGCCCAACATCAGTGGCCAATCTCTTGTTGGCTGAATGAACACAAATCCCCACAGACACAGCCCAAAATCTAGTGGAAAGCCTTCCTAGAAGATTGTAGGCTGTTATAGCAGCAAAGGAGGAAAAACTCATTATTAATGCCCATGGGTTTTGGACTGTTCAATACTCCACATACTTTTGGCCATATATTGTATATGACACAGCTGCATTGAGTTTCTTTTCTTTTCTTTTTTCTTTTTTTTTTATGAATCCTACCACTATGCTCCCCGAAACCCTGGAAGACACTGGGGGGCCCTCACCCACATGAAAGTAAAAGCTTGTTTTTTTACTGAAAGTTTAAACTCCCACTCCTTTTATAATATATACTGTATTTGTTTTTGGTGACATTCCTATTCCACTCATAGAAACATAAGTGCGATATTGCTCTAAAATGTTCCCAAAATAAGGGAGATCACAACAAAGGCAGCTGTATCCAGAATGGAAATGCTGCCTACTTAAGAGGCAGACTGGAATGCAAGGAAACAACCAAACAGCACTGCAGCAGAGGTAATGCACTGAATTAATGGAATTAGCATCCATTTGAGCTGAGTTTAAGAGCATAGCGGCGCCCTTAGGACTTTTGATCCTCTTTCTGCATTATTGTGCACTGATCCTGAGTGAACATGAATTGCCAGAAGAGGGTGCCATAGTCCTGGGAAAAGCATTATTGAAGCTTAGATCATGTCATCTTTCCCCACAGTGAATCATTTCCTTACATTCGTTTAGCTGGTATTTGACTGTAGGCATGAGACTGTACGATGACCTTTACGCATCCTGTTCAAAGTATAATATCTAATTATAACTGGTAAATGCCTGTAGTCTTGCACCTATTTAACTGTTATTGTTGTTGTGCTGGTTGGTTGAATGAGAGGAATGAGAAGCACTGTTAATATTTAAACTGTTTGCTGTTGAAATGTTTTTATATTATAACGGGTGATAGAAAAAAATTTCATGCTGCCAAACATGCTGCCTCATCGGCTTCAGATATGTTCCTGCCCTATCTGGAATCTTAAATATTTTATGCTGTCGTGTACACACAGCCAGATTTATAACTGGATTTGGTGAAAGACTCTGAGAAGACCTAAGAGACAGTGTGACTTGTTGCTCGAAAGCAGTGTGTGTCATGCATGTTGTTTTTTCGTGTCAGGCTGCTGCTTGAACCTGCAGGAGTCACGCAGCAGAAAGCGACATCGAGTTCACACAGGGTCAGTTTAGCGTAACGATGATTTATGAAGAATTCAAGCCCCAGTTGATTGGCTTTTTCCATGTCCAGGAGGAGGTTCAATATAAGTCATCCATTTATTGTCCTGCTGCCTGAGGGAGGAGATGGGATGATGAAAATGTGTAATATGGTAATAATTAGAGAGCCGAATGTGGAATCAGACAGCAGCCTAATTTACCTGTCATGCTGATCGATTGGAGTGGAGAAGTCTTAGTGTGAGTAGTAGAGTGATTTCTCAGGACTTACATGCCAGTATGTATGTGTACAAGTTCTTTTCAAACTTGCAATCAGTTGTACTTGTGTAAAAAAGATTTTGTACTCAAACATATTTGAATATTAATGAGCCTATAATTTTGTACTGGTACTGGCTACACTACATTTGTATTGCATAAACCACAGAAGGTGAAAAACACCTGGATTTTACATTTTATAAGCCTTATTCAGAAAGGATTAGATTTACCTTTGGACCTGGAGTAAATTCATCATGTTCCATCATCAACTGATCCATCCAGGTAAGCGTTTTTCTCCATCCTCTCCTGAGAAATATACAGACCATACTGCCTTCAGTTTTTTGGTCATCTGATCATTTCATGCAGACTTGCCTCAGAAATGGGAAGTCGGCACTCGGAATGATGTCGTTTTCAACCTCTGCATTCAAGCTACAAAGTGGGATAATAACATGGACGCCTCTATGTCTGTCTTTTGTTAGCCAGAGATAGCCAGCTAATTGTTATGAGTGATGTATATTTCCCTCCTCAAAACGGCAATCTGTATAGTCAGTGTTATAGATTTAACAAGTTAATGTGGCTATATGTCGATTGAGCTAAAGCAAATACTTGTATATACAGCAGAACTCATTTGAAGGTAAGAAGTGTTGCATGGTTCACTTCTGATGCTGTGCGCAGCCATTTTGATTTGATATCACTTGCTAAACTCGGAGAAGTTTAGAAGTTGAGGACACCATCCTGAGTTCCCGAGTAGAAATTCCAAAGTTTTCTTTGTTTTTTCCTAGCTGGAGGTTAGGACGTCTTGTCAAATGCAGCACAAGTCCTGTCTGTTTAGAAATGTCTCTGATTTTACAGACTGCTTCTACCCCTTGCGCTGGAAAGAAGTTTTTTGATTGCTAGTACTCACTGTATTTATTCAACTAGCACACATGTGAACTTCCCCATTCACAAAAATATGAATGGTTTGGAGGAGTCTCCCCTCAACTTACTTTGTCTGGGTTCTATAAATTCATCTCTGTGATAACTATATTGGGAGCCCATTAGCAGGAGAAAGATCATAAACCCAATCAGAACAGTGCAGTAACGTGGCTAATTAAAGGGGCTGTTCTAAAAACAGCTACAGGCATAAAGCTGTTTTATATTCACGTATGCCACAATATCACGCCATGCTTAGTTTTTTAGATAATAAATGAACAGTCAGTTATATCTATGTAAGGTTTTTTACTCATCTAATGTTACATGCTGCCAAGTAAGTAAACATCATAATTAATAATTCAGTGCATGATTATACTGTAATACAATAGATAAAAGATCATATGACCGCGTGTGACGCTATCATCCAGGTTAAACCTGAAAAGAGAGTTTAATCACAGAGGAGACTTTTTTTTGTTTTGTTTTTTAATGTTTTTATGTCACCCAGTGAAGCTAATCCTGTCAGAACAGGGCTTCGGACGACGTGTACACCATCTTTAAATCATATTCATACAGGAGTCATTTCTAGGTAGAATAGTGAGGCCTCCTATGTAGTGCTCTATAGTATTTAACTAAGATTCAGCCATAGAAACCTCCATTTAAGAAAATTAAATAATATCAATTTCAGCACAAGGGCCTTGTTCATTTTTTTATATGTGAGATTAAAAAACGTTTTTCTTTCTCAAGCAGCATAAGGATTATTTAGGCAAAAAGGAGAAAGAAATACATGCTTTTACTAGACCCAGGTGACTAAAAGTAGAAAAGAGCCTCTTAAACATTCGAGTATGGTTTCATAAATTTCACGTTGGTAAAATTCCTGTTTGTGAATGTGGAGCACAAGCACACTGTGTGTTAAGTGTGTGTGCACTCATGCTACCGAGAGTGTAAGTATCAGAATCTTGAATCTTGTGTCTCATTTCCTGCCTGTGTTGCTCTGAGGAAGTAGACAACCTTGCTGCAATCCAGCTTGTTCCCCTCTGTCATGCCTTACATCCAAGCTTAGTGTGTCCTTATTGATCTGAATCCCCCTTCTCTCACAGTTCAGGGCTGTACAGTGACTGCCAAGCGGTTGTATAAGATTTCATATCCAGTGGAGCAGAGAAATGCAGGCCAGCCATGAAGGGCTCTCGGGGAGTTCCTATCAGGCAGTCATGGTGTCTGCTTACAGATAGAGACAGATGTACAGACGGACATATGAAGGGTGGGTTGGGCCCAGAATAGCCTAAAACATCAGGCTGTTTCCCATAGGACACAGAACATCCGAGACTGTATTTCACAAGCAGCCACCTGCGCAATCATGCACTCACTGACAACATAAAAAACCTGCGCACACAGCATGCCAGTGAGATACCACAGATATACCTGCAATTTACACACGCAAACACACGCAGTGGTAGCTCAGTGGTTAAGACATCAGACTTTTGATTGGAAGGTCATGAGTTTAAATCCCAGTACCACCCTTAAGCAAGGCTCTTAACCCTCAGCTGCTCAGTTGTATAAATGAGATAAATGTAATTCTCTCTGGATAAGGGCATCTGCCAAATGACATAAATGTAAATGCAAACACACACACTGAACGTAAAGCATATCACACAAACAAGTAACAGCCATTAGGGTTTCTTGGACATGCTAAAGCGGTGACAGATGTAGTGTTATGTCACTTTTTAAATGTCAGAGTGCTCTATTAAGAACCTTGGACTCATTCAACAAGAACGAAAGGAAGCCCTCTGCTGGTCGCCAACATTTTGACTGAGAAGCATTTTTGCATCTGTCAGTTAGTCCATGCACTGAGGGACGTCCTAGTTATATTCCTGTCAAAAGTAATTGTACGTTTAAAAAAACAAAAAAGTGACGAGAATTATGATGTAAATTTATGACTCGCAAATCAGTATTCAGACTCCTAAATCTGCAAATGTGTTTGTAACCTAAATGTTTTAATTACAATCCATATATTAAAATGATATCAGATATCTTTAGCACATCTATGTTGGGATTACAGATCAAAATTTACATAATAACAGCTTCTAAGCGACATTTACATATCTCCTGTTTTGCTTTCATTGTCAAATGTGAGGCACAAAGTATGACTTGTGTGTAAATTTGCAAATATCACACAAGAAGTGTGCATACAAAATTGTAGCACAAGTCACAGATTTATGATTATGTTTTTGCTTCATGGAATCTCTTCTTGTACAATTTACAGGAAATTCACTCTATAGGGAAATGAGATCACGTCGAATTCGTTTGGCATGATGGCCTAGGAGTGGCAGTGTTGTCTGCCTCACAGCACTGCAGCATGACACACACACACACACCTTATGCGTGGCCATGAAAGAGCATTATTTCTGATAAGTAAGCAATAAAACACTTTGGGGCATGACGTTATAGGAAAATAATCAACAAGAGGGTGGTGCGATGTAAATCAGAGTTACTGTTACCACCCCGAAGTGGATTATTTTCCAGCAACATCATGTCCTGAAGTGTTGTTGCTCTTATTCCACAGCAATTTGCTAACACTAATGATTTTTTCTTCATTAAAGAATGACATGTCATAATTTTTATCTGTTTTTAGTCACTTTTAATGTTGTAGAAACAGTCATTCCCTGACCTGCCTCTTTTTTCACTCTGAAATTAATAAGACCAAAAAATGAAACTTGTCATGTTACCGGGAAACCACTATCCTGGAGTCTTTCCTGTGTTAGAAATTAAAAGTTACAGCTTTACCTTTTACAGTTATAAAGAGCTAACACTGTAGACTCCTCACACAAAACATTTCAGCATATTAACAAATATGTGTTTTTCGAACTGTTTATGAGACGCAGCATCCGTACAAGTCCCTGTGTAAGTTGTTACTATAGAAACGGCAACAATTGCGAGCGTTAATATAAACCTGTGATTTGGAATTTCAGCCATAACTATTTTCAGAGCTGCTGTTACAGAAAATTAGTCAACACCTTCTGACCAATCAGATTTGAGAATTCAACAGCATTGTGGTATACATTTATTTTAACGGCTAGTATAATTTAACTTATATTTGATAATCATAGAAAATGTCAGTACTTAATATCAAAATGATTTTGTGAAATATGCTGCATGATGACTTTATATAAACGCTCAGGCCTCATGTGATTGTGGTGCATTTTAAATCAGGCATGTGCACCAGAGCAGCTCCAAAGCTAGATATGCACATCAGCACCAAAGACTGAAGCGAATTTCAAACTCAGTGCTTTCTGTTTATCAACAGTTCATTAACAGTATAGCAGGTTTCACACGCCTGACTCGCTAATCAGGGTGGAAGTGCAGACGTAGCAGTGTGTTGATTGACTCATTCCTATCTAACATGTTGCAAAAAAAAAAAGATTGGTGTTACTGGAAGTGTAATTAATGTGTAATGGTTTGTAGTATCTTTATTTCTCTATATACGTTCCACTAGCTAGCGAGCAGGATGTTAGTAAGCAAAGCTGATGTGATCTTGATGTTATACTAAAGAGTGCAATAGAGCAGCAGGTCAACAGACATGGTATATTAATACCATATAAACCAATGACGTAGTATAACTGAGTTATACACAAAGCTTTGTGCTTCTTTTATTTTTATTTTTCTGCACACACTTTTCAGCAATTTCTCACTCAAGGACACACACATGCACAAACACACACATGGAGTTCAGCTCAGCTCTCACTCTCTCGGATTCATGGTGTTCTGTCTAAAAGACAAACAATATATAAGTAACCTTGGCAAGATTACACACAGGTGAGAATCATCACGCGTTACCTGCCGGTTCAACCCGCCTCCTCTCCGTGCACTGCTGACGCTCGACCTCGCCCCCGCTGCCACATACGTCTTGATGTATTTTCACCCACACTTGGGGATGGCTATTTGTGTACCTTTTTTAATATCCAGAAGATGTATATAATGTATAATTATTGCTTAGTTCATAATGAACTACCGAACTGTAGGTTTATTATGATTTACTGAGCAATTACCCAGTATTCATTAGTAGTTAATACTAATGGCTTTGGTGTAGGAGCGTAATGCAGTGATACTGCAACTGTATCTATTTAGTGCTCCAAATATGTATGTCTGTACCTGAGTTAAATATGATAACAATATCTCCAGAAACACTGGAAGACACTGTCAGCTTGATCTGTGGATTCTGGTTCTGACGGTTCTTCAACCTCGGCTACATCACTCGCACATTTTTTTTTTTTGTATGTTTTTTTTTCTGGTACCTGCCATGATATTTTCTAACAAATTTATTTCTATTTCCCAATTATAAACAAACTAGTAGCCTAATTTATATAACTGTGACTCTTACCAGGCAGTTACTAAGGATAAAACGCTAAATGCATCGTGCAGAGATTCACATTCATGTTGATGAACGTGGTCTTTCTTTTTCATGCAAGCTTCATATCTGACTGCTTTACCTGTGTTAAAGTTATGCACACATAACTTTTTTGTTGCTTCCCTAGCCTTTTGTTGCACATTTTTAGTTTCTGTCAGATGCTCTGTGAACCTTTCTAAGCTTTCTTAAAAGATAAATAAATGAATGAATGAATGAATGGTGCGCCCCTGTTTGTGTCTGTATTTGTATCTGTTTATAACACATTATCTATTTATTCCAAATAATGTATTTGTATTCAGTTACACTCCCATATGTGGTTCTTCCCAAAACTGTTCCCACAAAGTTTTCAGTACAAAATTATATATGATATCGTCGATGTTTTCACTGGAAATAAGGAGCCCAAATATGGGCAGGTGTCCAAATACTATTGGCCATATACATGGCAATGTAATATAGTACTACTGTCAGGTGAAACCCAGTCTAGTGACTCCAGTTCCCAACATGCACTGCGGCCTCCAAATACGGCCACCCTCGCCCCATTTCCCACAACAAACAGACACACGCGCACACACACACACACAACCTCGCTCTCAGTCACCGGACTTTTGATTGTGCACACCTGCATGCAATCACACACACACCCACATGCACCCTTTAAAAGAGACTCTCAGTCACAAGAACTTTGCAAAGTATACGCTCAATTCCTTTGTGTCTTTGACATTACCAAGCCTGTTTATTCTCTACCTGATCTTTGCCGGTTTTGACCTTGACTTTGTTCTTTGTTTTGTGTATTTTGCCTACTCTCTGACACCCTGTTTGTTGATCACCTGACCACTGCCTGTTTCTGGTTTTTGATTTTTGCTCTATGTCTTTTGGATTGTTTGCACTAACTTCGTTCATCGCTGCCTGCGCTTTCATCTGTCTCAGCATTTATTACATGACAACTACTCATTCATACTATGTATAGTTATCTATGAGTTACTGAGTAGTATTATAACCCCTTTTTCTCTGTATGTGTGTGTGTGTGTGCCTGTATTTAAAATTGATAATAATAATTAACTAAATACATTCAGCTAAATGTGCAAGTGTTATGCAAATGTTTGAGCCTGATCTGTTCACTTTTATAATGTGTCTCCTTTTCTGTGGTTCTTGCCTATACAGTAGTATCTCAGCTGTGTGTAGGGCTACAACTTTGTGTGTGTGTCCCCAAATCCTTTTAAGGTCCAGATATGCTTGAGAGCTGGCATGAGGAAAAGTAGCTGCTTTAACCTTCAGTCCTGTTCTGTCCTCTGATCGTACTGACAGATTGTTGATGTGCAGCGGTGTGATGCAGCGCAGATGGATAATTGATGAGAGAGCCTCCAGGGTCCTCTGTCCTTAGGCAATAACATCTCATTGACAGGCTATAGTATGGACTTCATTGAGCTAAACCCCAGCAGTGTGTGATTCTAAGGCTGAAAGCTGAAGTTGATGCTTGTCATGTAGCATGGGCTTGAGGTGTTCCAGACATTGAGGGTATTTGCGGGATAAGATACTTTACACCTTCGTCCATGAGAATAATATCGGCATCCGAGTTAGTGAGAGTGTAATTTGAATGCCTGATTTAGTTTGCATCAGCACTCTTCGCACTTTCAGAGAGCTGAGCAGTGCAGAACGACAGCACTTCTCTAAGTGCGAGGAGGAAACAGCATCAGAATGCCAGCTGCGTCTTACTACTGAAGGAGCAAACTTGACTTCTGACTGAACTTCTCTCTCTCTCTCTCTCTCTCTCTCTCTCTCTCTCTCTCCCTCTCTCTCTCTCTCCCTCCCCCCCATCTTCTTATCTTTTGGGCTTGCATTCTGTCTCACTCTCTCTCCGGACCCATTAAAAGTAAGGTTGCAGCATCCATCAAAGGCCAACGAGCAGATTGGACGTATAGTATTTCATTATGTGGGAGTTGAAAGGCCAGTGCTGTGGTCCGGAGAACAACTGTGATTTGTCCAATAAAGCAGCTCTGACAGAAGAACTGCTGGGTGGAGGGGGCATGGTGTGTCTTTTCTGGGTCAAAACCAGCGGTGAGTCTTACAGAAACAGTAATGAGAGAAATCGGCGTAACTGTGAGTCCTGCAGACTGTGGTGCCAGATACAGGAATCACGAGAAAAGTAGCAGCAGTGTATCTCACTTTACGACAGACTGACCTGTATTGGAAATGAATTTCTGTCGCTTTCTTTCACCACCATGTACACACTGACCCTTGAGCTTATGCCGTTCTTGTGTTCAGGGATGTACAGTTAAAAAACAACAAAGTGGGTACTTATTATATTGTTATTCTTTTGCACTACCTGTTATATCTGACGCTTTCACACTAGAGCTTTGTACTGGTCGGCGCTGCACTGTCTCCTACTGTCTCGTACTGTGCCGGTTGTCCTGTTTTAGTAATTATTGTACTGTCTTGTGCTGTTTGCACATGCATTTTTATGTAGCAATGTGTAGTCTCTTGTAGTCCTGTGTTGGTTTGTGTAGCACCATGGTCCTGGAGGAACGTTGTTTCGTTTCACTGTGTACTGTACTAGCTGTATATGGTCGAAATGACAATAAAGCCACTTTACTTGACTGATAAACGTCAGTGGCTGCCCAGTTAGCAGCACTTTAAGGAGATGGACGTTCTTTTAAAAAAAAAGAAAACACGTAGTTTATTTTAATATAATTTTAATCACACACAATCAAACATGCATATATTGCATGTTTATGCATGTTTATGCAATATATATATATATATATATATATATATATATATATATATATATATATATATATATATATATATATATATATATATATATATATAATATTTATACACACCCCTAGTTTATAATTTATCTAGGAAAAAAGAGAAGGCCCAGGATCTTGAAAGAAATGTGGGTGTATCCTGCGACATGATTCTATTAGTGTTTCAGCAATTCTTTAGGTAAAAGTTTCAGCAATTCTTTAGGTATAAAATGTTTTGTTTTTAAGGGCAGCACAGTGTGCAGTGGGTAGCGTTGCCACCCCACAGCTCCAGGGTCTTTGGTTTCATCCTGATCCCAGGTTACTGTCTATGTCTTTCCTCTGGGTCCTTCAGTTTCCTCCCACCTCCCTGTCAACATGCCAGTAGGTGGATTGGCTACTCTAAATTGCCTTCAGATGTGAATGAATGAATGTGTATACGCATGTGCACTGTGATTGACTGGCGTCCCGTTCAAAATCATGCAGAGTGTTCCTGATATGATCCAGTTCCCCTGCAACCGTAACCAGGATAAAGCATTGACTGAAGATGAATGATGTTTTGTTTTTGTGATCTCACTGTGGAAGCTTTTATTTGGATTTCACTGTAACCTAACAATCTAGCGATCACTGCTGATGTGAAGTGGTCGGGGCATGTGATCAAATTGAGTGGGTGTAAACTTTATGCAAATGAGAAGCAAAGCAATGAAGTAACCGATATTTTTTTTTTTTTTTTTTTTAAATCATTTATTAAGTAAACTCTAAAAATGTGCGTAAACTTACCAAAAGGTTAATAAACATTATTTCATGACTAGATACATAACATTTATGCGTGCTTATACTCATCTACAGTTCTTCACTTTAATGAAAGGAGGAAAAGGAGAACATTGTCATGACTTACTGTTCTATATTTAGAGTAAACTGGATGTATGTGCGTGTGTGTGTGTATCTGCATCTGCACAGGAGGGGTCTAATGGGGGTAAATAGCAGACAGTGGGAGATGTCTGAGCTCCTACAGGCTCTACTACACACTATACTAACTTAAAATAGGAAAGAGTGAGAGAGAGGAATCAATCATTTTCATGACCTCTACTGTAACCTTGTGTTAAACAAACCTGCAGTAGAGTCTTTTGTCACTTGTCTGTTTAAACCATGAATTGGATTAGTCAGTTTTGTCTGTGTATTGCTTCAGCAATTGTGTTAAGAGAGACAAGATAAAGAATAAAAAAAAGTGAACGAGAAAACTGTCCTGTTATCTACAACCATTATTCGTTTTGATAGTCAAAGGGATTCGGCATGTAAAACCATCCACTTTAATAGGAACACCTGTACACCTGCTCATTCATGTAATTATCCAATCAGCCAATCATCTGGCACCGGCGCAATGCATAAACTCACTCAGATACAGTTCAAGAGCTTGAAAGAAATGTCAAATCGGAAAGAATTTGATCTCAGTGACTTTGCCCGTGGCATGGTTGTTGCTGTCGGACAGGTTGGTTTGAGTATTTCAGAAACTGCTGATTCTAATGGGATTTCTAGAGTTTACACAGAATGATGCCAAAAAAAAACATCCAGTGAGCAGCAGTTATGTAGGTGGAAACACCTCATCATTGAGCAGTCAGAGGAGACTGGTTTGAGGTGACAGGATGTCTGCAGTAACTCAAATAACTGCTCTTTACAACCATGGTGTGCAGAAAAGCATCTCAGAATGCACAACACATCAAACCCTGGGCTGCAATAACAGAAGACTACATTAGATTCCACTTCTGTCAGCCAAGAACAGGAATCTGAGGCTACAGTGGACACAGACTCGCCCAAACTTGGCACATATTTAGCTAATAATCCATCTCTAATTTGAAGGGTCAAAATTCTTTAGAGATTATAGAGATGCTGGGTTTGTCCATCCTTTGACAGCATTGCCTCTTTCTACCTCTGTCATGTGTTAGTTGAGACACAGGAAGATAGCTGAGGATCACACTTTTCTACGCACTCTAACAACAAACAGATGGACGTGCTCCTTCACCCCTAGCTCTCCTGTCTTTATTTCTATGATGAATCTCTCGAGTCTGCCTTCAGCAACCTGCTTCAATCCTATCTCTGATTGTCACAGTTTCAGCAACCGCTTTCCTTTGCATCTTTATCTCTGCTTCCCTCTCTCTGGACGCTGTCCATTTTATGCTTTCTTCCTTCAGTTTTCACACTCTTTTACCTCAGACGGTCATTGAGTGAGTGTGTTGCCTCTAGCAGAGAGGTGTGCTCAGGCATGACACACACAGTTACATCTGGTCTGGTGGATAGAAGAGCATGTGTGTATGTTTATTTCATGTATGTTTATTATGTTGCCCTTGTTACGTCCGACCCTTTTACTGTCATATGTGGTGGCCTGGGAAAACCCTTTACACGGTGAAATTTAGACATTTTCAACTATATGGAGTTTTTGAAAAATATAAGCTTGACTGAATGAAAATGCACATATTTGTTTTTTTTTTGCACATATATCACTCACAGGTAAAGTTATAACATTTTACAATCTGGTTACTACTAAAAGTGAAATTGGGAGAAAATTACTTTTAAAGATTTAATTTTGATTCTGAATGACACCAACATATTGATCATCTAGAAGCGACTGCTATTTATGCATTTAATTTGCGTTTAATTTAATATGCAATAAATAAATAAATATATATTTTTTAAAAATTAAGCAATAGAAAGCAAAAGAGTGCAGTTATACTGAATAGCGGAGGGAGAGTGCTGTAGGTAATCACAGCTCCACTGATATTCAGTATATGTGAGTGCAATGCTGCTTTTATACAACAGTTCTATAAACAAGAAATGAATATCAATTAAATGACATTTCAGACACAATATGGCCAAATGTTCTGTTTATTTTCGCTCCGCTGACAGAAATAGATCCCCAAGAAGCTACACTCTCTTTACAGCACATCGGCTAGCTGGCTAGCTAGCTCACATTGATTTGTACATTCCTGTTAAAGGTGCTTCCAGTAAAATCAGCGTCCCTTCTCCCTCTTCATCTTCATCTGACAAGCTTTCATATTTTAAGCCAAAAGTTATATTCCTGAAAAGTATCATTTGTCATGTCTGCTGCTGATGTCACTAGCACTACTGTAGTAACGGTTTCGAACTAGGAAGTGGAATATTAAATGGTAAACACAGATGAGCAGAGTGATACACACAGTGAAACGTCCCAGTGTGATTATAAGAAATATTGGAACCCTTGGAATGCCGCTTGACCAATGAACTAACAACCAGAACTAACAACTGTATAATAAATATTATAAAATAGATAGTTGTGGGTCTGAAATCTGATTAGCTGAGCTACGTTCAGGGTCGTTGTAAAATACTTGATATACACATACATATGACTACATCACAACAATGATGAATACTGTATTTAAACCAGTAAAAACATTACACATTAAAAACATTGTTAGTTACTGTTTGATCTGTTGCAGCATGTTAAAAATTGTTAATTGTTATTATTAATAATGAATTAGCTTATTTACAGAACACTGGATGTTACTCTATTGTCTTTATCACCATTTAATAATTAAACAGTAGTCCTATTTATTATGCCATTGTTTTATCTACAGAATATCTTAATCTATGATTGTTCTGTCACTTAGCAGCAAAAGCTTATTGTTTACTGACTTACTTATTGCAAATATTATTAATAGTAGATTCAAATATTTATAGAACGCTGGTGTAGTTTATCACTCTGTGTCACATCGTGCCAAACAACACCCGTACCTGTGATAAAATCACTGTAACACATGCTGTTTTGTGGCTTTGTTGCTTTAATAAATAGCCTACAGCCATTTTTACAGCCGTGATGTGAAGTATGCTATAAACAAGAAACTGTATAGCTATAGACATTTTTGTCATGTTTGGCAGCAGCATCTGATGGGATTTCCCAGACCACCACATATATCACATATATATTTATGACATGTTTTAATGTACACACTCCCTTCTTGCCTACATCTCTCTTCATCATCTGGTCTTCAAATTTAATTCCATGCATGTTTCCATCCTAATGTTTGTCATCATCTACAAAAAAATGTAGACTAGTATATTTCCTTTAACCAGGGTTATGAAAATATTTTCAGGAGCACTCAAGCTTGGATGTGCAAAAAGTGCCTGCTAAGCACATACAAAACTGTTTACTTTCATATTATATCAAGCAATATGCCAAAATAGCCCATTACCATAGATTACCACTGTAACCATGGGTACCAAAGTTTCACCAGGATTTACAATAAAACATTCCTGAAGTGCATTTTGAAATGTAAATAATGAAAAACCTTTTAAAAAAAAGTCATTTTAATGACAAGAGTTTAGTAATGCATGAACGTTTAATATGTAACATAAAATTAGCTCGAAAAATATTTGTATTCATTTTTACTCATGAAGCTATGTATATATGTTTATGTATATATGTACATATGTATGTATGTGTGTGTGTATGTATATGTGTGTGTGTATATATATATATATATATATATATATATATATAATAGTATATATACATATATATATATATATATATACACACACACACACACACAAAATAATTTGTGCAAAATGGAAAATGCAAGTGCAATCCTGCTGGGATAGAAAATGTAACCAAGGATAAAAAGAACATTTATCTTGAAGATAAACAGAACATCCATCACACCTTTTGTAAATTATGAAGGTGTGATGAATGAATAAAGAATCTTTAGTGGAAAAAAGCTTAAAATCACTGAAAGCCATGGAATTTCATTTTGAGGTATCTGTATGAGCCCTCAGCTAGCAAATGCTTTTTTTTTTTTTTTTTTTTTAAATATTTAAACATTTTCCTTGGCGGTTTTTCTTTCCAGGCCTTCTCGTCTGCAAATTACAAACTCACATAAACAGATAAAAATAGATTGGATATTCCACTTCTTCCTAAAACCGGCTCCTGAATCTCTGTTGTTTTTTTTTTTCATTTCACTTCTCAGTCAGTCACGCAGCCTTGGCCTTGTGTGTGTCCGTCAATCCCAGTGAACTATGCCCTCTCTCTTTTTTTAATCTGTCACTCAAATCTGTCTCTCTCTTTCTCACACACACACACTTATTTACACTGGATACAAGAGAGATATATTTTAAGCTGGATAAGAAAGCGTTGTGAGCTGATGAGGTGTGCTTTAATCCTTTGGTTACAAATTTTACAAGGGGAAAATAAAGCATTTTAAGAACTATTTAAGAAGTATAATTATTTCACTGTGCTTCTTTAGCTGTTAGTTTTCACCCCAGATGTAGAGGAAAATAGGGTTACTGTCCTAATCCCACTTGTGCAGCCCTTGATCATGTTTTTTTTTTTTCCCTCCTGTGCAGATGTGACATGTTGTCTGGATTTGTAGTGGAACATAAGCAGACTGGATGAAGCTGTTAAAGCACGACCGAAATAAATACATCGCTTTCAGTTGAACAGAAAAAAATACACCTGCTCTTTTCCGTCGTCCTTTTACATCTACAAAGATTCTGCGCAGTCAGTTAGGGAAATTTGCATGTATATGAACACACACAGTGTGAAAGTAATATTGATAAAATTTAGTAGCTGAATCCCTGGACAGAGAAGCAATGATGAGAGGAAGATGATAAAGGAGCGCTTGATCTGTATGCAGCAGGAGATTTTTCTCACTGAGATACATGACACTATCAATAAGCACAATTACTGGTAGACCAAATGGAACATGATTTCTGACATTCACACATTTTTAAGTAAGGAATAAAACGTGAAAGAGTGGTGTGATACTGTTACCACCCTGCAGTTTTTCCAGTCCAACACATTCTGAATTGTTTTATTTCTCTCACACAACAGCATTTTGCCAACGCTAACAATTTTTTATTAATGAAAGATTGACACATTTTATCTGTTCATAGTTACATTTAAGGTTGTGCAATTTCTATAAGGAAAGTTAGTTCCTGTTAGCACTTTACAACATTGCAACATTACAACAGCTGTAAACAGTCAGTCCCCTACCAGCTTCTCGTTGTCTCTCTCTTAATAAGAAAAAAACACTTTGAAGACTTTCCCATTTCTGAAAATTACAATCTGAGACTGTGTTGACACTGGAGACTTCTTCCAAAAATGCTAAGTAAATGTTTCCTAACAGAAGACATCATCATATCAAAAATGAAACACATTTGTTAATCTGTTTACGTTGAGCCTCCACTATACAGTACACGTCCCAGTGTAAGTTGTTATGATAACATTAGAACAAGCACATTAATGTAGACCTGTGATTTGCTTTACAGCTGGAGCTACTTTCAAAGCATAAAAATATAAATATGGTATAAATACAAATAAATTAATGTATAAAAGAAAGTAATGTTGCAGCAGAGGCTCAGTGGTACTTATGAGAAAGGCAGGGAAGAGACTAGAAGTTCATAGTCTTGGCCCTGGAGTGTCCCTAATTAACAACTTAATCATCCCTTCTCAAGTCCACAAGTGCTTTTTTATAGAAAAATTTCATTTAAACAGCCCTCCACCTTGTAATTTCCACTCAGAAAGTGTTTTTCAAGAGATGAGTGTTCTCCGAGTTGAAGTTTTTATTTGTCTTTGCCATGCTTGATAAAAAGTACTGGAGGGTAGTTAGATAATTGAAAGGTTTGGTCCTTTATGCAAAATTTTTGGATCAAACTGCACTCTTTCATGCTTCTTTTTCTTACTTCGTCTTGTTCAGGGCTCGTAATACTGAATTACCCTTCACCCCGCTACACTCTACATCTTTTTAAAAAAAAAAATTAAGCCCACTCTCCTTTTTTTTCTTTCTGTTTTTTTCCTTAAGCACGAATAAATACATTACCATAGCTTTAACATTGTATGTACTATTTGTAAATAATTTGAGCATTAACCAGTCAGCTCTCCTGGGGATAATTTTTGAAAAAAAATTTTTTAAGCATATATTAGTCAAACAGTTGCTAGCTTAGTGAGAACATCCATTTTTTTCTGACTTTAACCAGCTGGGATTGCGTGGGAAGTCAGAAGTTCTGAGTTGGATTTGTTTACTTCGCATTATATTGTTGATTTCATTTGTACTAGTATGCAAGCTCATTCTGACTTGCTTTGTCTTTGTCTCAGTTTAATAATATACTAATTATATACTATCTATCCTGACTAACTGTTGTTCAATATGTCCCTCAGAAGGAGAATTACTTAATTAACATTCCCCCTGCTCTGTTTAATGAAGCTGATTGGGCTTAATTGTGAGTGATTATTCAGATCTGCAGTTTATTGACCCGTTTCCTGAACAGCCTGCTGCTCAGCCAAGGGCGAACCTGCAGGCCAGAGATCAGCAGCATGTTGAAAATGCTCCACAATGATGTGTTGCTGCAACATTGCATCAGTGATGTGCTGTCAGAGCTCACCAGGTTTCATGTGGAGACTCGAGGCAGGCTGTCCTGTGAGAATCCGTGATGTTGCCACACTCCATCTACACGTTCCTGCTGTACCTCAGTTCTCTCAAATACTGTAAATCTCTAAAACTGTCCACACTTATTCAGAACGCATCTTCTTTTTGAAGGCTATTTACAGCCTAATTTTTTGGGCATAACATCTCTCTTGTGCCTCTTTCTTTCTTTCCAATGTTCAGAATTATTTAATGGAATCTAATATAGATTTTACTGTGACCCGTGGCAAAAAAAACAATATGTGTCTAGAGTATGAATAATGAAATGGCACAATACGCAAAATACCACTCATCCTTTGGCTGAATATATTCATTGAGGTGCAGCAGCAGAGGTCATGCCAATGAAAAAAGAAACAGGGACTATTGCATATGTATTCACAGTGCACAATGCCTGAGAGATATCTAACATTATACATATGTATGAGTTTTAGCCAGTTTCCAAAACAGTAGATCTCCCAGTATCATTTGGCATCTTGTGTTACTTGTAATTGCATTATGTCAATAATTTAAAAATCATGAGTCTCTATCACTGCATTCTTCACTGTCAGTTGAATTTTATTTGTATGGCACTTTTAACAACAGACATTGTCACAAAGCAGCTTCACAGAAATCCGGATGTAGATCTAGATCCCTAATGAGCAAGCCAGAGACGACAGTGGCAAGAAAAACTCCCTGAGACGACAAGAGGAAGAAACCTTCAGACTCAAAAGAAAACCCGTTCGTCTTCTGGGTGACACAGGATAGTGGAATTATTGTGGTATGCTGTTGTAGAAATGTAAAGGCAAATAGTGACGAGATTTTCAGTGTGAGAATGCTGGGCTGTATTCAGATTTTTGTGACTTGCGTCCAAAAATTATGTCAATATTTAGGTGAGGAAATTTGTGCATATTCAAACTTGGGTTACAGAGTAGCTTTATTCAATTTCTTTGGCTCCACATTCGCATTCTGCACGTCACCTGAGTGTAGTTCGTGCCTTTGAGGTTGCCAGATTTTTCTTGTATAGAAGCATCCAAGACTGGGGTTTTCAATAGCATGTAGACCACTACTGAAACTTTAATAACCACTACTGAAACTTTCAACACAAGCACTTGCTTGCTTTTAAGCCGGAATAAAATCAGGTTAGAAAATGCGGACTGAAGAATGAAAAGGCTTTTTTTTTCTTTGCTGTCAAATGTAATAGATATACAGTAAACGCAAGAGACAGTATAAAAATGGAAATTCAAGAACACTAATACAATGACACTAAATAAATATAATGAAATAGTACATTGAGCCCAGGATGTTTTTGATTATAGCTCACTTAAATGTTTTATCCATAAAACATTCAGATTTCAACATATACAGTGTCCCCAATTAAGATGCCATTTCCTCCAATGTCCTTGGTGTGAAAAACACAATACTATTAATACATAAATACGACAGTATTAATTAATTTAATATTGGCTTAGAATGGCATTCATAGTTTGCTTAGTGTATTTTCAATGCCCAACACATACATTTCAACTTGGTATATTATGGTTACATCAAATCATCAGATATTTGTGTAGATTTAATACTGTTCCTCGCTCTAATAAAATGCACAACATCACAATCACACAAGTGTTTTGCCATGTTTTAGTGTAACTCTTGCACAACTTCTGAATAGCGTTTAAGTCTGTAGTTACGTCTGTGCTCTGAATACTGTTGTGTGCAATTTTGCTATTAAATCCTCACTATGTGTGCTTAACTCAGCTCCCATTGTGGCCCATTGTGAATAAGAGCCCTGGGATGAGCACAGGACTTTATGATTAAGTCTTTATGATTACAGCAGCCAGTACAAATCTACAGTATGCAGGTGAGATTATTGACTGAAGAAAGGATGAGACTTGAGTATAAACTGTTAAGAGAAATTCAGATCTTTGAGGTATTCGTGTAGGAACATCTACTGCAGCCAAAGGTGAATCACAAGTGCAGACGTTTTAAGCGGAAGTCAAGCTTCAGAATAAATCAGGCAGGTCCGAAGGGTGTCAGCAGACACTGTTTCTTCTGTATGCTAGCATCAAATCCAAAGCGGTATTTACTGACTGCAAACTCCATCATACTTCATCATAAGCTGGAAGTGTCTAGTCATAAGTTATATTAACTACAGCACAAAAGAATATTGGAGCCATGACCTTGATTATTGAGTAATAGTGTGTGAGTGTGAGGGATCTGAGCATATGTGATGCGGGTTGTCATTTTGAGTCACAGTGGCTTTTGGTTTAAAGTTAAAAAAATATATAGAGAGAGAATTTGATTCCCAGCTGTTTGGGTGGGGTTTATTGGTTTCTGATTAAATCAAGTCTCAGCTGTCATACAGTGTCAATATGATTGTGAAATGTAAACAATAAGTATAGATTGATGCACATGTTGTTGAGGGTTTCCCTGTCCTGTTCTCCTCTCATCTCACGTTCTCTTTTATTACTATCTGTAGCAAAAAAATAATTGAATCAATTCCTATGAGTTTGCAAGATACAATACAACTGGCTCAACAGTATTGTCTCTCTAATCGACAAGAGCTTCACATGTGTTTGATAAGATTTGTGTGTGTGTGTGTGTGTGTGTGTGTGTGTAATATTAGTGTGTGATATCACTCTTGGCTGAAAAGTGTTAATGCTACCCTATGTCTAAATATAAATGTTCTATTTTATGTGAATACTATCCAAAATCCTTTTTCTTGGATGACAGTCAATATTTAAATGAGCACATCCTGGCTCAAAGATCACGCTGGTATCAAAAGAAAGTTGAGTCTTTCCACTTTTTATAGCATGTTAAAACTCAAAATGTGGTTCTGGTTTGAAGTGACTCATGATTGGAGAGGTCACGTATGAATAGAGCTTTTTGAATTTTTATGTATGTGAGAGTGAACTAAACATAGTTACATATTCTGAATGGGCAGCGCTATTTCTGGACCTGCGGCTTAATGCATTATTTATCACAGGCTCTGCCGCTGGCCTGGTGTGTGCCCTCCTTAATTATATCATAATGCCCCAACCCAGAAATCTAGCGCACAAACGTTGGGATGTAAATGTTAATAATGATGTTAACACACACGTATGTAGGGATTGGATGCCACTAGTAGATCTAGTAAATGTACCCTCTGAAAATGCTAGGTTATTTTTATAACATGTTGGGTTAGGTTGACGTGACCCAACCCGAACCGGCTTGGTAGTGGACAACACAGCATGCTGAATTAGGGATGTGGACATGAAAAGGAACAAGCACATGCTGGCAAGATTCGTTTTCTGGAACTTTCCACTGTGCCTGTGGCAACCAAAAGAAATCATCTGAAACTGCAAGAAATGATTTTGTTCGTATTTAACTTAAATTATAATCTAGTTAACCCTTTCCAAATTATGCACATTTAGTTTTTCAAAATTTTTCACGTGTAGTTTAGTTTTATAGCCAGTGGTAGAAAAAAAGGATGCTAGCTAACATTATTTGAGGAGAAAATATGGCAGAAGTTTGCTTCTTGTAATAAATACAGTATATGGCCAAAAGTTTGTGACCATAAACTGACACAGTCATATGTGCTTGTTGAACATCTCATTCCAGATTTAGTCTCCCTTTGCTGTTATAAAAACCTCCAGTTTTCAGGGAAGGCTGTCCACTAGATTTTGGAGCATGGCTATGGGGATTTGTGTTCGTTCAGCCACAAGAGCATTAGTGAGGTCAGGCACTGATGTCTGGCAAGGAGGTCTGGGGCACAGTTGGTGTTCCAGTTCATCCCAGAGGTGTTCATAGGGGTTATTCGAGTTCTTCCACACCAACCATGGCAAATCATGTCTTTATGGAGCTCTCTTTATGCACAGGAACATTGTCATGCTGGAACATGTTTGGGCCTCTTATTTCCAGTGAAGGAATTTCATACATAACTAGTTTACACTTAATGTTAAGTTACCTAATATGGGGCTGCTGCATAACTATTAACGTTACTTCTAGCTAGTTAAAATTAGCTTGCTTTTTCACTTTAACATCTACAGCCTAGCAGTGTAGTCATTTTAATGCTTTTTTTATGTTTTCAGGTTGTCCATGCGTTCTTTTGTGTATTCGTCTGAGATTCTTGTTAGTGTGATATTTTAAGAACTAGAGGTTGAATGTTTATAGGATTTTCATACAACTGTCTTTGTAACCAGTCAATGAACAGATTAGATTTTTGAACTGATCTGAAGCGGATCAGGGTCACCGCAAGGTGAAATGTCTGAAATAGTTTATTTGGCTTCCTTGCTGTTGAGGTATATTTTAAGGGTATTTCAGCATACAAATTAGTAACAAGCAGGACTAGGCTTGTTGGCGGCGGAGGCATCGCAGGTAAGCCATTGGCTTCGAGTTCTACTTACCTTGTCCTTATTGGATCCAGCACTGGGTTTCCAAATTGACCCGAATTGTGTTATTTTTAGACCTTTTTTTTTTTTTTTGGTAAGAGTGTATTATATTCAAACATAAGAAGGTTTATACCATAGAGATCCATCAACAGACTCCTGATTGGCTGAGAGCTCCAGGGCTCAGCTGATAGATATGGTGCAGTCAGAGCTCGTAGGGTTTGGGTAGGTTTGTGGATGAGGGTGACGAACCTTGATGGCTTTTCTCATGCTTGCCATGTCTTTCAAATGTCTGTCTGCCCTGTGCTTTTCCAGCTGAGATTGACGTGCCCTACGGAGCACGGAGCAGTGCAAACAGCAAACCCGGACTTGTGCGAGCTCTCAAGGCTAGTAGATGAATGACAGAGCTATTGGCTCTGACAGCTTTGCTGATGATGATTGGAAAAAAAGGCTGTTATGTCGAGATATGGGAGCTTTTTGAGCTGCAGAGAAGTTTCTCTCATAGCTTTGAGGTGGGAGCTCTGTCAGTAATTGAACTATTTGATCTGTAGATGGCTGAGAGGAGAAGGCTTCACTCACCTTCATGCTCTTTGTGTGTGTTTGAAGTGCGTCTTGTCCACAGCTGAGCTCTGAGCTCGCAAGCCGGACTAGAGTGCCTCCAAAAAGCCTTCAGGCTTAAGGAAATTGGGGGCACAGTTAGGAAAGGCCATTGAGAGGAAGGGCAAAGAGGACCAGAGAGCAAAAGATAGAGGAAAGGAAAGTTATAATTTAACTGAGCAAGTGAGTGAAATTTAAAGAAAAAAATGTTTAAGAGACCGACCTAGCAATCACCCACTGACCAGAGACATAGCTGTCCGTGGTAGCTTATGATTAATTGGTCACCCTAGCCTGTCTTAAATTGACCCATGGAAAAAAAAATGCTATTTTAAGACACTCATTGTTCTCTATAATCTGGCCCCTTAATGCATGTCTCTTAGACATATTGAGTTTGTATAGTCATATTGATTTTGACATCCTGTGTACATAAATGACTTTTGGGGAGCACAAAAATAAATGCTTAAAAATTCTATTGTGCAAAATCTATATAAAACCCTGCAGTATTACAGTCTGACTGCACCTGATACAAAAAGTAATAAAAAGGCTTTAAAACCATTTTCTGATGTTTCTCTGTTGTGCCATAACTTTAGTTTTGACCACATGCTTCTAATGTATGCTATACAGTAATGAATGGGCTTCAAAATAAGAACTAATATTTTACAACAAAAAAGACCATGTCCTGGGTACACTGCTCTCATTTATTATGCATTGCAATATGGAACTGTTGTAATGAAACCTCAAAATTAATGAAACTCCCTCCAAAATAACTTCAAAAGGTAACATAGTTTGCATATCAATATCAAGATGACTATGTGATGGTCTAGGAATATTGGAAAATATTTTTGGAGTTCCTGTGCATTAGAGGTGTAACTGAGTATATCTGTTTAGTGTTCAAAATATTTGTATCTCTATCGACTGTATATTCTGATTTAACGTGGGTGTGGCCTAAGCTGGTAGAGTTTTTTGTTTGTTTTAGTTTTTACTACTATGTGCCAGTATGTCCCCAGAAACACTAGAAAACATTGAAAAAAAAAACTCCAGAGGTAGAAATACCGGCAGTGGCAGCATGGTGTGTGAATTCCGGATCTGGCACTCCCTCCACCTCAGCTACATCATTCCAGTTCATAATCGGTCTTAAGTAGTGACGTGCATGGGACCGTTTATAGTTTTTTTGCTTTTTTCTCTCACTCATACACTTATTTTTGTTTATACCTAGCTGAGATATTTTCAAGTGAATTGTTCTATTTCTCAAAATAGAAACAAAACTACTAACCTTATTAAAATCAGTGCGACTCTGACCAGGTATTTACAGCACCATGTGTTCAGGAACATGGTCTTTCTTTGTCCTGCAAGCTTCAGATCTACCCGCTTGCTCGCACCTGCATGAAAATACAAACCCCCCACTCATGTGACTTTTTTCATTATTTCCCAAAGGATCCCTGTCTAGTCTCAGCTGGTTGCCCTGTGAATCCTTTTAGCAAGCTTTCTTAAAATAAAATAAATAAATAAATAATAAAATCAGAATAGTGAACCTCCTATTCATATTTGCATTTGTATCAATTTAGCCTAATATGAACACATTCCAAATAATGTCTTTGGCTACACCCCTACTGTGCATGGCTTTGCGTTTGGAGTATTTCACTTTCATTTCTACTTTTGATATCTTTTCTTGGGGCAGCTCAGTGGCACTTTGGTAGTGCGGGTGTCTCAAAGCTCCAGGGTTCAGAGTTCTCCCTGGGTCCATTTGGGACTCTCAGGGGTTCTCTGGATTCCTTCCACCTCCTGAAAACATGCCAGTTTATGGATTGGCTACTCAGAATACCTCAGTATTTTGTTTATAATGGTCTTTTGATACACTGCAGAACTCTTGTCGGTTTTTCTTCCAGAAGCAGCCATCATAAACACACGTTTGTCTTACTATCTTTGTGAGGCCCTTTCACTGAAAAGTTATTAATGCAGCTGATTAATGCTATTCCTACACCTAAATCTAACCCTAACATTGACCTCCATATCCAGAAGGAAACATTTTGGTTCTTTTAGTTTTTTGCATTTTTTGTAAGAATGGATTTTTCCTTGTGAGGACCAGCCAAATGTCTCCACAGCCTTGTAGAAACACCTCAGCCCCTACTCTTGCCAAAGACCTTCTATGACAGTATCTTATAAACATCCTCAAAAGTCATATTTAAACATTTTGCTCTCAAGAAATGGCTGATACGGATGTATTTTCCACATCTTTTAAAGTCTTTTGGCTCACTAAGTGAGAGGAAGGAGAGAGAGCAAGGTAAGTGCCTCCGGCCTCTTATCATAGAGGTTGCTGTTGTCAGCTAGTTTTACGTTTTGATTTAAAGTGAAATGGAGCTTGCATTTGCCATTGCCTTGCTGAGGAGGTATATTCGTTCAGATCACTGCAGTTATATGCAGAGGTGAAAATATAAGACTGTGCAGCACTGCCAAAATTCCCATTCAATTCCCATTCAAATTCTATCAGAAGCGGCATCAGTCACTGCACATCGAATGAGTAAGCTGCGAGTCGCTCTCATACTCAAATACTCTGTGTGGTCCTGCCAAGTGTGATCTTTTTCTCTATTGTGCACATCTTTATTCTTTGTTTACATCCTCTGCTATCTCTTCTCATACGCTTCAAGGTCACAGAGAGGAGACTCGAGCACTCTTTGTTTTCTTTGAAGCTGCACTGCTTTCCTGGGCATGGATCATATCTCTCTTTTGTGTCTCAGCTGTTTGTATCTTGCATACAGTAGAGAGTGAAGAGTACGGGATCTCTGTAACAGTCTCCACATAACGTCAGTCTCCAGTTAGGGCCAAAATGGATGTGCTTTTATTTAACAATCAATTCTTCTCTAGTGAGTCAGCGCATTCTGGCTCGGGCGGTAAAATCAGTGAATGAGAGAAGCAGGTAGTCATTGATCATGTCAGGATGTCGTACTTGACCATGATAAGTAGCATGTAAACGACTCGTGAGAATCAGATCACACTGTGGGTTAGAGATTTATCTGTCCTCTGCTGCATGCACTGACACAGGAACAGTACTTGATTTGCATATACACGATATGTCAGGGGTGTAATCACTGAAGAGCCACAGCACTGCAGTTTTTCCTGCTCACACACATCGCTTGTGCCTTCATCAGTGAATGTTTGTGGACGTCCACTTCTCGGCAGGCCCGCAACACTTCCAGTCTTTTTGAATTTGAATAATTTTGGCAACAGTGTCGTGTGTGTGATGTGCTTGCCATGTTTTCTGTTAAAGTTCATCACAACCTTACGACAGTTTCCCGATCCAGCCATGAGAATGATTTCAATACATTCTACTTTTGTCAACAGCGTTCTTAAAGGCTATCTGAAAAAAAAATATCTAATGTAAACTAAGTTTGAAAATTTTTGGAAGACATTTGGCTAAAAAGTGTTAATTTCTCCTATGTATGGAGACTTTCTTTGTTCTTATATATGTGACATTTTTGCTTAGAGAGAAGGGATTCACATTTCATTGTAGCCTCTAGTATTGCATCCCTTATACCACAGTGCTACTGAATTCTCAGATCTGATTGGTCAGAAAGTTTACATGATTTTTCTGCAACAGCTGCCGTGTCATTCTAATACATTATCATTTCTATAGTAACAGCTAATTCGCTAATATTTTAGACTTAAGTATAATAAGTAGTTTGTTGCTTTCACCTTTTGTTCTGAATATGAAAATGTATATAATGATATCGCTTTCTTTCTTTCACAGACCTGGACGTGCGGTATTTTTGGCGATGGAGTGCTTTTGAGGACTATTTGCTGTTCTGTTTCGGCTTCACGCTGCTGTGTGCCTTCTTCACGCTCCTGTTCCTGGACTGGGTGGTGTTTGTGGAGTCTCTGGGCTCATTGGCCGTGCTGTTTGAGGCCATGCTGGGTCTGCCTCAGCTGTTACAGAACTACAACAACGGCTCCACCCGAGGCATGAGGTCAGACAATCCCCTATGATCAGTTCATCATCAGTTCTCTAAAACCATCTGTCTTTATTCCTTTACTGTCTAGTAGAAAGATTGAAATGTATCTGTCTGTTTCTTTCTCAAACCTTCAGCTGTGGCTGTTGCTACTAAATTTTTTTTTGCATTTATTAATATGTAGATGGAAATTCTCAGAAAAGAGGAAGACTCGGTTTAAGGTGTGTGTTTGTACATATATCGTACAGTATATAGTCGTATTTATCTCAGTCAAGAAAATAACCAAGCAGTGAGAAATAGTAAAGATGTTACAGTCAGAAATATTGGCACCCTCCATGAAAATTCACATAACGCAATCATTTTCACCACAATATTTGGGGCTTTTTTTTTTTTTTCTTCAACAAAACCAGTTTCAAAATTATTGGCACCCCTACGGTTAACATCTGGTGACATCTCCCCTGGAGAGAACAACAGCACTGTGCCTTTTTCCTGTAATGTCTGACATGGCTAGAGACACCTGTAAAGGATCCTAAATATTTTTATATTACATTTTGGTCTCGACTGACCACACCATATGATGCCAGCCAGTGGTCAGGGTGTCTAATATTTGAAACTTGACTAAACTGCAGTTCTGAGACTGTGGCTTTCTTTGGGTTCTTCTTTGCCTCCTTCATCTTCCTGTTCTAGACATTATTTTCTACACCATACTGTTGGCATGTCAATCATTTTTTCGTGTCTTTGAGAGAAAATACTGTTTTAAAATGTTCTTTTGAATAGTACCTTTTGTTAGAGGAGAGGTAAGTGGTTTCTCCCTTTGTCTGAGTGGAGAATTTAAATCCATGCGTGTAATGTTTTGTCATTTATACATTATAAATCATTTCTGCCTATTCTAAAGTAATTGTGAGTTCACTGTAATCTAGGCTGAGAGGAAAATGAAAGTGTTTTTTTTTCCCTTTTTTTTCCCCTCAATCAGCCTGGAAAAGTGTCCTGCCATTAGCTGTAACACCACTCATTGATTCTTTTATGGTACACTAAACACATATCATTCTGTCCTGACTGAAGCACCATTTGCACTCTTCATCCTGCGCATCCTATTCTGACACTCTGCCTCACTCTATAAACTCAGGTTGATGCACATATACAGTATAAACATTACTTTAGCTGGTACATGTTAATGGTCATCAATACCTCAGGCCATGCTAAAATTACATTAAGGGCAAAAATGTTACACTCACTGCCAGTGACACATTGATTGCATTGGTTTAAAAAAGATAAATTCCTGCAGGAAGCACATTTATATTAGCTTCGGTCCTTCCGTGCCTAAACGCCACTTGCGGGCTTTAATTTGACTCGTAAAGTGCAGCCTGAAGCGTCTGCCGCTGTCATCCCCATACAGCCGAGCAACGGATGAGAGGAGACAGAGAGGAGCATGGGAGAGGCAGGATGGCTTAAGCTCCACTGCTGCTTCCTTGGCTCTTTGTGCATCTAATATGCTCCTGAGACATTAACTTAAATCACGAATACAAACTTTAACTCGCAGGTCCTCAGGAAATTCCAGTGAGGCCAATTTTGTATTCAAGAGAAGCCTTGGGGAATGGCAGTGCTCGCTTCAGCAATGCTAATAATGTACTCCGTTACTAATTAGGATCGTTGCTCGCCCATTATGAGTGATGTGAAACACTGTATATGAGTTTGACCTTCTCGACCTTTGCCATCGTCATAGGCAGACTACTTGAAGTAGGCACTGCTGGTGAGTGTGTGAACAGTATAGACTGTGTGTCTGTGTACAGAAGAGATTTGTGCATGGACAGTGTATATGAGAATGTGATGAAAGAGCGATCTTCTCTGTGTACCCAGACTGTGGTTTGAAAAACATCTTGGCCTTGGCCGACAGTGATCCAACTGACCATTAAAAAAATAAATAAATAAATAAATAAAGTGATAAAGCCAAGTTAATCACGAAACCCTTAGGATTGAACCAGGGACCCTGGAGCTGTGAGGCTGCAACACTACCCACTGCGCCACCATGCCACCCATCCCACCTCCTGTATAACCAAATTTAGGTTTACCCTTTACTCTTGCTGTAATGAATTCCCCCTCCCAGTGTGCATCGTGGTTCTCGGTGTGACGAGTGCAGATTTCATGTCATTACGCTTTTGTTTGTTTTGCAGTTTGCCTTTTGTTTTGGTTCTAGTCCTGTCTTCACGCCTGTCCTGTCACTGGTTAGTTGTCCTGTTGTGGTGTTCTGTTCTGTGTCAAGTCCTTGATTAGTTTGTCTGGTTATACTCTGCTGTGTCTTAGTATTTGGTAAAGTCTTGTCAATTATAACATGCTTGTGCTTCCCAGTTCCTTTTTGCCAAAATCTTAGTGTTTTCTGGTTTTGACCCATGCCTGCTTTGTGGGTCTATGATTATTGATTATGCTTGTTTGATGTTGCCTACATGTGTGTTAACCTCCTCCACGGACCATGGATTTGCTCAAATAATACACTTTTGTGTCCTACGTCATTCGCCAGCATGTCACAGTTGGTAACAAACAACAATATAAGCTAACTAGCAAAAAAAGTTTACTGGGGAACTTTTTCTCTCAGTTTTGTTCATTGGCCAATTTCCACCCCATAGCTATTTGTCCCATCACATGCCAACTACCAATCAGGGAGGGCGGAGGATAGCACATGCTTATTCCGAGACATTAAGCCGAACACTGTATTTTTTCGAACTACTGCTCATGCTACAGTATATCATGCTAATGCTGTCACAGTGCAGCCGAAAACACATATCACTCCCGCATACATGAGTTCATAAAGGCCCATGATTGGCTAGGGATTGACAGAGGAGCGAGTATGCTATCCCTCCCACCCAGAAACCAACGGCTAATGTTGTTCTTTTGGACTCTCGACCATGGATGGCTGTGACATCATCGGGATTCAAACTCTTTCCTATTGCGCCACTTCGGAGCCACTGCAGAATCTTCAACCACATCGAGAGCATGAGGAAACTCAGAGAATTATAGAATTATAGTTGATGTAGAATTTAAATGATGCAAAGTTCCAAATGTGACACATATACAAACAGATTTTTTTTAAAATTTTTGATTTCTTGTATTTTTTGCATATTGTAAAGGGTCTTAATATGGGACATGGGAGAGGAAGCATTGTCCAGCATTCTCTAAACTCAGATATAACCCTGGTACACTGAGCTTGTAATCACACATGCAGAGCTGCGTTTCTACACTCCTAGCTCCATTCATACCCACATATTCTATTACGGGACACTGGAGCGAGGTTTGTCCTCTGCTTCACTTTATGCCTTTGAGCCAGATGATTACTGGACCGGCAGAATTTAAACAAGCCCCAGGATTCTCATAGTTTTCTAAAATTGCCTGTCTTCATCCCTTTATTATCTGACTGACAGATAGATAAGAATTGTATCTTTTTCCATTTTTCCCCTTCTCAAAGCCATTACCACTAACTTAATTTTGTGTTTATTGACAGAGATGCGGCTGTTCTAAGAAAGAAGGCTGGATTGTGAGGCATGTGTCTGTATGTGTTTTTCTGTGACAGACCATGACAGACGTTAATGGTGCAGGCATCCAGTGACAAGCTGTCTCTTCTCTTCCTCAGGGACACAACACATTCTCTAGGTCAGGAATGTCCTGATAGTTTCTGACAGGGTCTTTCAGTGTGACTTTTTTTGAGAAAGATTGCTTTCTCGCGAGCCCTGTGGCGTTCATGCATTGGTGTGAATTAGCTTCCTGCCCTGATGTGCTTTTGACTTGTTCTGAGGTGGAGGTGTAAAGACACAGAGTACACAGGCTCTCACCCTTACGACTGCCTATTTCATCTTCTGTCTAGCTGACATATTAGTCCACAGCAAAGCAACCCCAATTAATCATAGTGTACAGGGTTACTGTACAGTTGATCAGTGTCTCTAGAGGAGTTTGCTAAATTCATTCACTCTGATGAAATATTTTTAAATGTAACTCAGCAGCATGTCCTGCCAGTGCTGAGACGCTCTACATTCATTAGCAGCTGTGCAGTCACGTGGAGCACTACTTACCTGCACTTCCCTCCAGCATCATACATATGCCATGCAGAAGAGTTTATAAGGACACTCTGGCCAAAATCTGAAATGTACAATCATGTTTTCACATTGGTTAACAGTTTCCTAAATTACCCACAATGCCACAACGCCTAAAGAGAGTGATGCAGCAGCGCTTTAGTCCTTTATTCTGTCCAGCTCTCTCATTTCCTCATCTGTACACTCTGCTCAAACAGATAAGGTTCCAAACCATCACCTTTTTTGCTAATAAAATTTACATAAAATGCTGAAAAATAATCTAAATAAACATGCAATAGAAGGTTAAACACTAGTTTAATGACAGAATTTCCATTTAAGTGGGTAAACTTGAAGTAAACTTTTTGGCATAAACAGTGAATCAGCATAAAGAATATTTGCTGGTTTTTTAGAGACTTTTTTTTTTTTTTTAAACTTAGTCCGTAGTCAGAGTTGGGCCCCTGCTGTGCCGATCAAGCTGACAATGCTGTAATCGGTCTCTTAAGCAAGCAGAGACATGCAGCGAGCTCCTCCTCAGAGATGGCGCTTCTGTGTGTGTCTCACTGATTGCTCCTGATTACCCCTGGGAGTCCTGGCGAAGTTTCCCATATTTATTAAAAATAAGGATGTCACTCATGGTTATGTGGTGAGGATTCGGCTCCAGTGGGACCCAGGAAAGCGCACATACACACAGATGCTTTATTGAGCTGTTGCTGTTATTACTATGGTGAATTGTGGGATCCATTTATCTCTCTCTCTCCCTCTTCTTTCTCTCTCTCTCTCTCTCTCTCTCTCTCTCTGTGTGTGTGTGTGTGTGTGTGTGTGTGTGTGTGTGTGTGTGTGTGTGTGTGTGTGTGTGTTTACCTGCCCCATGGTCTCATCAAACAGCGTGCAGCTGAACAGCCAGTTTATTAAATCTCATAAGTCATCCATAAGGGATAATGACGCCCTGCTGAAATATGGACACCCATTCAGATAATTCCCACCAGCAGCAAGTGGCACACACTTAATCACCATGAAAACTAATCAGCTGTGCTGTGGTCGTCTGTCACATACAGTATATGCTGTCTATCCCACATCCATGTACAGTCACTCTGTGAGCCCAAGCATCGTCAGCACATCCTCACACCAGCATTGATTGTGGTTGGTTTAGGGCCACCACAATTAAGAGCATGAAAAATTTCTATCTCCACGCTTTGGAGGTGTGTCCAGCCACATGGAAACTGCTTGCTGGTTAACACCTTAAAGTCCTAGGTTATTATTCAGTTATTCATCTTAAAGTAGTAATAATTCTGAATTATTCAGTGACTTCAGTGAAACTAACAACTGACCTACCAACCTTTGTGCATTTTAACATTCGAGTTACCAATCAGAAATACTCTAAAACAACAGTATTCTTATCCCCCCGCAAAAAAAAAAGTAGACAAGCCAATCAGCAAATTAATCTGAAATGATTACAAAGACAATTGTAATTGTATGTGTTTTGAAATATTAATTAACCCCCTGGAAGCCCCACCCTCTTTCTCCAATCTGGCATTATTAAGAGTCTATTGATTTTTTTCAGTTATGAGTTCATTAATGTGAAATAAAATTTATCAGTGTCTGTTTTATTTAGCTAACATTAACCAAGTATACAGTTAACATCAATCAACTATATTTATTAGGGATGCTACCAAAAGAGAAGAAAAAAAATTAAATAGGCCTACAATGAAACGTCAGATCTAACACTTTACAAATAATTGTGGTGGTAATGATAATTAGAAAGTGATTTAAAAACTCTTGTGCACTGGTTAGCCACAAGACAATCAAGCCTGGTGATTACCGTCAAACCCTATATATACACACATTACAATTTCTACCTTAGACAAGTGATTTATAAAAGGACTATCCCCCCCTCATTAACGCATTATTGTTACTCAGGGTTGGCCAGGTTGCAATAGGAAAGGTGTTTAGTTACAAGAATGACAAATGTCTGAAAGTGTGGACCTGCTGACAGATCCTCAGCGTTTAAGGAGTTAATTCAGAAGCAGCAGCAATGTTGTTTAGAAATAAGTGTGAAATAACTCTAAAACACCCAGTTCACCTTAAGGATTTGTAATGAGCGAGGCATTCATATCAGGTGCTAATTGGGGCTTTTCAAGACTAAAATCTGACACATCTGGATTAATTGAACCAGAGATGTGTAGATGTGGGCAATCAGTCTTCTTTAATAAGGAGGAGAGAGGAGAGCTATGGAAGATACTTAGTGAGATAAAGGCCATCTGTCCACTAGGTGCACTAGTTGTATGAATATGCCTTAAAAATAGTATGTGTCCTAAAAGTGACATTACAAAAAGTAGAACATACTATGAGTTCCTTTATGAACTAAGAAGTGCCAGCAGGCGTTTATTGGAGCCACTGTTTTTGAAAGGCTGATACAATCTGATACGATTATACTGCTTTTTCATGAGATGCATGAAGACGGCATGAAACAGGGTGGCACGTTGGTGCAGCAGGTCGCCTTGCCACCTAAAGGCTCATGAGTCCTGGGTTCGATCCTGAGCATGGTTTATGTTTATCTTTATGTAACTCTCTGTGTTTACTTTTAGCATTTTTTGGTCATTTAAAAGTGTGTTATAAATAAAATTTAACTTTATTATTATTAGTTATAATTATGGGTTACTGTCTGTGTGGAGTTTCTGTGTATCTTCTCCCCATGTCCATGTGGGTTTCTTCCGGGTTCTCTGGTTTCCTCCCATCTTCCAACACCATTCCAGTAAGTGGCTTGTCTAAGATAAATTGCCTCTTTGTGTCAATAAGTATGTTTGTACATGGTGCACTGAGAGGGACTGGAGTCCCATCCAGGATGTATTCTCGCTTTACCACCTGGTGATAGGCTCTGGATTCACCGCGGCCCTGACCAGGATAAAGCAGTTACTGAAAGTGAGTGAGTCAGTGACAACAGGAAACATAAATTCTAACAATTTTTTCTAAAAATTCAAACAATTTCATGCAGGTGTGAGGGAATGGGAAGGTTAAAGATGACTTTATATTATTGGTTAATATTATTTTTCTCTGTATGGTGGTCAAAAATGAAGCACTGTCTATAGGCAGGCAAAGATCATTGCAATTTGGGGGATAATTACAGAGTAAAAATACATTTATCATATAAAATTGCAACAATCTTCAGTTTCTGTGGTTTGTGTGATACAAATGAATGTAGCACTACTGCATTAATTTATTTTCCTTGTCTGTATAAATAATAATAATAATAATGATAATAATAATAATTAATAATAATTATTATTATTATTTTACCATTCTGCTGGCTTTGCCCGTCTTCATTCTGTATTTCAGCTTTGTGATTCTGATCTGCTCATACTTCTGAACTCTTTTCCAATTAGCGTTTAGGGTCATTTTTGTTATTTATTCCGTATTTATGTGCTGTTTTGCCTAAGGCAGTCAAGTTTCAACCTGATATGGAAAATAAGTAGGAATTTTAAGAAGCTTCTCATAAGGCTTTTCATGAAGGAAGTCACAGAAAAGTCTACAACCCCTCCCTGCTACGTAAGCCTTCTCTAATGTTCATGACTTAGTTTGTGCAAATTGCTGCATGTTGTCAGCGTGTTCAGGCTTTGCACCTCTGAAACATCATTAGCATGAGTGACAGATACTTTTGAATATTTACAGGATGTCCCAGGCCACGCTACATGGGTATTAGTGGTAGACCTGCTATTCATCTATCTCCTTTCTCCTGCATCTGTAATTAGTGGAGGAATGATGGAGTCTTACTGTGCTTTCAAAGTTGTAGAATCATAAGTTCAGGAGAGCTGTATGAGCTCAGCAGATGTGTCATGGTTCGTTAGCACCATTAGCAGGAGCTGTGCAAAATACAGCCCATAACAAGTTAGAGCTCGAAGAACTGAACCCAATTGATCACCTGGAGCTGTGTATTTAAATGAGGGTGCCGGTTAGCTGTCGTGACTCCTCTGAGCCTCAATCACGGTAGAATTATTCATTACCACAGCAGGCTAAAGTTTGGCAGCACAGAGGAGAGCCAGAGTTTTGGAACAAGTGAGGGGGGAAAAAAAGAGCAAGACAGAGCTGGCATACCAGGTTTACTCAAAATACTCTTTTTTTTTGGGGTTTTTTTTTTTTCCCCTACACAGACATGTTTGCATTAGCTCTCTCTTTAACAGGGTAGTGGAGTATACTAGCTGTTTACAGAAGTCAATATGCATCTATTATAACACACCTGCAGGCTTGTTATAGTCTGCAGTTCCACCGAAAGGCATGAATTAAAACCGGTTATGTTTCAGTGGTCTATTAATCACATTACAGCCATATTATAATGATTTTTAACTGCTTTAAGAGGACAATTCAAATTCACAACACAGATGTTTTAACAAATTAAATTCACAAATGTGTTTCTGTGCCATATTGAAAGAATTATCAAGGTTTGTGTCTTTTATTATGAGTTGCTCTATCTCTTTTACTTGTCATCCTCTCTACATCTCCTTGTCGTTCTCTCGCTCGCTCGCTCTGTCTCTCTCTCTGTTTCTTTTGCTCAGTCTGCCGGGCTGGACTGAAGGTCTTGTTTACTTTCTTCAAGAGAATTTTAAATAACATGTCTCTCTCTACCCTCTATTTTGTTAGTAGAGAGCAGATCTATTTCTTTCTAGAAGTGTGCAAACTTTCCTGTGTTTGAGACAGATGGATCGATCCACATGCATATTTCATATTTTGTCTTGAGCAAAGCCTTTTTTCTGTCACTACATTTTTGATTTATTGTTCCCTCATGGCGCAAACTGAAAGTCTGTAGTAATTTAGGGAATGGTGGATGAGGGGCAATAGTTTGTGATGGCCTCCTGATTCGTGTAAGACACACTCAGGGTATTCTCTAGTTAGGGGACTATCATTTTTGAAGACAAGTTGGTCTGACCCAGATAAAATTTCCATAGACAGTCTGGCACACATCAGTTTGGCTGGGAATATTTCAAAGATGCCAAAGTCTATGGTTTAGCCATAACATTTCTCCCGTTTAGTCTTGCCAATTCCCACCCATTAGCTAACTCTTCCCTGTCTAACTAGCTAGCTAACTCTACCGAGGCAAACCTGTGCACTTGCATTACGGCAATCTTGCATTAAAATCTTGCATTACAGTAAAACTTTAGGTTCAGCTACTTGCTCTAAAATATTAGAACAGCAACATCCTAACTTTGAGTCAGGTTTCCAAAGAGTGCTGTGTTTGAGCAAACTTCTTGCTAACAGCCAGCTGTCCCTACTAAATGCTAACAGTTGTCTGGCATGAGCAGTCTAGTCTTACCCCTAGGGCAGACAGTCTAGTCTGTACCGTGGGCTGTGGTTTTTCTCTGCATGATAAAGATTACCACTATGCTTGATCGGTTTTCCTAGGGATAGTCTGTGTTATGAGGGCTCTGAGACATGTGCATTTTGGTGCCAACTCAGGCAGTCCACTCTTACAACAGATGTGTGATGTTTTTAAAAAAAAAAAAAAAAAATCCTTGGGCAACCAAAAGTGGAACCAGTGGACCCCTCTCTTTTTGCCAAGCTAGCTCATGTGAATTCAGAAGGCAACATGGAAGATGATGAGGATCATGGTGGAGCCTCCTGAGCCAGGCAGATGGAGCAGCTGAGGCATGTGCCTGATTTCCTTTTTCCCTTTTTCCCTTCGGGCCTCCTCTCAGGCAAATATCTGTACCTGATGCTTAGCATGTTACATAAGCTCCCAAATCTCTGCTGGGTGCAGGGGCAAGATTCATCCCTCCACAAACAATCTTCCCTGCAGTATTAATGAACACTGGAAGGTAATGGAAGGTATGCAGGTGGTGATGTTGAGCGGTATATAGGTGACTTGACATCCTACGTCACCACACGTCATCTGCTTTACAAGTTAAATATGTTCATGAAGGCCTGGTATTATGTATTATATGACATTCCTCATACATACTTTTCCTATTACAGTGCCGTGTATAAGTATTCACTCCCCCTTGAACTTAACATTTTGTAGTGTTACAACCTGGAACTGAAATGGTTCTTGTTTCTCATTTCTTCATGTGCTGGTTGCACAAGTATTGCTAAATATCCAAAATGCCTTTTGGCAAACTCCAAATGGGATTTCATATTGCTTTTTTTTCAATAATGGCTTTCTTCTTGCTACTATTTAATAAAACCCAGGTCTGTAGAGTGTTCAGGCTATGGTTGTCCTCTTAACAGCTTCTTGCATCTGATCTGTGGATCTCTCTAGCTTCTTCAGACCTACCTTAGCCTCTTGGTTGTTTCTCTGACTAATGCCTTCCTTACCTGGTTACTGACTTTTGTTAGATGGCCTGCTCTAGGCCGAGTCGCAGTCGCGCCACATTATTTTCATTTTTTTTAAATAATAGATTTGGTGCTCCTTGATATGTTTTTGAAATATTTTTATAACCAAACCCAGACTGATAATTTTTCAAAACTTTGTCCTGTTTTGATATAGCTTCTTGGTCTTAATGATGCTATTTGTTTAGGTATATTCCCTAGCAAACTCTGGGTTCTTCCAGGAATTTATCTTGAGGTCATGTGATATTTCAATTGCACACATGTGAACTCCATTCTACTAAATTTATAACATCTGATGGGAACTTTTTCTAGTCTCCAACTGTAGTTTGAGCCTGAGCCCACTGTGGCCTCAGATTCCTGTTCTCAGCTGACCCGGAGTGGAACCCAGTGTAGTCTTCTGCTCTTGTAGCCCATCAGGCTTAAGAGTCAACATGCTTTTCTGCTCTCGATGTTTGTAAAGAGTGATGATCTGATCTTTCTTATTAACAAGGTTATCCGCCTCCATAAGTACCACTCACTGGATTTTTGTTTGTTTGTTTGTTTCCACCATTCTGTATAAACTCTAAAAGTGTTGCACATGCAATTCCCAGGAGATTAGCAGTTTCTGAAATACTAAAACCAGCCCATCTGACACCAAAAACCTCGCCATGGAAAAAGTCACCGAGATCACATTTTTTCCCCATTCTGGTGTTTGATCTGAACATAAACTGAAGCTCTTGGCCTGCATCTGGGTTTTTTTTTTTCTTCAATCCCATTTACATCCATTTCAGTTACAGGTTGCAAAGCTACAAAATGTGGAAAAGTTCTTTTATTTTTGCTAGCATCTGGATGAGGGTGACCTTGAAGCCAGTACGATTTCTGACAGTAGTTTTCCATGCTTGGTGATCAAGGGCTGCATTCTTGGCTTCTTTGTGGATGAGTCTCCGATCCTCCAGATTTGTCGTGCTGATTGCCACACTTTCCACTTTATACCTCCAGAGAGGTCTGTATGGTAGCTGGCATGCATGGAATAACCATTACAATCTTCATTTTTGGATTTCCTCATTTCAATCATGGGTTGCTACACACATCTTATTCTGATAGTCAGGTTTCAAAGACTATCATGGAGAGGAATTTCATTTCATGGAGGAAAAAGTCAATGGTGTAAATATTTATACAAGGCACTGTTGGTTCAGTAGATGATTTAGGGTAAATAGGTGTATAATAATGAGCCAGAACTGCAGGGGGTTCAGCTTGGACCAGACAGCAGCACAGACAACTTTTGATCTAGAGCAGGAGAGAACCATTGAACCGTTTCTCTTAGAACTTTTAAACCGAGAGAAGTGAAGTGAGAGGATATTACAAGATTTCTGCTTCATTCTGAAGCTCATCTTCTATCCTTTCTGTTCCTTTCCATTCATTTCCTTTCCATTTCCTTTCTTTACTTTCCTTCTCTTCTCTTGACTTCCCAATGTCTCTTCTCTTCATGTCTCTTAATGTCTGTTCTCTTTCCTTTTTTCTCTTCTTTTCTTTCCTTTCCTCCTCTTCTTGCCTGATGCCTCTTCACTTCTCTTCACTTCTTTCTTTTCTTTCCTTCTCTTCTCTTCTTGTCTTAGGTATGCCTCTTCTCTTCTCCTCTCTTTGCTTCTGTTCTCTTCTCTTTTATTTTCTTCTTCCTTTTTCTTTTGCTTCTTTTCTTTCATTTGGTTTCTTTTTCTTTTCTTTCCCATCTGATCAGATCAGGTCCCTCATTCTGTAGGGTGTGTGTGCTTGAACGCTTGTCTTCTATAATCACTGCTTTCAGAAATGATACTTCAGATGACATTCATACCATCTGTCATCCTTTCAAAGTAGGTTGTCCATGTGCTCCCTCTAAATCTGCTCTAAATTGGAGACGGCCTGACGACTGTTGTGTCCCCACCCCACTCTCCTGTTTCTCCTGCCGAGTTCATCCTCAGTGTAGCTGCAGCTCTGGACGAGTTCTGTAGCTGCAGCTAATTAAGTGTGCTGCTGAGGCTCTCACTGCGTATTAGCCTCTCTGATGCCTGTCATTTTTCCACCTACAAAGTCACACCATTTTTCAAAGAATTCATGCCACGAAAAAAGGTATGAGGAAACAGGATGAGTGAAATCCACAGATTAAAAAACTGACACAACAGTTCTCTGTATTCTTCTCGTTTGCTACCTATGTTTTCATGTCAGTTTTTTTTAATCCCCTGCTCTCACAGTCACGCGAGACAGCTCATCTCGTCTCAGTGATCTCTGAAGCTCAGAATGCTCTGAGTTTTATAGCTTTCATGTGCTAATAGTGTTCCTGCCTTCCTGCCGTAATGAATGGTTAAAGAAATTTCTCTCTCTGTCTGCCAGTCTCTTTCTCACTCGTTCCCTCTCTCTCACTCACACTTATTCACTCTTTCTAACTCATCCACAAAGTGCCTACAGTCTGACACTTTTAGAGGAATGTTCATTAGTTTTAAATCTCTGTCTATAGGCATTTTTGCAGAGCAAATATTTGATTTTGTTGCTAAAATGTCAATAATGTCAATAATGCTTTATTAGTGCTAGTCTTATTCACGTCATGTCTCTCTAGCAGTACATTATTGTGCTCTGCTGGAGTCTGTAATGAACATAATGCCATCTCACACACACACACACACACACTTTTCATAAACACCATCACAGTTAGTACTAACAATTTTATCTGCCATTTCTCTGAGTAATTTTCTTTTAGACGCAGCTGTCAGTGAAACAATCATCTTTACACTGACTTAATTTTCGTAAGTCCTCATCTTCTTTCCTTTCCTTTTCTTCCTTTTTATCTTCTTCCCTTTACTATCACTTCTTTCCTTTCCTTTTCTTTCCCTTTCTTTCTCTTCTCTTGTCTCATTCCCTTTTCTTTTCTTCATCTTCCCTTTCCTTTTTTCTTTTGTTTTCTTTGCTTTCTCTATTATCTTCCCTTTGCTACTGCTTCTTCTCTTCTCTTCTCTTCTCTTCTCTTCTCTCGTTCCCTTTTCTTTGTCTTTCCTTTTTTCTTTTCTTTTCTGTTCTATGCTTTCTCTTCTCTCATCTTTCATTCTCTTCTCTTCACTTCTCTCCATCCTTTTCTTTTCTTTCCCATGTGATCAGATCAGGGCCTACTCTGTTTTATTAACTAGCAGTATGTGTATGTGTGTGTATGTCTGACTGTTTGTCTATCCATCTGTCTGTGTGTCTGCCTGTCTGTCTCTCAGTGTGTGTCTGTGTGTGTCTGTCTCTCAGTGTCTGTCTGTCTGTCTGTGAGTCTCTGAGTCTGTCTCTCAGGGTCAGCCTGTGTGCGTGTCTGTCTCAGTGTCTGTCTGTGTGCGTGTCTGTCTCTTAGTATCTGCCCTGTAGAAAAGTATTTTGTATTTAGATTTTGTCTCTTAGTGTCTGGCTGTGTGTGTGTCTGGCTGTGTGTGTCTGTCTCTCAGTGTCTGTCTGTGTGCATGTCTGTCTCTCAGGGTCTGTGTGTGTCTGTCTCTCAGTGTCTGTCTGTGTGTGTCTGTCTCTCAGTGTCTGTCTGTGTGTGTCTGTCTCTCAGTGTCTGTCTGTGTGTGTCTGTTTCTCAGTGTCTGTCTGTGCGTGTCTGTCTCTCAGTGTCTGTCTGTGTGCGTGTCTGTCTCTCAGTGTCTGGCTGTGTTAGCTCTAAAGGATCGATGTGGACGTGTCGGGGGTTGAGTGTAGGCTGAAGTGTAAAACAGCCTGTGAGAGCTGAACCACGAGGCTCAGTTGCCTTAATCACTTCCAGTCTGTTCTTCTCCCTCGAGCCGATCTCAAGTGTTTGCTGAACATTTCTTTTGTCTCTTATCAATTCATCGCACACTTACAGGTGAGGAGTGAGACAGGAAGCGAGAGAGGATGAATAAAAGGGTGGTTTTATATGTGTGGGAGAGTTAGAAAGTGAGCGTGAGGGAGACAGGGTGTGACTTCCTATAGAAACACTGGACTTGGTATTCTCTGGGTGGGAGATGTAAGTGTAAGTATTGTAAGTGGCTCTCCATCTCCATTGTGATGCTCTGGTGATGGATTTGGTCTTGTACAGATGACCTGCCTCTGCTAATTACCTCTTTAATGTTTCATCCTCTCTAATGATGTTTGCAGTCTCTGAGCTATAGCAGTTCAGCAGGAAGAGAAAGGGACTGAGGGACGGAGTGGGAAGAACAGAAAGGGATTAGTAGGGCCATGAGTTGAAGGAGGGAGCTACGATGAGAACTTAAGGGCACCATTTCTGTAGAAATCCTCCACGCTGAGTGATTGCTATAGAAATGTAAAATCTAATTTCCATGCCAGACTTAGCAGTAGACTACTGTGCAAGGTTTTTTTTCTTTTCTTTTCTGTTCTTTTCCATTGCATTTCAGATTTTGTAATAATCTGAAATTGCAGTTGGAGGTCTATGAGTGCAATAGCTGTCAATGTCTTGAAAGATTTAGTTTTCAGATCAATTAGAATATAAATTTTTTGCCTGCCACAGACAGAGCCACTTTTGCAGTAGCTTTATGCAATGTACCTTATCCCTTAAACTACAGCAGGTGAGCATTATGTTACTAAGAAAGGCACAAAGAGACAGTATTGTCGATTTACTTCAGTAATTCTTATTATTTTTATTCCATTTCCAGCAATGCTTTCTCGGTTTTATATTTCTTAGACAACCAGGAATCGACATTAAAATCCACCATCTTCAGCTTGCCGGTGCACAGGAATACAATGCAGTGAATCCCAAATGGCCTCCTAGTCACTATTCTATGGTGGATATCTGAATTGTAACAATGCTGTTATAGAATTAAACAGTGCCCAATATGCCATTTACAGTATATATTTATATTTTACAGTAAATTACTGGCTATAAATTACCAGTACACTATTGTAAAAAAAAATGACAAGGTACCTCTACAAATGTAATTAATATTCTGTAATTTCACAGAAAGAAAACTACAAATGCTATAAAATGGTGCTGTAAGGTTATGTTACAGTAGTATCAAATCAGTAGTTATTATTGTTAATACATTGCATCTTAATAATATTAATAATAATCAATTATCCTGATAAATAGAGTTTCCAGTCAATTACTGTAAAATATTATAGCTTTTTACTGGACACAGGGTGTGTAAAGGTTGATTATTGAGGAGTGGTCAGAGGTTGCTTAAGCTGTATTCACAATCATTATATTTTCCATCGTTTTATTGTTATATTATAATCACTATATTCTCTATAAATTTATCATCATATTACAATAATTATATTCTCCATCATTTTATCATTATATTACAGTTATTATTCTCCATATTCCCCATCAATATTCTCCAAGCATTATAGGAGAAGACTCAGTGCTGTTATGTTCGTAAGAGGAGGATGTTCCAAGTACTAAATTCATGGTTGCAAATAATTGTGAAACATGAGTTTGTTTATATATATATATATATATATATATATATATATATATATATATATATATATATATATATATATATATATATATATATATATATATGTTCATGTACCAACAAGGTTAAGATATCAGCAGAACATGTTTGGATGAAATTGTTAGAAAAGCTCATGAGGCTCATAATGATGCTTCTGTAGTCCATGAGCTTTATTATGATTTTATCCAAGTGGCTTACAGGCTTAGCATGTCAAAAATAAATAAATAAATTCAGGAGCTGTCTGCTTGAATTTGTGATGTGCAAGACGTCAGATGATCCAATACGGCATTTTAATTCATTTCTTCTTGAGAAGAAATAAGACAATGATTTACATTTTAGCAGCCAAGTAGTCAGTAAGCTACTGTATGACGATTGACAAGCTAAAAAATTAGCCTGTAAGCCCCTCAGATTGGCTCATAAAATATCTCATATGAGCAATTATGGGGAAAAATATCACCATCATCAACGAGTTTTTAACAGTTTCATCCAGACTGGTAAAACCATTTACAAATTGAATTTAATTGCCGTGCGGAGTAAAATCAGATGACTATCATTTCATTAAGTGCTGTGAATGATTGGTTGGAACATATTGGTTGCAGTAAAATAATGTGCTAGTATATATTATAGGTAAATAATCCACGACTGGGGGGTGTAATGCAAAGCGGATGACCATTACCACCCCAAAGTGGATTATTTTCTTATATCAGCATGCCCTGATAGTGATTTATTCCTTGTATACCACACTGATCTGGCAACGATTACTATTTTTAATTTATTAATGAAAGACCTCATATTTCCGCATTTAATCTTGGGCCTCTGAAAGACAACTTAGTTTCTTAGGTTATAGCAGCTAAAATCAGACTATCTCTGACCAGCCTCTGTTTTTTTTCTCTCTCAAAGTTAATATGACAAAAAAAAAAAAGGGATTAAGGAAAAACCTTAATTTGTCACATTATTAAGAAAACCACAAAGTCCTCTGTCCTGGTGGAAAACTTGCCCGCCACAAAGCTGTGACACTGGAGACTCCTTATCTAAATACTAAATAAACCTTACAGAAAACTTCACCACATCAACATTAAGATATTTTTAAATCAGTTGATTATTAGTCTTAATAGATTATATAGATTGTCCCCATGAATGAATTGTTACTATAGTTACCCAAGACAGCAAAACTGGCCATGCTGTCAGGGAGGGAGGGGTGGCATACTCACTCTCCTCCATCAATCACACTGACACTAACCAGTCATACAATCCAAAAAAAAAACCAAAATCAAACCCTGCACTTTCATTGTTCTGACACAACAACATTACCGCTTCACTATCGTTCCACACGAGTTAATAAAGTTAATTTAATACTATAGTTATTTCTTCCCATCAGTGCCAACATCTTCCACAGATTTTATAACATAATTGGATTACATACTTAACTGAAAACTATGTGAATTGATCACCCTACATAATTCTACGTAATTCAGACTAATAATTTGAAACTTGTTTAAATTAAATTTAGTATAAGCAATGAAATCATGTTTTGAGAAGCCCCGATCTAAATGAAGTGAGGAGGTGGTTGTGAAATTAACCGCTACCAGATGTGAAAATCCTTTTTGCATACCACATCCTATTCCATTCTAGTGAGCAGGCTTTGCGTGTGTACACCCAGCTTATAACAGCATGGTAGTTTACATATTCGAATGCACATCTTTTTGCCTTTGAATATGTAAATGTTATGCCAATTCAAATAGTATCAAACAGTGACGTTCATTCTGACAGCACTAAAGTGAAATATTATTCATGAACATGAAAACTGTCTGTCTTGGCCCTTTTTTCTGTCTGTGTAAGAATTTCCTGCAGCTTTTGAAAGCCAGGAGGGATTTACATCTGTTATTACTGTAGTGCTAGACATTGACAGAGCCACAGGCATCCAACCTCAGCCACTCTTCGACGCCATTTTCCACACCTTTTGCATCTGTCAGGTCTGACCTTAGTGCAGTAAACTGTCTGAGTTCATTGCAGGACACGATATTAAAGCAACTGTCAGTGAAACAGACAGGCATCATCTTTTACACTGGCAGGACCACTCTATTCTTGATGAGTCCTCATCTCCAGAGAGATGGGCCATGAACACACAGTCAGCTCATCTCTTGGATGGTGAAACAATGCCAACAGTGTTTAAGAAGGATATTAGATTTACAGGTGAAGGTCACAGAAGACTGGAGACTTGATGAGTCCACACTAAAAGAGTGTGTGGAGGAATGGACCAGTCCACTACTTTACTGTTTGAGTCCGTTTCCTGTAGTTCTCTTGTTAGGACGATCCCCTGGATGCTGAATCCATCGCAACTCTCTCTGACAGTTGATGGATGGTCTGCATTCTCCTGCAGTATTTCTCTCTGTAGCGATAAAAACGAATAAGCTTTCACTGTGTAAATACCACAGAGAGGGGGGAGACAACTGACCTGCAGAGAAAAGCACAGTCTGTATGACTCTCCTTCCTCAAAACACGATTCTCCCTAAAGTTTTTCATTCTAACTTTCCTTTGATAGATCCGCAGAGAGTTTGTCAGTACAATGTTTTGGCATTCACAGCGAATGAAGGTGAGAAAGGATTTCCTGTTGTCCCTTCCGATGCCTCCTACAGGGCCTGAGATCATCCACTTTCAATAAAAATGGATTGCTCACTCATGCTGGGGGAAATTTTATCTTTAAAAGTTTTTTTTCTTCTTTCCTCTTTATCCTCCTCTGCTTCTTAATGATCCTGAAAAAAACGGCACATTGAGTTGTAATGTGTAATTTTGAGTCATTGGGCATTCAGCGAGCAGCCTAGCTTTGAAATATTGTCCTCTTCTGCTTTTAAAGTGGTTGTACAGAGAGGAAGCGGAGTGAATGAGCGTTGCAATTTGACAACTTTTAATAAAGTCCCCTGCCTCATGTTGAGCCCTGGGATTTCATTAAAGAGGAAATGGCTCTCACTAGCTAACTGAGTCTCTCTGCTATTTCTGAAGTACTTTTTTTATTGTCATGTCATATTTTCCCTTTATACTCTTTATGGTTTAACTGTAGCAGTCCTGTTTTCTCCTTTTTCTCTCTCAGCATAAAGATGGTGCTCCTGTGGACTGCTGGTGACATTTTCAAGACTACGTACTTTGTGATTAATGAAAGCCCCGCCCAGTTCTGGGTGTGTGGGATGACCCAGATTTTGATTGACATCGCCATTCTGGTGCAGGTCGGCTACTATGGTCTGGACTCCAGAGCTAAAGTGGGATGAGGATGACTTCTCCGGAAAAAGGTCTCCACTCTCAAACAAGGGCTCCTTAACTATGTGCATGTGCGCTTCTTTTATTTTCTTTAGTTCGAAACTTATTTAAATGTTTGTGTCAGTTTTTTTTACGCTATTTATATTTGTAGTTACATTGCTGTTGAGCAGGTGCACTGTTCAAAGGAAAGAGACGCTCCCATAATGTATCTTGTCAAAGGTTTGCCACAATTATGTGTTATTCGTTCCATATATCCATTAAGTCTCTGCTTAGAGACGTGTTACTGAGCTTGGCAAACCATGAGAAGAGCCCCAAGCGTTTTTAGTGAAATGTGAGCTGGCAGGCGGCTCCAGAGAGAGCGTGCCAAATTCATCTGCAAATCTGCACCACTTGATCTACACTTTGGACTGTTCCACAGCCAGAACTGTCCCATCCACTCACCATCCTGAAATCATTTGCTAAATCTGCACCTGTCTCTATGTGGATGTAGAAAAAGACAGATTTCACTATGTGGTTCTGTATCATTTTTATAGACTTCAGCCTCTAGGATGATACTGTTCCAGCTGAAAGAACAATGAGAGTGTTCACTGAATCTGTATGAATTCCTTCATTTCCACTTGAAGAATCCTGTAAAAAAAAATCATTGTTCTAAATCTTTGCACCCCAGTATAGTTCTTCAAGATGGTTCCCAAAGAGTTACACAATTTAATGAAGCCATGATAGCTGAAATCCACTTATCTTTGAAATATAGAATATTAGGCCTACACTCATTGGAAGAAAAGAAAAGAGACTATAGAAGGGTTCTTGGTTTTCAACCTGTGGTTGTCCACCTGCGGAGAACCTGTAAAGGTTCTATGTACATCCATACGACTGAGTGTTTTCCTATCAGAGAGGAACTGTTTTAGGAAAAGCGTTTTTGTTTGTTTGTTTGTTTGTTTGTATACAGAGGTGCCAACATCTTTGAGTTTTAAACCCTTGTTACAGCGATATGCAAGACACCTGAAAACAGAAAAGCGGTTCACTGAAGGGAAAAGGACTCGAGATGTGAAAAGCATGCATTTGCTTCTTATCTAGGTGAACTTTGACCTGTGAATTTACAAACCAAACCAAGTAGGCAGGAATGTCGTCTCTTTAATCAGTAAAAATGGAAGAGCTGTTTATTATAAAGGAGCAGCCATGCCAGAGTGTTGCCTTGCTGTTTTCTTACTATTGCTTGGCGCACATCTGGGGTAAAAAAAAAAAAACAACAAAAAAAAAAACACCATCTCGTCTACTGACATGCGTTTGAGTTTCTGTTGTAAAATTCTGTTTTTTCTTTCTGCCTGCTAGGATTTTCTTATTAGCAATGTTGGCACCTCAAGTGTTTATACATCTCCAGAAGAATTTTTCATTTGATCAAAAAGGTGGAATGCTTTGAACCTTTTTTCGAAATATTTTTTTTCCCTAGAACCTCTTGTTGTTGATTTATACATAGAACCAAAGAAACAAACCAAGCATACTACCCTTTAAGGTATTACCTGGAACCATTCTTCTGAGGAGTCATGGATAGTGATGTATTTACTGTTATTAGTTACTGATAGAGATTTTCTGTTTATGATTAAAAAAAACCTGTATTTCAGAAGTGTGTTGTAACCACATGCACACAGATTAGATTTTAGTTTTAGCTCTAATAGTGGAAATAAAACCAAACTAGATAAGGATAATTGTGAACCTTTTCCGGTACATTAGCGCTCGAATACTTTACTGGTTTAATGGCATAGATAATGGCATAAACACTGCATCCCTTTCATTGGACTGATGCTATGCTCATGTGTTTATTGATGCTGAAAACAGTAAGACTGAGACCATCATTTATTGGTTAGCCAGGAAACTGGTGCAAATGTTGAAAGGCAGTCTGTGATGAGACTTCCATCAGGAAGCCGTTCCACACCATTAAGCATCACGCCAGTGCTGTGAGTGAGACGCTATTGATCATTGACCCTATAACTTTGAATCCTGCCCCAGTGCCTAACAGCTGCAGGGTATGTCTATCTGCCTCCTATAAGCCCTGCGGCATCTCCCTCGTTTTCACTCTCACGTCTCACTGTTTGGAGAAAAGAATGCTTCAGTTCTCAGTGGGTCTTACACACTGCAGTGTGATTACAGTGAACTGAGAGTGAATGAGTGTTAGACATGGTTAATCCCCACAAGGATGGGGCTGTCTGACAGTTTTGACCTTGTGGAGACATTTGCGTGGTCCCCACAAGGAGAACTTCCTTTTTTTCTTTTACAGAAACTGCTGTTACAAAATAGGTGTACAAAAGAGTCAAATGTTTCTTTTTTTTAGGTACTGAGGTGAAGGTTAGGGTTAGGTGTAGGTGTAGGTATAGGCATAGCATTCATTAGCTGCGTTAATACACTATATAGCCAAAAGTTTGTGGACACCTGACCATCAGACTCACGTGTGATTGTTGAACATCCCCGTTTCCTGTTATAATAACCTCCACTCTTCTGGGAAGGCTTTCCACTACATTTTGGAGCGTTGATGTGGGGGATTTGCCCATTTAGCTACAAGAGTATTAGTGAAATCAGGCATTGATGTGCTCTGTGCAGGCCACTCGAGTTCTTCCACTCCAACCTGGACAAACCACGTATTAATGGAGCTCGCTTTGTGCACAGGGGCATTGTAATGCCAGACCAGTTTTGGGCCTCTTAGTTCCAGTGAAGGGAAACTGTAACGCTACAGCATACCAAGACGTCCTGTACAACTGTGTGCTTCCAGCTTTGTGGCCACTGTTTGGGGAAGGAGCACATATGGGTGTGGTGGTCAGGTGTCCACAAAAGTATGGCCATACAGTGTCAATATTTAAATGAAAGTTCCTCACAAGGAAAGTAAGACAAGTCTGTGTGTGTGTTAGGTTACACAATGATGATAGTCATATCTTCCTCTAATTTGTCTCTATCAGTTATGACATGTCGATCTTGAAAGCAGCTGTTCCCTCACTAATACAGATCCGATGCTGTCCCTCTGATCAAACACAGCTGAATATGTATGGTTTATCATGGTGCTATTTTAAGAGGTATTACAAGTGTTTATTATTTTCCCATCAGGTTTTCCTAAACCATATAAATATAGCTATTTACTCACTTACTTCCATGTCACTTTGCATTTTGCTTTCTATGTATGCAGTGCTCTTGTATGACATACATATTCATATAATACAAATATATCACAATGCAAAGCTTTTAAGAGCTCTAGTAACCAAAGAGATTCTTTTCTCCAACATATAATGTCCAATACAAACACGTGTGGTGTAAATGTGTAAATGTGTTTGCATGACTGGTGAATGGCTTAGCTCTTGATTTTATAGTGTGCTATTGTGAATTGTAGATGAGTTTCTGATGAGCATGGTCAATCATGTGAATAATGCAGTGCGATTATGGCTGTTTAATGATGCCTTAATATTTGATACTTTATTGGATTCTTGTCACACACAAGCTTTGAGAAAGACTGCACTCCAAAACACACACAAAAAAAAAACCTTCCTGAACCTTGACTGATTTCTGCACAGATTGATGTTCACATTATGTCTCATACTCAGCGAAATGTTACTGAAAGCCAATGACTGAAGTGTTTTTCAGGGAGGACATTTATTAAACAAATGAAACAATGAAATCTGTGTGGCCCTGTCTGACTAGCACTCTCTAAATGGACCTCTACATTATACTGTGTAGAAATTTGCATGAAATACTTAAAAAATATATTGCACTGTCATTACATCACTTTCCTCACAAAATAAAATATCAGAGCAATACACATCTCTTAAATTAGATCTGACCTCAGGCATATAAACATATTGTTATATTAAAGAGTTATTTGTTCCTTCCAAAAATTTCTTAAGATGTCTTGCTTAGAATCCAGGTTTATTTCCAAACCATTTATAAAGTGACACAGCTATGGAGAAGTCGAGGAGCTGGTATTCTGCAGGCAGACAGTGCTGTGGACACAAATCACTCCAAATATCCTCCTCCCTTTCTGGCATAGGTACCAAAAAAGTTGTGCAGTTATGTCACTGTCTATCATGCATCATGACACCACGATGCTGGGTGTGAAGCAGAAGCCTGGAATAACACAAAATTAAAAATTTCACCAAGAGTGATGTTTACAGTCAACATTTCACACATCAGGAAGAAAGATCAGCAGGTAGCAATTAGCATGCTTCTCAACTATGATTGACATCCAGGAATTTATGCAAAGGAATGCAGCTTTACATTGTAGAAGCTGCTTTTATTATCAGATCTACAAAATCCTCCTTAAAGATCCAGGCTATACCTTAATCAACCCAAACATGTAAAGAGGACCCCAGATACCACGATTGTTTTAAATAAGGTAATAAAGAAACAAAATCCCAAAATTGATATTTATAATGGCAGCACATGGTGAATTCACGAGTTGTGAATGCCATGTGTTTTGTGACTGGCATGCTATCCAGGGTGTATTCCCCACCTTGCACCAGTATTCCCGGGATAGGCTCCGGATCCACTGCAGCTCATAACATGATAAAGATGCATGAATGAATTACATTTATTTATGCAACTGAGGCTTCAGCTAATTGAATATTTTTTGGTTTTTAGATGATGTTATAGTTAAAATGTTAAGACATACTTAAGAGAAACACTACTGTAAATTTTATTTATGAATCACATTTAAAATAACAAACATTGACCAAAGTGGAGTACATAGTTCATGTAATGTATGTTTTTTGTCTTGATTTAAACATTTAAAAAAGTCTATGTTCGTTGAGAGGCTGTTCCATGCATTATTATAGAAAATAGTTTAATATAATTTTTCAGTATAAAATCGAACATTCCTCTGTAATAGCCTTCTAAATGAGGATAGGATTGAACATGTAAAAGTTCATGTATGCAAGTCATCTAGAAACCGATTTATTTTTTTGTTGGTCCTGAATAAAAAACAAAATGACTTTGAGAAAAACATGCTTAGAAATACATGATTAGTATGACGTGATTTCATGTGTATAGTAAGTGCTGTTTAACTGGTTTATAAAGGAAATTGACATGTAAGTAACAATGATGCTTAAAGTGACCTATACAGCAGGAAACAAGATATAAGAAGTTTAAGAGAATCACAAGTGGAACAAAACAGCGAAAATAAACATATTCCTACTGAGTTTTGACATTTAAATTACTATGTTGTAAGAGAAGACATGCTATGGATGCAGTGTATCCACAAACATGAAAAAAGATTGACATGACCAAAATCTGCCTGTAGTGTCTTGCAAGGTGAGTACAGTCAAGTTTTTTTTTTTCCCTAATTTCCAATTTGGCATCTGAGCACCGTTGGTCATTGTTTTTAAGGAGAACTGTTGGTCATCACTTATCCTGGTCAGGGTCGTGATGGATCCGGAGCTTATCTCAGGAACGCTGAGGACAAGGTATGGACACACCTTGGACAGGGTGTATGACTCGAGGGTTAAAGCAGCTGTCGGTAAGCCAGACATATATTCATCTTTCAGTTCAGAGATGCAGTACTGTAACTCATAGACAAGGTGCCAATAATGGATGTTGGCAACTTATGAAATATTTATTTGTGAAAAGGCCTGGATTATGCATGAGGGACCAGCACTGATGGATACAAGCCGCTAGACATTAATCAAAGGCCCATACATTAATGATATAATATGAAGGGCTTTGCTGATGACTGCTGGGATTTTGGGTTTTAACCTACAGTCGAGAAGAAAGAGGATGAGCGGGAAGATTATAAGTTGTTATACTCCTCTTTCTATCCATGAATATACTTGTCTATTCCTTTCCTTTGAGAGCGTTATATTTCAAATTCCATGTTAGTAAAATCCACCCTATCTTGTGTATTTTGATGTTAGTCAGTTAATTAACAGACTCATCCTGATTCAGTGTGAGTGTGTTAGAGCATGTTTACTCCATGATCAGGGTTAGGAAGCAGAGTAGTAACCAGCATAGCTACATTTACTAAAATTGCACATAAAAGCATGAAGACACAGAAACAATTTGGCAGTCTCAGACAGTAATAAGAGCACTACTTACACTGCCTGAGTGCAGTCCCCTCTTTCTGTATTATTTGAAAGTCTTGTGAGAGCTAGTTTAGTCTGATGAACACTTTCAAGAAAAGATGTTTTGTGTGTCATCCACAATTTGTGAAGCAGACGGCTACACACACAGCAGGCAGCTGACAACACCATCTCATTCAACATGTGTATGTGAATGTCTCTGTGGGTGTGTATGTCGAGTCATACAATCCTGCAGGGCTTCTATTTCTTTTAAAGGTAGGAGTGCACTCAAATAAATAATGATGGTTTGGTTTAAGTTAGTATTGAAGTACATGTGTATATTATGGAACACGATGTTGTGGATATACAACTCCATTCATCTTCTGTAAGTGCTTTACCCTGGTCAAGGTCACTGTTGATCCGGAGTCTATCCTGGGAACACTGGGTGTGAGGTTGGAATACACTCTGAATGGGATACCAGTCCGTCGCAGGCCACCATGCACATACACACACACACACATATTAAGACACTCATTCACATTTAAGACAATTTAACATAGCCAGTCCACCTGCTGTCATGTTTTTGGAAGGTGGGAGGAAACCGGAGAACCTGGAGGAATTCCAACTGGAGCTCAGGATCTAACCAGGAATCCTGGACCTGTAAGGCAGCAATTCTACCCACTGTACCAATGTACAAGCTGTACATCCTGTTTCAAAGATTCAGAATTATTGATGTACAGTATGGTGAAGCCTTTCCTGAAGACACTAACAGCACTGGGTCTCTTGCTGTAATGTGTAACAAGGTTGGCGACACTTTTACAGGGTTCTTTATTCACTCCAACATAAAACTCCTTTATATTCTCACTTGCATGCCTTCTTTAACCACAGGTTTGAATCTGGAGAATGGGCTGGTCATTGTAAAATACTGATTCTGTCTTCTTGCAACTATATGTATGCTGATTTGGATGTATGTTTTGTGTCATTCTCCTGTTGAAAGATTCATCCACAAGCTCCATTTTTTGCCAAATACTCTGCTATTGTGCATGATCAAAATGTTCAATTTTGGTCTCGTCTGACACAAATCCACTTGTATTTCCAATGACACTTGGTGATGTTTTTTGTGATGCATTTTGTGGGTTGCTCTTGAGAAGGGCATTTACCAGATGAATTTGAAGTCAGCTAAACTGTACAATTCTGAAAAACTGGATTTTTTTTTTAAACCACCCTCACCATCCTCTGCACTGCACTGGGAAACATTACATTATGGCACTGATTGTGCTTAATGGTATTTTAACTGCTTATGTGTTTGTTTTTAAATATCCATTCATTCATCTTCAGTAACTGCTTGGGAGGGAAATGGGACCCTGGATGGAACATCAGTCCGTTACTTGACTTACTCACATCAAAACCATCTGTCACTTATGTGTTGAACGTACTTTGGTGATAAATGGTAAAGAGATGTCACATGTGTACAGCCCTTATATTTGGTCAAAGGCAACAAGAGAGTTTATGGATTAATAAGAGCATTTAAAATATACTGTATATATTTTATTATTCTTTGCATTTATTCTAAATATTATTTGGGGTGTAAAAGTTTTTTCATATATTAAAAAAATGTTCTTTTGGGAATTATTAGTTTTATTAGTTTACATTTTTTTTTTACATTTTTTACATTATTACATTTTAATTAGTGGAACAATTCGTGTGTAGTTGTTTGCATGTATAATTTGAATCACTCTGGCTCTACTGCTGTCCTGACCCGGATGAAGTGCTTACAGATGAATGAAAGAATGATTGTTTTCTTCAATACTTTATAGGTGTCAGTAATTTTGCCATGTATTTTAAGGGAAAATACTATTACCCAAAAAGTTATTATGGAAATTATATTTTGTTAAGGGAACTATGTCATTTTTTTTTTGTTTGAATGAAATATTTAATGTAATATTTGAAAAAAGGATGGAGTAATATAATTCTGGAGTGATAGATTAATTATTAGTTAGAAATGTGTGTGTGTGTGTGTGCTTTCACATTAATCAATTCAGTCAAATAAACATTGCATAACTCTGAGCTCTGCAGGAAAACCACTGCTGTGCCTACTAATTGAATAATCACAAGTCCATGCACACGTAAAGATTCACTCACTCAAATGTAAACGCTAAAATGATGTAGATATAGTTGGATTCTTTACTTCTGCCCTAATTCTCCACATCTATCCACTCCTCCCTCCCTCCTGCTCAGGCCCAGGGCACTCTGTGGCTGTATGAGGGTCACTGGATGAGAGATTGGCACAGGGGTCGTATCTGTTTTAGACTCTAATATTCGCAGCTCTCGGTGTGCTCTGCCTAAATGACTCAATATGTTAGCGTAATGAGAGAGCCAGTGTGCCAGCAACAGCAGAAATATCCACCCTGCCACTGATCACACGCTGCACAGCCCAACCTCAGGGAGAAACCTGCTTTTAATAACCGCAAACTGAGGGGAGGGGGAGCCTTTGCCGTCCCACATTATTAGTTTTGCTTGCCTTGCTCTTATATTCCCTTCATTTGCATACAAGGTCATGCTGAGTTTCCGCGCCGGCTGCTTGTGCCCGCTGAAGACAAACCACAGTTCAGGGAACAAGGTGCGATGCTTTCATACTTCCCAAATCCTGACTAACAGAACCGTCCATCTGTTCTTTAGCCTTTCTAAGAGAGAGTTCTGTGGGACTTCCCCTCCTACATCTGGTACATTACTTCCTCTGTTGCCCCTATAACTGCATCCCCCAAGCAATTAGCCCCAAACTGAATGAGGTCATCCCCCGCCGCACCCCTTACACAGAAAAATCAATGGGCTCGTTTGTTTCTGTGCTACAATTTAATGAATTCTGCTTTCCCAACTATTTCAGTGCTTTCCCGTCCCTGGAGATTTAAATGAATCTGTCACTAATCGAGCATAATATGACAGGACTTTGTGTTGTGGTGCAGCCTATTAACCTCATGGTGCATCCAGTTCCAACTCACAAGTAATTGCGGGCCACATTATGAGCTGGAAGTTTATGATCCTAGCTGTCTTCTCGGCCACATCTCTTCATGAAAACATTTAATGAAAACAGCTATTTTTCAAGCATGATGACCTGGTGGTATATTTACTGTGACGGATATGGGCTATAACTGTCATTGTCCTGTCATGCATGCTAGACGCCTGGCTAGGGAATAGCACAGAGCAATGGGAAAGCAGTGATAGTGTGGCTGAGCCCATCTATGTGTTTAACGCATAGGAAAATCCTTTTCATTTATGACTGCATGCTATATATTTATTTATTTATGTATATCTCTTTTATTTTCCATGTGATGCGGCCTCACAGCTCCAGGGTAATCTACCATATGCTGATTTTTTCCTTTGGTCAGGCCTTGGTTACATTATGAAGAAAAAAAAATGTTTATAAAATTTAATATTCTGGAATGAAGTACACCACATGTCAAGTATACTTATAGTTCATTTGTATATTTTAGCATGACTAAGAATACTTGTAATCACAGCTTACTAGTATGTGTAAATATATCAGGTGCCAAGTAAACTTTACTCTTAGTTTTCGTAATGATATTGTTATGAGACTTACACTATATGTCCAAAGGTATGTGGACACCTGACCAATCACACTCATCTGTGCTTGCTGAACATCCCATTATAGATTTAGTCCTCTTTTGCTGTCATAGTAGCCTCCACTCTTCTGGGAAGGCTTTCCACTAGATTTTAGAGTGTGGCTGTGTGGATCTGAACACAATGAAATGCATGTTTTTTATGTTAATTATTACTAAGTGGATCACAATCAACAGAATTTCACAGAATTCTTTTTTTTTTCAAATTCACACCTTAGATTAGGAGTTATGGATGTCTACTGGCGGGTTGAGTTGCCCGTTTAAGAAAACAGTAGAAGGTTTTATTTTAACAGCTACAAGTTTAATGAATTTTGATTGTAAACTTTTCCAAGTGCTTAGATATAAAATTACAATCAAATATTTTTTTAAGTATTTAGTCTTCCACACACACTAGACAGGACAAGACCATGACTATCACCTTTGAGAAGACTATCAACTTCTATAAGAGTATCACGTTTTATATACATAAAAAATAAATAAATAAAATATTACATATCCTACACACATAGTTGGAAACTTTATTCAACATATTTTATTAAAAAAGCTCACAGAAGTTTAACCCATTGCTGCTCAGTTTGTCAGCTTGTCTAGTTTGTCACTTTTTTTGTTAAATATGGGAAATAAACCCTGACTGTGGTTTGTGAATGCAGGTTTCTTGTTTATTGATATATTCTCAATGTATCATCATTTTGACAATCATTGTAAAACAATGTTATCTTGATAAAATGTTTTCATGAAATTGCTGATATCTCGCTCACAGCTGACTGACAGCAGGCAGTGAACTCCTGCAAAGTCACTTCAGTTTAGCGACTTAGTGACCAAGCGGTAACACGTTTTAACACAACTCAATAAATACTAGGGCATGACTGTAATATTATACCTTCACAATGTCAAGAGAGAAAGTCAAAAACAAAGTATCTCTTTTGTCTTTTTACTAACTTTTGACATTTTAGCTCAGTAACTTGATGAATGAAGAGTAGTGCTGGTGATATCAATGTCCAGTTTTCATACCAATTTCAAAGCTATATTGCAAAAACTGAAAGTGTCCTCTTGTGATCGGTGGGGTCGAGGTCAGGGCTCTGTGCAGGCCACTCAAGTTCTTCGATTTCATAAATATGTAGTGTACAATTAGTATTTATAAAAGTCAACCCAAAACAATAATATCTTTACATACACATATAATTTTTTTGTCTCGATGTAGCCTAAAGCAAGTATGGAACTATTACATACATAGATAGTATATAAAGTAGGGCACTTTATGTATGTTTTCAGTACACTGTGATTAAATGTTGGTAATGTACTTATAGTAGACTTTAAAAATATATTAAGTGTACTATATTTTTGTAAGGTTTTTCCTGTGAAAACTTCCGAGAGCTCACATTGGGCACACTGTGTCCTGTTTGTTCCAGCTATGCCTTCTCTTATGGGATTAGTTGTATTCACCCATCTAATATCACTTTAAAACTTACACAAAAAAATGTGTAAAAGTTCTACCATGAAGTTTTATTTGCTCCAGTTGTCTGCTCAAGCAATGCAGAACATCATCTCGCCCTGGCTGATTACTGAGGTTGTTTGCTTGTCTACACAAAATATGGCACTATAAAGGTAGTCCATCAATTTGAGCAGTTGTTTAGACCTCCAGAAGCGTCAGGTAAGATCTGCTTTAATCTATCAGTAGCTAATTGCATAACTGGGTATCTTCAACTGGATAACCATATTTTATGAAAGAATACGTTGATGCTTTTGAAAAACCTTTTGTGCAATTTTTCTTATTAAACACAACCTTAATAGTGTTCACATGAGTAAATTGCTTGTAAAATGCAATTTCATGTCACAAAATCATGGTGAAAGCAATCCAATCATTGTTATTCCTGTGTCTTTTTCTCTTCTACTCAGTGTCATTGTTCATGTCCTTTTACTAAAGTCAGTGGCTTCTGTGTTCCCCAGGCGAGATTTCAAACCACCCAGTGAATGGTAAACCCACGCTGACTAATTAACCAAGGCCAAACCCATTATGGGAGCCCAACCTTCAACCCTTTCCTCTGACTTTGCTGAAAGTCAAAATGGGTACTGAACTTATTACAGATTTATTGTGTTATTTTATGCCTCTTAACTGTTTCAACCATTAATCATCATCCAGTATGTTACAGGGCATCAGAAGGTGGTTGCATAGTTGTAGCTGTTGCTGCCTTCATGCTGTTTTCAGACAGCCATTTTCTTTGGTCTAAACCAATAATATTGTTATCCATTATTCTCCATTCTTCCACTGTTATCTGCGTAGTATTATCTGTGTATCTCTTCTCTCATGTTACAGACACAAATGGAAATGGACCTAGATTGCACGCTTCCTCTCAGTCATAGCATAGCCTTCTCAGCTTACACAGAAATGGATTTTCCTTAATACTTAAAAAAAAAAAAAAAATGCTGAGAAGTAAATAACAGCTCAGTACAGTGGAGAGATAGCACACACCTGATCTGAGCCTCTGGGCCTTCGCTAATTATAAATTGAGCCACTCAATGTGCTAATGGAGAGAAATTCGGTCACTAAGCATTTCAAGTCTAGCTCATTCTCCCAAACTTTTGATTAAATTCAGTGAGTCTCTGTACGGAAAGTCACAGCTGGGTCTCAGGCTGTAAATGTCAGCCTGTATGTCTGAGGATTTGTCTGTTCCAGAGGGTTATATGGTGGTGAGGTCATAACCTGCTTAAGGAAGAAGTGTCAGTCATGAACTTAGTTCACTGCAGATAGGCACTAACTTCTATATTTCTTTTCCAGAATAACTGTATGACCAACTTGAAACCTGTATATCTGTTCTGCACTCCAAATATCTCTCTCTGTATTTCTATTTAAACCAAAAGTGGGCGTATCCTAAACTTTCTTTCTTTCTTTAATTAATTAAACGTGAAACCTATTACTGTGCCTCCGGAAACACTGGAAAAACAGTGGAAAAAATCTGAGGTAGAGGTACGCAGTAGAGATAATGCCAACATGTTCAGCATAGTCTGTAAATTCTGGCTCTGAGAGCTCCTCAGCTACATCACTATAGTTCATAATTGGTCTCAATTAGAGACGTGCTTGGGACTATTTCTGTTTTTTAAATTATAATTATTATTATTATTTGGCTCACAGAGTTTCCCAAAATGTAAACAAAGTAGTAGCTTAATTAGTAACCGTGACCCTGACAAGAAAGATGAAAGAATATAAATTTATATTAATGAACGCGGTCTTTGTTTGTCTTCCATCTTCTGATGGTCATGCCTGAATGACAACATTTTTTGGCAAGCTTTCTTTAAAACAAAATTAATATTGCACCTCCTATTCGTATCTGTATTTCGAAATGTTTATCTGTTCAATTCAAATAATGTATTAATATTCAGTTATATCCCTCCTAGTCTGAACTCATGACCAGGGAGGAGCTTGTTCACAATGTCCTGAGAAAACTTTGCCTGGAGGTAATGACATTCATTTTGTACCGATTGCCACAATACATCAATGTATGTGGCATTGTTGTTTAGCTACTAATATATTTCAGAAGTGAGAGAGTTCAGCTTTCTCATTTTATGGATAAACAGAGTAATCAGAATTGTCAACATGTTTTAGACTAATTTTGAGGATGTCTTGACAGCAGCAAATTGCACATACTGAAAACTGCATTTTCTCTGAATGCTTCTTAGACTCACAACTACCTGGAGGCAGAGTTCTCTGGCTTACCTGGCTTTCCAAACATGTCACCTTGCTATACTGACAAGTTGAGGGAGAGAGACTACCTGTACTTTCAAAAAAGGTATGAAACTTCTTGAAGATGAAGAAGAAACTTCTATTTTCTACTAGTTTTGGAGTTTCTCCTAAAAGATTTACACGACTGCTAGTACTAATTCTGGGTGACTGCTCAATGGCTCTCATTCAGTGTTAAGTGTTCGTATTCTGTTAAACGTGCTGTTCAGTGCTTATATACAGGAACAGGACAGGAAAGGATGCTGATGGCAAATCCATTTTTCTCCTCACTCTATTCCTCTCTTCTGTTTTTATGAATAATAAATGAGTTGAGTGCGGAAACCTGATCACACAAAAGAATGAGATCAATATCAGTAATTCTGGGCTTGTTGTATTTTGGCTTGTTGTGGCAGTGTAGTAAGGCTCATGATACTGGTGACAGACTTCGTGTCTCTACTGGCTTCTTTTGTGTGAAAGCACTGCACTGCAGAAAGTAATTATCATTTCAAGAAGCCTAATTTGATTTTACTGGACATATCGCAAATACTACAACAGAAGTCAGCATTTTGTTTGCCCATGTCCATGATAGCTGAGCTTAATGGATAATCAATAGCTTAGATGACTGAGACATGGAGATATTTTCTTCATGTTGATGTTTTTCATCATCTCCATAAATCCTTGGATCTTTTATAGTGTCTATGTGTATTTTTCATGTCCTATAATATCCAATACTAGTCAATGAACTACCTCATTCACATTACTGTATGTGGAGGGTTCTTCTTTATTTGTTTTATTTTTCACATTTTAGAATAATAGTCCGTCCATGCATCATCTATGCATACTTGCGGCATTCTCTTGATCAGGTTTATTAGTGTCATGAACTGCAGATGGGAGGACGCAGGTGTGGCTTTAGGTTTTATTAAAATAAGTCCGAGCAAACAAACCAGATGGATTAGGCAATAAGCAATAAACAAAGAGTCATGTGATCAGCGACCAGGCATAAATAGGGTGAGACTAAACAGGTAGACGACAACACAGAGGACAAAATTCCAGAAGCAAGCAAACAGCAAGTAAGGGTTAGTAATGTGAAAACCACACAACATTAAATTATATGATAATGACTGCCATTAAATGACTATTGGTTTATCATGAAACATTTTCTGTTTCACAGATGTCCTCTAGATTAAATGCAAGACTGATTATATATTAGTTTATATAAGTATATATATTATATTATTTTAGCTACAGTTGGCTTGACTATAGGCTTGTTATAATAAATAAGAGCTATACTGTGCTGTGAAAAAATATTCTTGTATTTGTCACATTGCATGGTTTTAGTATATATAACAAAATGTATTAATATTAGATAAAGGGAACCTAAGTAAATACAAATCAATTTATTTAAGAAACAAAGTTACCCAACACTAATATCACCTCAGTGAAAAGGTAATTAGTCCCTTAAGCTTAATAACTGGTTGCACCACCTTCATCAGTAATACCTATACCCAAACTCTTCCAATAATATATAAGTCTTTTGCATTGATATGTGGAGGTTTTAGCCCATAATTCTTGCTAATTTCTTTCAAATGAGGTACACTGGTAGATTTCTAAGCATAAACTGCTTGTTTTGGGTCCTATTACAGCAGAAATATTAAATTAAAGTCATGAATTTGATTAAAAAACATTTGTTTTATTTCTCTTCAACTCTTCAGACATGAACTTGGTTGTGTGTTTATCATGTTGCAGAACACAACTATGCTTCAGCTTGAGCTCATGTGCGGATAAGATTCCTTAAGAATTTTCTGGTACAATTTTCTGGTACAAAGCAGAATTTATGGCATCAATAAACAGCAAGTCATCTAGGTTTAAAGGCAACAAAGCATCTCGATAACGTCACACTACCACCACCATGCTTCACTGCTAGTATTATGTTGTTACTGTGAAACGCATTATTTTCTTTACATCAGACTTAACAGGATCTTCCTTTTTTTTGCCCACTGTCTTTCTTATTGTGGAGTCATAAACACTAACATTAACCAAAGCTAGAAAGTTCTGTAGTTCTTGGATAGTTCTTGGATATGTTGGGGGTTCCTAAATGAATTGTTATTGTACTCATGGATATATTTTGGCAGAGTGGACACTTTACCACTTTTCACTGTCTTCTCCATTTGGCAATAATGGGTTACTGTGGTTTGGTGTTCAACAATCTGAGACTGATGTATTTTGACATTTTTTTGCCTGTTCTGGAATCATGTGATAATGAGCTTGCAGAAACTCTGTAGTGCCTACTTCCCACTGAGAGTAACGATTTATATAAGTTCATTTTAGTCTCAAGGGCTGGCTTGCAATCAGGTCTCGCTGTGTTCAATCAACTGTATCTAATTATCAATTAAATTTGGTTAATTTGTTGGTCTTAAGGAGCAGTTACCATTGGGGATATTTAATGTTGGTTCTGCTTTGTGCCTCAGATAAATAAAAAAAAACTTTGATTAGTATTCACATTGTCTAAAATTACATTTTGTCACAAAATCTAAAACCATGCAATGTGAAAAATAAGCAGCAGTCAAAATCAGGCAGGGGACCAATACATTTTTACTTTAATGAGAATGAGAAAATGACTAATCATTAAAACTATAACATTTTCTTTTGTATGAATAAGGATAAAAAAATTTATCATCTATTAATGTCTATATCTGCTTATGTATGAGCAACCAGTCCAATATGTGCACGTATTGATCTTCACTCTCGACACAGTGTCAATTTGGGTATATCATGTTTTCTCTGGAAACATTTCGACTAGGATTTTAAGCAGTGACTATGTGGTTTGGCAGAAATGGTATTCCATGTGGCTGTGAATGCAATATAAGCATAACACAGTGGATGAAGAGATCCACTCAGCCACCTTTCCCCCTGTGTGACAAGATGCATTGCATTCAAGTCATGCCTCATTTATTCACTTTGCTCTCTGCTGCTCTCTGAACAGCCTTGGGATAGTAAAGGAACAAATCACAACAACAGAACAATTCTTTTTCACCACTGCTAATGGGAATTATTATTATTATTTATCCCAAACCGTTGGACACACAAGAGCATTTATGTAATTATAATCCAATATCAGGGATTTGACTCTCACCCAAGGCAGGGTTTAGATTTAATCATGTTTAAAGCTGTTCCATATGCAAGCTGTGTATTATAGTGTGTGTGAGAAGCTGCATCAAAGCTACATGACATAATAAGAAAGAAGGCTTTCGGATTTGCACAATGGAGATGGAATCTGTTGTACTTTTGATGTGGTGATTTGTTAAGAATGTTCCTTTTCTCAAGTGGAGTCGCATGGAATAGCACTAAAGTGATTCCTACAAAATTAAGAAACGTGTGTTTGGTTTAATTACTGTAAAGCCATGGTTCTCAAAGTGTGCTCCATTAAGCATAGCCAGGGGGTCTAAGATTTCATGTTACAGTTGTGGCCATGAAGGGATGCAGATGGTCAGCAACAATACTCAAATAGGCTGTGGCATTCAAGTGATGATTGATTGGTATTAATGGGCCATTACACCACCTCCACCAGCTTGGACTGTTGACACAAGGCAGGTTGGGTCCATGGACTCATGTTGTTGGTGCCAAATTCTGGCCCTGTGTGCCTCAGGTGAAATCGAGATTCATCAGACCAGGCTACGTTTTTGCAGTCTTCCAGTCTGTCCAGTTTTGGTGAGCCTCTGCCCACTGTAGCCTCAGCTTTCGTTTTTCTTGGCTGGCAGAATTGGAACCCAACATGGTCTTCTGCTGTTGTAGCCCATCCGCCTCAAGGTTTGATGTGTTGTGCATTCTGAGATGCTTTTCTGCTCACCATAATTGTACAGAATAGTTAACTGAGTTACTGTAGCCTTTCTGTCAGCTCAAACCAGGCTGGCCATTCTCCGTTGACCTCTTTCATCAACAAAGCGTTTCTGTCCACAGAAGCACCGCTCACTGGATGTTTTTTCTTTATTGCACCATTCTGAGTAAACTCTAAGGACAGTTGTGCATGAAAATCCCAGGAGATCAGAAGTTAGAGAAATACTCACACCAGCCTGTTTGGCACCAACGATTATTCCACGGTCAAAATCTTTGAGATCACATTTTTTTCCCATTCTGATGGTTGATGTGCACATTACCTGAAGCTGCTGGCCTGTATCTGCATGATTTTATGCATTGCACTGCTGCTGCTGCATGATTGGCTGATTAGATAATTGTATGAATTAGTAAGTGTACAGGTGTTCCCTCAGTGAGTGTACTTTGTTTGATTGTTTGGCCAAAAGTTGTTAAAGTGCAAATGTGTGACTCAAAACACAGTCAGATGATGACTCACGCATGCTAGCTCTAGAAGCTTTATATTGAATAAAGATGCAGGAAATTCAGCTGGTCATCTGCAGGAGAGACATGCATAATGCTCAAGAAAATGGAAGTAAAGAAAACAGATATTTCTACTGGTGTGTCCAATATCACACCTATCATGAAGTAAACTCAATTTTAGCTGTCACTAGACACTAGCAATATTTCTGAAAATATTTCCATCTTACACTAATCATATATTCTTTCACAGCACTGAGCCAAAATTCATGGCCACATCTCATTATTTGCACTGCAGAATGACCAAACCTGAAGCCATGGCATGGGTTGTTACTAGTTCATTTCTGATGGTTAACCATCCCAAAAACTTAAGACATTTTATCTGGACCACAAGACAAATATACTTGCAGTTTTTCATTTTGTTTTGTTTGTTTTTTTAGTTGCTGTCTGTAATATTGCATATTATCATGACTCTATTGAGATACATATGCGACAGCAAGGCAGTTGTGCTCAGTACTCGGGGGTGGGAGGTGTATGGGGGGGGGGGGGGGGGGGGGCTGTACTGTGTGTGTCTCAACTCCCACCCTTCGACTGTGCTGTGTGCTATCTACAGCAAGTAGCAGTGTGCTATCTACAGCAAGTAGCAATGTTCAAGGCTGAAATCTGTGTGCTGCACATGTTTGTGTCTCTTCTATTTTTTTCCTTTTCTTTCGCTTAGATTACTTATTATTCAGCCTGCATCTCACTCTTTCGTAGTACTTGCCGTGAGATAGGAATTAATTCATTAAGAAGTCCTCGCAGTCCAGCTAATAAGGGAATCAGAAATGCAAGTGTGTGTTTCAGGAGCACCTGTACTTCCCTTTATGTGCACGTGTGTCTGTGTGTGATTAAAGCCTGAATGATGAAAGGAGAACAGGCAGGCTGGCAGTCTTTGACCTGTATGTGATTAAGAGGAATACTAAGAAAGCCGCCGTGTGTGTGTGTGTGTGTGTGTGTGTGTGAGTGTAGTGGCCTAGTGTCTTGTTGAAAGCATTTTAATCTAGCTGTTTGTCTCCTGAGTACATCTCAAAGAACAGCATCCTGAATGCCAAATTAGCTCCCAGCCTACACCTAAAATTACTACAGGAAGCTAATTAGAGCTAAGATTAGCATTTATATTTACCATACCTCATATTAACATTAGATTAACACTATAGTCAACCAAGTAATTAGCAAAATGAGGAATTAGTTACAGTCTGGTATGATATTCTTTCTGACAGTCTTGAGCCTAGCCAGTGTTCTAGTGTGTTGCTGAAACCGTGCTCTGGTATTTTAAAATAAAATACGTCGCATGTTTAGCTAGAAATGTAAACTTGTGTTGCATAAATTCTCTGCGCTGACATTGCTGTCGGCTTCGGTATTCAACAATATACAAAGGACAAGTACAAGCATGCTGTGACTGCTTACCAAGTTCGCCTCTTTTAAACTGGCCCTGTAGCAAGTGTAATTGTATTTCAGCAGAAATCCATTTCGCTGTAATTAAAAACACCAGGCTACTTTACACCACCATCAGTCAAAATAACAGCTGGAGGAACAACTGTAGATCTATATGCTACGCTTTATGTAGCAGTGCTGTGTGTGTGTTTGTGTGTGTGTGTGTGTGTGTGAGAGAGTATGTGTGTGTGTGTGTGTGCGCTGTGTCAACAGTCTTGGTGTAAGCAGTGTGTCTGAGTTTAAGAGAAATAGAGGAATGATCAGGAGTTCTATTAACTTCTATTAACTCACCCTGGCAAAAATTTTGAACTCTGCTTCAGGTGCAATTAATACGACAGCGCAGAGTAGCACTCAGCATGTGTTTATGTATCAAAAGGAATTCATTCTTGGCCAAAATTAAATTTGATAATTCCTTGCAGCTCTTAATTATTGAGAAGGTGGCTTTGCCTGCAGATATGGAAGCTGTGTCATGCACAGGAAATGCGTGGAGAAATGAGAATGTCTGTTTGAGAATGATTCATTTAAAGACCAAGAACTTGTTATAATTGTGCTAGGGAATGTGTTAATGAATATTTGCTTGAACATGCCTAAGTGTGCACATAAAACTCTGTTCAGTTTCATCGATTCGTCTCTTACAGGATATAATTGGATAATTCCACTGGCTTTAGTGAGGCAGAGAAGAAACACAAACCATCACGCTTGGTGTGTTTACACGGAGCTGTCATTTCCATCACTGGGCCTCTGGCCTTTCCTGGTCTACTCTTCACTCTGGCAATAGCATGCTGACAGGACGGGGAATTTGGTAGGGCGATTGGAGCAGCCCGGGCTGGCATGCTGTTTTCTTGGGTAGAGAGTGAGGATGGAGGGAAAAGAGAGATTAGAGGAGAGCAGTGTCAGGATGGTTGGCTGACAAATAGTTTCTCATGCTGCTGCAGATGACACTGCCGTAGTTTGAGGCCATTGCTCTGTTGGAAAAATGGCACTGCTGATCAAGGTTAGGAAAGGAAAGAAGAAAGGAAGGGAAGGAGGAAAGAAGGAAGGAAACACAGGGAATATATATGGAATACTTTCTACTTCTCTTCTTCCTTTCTGTCCTGCTTTCTTTCCTTCTTTCCTTGCTTCCATTCAGCCTTATGCAGCAGCACATTTTCAGCATGGCAAATGCCACAAATCATGGCAGTGTAAAAACCAGGAAAGTGTGTCCTTATGGCAACAAAATAAACCCTATTCACTGCTTGGCCTTTTTATAGGAGGCGTACTTTCGTTGTACCAATTATGTACTTAGATGATTAGACATGAGATTGAAAGTTCCCTCAGTCCTCCTCTTTCCCACACTAAACATTAATTTAGGCCACTCTCATAAGAACAAATTTCTCATTCATCATTAATCTTATATCATTTTTACTGCACACAAAATTGACATTTAACATATTTTTAACAAAATATATACAATATATGGCCAAAAGTTTGTGGACACCTGAACATCACACCCATATGTGCTTGTTGAACATCCCATTCCAGATTTAGCCTCCCTTTGCTGTTATAATAATCTCCAGTCTTCTGGGAAGGCTTTCCACTAGATTTTGGAATGTGGATGTGGGGATTTGTGCTCATTCAGCCACAAGAGCATTAGTGAGAAGGAGAGGGCCTGGCACGCAGTCAGCATTCTAGTTCATCCCAAAGGTGTTCAGTGAGGTTGAGTTCAGAGGTTGAGGTTTGAATGGAGGTGATATGACTTCTATTCCTCTGGCATTTTTGTAAAGAAAATGCATCATTCGACTTTTATACCACCGTGCTGTTGAATTCTTGTATCTGACTGGTCAGACGGTATTATGTTCTATTATAGCAGTGCTCTGACAATAGTTCCGGCTGAAAGGTTTATATTAGAGATGGCACCAACCCAATACTCAGGATCTCTATCAGGACAATACCAGCAACAAATAGTGGATTGGATGTTGGAGAAAAAAAGAACAAATTCGATATGATCCTGCAACATATGGAAAAGATTGGAATTGGGTGTTTTGGAAAAGAAAAATTTTGGAACTGGAAATTATTACAAATAAAAAGACCTGATTGTGTGTGTGTGTGTGTGTGTGTGGGTGGGTTGGTGGGTGGGTGTTTTGATAGGAATATTTTTTTAATATATTTATACTTTATACATATAAAGAGGTTACTGAAAGTGAGTGAGGAAATTCTTGAGGATGGAGCACCTTTTTTTTTATTTTCTCAGTAACATGACAAGCTGCATTTTTTTGTCTTATTAATTTCAAATAAGAGAAGAAAAGAGAGGCTGGTGAGGGAATGACTGTTTATAGCTGCTATAATGTTTGTGATAATGGGAACCAACTAGTTACATGGACATTCCACAACATTAAGCATGACTATAAATAAATCAAAATTATAAAGTGTTCTTTAATTAATAAAAAAAATGTTCTCATCGGCAAATTGCTGTATATGAGGTATATGAGGAATAAAACACCTCAGGATGTGCTGTTATGTAAAAATAATCAAGTTTGGTTGCATGCTTAAATACCCAGATGCAGTGTGTACCTCTGATTCTGCAATGACAGAAATAATTACATGTTCAAGCCAATTTCTAGTGTTGTGCAGTGTTATCAAATGATAAGATATCTCACAAATACCCACTAAAATAAAGAAAATAAAATTAAACTTTTGAACGTTTTTATTTTTAAGTCAAAAAAAGATGATAAAATGCAACATATTTTGTCACTGGGATTATCATAATGTCTGCAGTAGAGGATTAAAAGACAGCAGATCTCACACAGCAGAGTGTACACTAGTACAACAGCAATATGAGCAGATCTCGGAAGGATTCATTCAAAAACCAAGACTCGTTGTAATTGTGTTAGGGAATGTGTTAATGACTATTTGAATGAGAGTACATTTAATTAAGTGTGCCCACACAAATCTTTGCAGTAGGTTTCATCTCTCCCAGGATATAATTGGATCATTCCACTGGCTTTAGTGAGGCAGAGAAGAAACACAAGCCATCACGCTTGGTGTGTTTACACGGAGCTGTCATTTCCATCACTGGGCCTCTGGCCTTTCCTAGTCTACTCTTCACTCTGGCAATAGCATGCTGACAGGACGGGGAATTTGGTAGAGTGATTGGAGCAGCCCGGGCTGGCATGCTGTTTTCTTGGGTAGAGAGTGAGGATGGAGGGGAAGAGAGATTAGAGGAGAGCAGAGTGACAGTACAAACAGCCTCTCACACAGTAGCAGAACACACTGCAGTAGTTCGAGGCCATTGCTCTGCTAGAAATGAGACACTACTAGCCAAGTTTACCAAATAAAGAACAAAGAAAGGAAAGACATGGACTATAAGGAATACCTTCCATTTCTCCACTTCCTGTATATGCTTCTTTGTTTTCTTTCTTATTTATTCCATATACACAGTCTAGTGTGCACATCAAGCTTTCAACAGGACAAAGGCCTTAAACCACAGCAGCATGAAAGAACAAACATAAAAAAGAAAAAAATATGGCCCTGTCCTGTCATAGGTCATAGGTCAATAGACGGCAGTCCTTAGATATCCTTGCTGGACTTATGGCAATCGATAAAGCCACAGCGATTATGTTGGATGATCTGCAAGGGTGAGTTCAGGTTACCTTCTCGAGCTCAAATTCAGGTGTGCCATTACAGGTAACGTAAGATGAGAAGGGAAAACAGTGCATTATATAAAGAGATTCAACTTTGGAAATCAAACATTGGCTAGAATAAAGAGAGGCTTGAAAGCAGGGCTCTTATCAGTGCATCAGTGCTTAGTTTATTCGTGTAACTGACGGTTGGGGACTGGCTGATGCCAAGCCCTTACTTTGATGCCACTTGGGTGCTGTCAAATTCTCTATTCTGATTAGTCAGAAGATGGTGATTAATTTTTTATTACAGCAGCTCTGATAGAATTTTGGTTTATATAAATTCACTCACTCTAATATGTTATCATTTCTAACACAGGGGCTTGTATGGCGGATGCTCCAGCAAATTAAGTACTGTGTGTAATTGGTGATATGGTGAAGTTTTCTTCACATTTATTTAGCATTTTTCTAAGGAGTCTCCAGTGTCAGTGCTTTGGAAAGATCAACGTTAAAGATGTAACTTTTTCAGGATGGAGAGCTTTGTGGTTTCTTGGTAATGTGAAAAGCTTTTTTTTGTCTTATTAACGTCAAGAAAGAGAAAAACAATAGAGAGGCTGCTGGATTGTTATAGAGACTGTAAAAGATAACAGCAACTACCTTGATGTTCTACAATATTAAATGCGACTATAAAAATAAAAAGCATGATGTGCCATTCTTTAATTGCTGTGGTATAAGAGGAATAAACCACTTTAAGTGGTGCCATTGTAGGAAAATAATCAACCTTGGGGTGGTAACAGAATCACACCACCCTGTCGTTGATTATTTTCCTAACAGCGTACACGTTATGTTTTGTCCCTTATTTATTACATATATTATTCCTTTTTTTATGCAGATTTCATAATAATGGTAGAAACGTATGTTTGGGGAGTAGTCAAATGTCAAGCCCTTAATTTGATGTCATTGGTCATGCCTCCCAGTGGTATGACAGAGATGACACTAAATGCTTATACTGTATATGTTACACTTAATGTCAGTAGAGACATGCTATATCATATGGAATTCATATTCACATGGGGAAATGCTGACATTGAGATTGCAATGTAGGAAGCCCCAAGTTATGTTTTATTCAGTGCAGATGATGAAGGAGCTGTTATTTTTGGCAAGCCTATATTGGGATATTCCGTCTTGCCCCACACTTGAACACACACACCACAGTAAAAGGGTATACCTGTAAATGCGAAGCTCTAAAGAGTGTATGATGTTGATACGGAAGAATAGATTCCTGTTATCCTAGCCCACATATATTATAGTTTAACATGGAGTATACATACAAAATGCCCCAAATCCCTCCAAATCCCAGCTAATTGACAGATGCCTTTCACCCTTGAAGATAATTTACTAAGCCAACATCATTTGGCTGGCTGCACGACTTGATTACAAATGATGTTATGTAAATGTTATGTAAATCATCTCAGATTAGGATGATGCCCCAGATCACAGAACAATCAAAACTCTCCACAGATCAAATAATTCCACAGGGAGTAAATTAAATACCCATTAATGGGATCATCTTACAGATACAGCATTTAGTATATTGTGAGAAAGGCATGACGGGGACTGTGTAACTCTATCTGTCCTACTGTCAGAGTACAAACCAACCTTAGGCCAAATGGCGTGCACATTCTGAGTTGGCCACTAGTGCTAATCTGTCTATTTACACACCTGCTTTGAGAGTACATATTGAGATCACAACCTACAGTGGGATCAAGTGAATGTGTATCAGTGGGGGATATAAGGAGGATTCTAAGACGTTTTCAGATCCTTTGCAGCCAGACTCACTCCGCTCATCCAAACTACAGCAGCAATGCTGAGATCCCATCTCTACCTCAGGGATTAAAACCTAATCCTCTGCCTGATTCCTCTTCTATCTCTCCTTTATCCCTTTCTCCCTCCTCTTTCCAACCCCCTGCTCTGTCCCTCTATGGTACCTTTAATAAGGACACCCAGTGGGCTTGACTTTTTTTGGGTAAAGGTAAAAGTAACTTTTGTCATGGTCTTTGGTCAGAGAGACAGAGAGAGAGTGCAAATTTGCTAGTGTTCATTTCAGTGTCCCTCACTCTCCATTAGTCCCGATGTTAATGCCTGTCTGGCACCTGGATTTCTACAAAGTGCTGCTTGTTCCTATTTCCTCAGCTGTGCTAGACCTAATGAGGTTTTGTAAGGACAAAATGCTGTTTATGCATTTCTCTCTCTCTTTCTCTCTCTCTCTCTCTCTCTCTCATAAGCTGATGCTGCAGGGGTGGGGAGGTGGGGGGTGTTGGTGTTGCTGTGCTCTGTGTGAAACGAATGAGACTCCACTAAGGTGCATATACACACAAACACACAAACACACACATTCACACATGTTTGTCTTACTATGCTTTGTAGGAAATTATTTGTGTCTGCAACCTAAATCTAACCCTAACCCCAGTAACTCTAAGAGAAACAAAACTGTGATATTTCTATTGGAGTCCCCACCATGATATAGAAACATGCTCTCTCTCTCTCTCTCTCTCTCTCTCTCTCTCTCTGTCTGTGTGTGTGTGTGTGTGTGTGTGTGTGTGTGAGAGAGAGAGAGAGATTTCAGAGTCTACAGAGTTATTTCAACTTAAAATGTGGGTCCAGTGCACAGTTTTATTTTCCATCAGGACAGGCAGTACTATAGCACTATACTCCATTCAGTGTGTATACATCTGAGCTGCAGTTTTCGTTATAATCCCCCTTCATGACACACTCTACCAGTGCTGGCTGCTGGTACAGTAAAGCTTAAAGCAGTATCTCGAGCTCCAGCGTGTTGCCAGATTGGGGATTTCCTGGTCCATTAAACTATTTCTAACCAGTGTTTGAGAAGAAATAGTACATGCAGAACGTTCTTATGATCGGAGTATCGACCCAACCTGGCAACCCCTGTCTCCAGTCCCACAGCTTCTTTCAGGCTTACTCTACAGCAGATGATGGTGGTGCAGTATGCAAGCAGCAGTCGTCCTTCGCGCGTGAAACTTGACTTATCCTGGAAAAGAAACGCCTCCCTTTCTCTCTCTCTCTCTCTCTTTCTTCTTGGTTGTGCTGGAGTGACAGGTGCGACGCATGCAGGACAAGAAGAGCAAATCCACCCTGACACATCCCGTCTGCAAACTTGCAGTCTCTCTCTGAACACCGGCTCCGAGAGCGCAGAGGCTGGGGCGAGGGGCGCGCGCGCGCAGGCTTCCCTCCTCACCGCGCGCGCTCTTTCAGGCTGCGGTACAGAGCGCGCGGGACCATCTGCGTCCTGTCCTTTGCTTTTCCACGACTCAGCCATTTTTCAGCAGCACACATGGAAATAATATGGTCCCGATGAGAGCTGTGAAGCTTTAACTAGAAAAACTTCGATTAAAAAAAAAAAAAAAAAAGTGAAGACCGGCTGCGCAATCCGGCTCAGTGGTAAGTAGCTAGAGAGTTTTCTTCTCAGATTATTCTCTCATTATTTTAATATGGATGTGTGTCATGCACGTGCGTCATTTGGGACTTCTGAGCTGTCCAATATTTGGACAAGTATCATATTTTAGTCATCACCACTGGCATATGGTCACTGACTGGAGTTTTATTCCCTGACTCCTTGGTTCACTTTCAGAAAATAAAAAGAGTAGGAAACTGTACCATTCCTAGTCACCCTGTGGGAATCAAGTGTGCTTCTGTACTACCCTTACTGGGTATCTTTTATTTGGAATGGTGCATGTAATAAAGCTAATTAACAAAGCTACTTAAAGGTGCAGTTAATGTCAGATCATTTTTAAAGGTACATTATACTCACATTACCATGTAGTAGATACACTAAAGGTACAAAAGATGTACCACTGAGGGTAGCACCCCAGGGAAAAGGAAGGGCAGCTTACAGTTTGGTATTTTTTATTTCTGAGAGTGTATTAAATTGAAATTAAAATGAAAAGTTTTAATTTAAATTAAATGCTTTCATGCAACCTCCAAGCCAAAGTAAAAAAAACAAAACAAAACAAGACAAAACAAAGAATTACTAAAGTTCATCAGCAGACCTTAAATATATATATATATATATATATATAATATAATATATATATATATAATATAATATATATATCTCCTATGTATCTGTGTGTCCACAGGCAGTCTTATCCAGTTTCATCTTTCCACCCTTTCTCTCTTCATCTTCCCCCATCCAAACAGAACAGTGAATCCCAGTGTGGTTATTAGGATTCACATCATGTATTCACATCAGACACACGGTGCACATGGTTTACTGTACAGCAGCAACCCAATGCCATATGATAACATTTTCCTTTACACCTATTTTCAAATTAAACTACAGACAGCAAGGCGGTCTGTGTTTCATGAAAGGTCACTCAGTTTCTAAACCCTGACATTTTTTCCCACATTGACATATATCTATGTAATGTACTATGTAGTGTACTATGTAGTGTGACACCATTTAATCAACTTTCAATCCTTCCTGAGATTTGCTATAAATTAGAGTGTTCCAGATCACTGCTGTAAGCATGGATTTGTATGATATTCAATTATGTAATGTAATAATATTTGCTGTATTTTTTTTATCCCTCTGGAATCCACAATGATGCCAACATTCCTGATGCACTTTTTAAAACTTGATGGTTTTTGTGACGGTTCTGCATTGTGTTCCTGGGACCCTAGTTGAAAAAAAGTGAATTGTTTCTCTATGATCAATGCTAGTGTCCACAGCTTCAAAGCAAAGCCTCAATCCAAATCCAAATGTGTTTGGGTCATTATATCATTTATAATACTGTATAGAACCTCCAGAAATAGTGCAGACGGTTAGATAAAGTCTATAAAGTTACTCTATTGAGTTAAATAGAGCAATTTTGTGTTTCAGCAGTAACTTGCATAATTTTTTATTCCCACCTGCAGTGGCTAAATGAGGCTTACTGCAGAAGTCCCCCATGATACTACATCCTCTGGGACCCTCAGTGCTTTTTCTCAGATGAACACAGAAATTCCCATCAGCTAACCTCCTCTCAGAAGAAGGCCCGTCATCTGTTGAGCAGCTTCCTCATCTAAATGCCACTATGCCCATCATCAGCAACACCAACCATGATTTTAGCAACCTGTCTGTCAGCGATGACAGTAGCTTGGACCGCATCTTCACTGAGATCCCTGAAACAGAGACAATCAAAGGTGTGTACTACCAGCGTGCACGCCTCTTACGCCGGCCTGAGGACCTGCTATCAGTGGATCATGCACTACAGGCACTCATCAATGTAGGGGGAAACCGATACACGCTGCCATGGAGCACGTTGGAGCAGTTCCCAATGACACGCCTGGGCAAGCTGCGCACATGCAGGAGCCCTGAGGAGATCGCCGGCGTGTGTGATGACTATGACGAGGCACGCCGCGAGTTCTTCTTTGACCGTAGCCCCAGCGCTTTCCGCGTCATCTTAAACTTCCTAGCAGCGGGTAAGCTGCGGATGCTGCGTGAGACATGTGCGCTGTCCCTGCATGATGAGCTGACCTACTGGGGAATAGAGACGGCATGCATGGAACGCTGCTGCAAGCGTAAAATGTACATGCGCCTCGAAGAGGTGGCTGACCATGAACGTCGCAAACAGGATGAGTTCAGGAGACGCAGTTCTCAGCAGCGCCCCCCACAGGATGACACATGCTACCACAGGTTCATGAGCCATCTCAGGGACATGGTGGAGAACCCACAGTCAGGTCTGCCGGGGAAGTTGTTTGCCTGTTTCTCCGTGCTTATGGTGGCCGTCACTGTCGTCAGCCTGTGCATCAGCACCATGCCCGACCTGCGAGAGGAGGAGAACAGGGTGAGTCTGCACTCAAAGGCATTTCAGAGTAGCTGTTCCAGTTTGATTACAATCATGGGTTCTCATTTAGGCTTCTAAAGTCACATTCACAGCTGTACTTATCTTGTGGCGCCTGAGGTGGAGCCCCCGATGGGCTGACTAGCCTGAACATCATCCTTAAAAAGGTTTCTTGAAGACCAATCCAAGTTACTGTGTTGAGCTAGCTAGCTAGCTAGGTTATGTCGATAATGTTTAGCTATTATGTGATACAGCCTAAGTTTAGCTAATATGATACAGCTATAATTACTCAGCCTGCAGCTTAGCTATTACCTATTCCCTTCAGTAACAACCTACTCAGAAACATATTTTTCAAATTTGTCAGCTAAGTAGCTATTTATATTTATATTTATATTTATATTTATATTGCACTGCTAGTATAACTTATTTAAAAGCAAGCTAATGCGAGGAAGTTAACATTAGCACACATTTTCAAGGATTAAAGACAATTTTTTTCCAATGTGTAAGCAACCTAGATAAATTATTTATGTAGTGTAAGCCAGCTATGTAAATTTCATGCCCGATCACCTAAACTTCATCTAAAGTTGGAGTTTATCTAAAGGCCCTGCAAGATAAATAATTAAATATTTTAAACTATCATTCATTCAAAACTTAAAAATTAGATTATTTTGTAGTTGATTTCTTTTGGTGTGAATAGAGGTGTATCCTTCATAGTTCCTTCATGTATACTTGTAAAGATTTTCAGATTCACCCAATAAATCATATCTGATCAGTCCTCTAAGCCTGTCATTCTCAAAGTGGGGTCCAGGGGCCCCAGGTGTCCATGAAGCATAGGCAGGGGGTCTGTGATTTTTTAAAATTTTGTTACGGAAGTGGAAATCACAACCCTCCATTATTAAAAATATTATATTTATTGCTGAGTTCTTATAGTTATTAGCCTGTTTCACTGGTATTGAACAGGTCTGATCCAAACCTCATTGATTAAAAAAAAGTAGGCCTATAAATAGTAGGCTTGGACCTAATGTGCTCTGTTTGTAGAAATTTCTGAAACAGAAGGCTCTATGGCTCTAATAATGGAATAAATCTGCTCAGTGAGGGTCTGTGAAATTTATTTTACAGTTAAAGATGTTCCTGGTTATAAAACGTTTGAGAACCCCTACTCTAAAAAGTCTTAGCAAGAACTAACAGTACTATTTATATACAGTGACTGTGCTCCTTCCTAATTGTGTGGGTGTGCATGCGCACCAATTCTAGTGGGAAATAACGAAGGAAGTACAGACAGTGCTCCCCAATGTCAGTAAATACCAAAGAGTAATGAACTGGCCCAGTGAGGCATCCACAGTGTCAGCAAACACATGCAGCGCATAATGAAGTGACTCCAGAATGTCAGTATGCACACAGCAGGTCTGCAGGAGGAACCTGGGCCTTTCCACTGCTAAATTACCATGCAGGCTTTCAGAGTTTATGCACACACACATATCCAATCCGCATCACTTATTCACTTACCCTGAATGGCAGCTTAAGAGAAAAGACAAGTGGAGGTCACGAATCAGCAAAGAGCCAACTCATAGGCATGTTTTACACTGTGAATCATTCATCTGCAAAACACAGACTGTTTTACGCTCTCTCAGTGGGTGTCAGTCATAGGCATTTCTGGATCCTTTTATTATTCATCTACAGTGTCTCTTAAAATGTTCAGTCAGTCATTTTCTAACAGCTAAATTCCTTTCATTGTGTAATCTCTTTTTAAGTGTGTAAGCTGACTTTCCCCCAGTGTTGCCAAATGAATGATTTTGTTGTAGAATTGGCAACTTATCTTATTTAAAAAAAAGAGCCTAGTGAGAAATCTAGTGACTTTTTGAGCAGATGTTAGCAACTGTCCTACGCTTGATATGGCTCACTATCCTATACTTGATACACCATTGTGTCTAATGACCAATCACTGATTACCATTGTTTCCAATGACCAGATACTGATTGCCATTGTTCCCAGTGACCAACCACTGATCACCATTGATGCCAATGACTAATCACTGATCACCATTGTTTCCAGTGGCCAACCACTGATCACCATTAATCCCAATGACTAATCACTGATCACCATTGTACCCAACAACCAATCACTGATCACCATTAATCCCAATGACCAATCACTCATCACGGTCACTCCCAATGACTAATCACTGATCACCATTGTACCCAACAACCAATCACTGATCACCATTAATCCCAATGACCAATCACTGATCATCGTTGTTCCCAGTGACCAACCACTGATCACCATTAATCCCAGTGACCAATCACTGATCAACGTCGCTCCCAATGACTAATCACTGATCACCATCATTCCCAATGACCAGTCACTGTTCACCATTGTTTCCAAAGACCAGTTAATGATCACCATTGTTCCTTATGACCAATCACTAATGACCATTTTCCCAACAACCAATCACTGATTACCATTAATTCCAATGACCAATCACTGATCACCATTGTTCCCAGTGACCAGTCACTGATCACCATTGTTCCCAATGAACAGTTACTGATAATCATTGTTTCTAGCAACCAAGTACTGATCACGATTGTTTCTAAAGACCAATCACTGACCACAATCACTGTGGCAGTACTGCTTTCCCCAGACTTCTCCTTTGTTTTGCCATGGCTTGGTTGAATAAACTGAACCAAAGCATCTAGCACAAAATCCTTCTAGAATCTTTGCTCAGACCTTGAGTCTCCTTGCCGCATACTGCTCACTGTTGCTGCTGGTTTCTATGACATTTATATGGATTTGGTTGTGGCTTGTTTAAAGTCCTTTCTTTGTGAAGCCCTTATCTGATTGGTTAAACGTACCTGTAGTCACTGCACTCCTTGGTGTTCATCTGAGCTTTACTGAACTTTTGATGCCAAACATGGGCCAGAAAAATTGTACTGTGCATGAGGTGGCATTATGTTGTCTTATAAGTAAGCCAGCAAATATCTAGGTGTCCTCTAAAGTTAGAGTGTTGATTGATAGTGTTGTAGTCTTTTCTATGGCAGTAGCATGGCAACAAGTTAGATTACCCACAACAAAAACAGATGTCAGTCATCCTGCCCACTAAGAAACTTAGTTAATGTTATCATTCCTTGTTGTGTTGTTTTGGGCAGGTGAGAAAATGAACAAGTAGCAGAAAAGAGCAGTCAGATAAGTGTGTAAACACAACACCTGTGCTGTCCACGCTGATAAGAGTTCACCCTAAAATAGCATTAGTTTTTATTACCATCCTGTCACTTGCCTTCTGGACAAAGGCAGTTTAACTAGTAATGAACTTAATTTTTTTCAGAACACAAAGGCAAATTAGGCTATATTTTTATTTTTAAAAATTGACATGGATTGGATTTAGCTTTGTGTAAAGACAGAAGGATGACAGGACCAAGACATCACATGTGAATGCAGGAAGGAAAATGTAAAAACAACAACAACAACAACAAAATAACTACCATACCAGATAACACTGCATATGTCCTGATGTTATATACCATAAATGCACACACAACACAAGAAGTGTGTACACTCAAAAGTGACCTGCCTTGAACAGGGTGACCATCCATCCAGGTCTTAATGGAAACAGCAGAACTGTCACATTCAGTCACCATTACATAGCCATTTGTCATTGTCATTGACATGAGTATAGAGGGTCTCATTCATCTCTGTTCACCTCTGTGTGTGTGTGTGTGTGTGTGTGTTTGTATCAGGCTTGGGTGCACTGATAACAGGCTGCTGTGTACATGACTGACCCTTTGATCGCTGTTTGTGTAGTGACAGTGACTACATTCACACTGCAGGCAAAAGCATCCCAAATCTTTATCCTCTTAAGTGTGGTGTTCTGGGAAAACCCATCTAATGTCACTGTAACTGAATTCTGGCAAACAGACAGAACATCTCTACTTTAAGAAACCATAAACAGCTGGTATGTGACAATAAAGATGTTACAATATGTTGTTTTAGTCCATTATACTATAACCTGGTGGCTTATAAAATGTTTGTGTACTTTCTGTAATTTATAGCACAATCAGTGATGTAAGGAATCTAAGGAATAAAACACAATGGGGTGTGTTGTTATAGGAAAATAATCAACAATGGGGTGGTGTGATTTGTTACCACGCTGAAGTTGATTATTTTCCAATAACAGCACATCCTCTCTTGTACCACAGCAATTGATAACACTAACAACACTAACAGCAATTGATTCATACTTAAAACTATTCAGATTTTATTCACATTTAATGTTGTGGTACATCTGCAAAACAAGCCATAGCAGCTATAAACAGTCTCTCTCTTGAAGTTAATAAAAAAAAGTTTTACAGAGAAATCGCAAAGCCTTCCATCGTGAAGAGTTTCCCTTACCTGGAACAGCTTTACCTCTGACGGTTACAGCGCACTGATATCTTCTAAAGCAGACACTCCTTCCAAAAATGCTAAAGAGACATTAGCATTTCAACAATCACACACTTTTTGTAAATCAGTTTATGTGGCGTATCCACCATACGAGTCCCTGTGAATCGTTTTGCTGCCAAACTCGTGTCAGAGCTTCTGTTACAGAAAATGAATCAACATGTGATTCAAGAATTCTACAGAGATTGGGTATAAATAAAGATAGCTTGAGAATAAAATGTTTTGACAGTTTTACACTATTTTATGGCAGGGAACAGATCAATTTGCGTTACATATAAGTGCCTGGTCACTAACAGCTTGAGGTGTATGTGAACGGTTGCCATATATTTATGGGCTTAACCACTGAGGCAGTGGATCTGCAGGAGGTCTCTGAAGAAAAGGCAGCAAATGTCTGAAACAAAGTAAACTCACATCCATCTACAGGGTGTAAACGGATTCTTGACTTTGCAAACTCGCTACAAGCTGAAAGATAAATAAGCAGAGTGAAGCAAAACAGACCACCGGCTTATTAGTGTGTGCAACACGGCTCAGATCCCAGCAGTACTCTGCAATGTGTTTGAGTTTTGAGGGCCTCTCAGTGAGGGCTGTGTGTCAGATTTTGTGACATTTTCCCTTTTGTTGCATTTTCTTAGGATGCAGCAGGCAGGGCTGCCAGGGTTTACATGCAAAAACAAGTGCAAAGCGTGACAGTCAAAGTCTCCCGAAGAGCTATGCCAGGTTCTCCAAGCTGCATAGAAAAACTGACCAGCCAGTGTTCTCTAAAAAACTGTATGACGTGTACCTGAGACTGAACCTGATGCATTTTTAAAGGCAATGGGTTGTTACATGAAATAGTGGCTTTGTTTAGTTTATTGCTATTTAGAAGATTATTTATGGAAAACATGAAACTGAAACTGACATGATACTGATATCCTCACAGTAATTACACAGATATCCGAATCCACTGCCGATCCAGGAATCCCACTCCACAACTCCGCAACTCCACACCTGAGTCCATTCTGGACATTATGTCGCACTCATTTAACTAATTACTGACTGCACCTGTTTCCTGTTTACCCTCAATCAACTCAACATAACTAACCAGGTCACTCACTTCCATTCTTCACCATTTTCCTGTGTGTAATTCTGAGTGTTGGGATCTCTGTTGTTATTCTCAGTTTGACTCAATCTTTTGATTCAGTTCATCCTGCACTGGTCTGTTTGTATAATCGATTGACTCCTATCTGATTTCTGAACATGACTTTGCCTTCTGATTTGGATTGTTAATAAAATTAATCTCACTTCGTGGCAGATTCCCTGCAAGCTTCTGTTGAACAAGTTACCAGAAACTACAGAGACATGATGTTTGTATGCTTCCCATGCAAGATCTGTGTCATGTCATTCAACACAACGTACTTTGATGGCATGAAATACATCAGTGGATTGGATCTGACAACAAGGCAAACATGATCTTATAGTGATCCAGCATTTCAGTGCAGTATCATTCTCAATACCTACACTCATTATTGGATCCATGCATTTTGCTGCTGCTTCTAAAGCGGGACATTTGGATTTACAATAGATGTCAAAAGTTATTAAAAAATGTTTATTGTGTTTCAACAAGAACTAGCTTAGTCATGTAGTGGTTTTTTCTGTGTTTATTGGAGGGGACAATACCAGAGTAGGAGTCTGTTTATTGTAGGTTAGAATTTATTCCTGTTTATAACTTCAGGTGCGGTGATTCATGTGTAGTGATAAGTGGAGAAGTGTTAGAAAACTGAACTCCGCTGCAGTGCAGAGTCAGGCATTTTTATCTCCTTTTTTTCCACTCTGAAATAGCTGTGCTTGAATAGGACTCGTTTTTCCTCTGTAATGACTTCCCTGGACATTAATCAAAGCTATTTGAAAGGCTTGCGTTAGACAGCCAGTGTCTGCAGTACTGTTCAAATTTTAAACACTCAGAGACAGAAATAGTGCGGCACACCTGTGCAGAAGCAGCACTTACATTCCTTTCAGATAGATGTTAGCATTTAAGGCAGTGCTGTCCTGTGTAACTTTTCTAAAGTCTGTATGCACTATACACTCTCTCTTGCTCTCTCTCTCTCTCATTTTATATGTGTAATATATATATATACATTATATATATATATATATATATTTATGTGTGTGTGTGTGTGTGTGTGATTTACGTGAGACAGGGGTAATGACCTGTACTGGAGGGTCCTTTAGGATCTGATCCTTAGCATCTGTACTTTTTTGTTCCCGTTTTCTCATTACTCTTTCTCTCTCGCTGGCAGTCGTCCCCTCTTTCTAGCAGCGGGTATAAATTTGGCTCCTCTGGCTGAAATACAGCAGTGAAAGATCCATGATGATGTTATTGGATGCCGGGACCATCCATAATGCTGCTGTAGCCTACTGTGAGTGTTGAATTGAAAACATAATTGACTGTGAATTGAATTTTAATTATTTTACTGACAGTAGTAAACCTAAAATCAAAATGTCTGCGAAGTTCAGTAGCCAGAAGCCCTTAAAAAAACACTATTGCAGCACTCATATCAGTGGAGCAAACAGCAAACCTTTTAGAAACGTAATGGAGCATTAGATTGGACACACATTACATTTACTCATGTAATCCAATCCTTTAAAGGTCTAGACTTATTTAGTTTATCAATTTAGAAGTATATTATTCAGTAACTACTATGGTATTTTCAGGAACTACAGTGAAACTATAAGGAAAGGTGTGTAGTTTCTAGAGTGTATATGGCAGCAGCACAATGCTTAAAATCATGAAAGAGCTTCAGTTAATATTTACATCAAACAACATTCATCCCTGGGAGTTAATTTGTGCCTCTATACTGAACAATGGTCAGTATAGTGTGGTCCCCAAAATTTTGTATTTGCATACAGTTGTTTGTACAGATGCTCGTGGTGCCTTCAGTTGTTTGTAAATGTAAAAAGCTGGACTTGTGGAGGTCCATAATTTTTTTTCTGAGGTCTTGACTGAGTTACTTGGACTTTCCCATTGTGTTAAGGGCAAAAAGTCACTGACTTTAAAGGCATCCTTTTATAGCCACAGGTGAACTCCCAGTTCTCTGAAATCTTCCATACTGATTCCATACCCAACTTATTGGATGAAAACTTTCAACCCAATTCTGATAAAGTGAATTAAAGCTGGAATAAATCGGTCTCTAGTTGGTTGCTTTAATTTAACTACGATGTGAACAACGTAGATGCTGTAATTGACCTGCCAAAAGAAATGTATGGTCATGAATGTAACTGTGCCAAAAGAAATGTATGGAAATGTGAAAACCGAGACTGAATATCTTTAGCCAAGGTGTATGTAAAGTTTTGGCCTCAACTGTATATATGCCTTATGCAGAGAGAGAGAAAGAGAACAATAGAGATAACATGTGCAGGGGCAGTTAATTTAATGACGGAACAATAAAGGAGAAACATTATTGATTACATGTAAGACTGGATGGAAAGACGCACTACCTTTCCCTTTAAGGTATGATGGCGATCCACTTATCTTGACTTTGTGTGACTTTTGCATCATGATGGAAATGTCAGCTCAGATTCTGGATTTGTGCTGTTTACTAATTTAATTATAAACACAAGCACTCCTTCAATCACACCGCTGGTCTGCCTTGACTCTAAGGTGTTTGAATGCACACACACACACACACACACACACACTAACACACAAAACCAAGATACTGTAGAGTTTTATTTAGCAAGTATTTTGCATTTTTCTCATTTTCAGAATTATTTTATTATTTTATTCATTCTTATGTTTAACCATTTGTTTCCTTTCTTGTGCCTGAGACTAAAAGTTCTCCATGTGTGTCCTCTCCATGTGTATTTATAGGGCAACAGACTTTCTGATTTGGAATATCTGTTAGGTTGTTACTATAAACCCGCTGATGCATTTTTCTGGTTAATTTCATCACTTAAGTAAGTGTACAAGACATAAGTGTGCAGCTCTGTCTTCAACTCGGTAAAATGTGTTACAAAGAACAGTGAGCCGGATGAGGGAACAAAAATATCTGGTGCTAAGTGCTTCAACTTTATTCCCTTTAGCCTGCTCTTCCATTATTACACATTGCTTTAACGATGTGCACAGGATTTCTGTGAAGAATAGCATCCGTTAAAAGAACAAGAAATTTTACAATATAGGGATCAGTATAAGGACAGAAATGTTTAAGATGTTCAGAAATCTTCAAATTCCACGTACGTTCATATTTATATCCAAAATTTTTTCAGGCCACAAATCCATGCTTATCTGTGTTCTCTGCATCAAAGAATTCACCTATATAATTCAGCTTTCATTACATATGACTTGCTTTACCTTTGGCCTCACATGCTTATTATACATTCCTTTAATAATAACACACTCTGACATACTCATCTGCAGTCCAAGACCACAACATTTGAAGGTGCATTTTTAATGTTTTCTATCCTTTTCTCCATGGTGGGCTTTTCACACATTAATCTGACACATTGTGCAAGAATAAACAGGTCTTTTTAAATTTCTCTGTTTGTCTGAGGGAACGTCTCCTTCTTCCTCTCCTTTCATCCTCTAACCACTTACCTTTTTGCTCTATTATTTCCTTCATTTCTTCTCCTGCGCACTTTCATTGCTCATGTCCACTTTGCACCTTCAACAAAATACTCATTTTATAGCCTCTCATTCTTTATCCACTCTGGGGAAAAAAAAACCTTTTGGATGTACAAAGAGACAATACATACATACGATCAACTGCAGAATTATTGGCTTCAGTAAAATTGCATTAAAAAAATCATCTTCATGAGAATTTCTTAGATAATAGTTTTGTCTCTTAGAATTTTCTTCTATTTTTGTTATATACTCCTGTTTCTGTGTGGTACAAATATAACATTTCAGTCATGTAAAAATGTTTTCTTTTTTTTTTTACAACACAAAAGACACAGGTTGCTGACCTGTGCAATTAAATGTACAGTATATAAAAATGCATAATAAAAAAATAACCCTTTTTTATATATCAGTTTTCACTTTGAGCTCAAAGTGCTTTAAAGAACATTAAACACAAAAAGTAAATTGCAAAGATTCAGCAACTTAAGTTCAACAGTTACATCAATATTTACACAGTGAAAGTTCCTCGTATTCAGATTTGAGTTACGTTAAATAACCGCTTTGAGAGTATTAAAATTACCTTTGTGCCGTTCACAACACCAAGGTTGCCAGGTTTTTCTTGTATATAGCTCTTGAGACAGGAGTTTTTCAACTGTGTCTAGACCACCACCATCAAATCAGGTTAAAAAAAATTGGTCAATACAAAATGGAAATTGATAATGCATTTGTTTTGCTAAATTTTTGCTAATAGGAAAATTATCAAGCTGCGCTGGATGATTGCCGATTTCAAACTGAGATGGGATAAGGTAGTGAAGGGGCACTGGTGATTTATAAAGTGTGTCTATAAAATGACTCACAAGAGGCTCATCCAAACACAAATGAGCAAACTGGACCATAAGGCAGTGTTTCAAATGGGTTTTCTCAGCCACATGATACACTTGTGCTGAGGCATTGGCTTAACTCTTTTTTTTAAACCATGTTCTACCTATTTTTCCAGGTTATTTGTACTGGTAAGAAATATAACAAATCATCTATTGCACCTTTAATGCTTTAATTAGGGTGTTTTAAGTTTTAAAATGAATGAATTGCGTCCATGTTTTGGATGATTTTTACTTTGCCCACATGCCCACGGTTTAAAGGATAAGCTAATAAGCGGGTATCTGATATGGTTACAGTTCACTGTACGTAGGTGCAGTTCATTATATTATTGCAAGAATCATTGTGGCATATAAATTTTGGTTCACAAGATAAGTATTGACCTGTTTAAGAATGTCTTAATAGCGGATGAGGTTGTAGTTACATATCAGGTCTGAACTCTGATGTGTGCAATGCAATGCACACTTAACTCAACTCTGAATATAGCACTAGTGAATTAACTGTACATGTATGAGAATGACTAAAAATCATGAAAAGTCTATTTAAACTTAAGTTTGAAGCTTAGGAATAGGAGAAGTATGTTTTTAATTTGGATTTGAAATCAGTTGAGCTCGCGTTCCCGATGCTCTCTGGGACACACTAGGTTTAGAGGCGATGTAAGAAAAACATCTTCCACCAGCTGAGCTGTGACGGATCCTCAGGAATAACAGTAGGTCTACTTGGCAAGTAATGGGTGGTGAGGGAAGTAAAAAATTGCTCAGTTTTGTTTATTCTTGGGTCATCAAGTTTCAGAATGAACAATTAGACACCACATCCATAACAACCATATGTTTAGAAGCCCTTCCTGAGAGTAACTCACAACCTGCAGAGCCTGAAGCATCGGTGAAACTACATTAGGGATAGTTTGTTGTGCAACGCTTCTCACAGATGACGGGAGGGATGAATTTTTTTTTAGATATTTGGGTAGATACGACAAATAGATCTTACATATTGTATTACAGTCATAGTCTGTCTCATCATCTGCATCACCTTTACTGTAATGGAGTCTGTTGCCTCACTCTCTCCCACTCTCTCCACACTCTCAGCTCTTTCTAACTCATTTGTCAGTTGCACTCCTGCAATGGACAATAGCACTTAAATATGCTTAGCAGTACTTCCTCTGCATTAGCACTGGCTATCCTTGCATGTGATATGGCGTCCCACTGTGTAATCAGGGCTGACTACATCGGTTATTGTATCAGTGCTTCATTAAGTAGTTTTAGATTAATTTATATTGATAATTGACTGCCCTAATATACTTAATTACATACCTCTTCAACTAGCAGCAGTGTAGCAGTCATGCTGCCTCAAAGCTATGTTTAGCTAGCTGACTACATTATGAGACAACCAGGCAGTTTATCTCAGCAGCAAGTATGGCTAACATTAGTAAAAGTTAGTTTGGTAGCTGATATTGACTTACAGGTTTTCTCCTTCTCATGAAGCACCCTGAGATCCTTTACTCACCAGACATGAAGAGGAGTCACTAGGCTTCTGTGCTCTTCTGTGCTTTGAGGTACTCTCCAGATCAGGGAAAGAGATTGTGTATATATACATACATACATATCATATATATATACCAGGAAAACACAAATTTGGTATGTTGTATAAGATTTCTGAAATCATGGGGGAAAGTACATTAGGATCATGGCCTATACTCTTCCAGAGAAAGGTGAGAAAAAAATAGCCATCTTCCACCACTAGTTACATTCATATTGTTTGGCAAAGCCAGAATATAGAATACAGCCTCTAAGATGGCGACCACATCAGAAGAATCATGTGACTAAATCACTAGGATAGACTTGGCTATCGATGGATCGTTCATGAAGATAACATACATTGAGATCACTGCAGAAAGACATGTGCTGCATCATGAAGAGGCTGTTGCTGTGCTCAGGACTTGAACCTGTCTAATGGAATTTACAGTAATGTGGCGTAAGAGACACATCTAAGTGCACTGAGTGCATTGTGTCCCTGTGTACAGGCAGAGCGACTGGACCAGTCTGAATGTTACTGATCCTGTTTGTTAGACGGTGAAGGCTACAGCAAGTATTCTGTGTTTGCAGGCAGATTCGTCTGTCGTCTAACTGATATGACAATTTGAAGGAGCTAAAAATTCAGCTCATATAATTGTGTGGTCAGAGATTAAACAAACAACAGTAATTTTACAGGGCTTTGATGGTTAATATCTCAGTTTCACATAAACAGCAGAAACTCCCATCACACTGGCTGCCTCAGAGACATAGTAGATTAGTCATCGATTTATTTTCCTATAAGCAAAAACCCTGCCTTGTTTGATTCCTTGCTTAATACGTGAGAAGTAACATTAATGATTTTACTGGGAAAACTTGAACAGTCTGCCAGCAGAAAACAATAATACTAGCATTATTCGTAAATTAGCACCCCCTTAATGCCTGCACTGAGTTTGATTGTTGTTCAGAACTTAGGGTTGGTAATTATCCAACCCAGATTTTAAAGATGCATTATCAGTGCTTAACTGACATGTTTTATACTGATACAATAATTCTCCTGAAACCTTAATATCAGCTGATTTTATACACTGGCACATCCATCATGATCTATTCTTTAATGTGTTTGTGTATGTAATGTGTGTGACGGTCAAGTTGGCTTCCTCTAGCACCTTGAACCCTGAAGCATTGCCTCCAGGCAAAACATACATCAAAAGCATGTATTTGAGAACACACACACACACGCACACACACACACACAGCTCATCACAATGCAGCTCTTTTTGCCAGACATGGCAGCTCTGCAACAGTACGTACTAGTACTGATGAAGCAATCACACTGTTTCAGAGAGCTATAGAACTCTTTTCTGTGTTATTTGTTTCATTTGTCATTTATTTTATTTATTGCTTTTGTTCTTGCTTATCTGTCTTCATAGATATAAGAAACCTAGTTGCCACATTAGAGGTATTTACTAACAACTTTCTTACATAGCCAGTGAAAGTCAATGAGGAGTCAGTGCAGCTCTACCCAGATGAAATTGGCTGTAACTGACTTTATGTTCACATAATTTTTACAATATTTTATATATTTCTGCATAGAAAAAAATATAATTAATAATTTTAAACAGTGATAAACAGTAAACTCACCACAGCAGACTGCCTTAACTTCATAAAGTCTCTGATAAAATGAAAACCCTTATTCTCACTCGTTTTCTTGTTCTTTTGCCGTGAAATGTCAATGATTCTTTCATCAAAATTCTACCGGCATTTTCATAGTGAATTCCGTTCAGCTCAATGGCGTCGCAACCCCAAGAGGGTGGTGCTGTAGATGCGCAGTATGAACCTGAAGTGGCATCTAGATTTCTTCTATCCTTGGTGTATGTTAATGTGAGTGAGAGCTCGGGTCAAGGTTGCTTGTGCTGCTGGGTAATTGAACAGATAAACAGCGAGCACAATGAGGTCGACCTGCTTTCCATGTCAACTCGTTCTCATTGTGCACTCCCATTCTTCTCTCATCCCTCCACTCCCTTATGCAGGGCACTTTCTATTACTCTCTGTAATAGAGGAAGGAGCGTGACTGTTTGCAGAATTGAAAATCGGTCTGTTTTAATACACTCTCAGGCCAGTGGAGGAGGAGGGATTGACGTGTGTATTTAATATTCTATACAGTCTCAGGGTGCTTTCAGATATGCAGTACTTAGTGTGTTTGAATCTCTGGAATATTTACTGTCTTGGTTGAAGTTTGACTGCACTGAGAAAACAACTCGATTTGCTACCTTTCATATATGTGCATTTTTAAGTGTATTTAATGAGAAAGTACACTGTGTGCCAAGTAAACTCTAATGTTTGCAACGTTTAATCCAGTATGATGCAACATTTAAAATGCATTATACATTTTTATTTGTAGAAGAGATTTCAGACCCATTTACTCAAATAAATTTTGTGTGCTGCACAATTTGTTGTCTATAAACGTGCAATATAAATTAGGTGACGTGGCTTATTAAACTAGCTAGGCTCTCAAATAGTGCCACAGTAAAGTGTTTTGCATATAATTTCCTCTGTTTAATCCTGAGCACAGGTTACTCTCTGTGTGGAGTTTTGCATGTGATCCCTGTGTGTGTGTCGGTTTTCTCCTGGTTCTCTGGTTTTCTCTAACCTCCCAGAAACATGCTGCTATGTGGATTGGCTATGTTAAAGTGTAACTGTGTGTGTGTGGTGCCCTGCTATATAGACTGGCGTCCCATCCAGGGTGTATTCCCGCTTTGCACCCTGTATTGCAAGGATAGGATCTGGATCCCCACAAACCCAAGTGGTTACTGAGGATGAAAAAATGAATGAAGTTACATAAGAAGTCAAAAAGTGGTGGAGGCTTCTCTTGTCTTATGGGACAAACTCTGAGATTTGTAGATTTTGTGTGACGGGAAGATTTTACCTTTAATTTAACCGTTATGTAATTTACTTTGAAGCAGATTAAAATCAAAACTTTCACAAGTTCTCTTACTTTTTTGTCTAAGTTTAGTGTATATAAAGTGATAGTAGATAAAGTATATCAGCTTTATGTATACTTTTAGTCAGAGGTGGACAATACTTGAGTAATTGTACTTTGTTATTATACTTAAATATTATTGTAGTGTATTTATACTTTAGTGAAATGTACTTACTTACATTTCCAAAAAAATTTTTTTACTTCTTATATTTTTATTTATAGCTTCAAACTACTCGTTACAAATCTCGAAGCCGATGATTGTACAATATATATCAATCGAATAGGCTCAGTTTTACATCCAGTCATTTGAGTTTAACAGATTCATCAATGTAGAATCATGTCAATTCATCATCTGCAGTGACCTTCTCATGTACAGTGTAGTTAGCGCGATAGCTATCCGTGTGTGTTTGAAGATTGATAATCCACCAGACTGTGCCCTTGACCCTAGGTCATGTTTCAATACGCTGAAGTGAGCAAATGCTCACATGAAACGACGTGTCTTCTTTACCTCTCTAAAAGGCACGAACACCATGTAATTTGAAAAAGCCAGTTGAGGTAATTTTTGTTAATTTGCTAACATTAATTGGTTATAATTTGCTAAGTTAGCCTGTTTTTTTTTGTTTGTTTTTTACGAGGTTAGTCTAGCATCGATTCCAGTAGCTAATAGAATTAGCTAGACAGCAAGTCAAATTCTAGCTAATGGTAAATAGTGCAAACTTACAGAAATTGAATGATGTTTTAAGGCAAAAGGGCATAGCTGCTTTAAACAAAATCATCTTATAACAGATTTAGATAAGTAACAAGTTTCTTTTCACATGAAACCATGACATTAACTTAATTTCATCAGTTAAAAAGTTCTTCAGTTTTTATTTTTTAATACTTATATTTAAAAGTAGCAACTTTCACTTGTGTACATTATTTTACATTACTTTATTGAGTAAGATTTTGACACAATAAGTATACTTTCACTTAATTATAATTTCTTAGTGTTGTGTCCACCCCTGCTTTTAGTATACTAACACATACAGTATGTACAGTACTTAATGTACTGATGGTACACTATAAAAATGTACTAAATGTATGTGTGTAAATACTAAATCACAACAAGCTGTGCTGTTATAGGAAAAGAATCCACAATGACATGGTTTTAGGTTGTTTTACCCATTAGGTAGTTTTTAAATCATTTTCATCCCCTTTTTATTGCATATGAAGGGTCAGTGTTGTTAGTTTAAGAGCACCACTTTAAGAGCAACCACCCTTGTTGTGGTGTTGTTCTGGGAAACAGTAATTGATTGATGGTAATCATTTTAAACCTTACATTTCAGTCACATTTAGGATTTTCAAACCACCATTCCCACTAACAGATTTCCTGATGGAAAGAAACATACTACGTACATGAGTACATGCACAAACCTGCGCTCAAACGTACAGTTTTATTGTTTAAGTATTTCCTCGTTGCTTGCACAGCATACTGTACATTCTGTTTGTAAGGCAAAGCACTTTAAGCATCTCTCTTTGTATGATGACAGTAGGAAACTTTTGTACTTTCATGGGCTGGAGTGAGAGAAGCTTCATTCTGTTATGAAACACCATTCAGTGAACTGCATTTTGCAGGATTACACAGATTAAGGCTTTCAATTTGGGATGAAGCAGAATATCGTGTGTGTGTGTGTGTGTGTGTGTGTGTATTAGAAAAAGCGAGGAAGCGAAGAGTAGTGTGTCTCTTCAGCTGTTAAATTGTCATGCCTTCGGTTAGATGTGTCTCTGTTATGATTGTATTAAATATGGACTGAGGGCTGAGGCTTTCTATTTGCCTTGGTCTAAAATTACACCATGACCTTAAGGTTATTCACTGCACTGTATATGTATTAGAGAAGCAACATCTGGACTGATTGCCCAGACCATTTTTTTTCACTCACCTTTCAGACAGCTTTCCAGCAGAGTGCGAGGATTAGAAAGCAAATAAAAGCAATATGCTGACCTAAACTATTTCCTGCCTTTGGCTTTTCTAGGACAGATCCAAATAACGTGGATCTGGCAGGACATGTTTGCACAGGACAGATATTCGAATGAGAGAAAAAGAGGGAAGTAAAGGATAATGGCATTGGGGTTGATTGGTGAGTGATGTGGTATGTGCAGGGGAGGAAGACGAGGTTTTTTGTGAAGCTGTAGCAGTGTCAGTGTTGCTTTACTCCCAGTGTGCATACATACAGTATGCTGCGTCCTGTGTACTTCCTTCATTCCTATCTTCAGACATTGTTGAGTAGCTTATTTATAGTTTTGATGACGAAATGAAAGTCCATGTGTGCGCTTTTTCATGCAGTGAGAAGCTCCATGCTCATATTTTACATCTCTGTGTTATAAAGCACCTGGAAAAAATGATGAGACAAGTGAGGAAAGTGCAGTTCTCTCTGTAGAAATCTTTCTCTCTCTCACTCTGGCTCTCTCACTGTCTCAAATAAATGCACACGCTTGCACACAGACTTTCATTTTCTCTTTCTTTTTCTTGTGCTCATATGCTCCCTGCACTGATTCATACTTTAGTCAGACCCATTAAATAAAAAAAAGAAAAAAGACCCAGCATTGATCATCATCAGTTCAATGCACTGTGAGTAAATTTTGCATGCACAACCTCACTCTGAACATAAAGAAAGTGTACATGGTCTAGCAGAGATAACTCATTTCCACTGGGACCTGCACCACCTCTATCTCTGGTTTTTACTCAAAATTTTTTTTCTCTTGTCATGAATAATATGTTTGATTTGCTGTGTTTATTCTCTGTCTTTCTCTCCATAATTGCCAGCATGCTTGCTTTCTCGTTGTCAGTCACACAGCTGATTTAGGCAGTATTAATCAGTTTGTGGTGCAGTGAGATGAAACAAGCTGCTGTGATTGTTAGAAACAGAAGCGAGCATCTGCTATTGAATTACAGCATTCCTTCAATTATTCGTCTCACTGTACACCGTCCTCAAGCACCACATTTGCCAACTACATTTCATTAGTTCAGTTTTGTGTGGAAGACTCTTCTCTCTGTTCTGCATGAGTGTACAGTATATGAGAGAGTACACTTTACCAGAGCGCACGTGCGCATACACACACACACACACACACACACACACTTCCCCAAGCAATTGATTCTGCAGTTTTGTGACACTTTGCATGAGATTTGTATGATATGTAAGGAATACATGACAATGAGGCTTACTGTTATGCACTACAAGAAGTGATATCTTAGCAAGTAAAAATATCTTGAATAAAATGGCAGATGCAACTAATTTTTCTCTCTTTTAGATAAATAAATGTAAGATTATTAAGCCAATATAGATACTTTATAGATTCTTTTACTTATTTCAGGTTTGAAATTCTCCTTCGTCTATGGCAGATATTTTATAACCCTTATTACAAGGCTTTTTTTCTAGAAAGAAACAAAATGATCTGCCAATACGGTAGAATAAGACAATTTTAAGATTGAAATTAGTAAATATGTTTAGAAATACAGTGGGGTCCAAAAGTCTGAGACCACATAGAAAAGCTGGGATGTGTTTGTTTTTTTATTTAAAACCATTTTGAAAATTCTAAAACAAAAAAAGGAAATGCGCAACATCTTGAATAGTCAATACTGCACTATTTCTAGGTCCCTATTTAAATGTAAACAAATTTGTGATATTGACCATGTTAACTCATTTGTACAAAAGTTTTTCCTCATGCCTAATCTCTTCTATTGAAGCATACGGTCAGACAACACTCTGATGGATTTGATCTAAAATGGATCATAAGGTCTTGCACAAACTTGTGGAGTCCATGCCAGGTCGATATTCATGTAAATATTTCTAAGATTCTACTTTTCACTGAAGGTGTTACTGATAATATCATTTCTAATGAAAACCTTTGTGTTAAATTGAAAAAGAATGCAATACAGAAGCATTTTGACTAGTACTGTGAGACTTTTAGACCCCACTGTAGGCTTAATAATCTTATATTTGTTACGTAATAAGCGTATAATGAGAAATATTACATAATTTGTCCTTTATTTATTATTAGATGTCTTCTCCTGCTATGATATAATTTTTTGCATTGTGGGAAAATAATCAGTGACGGAGTGGTGTGACACAGCTTACGTTATAGCAGCTATACACAAATGTTTCCACACCTGCCTCTCTTTTGTCTTTATTTTGAGGTTAATAAGATTAAAATGCAGCGTGTCATCATTACAGAGATGACAAGGGGTGATGCTATTAGAAAAAATATCATATGGCACTACCTGGATGTGTCACAATATTTAGGTTTGCTAACAAACTACAAAAAAAAAAACAGATTTCAATAATAATTTTATTAAATGTCTACAAAAGATTCTCACTGAAAAGAAGAGAAAAAAAACTTTGTTACTATGTTAAAATTAATTTTATTAGAAATATCAAATAAGCTGCTTCTAGATTACCCTGTTATTAACAAAAAATGTAGTAAAGAGATATCACAATACCTGAACTATCTTAGAAAAGTGTATTGTGGGACATATGATGACATAGTTTATCACAATATCAATAATATACTGTATCATATTGCGATATTATATCAATAATAATGATAATAATATAATAATAATAATGATAATATCAATATTGCCCAACCTTCCCACAGATTACTCCATCCTGAAGACTTTCCCATGTGGGAACAGCTTTACCTCTGACTGTTACGAAGCACTGACACTGGAGACTCCTTCCAAAAATGCTGTCACAGAACCTTCACAATATCAACTATTACACACGTTTTTAATCAGTTTATGTGGCGTGTCTGCCATACAAGTCCATGTAGAAATTAAGATAGAAACGTAATAATGTAATATAATTAATCTTTAATACATGATTTTCCTTGTAGTCAGAACTACTAAAAGCCGTGCTATAGAAAAGTAATCAACACTTTCTGACCAGTCAGATTTAAGAATTCAACAGTGCTGTGGTATAAAACAATGTAATCATCCACAGAATATTTAACTAAGAAAGCAAATATGCCTTGGAAATTCATTTTTCCTTTTATTTATGTGATTAAAAATAAAATTTCCTATTTTTTCTTTTATTATTAGCTTGTTACAATGACACAGCAAGCCTTTGCTGCGACCTCAACGGGTGAACTCATCTATTATGACCGTAATTACAGGAAATGACAATGAAACTTACAAGAAAATGGCAATCCATTGACTTCATTATCTGTTGAGGAGAGGGGTTAGCATCTGACCTTGGTACATACTCAAGCAAAATGTCAATGATGTTAAGGAAAATCTGCTAGTTTGTTAGAAAGCACAACATAAAAAGCATAACACAAATACCTGTGTGTGTGTGTGTGTGTGTGTGTGTGTGTGTGTGTGTGTGTGTGTGTGTGCGCGCGTGTGTGTGGCTGGGTGGGGGCTGGATGAAATAGGATTAGACAGGTTTTTCAGTGCAGTGAGTAATATCCTGCAGTCTCCTTAAATGAAATGCAAGTAATTCAATTGAACGCTTATGCTAAGAATAATCAGAATAATAAGATCAGGGCTGACTTTTTTTTAGGTATACAGGTAAGGACAAATCTTTTTTTAATTAAGTGTGCTAGTGTATTAATAGCCGATTATTTTTTAAGATGTCAGCTTATTGAATATTGTGGGTTTTTTTTTTTTTAAAAAAAAGAAGGTATAATTGAATTTAAAAATGAAAAAAGAAACTTTCAATATACTGAAGCTAACTAACTTTTTATGTTTTATTTATTTATTTATTTATTTTTGCCATATCAGCACTTCTCAGGAGCTCATTGTACTTAACTTTACAGATGCCTACACAAAGAATCAACTGGACTGTGTAGCTGTGTAGCTAATAATAGTTTTTTTGTCTATACACACAAACAAATTGCAAGTTAAGTCTCAGCGTATAGCATATGAAAAGAAAAGCTAATAATTACAGTGCAGCATGCTGCTAACGCAACTGCTGTGGATTGAAATACTAGGGAACTCTACTGCTGCACATCTCAGATTCATCAAGGAAAAAAAGGCTGCAAATGGAGCAAGTGGAAGACAAAACATCGCCTCGGAATAAGAGTCAAATACTCAAACATGCAGTGACAAAAGCACAGAGCAATAAGCTGCCCTGCCCTGGCACTTTAAACTAAAAGTGATGGATATTTTTTAATATTTTTGAATATTTGAATAGTTTGACTGCTTCTTTCTGCCTTCTTTATTAAAGCAGTACACAATATGTCTCATACTTTGGCATTTTTCTGTCATATTCATTGTAGAGTTTCAAAAGTACTTAATAATTTGCTAAAGATTATTAAGATAATTTGATACATTTGATTTAAAAAAAATAATGTGTAATGCCATTCAACAAGGCTACACGGTGGATTTTCGTGTGGAATTTAAATCATTCATCTGTATCTTTTTAAAGATAAATGCTGAGCAGGAAAATTCATGATTGCACAAGCCTACTGCTCATTTTAGACACAAAGACCATGTCATATTGCTGTCTTTTGCAAAACACTTAATGACAAAAGTATATCCTCATATTATAATCTACTGTGCTGTTTTATGGTGACATTTATTACAAACTCCTGATGGCAGTAATCCACTCTAGGGGTTGAAATCTGTAGGCAACTTAGAGTTTGATTAGATTTTGATTGAGGGAGTCGAGATGCTATTATGCAGTTTTATGATTATATGATATGAACCATTTTTATTCATCCTGATGCATTTCAGTTTTGATTTGTATAAGCCTGCGTTATGATATTACGATTTTCGTCCATCATGAAAAACACTAGGCTTAATATTAGTGTTTCTTCTTTGTCAGAAATGTTTTTAAAAAATATTAACATAAATATGTCAATATAAATTTTTTATATAAATATTAATATAATATACTCTTTCTGAGCACTTTGTTAGGAGCACTATACTAATACTGGGTAGGGCCTCCCTTTTGCTCTCAAAACAGCCTCAGTTCTTCATGGCATGGATTCCACAAGATGTTGGAAACATTCCTTTGAGATTCTGGTCCACATTGACATGATTGCATCATACAATTCCTGCAGATTTTTCAGGTGCACTTTCACGCTGTGAATCTCCTGTTCTACCACATCCCAAAGCTGTTCTATTGGATTCAGAGCTGGTGACTGGGAAGGCAACTGAAGAACAATGAGCGCATTGTCATGTTCATGAAACCAGTTTGAGATGACTTTTGCTTTGTGACATGGTGCATTATCACGCTGGTAGTAGCTTCTAGCAAGTAGCTAGAAGATGGGGAAATTGTAGCCATGAAGGGATGCAGATGGTCAGCAACAATATTCAAATAGTCTGTGGCATTCAAGTGATGACTGATTGGTATTAACGGGCCCAAACTGTGCCAAGAAAACATTCCCCACACCATTACACCACCTCCACCAGCCTGGACTGTTGACACAAGCAGGTTGGGTTCATGGATTCATGCTGTTGGTGCAAATTCTGGCCCTACCATCTGTGTGCCTCAGCAGAAATTGAGATTCATCAGACCAGGCTATGTTTTTTCCAGTCTTCAACTGTCCAGCTTTGGTGAACCTGTGCCCACTCCCACCTCAGCTTGCTGTTCTTGGCTGACAGAAGTGGAATTCGACATTGTCTTCTACTTTTGTAGCTCATCTACCTCAAGGTTTGACGTATTGTGCATTCTGAGATGCTTTTCTGCTCACCACAACTGTAAAGAGTGGTATTCTGAATTACTGTAGCCTTTCTGTTAGCTCGAACCAGTCTGGCCATTCTCCGCTGACGTCTCTCATCAACAAGGCGTTTCTGTCCACAGAACTACCGCGCACTGGATGTTTTTTCTTTATTGAACCTTCTGAGTAAACTGAGACTGTTGTGTATGAAAATCCCAGGAGATCAGCAGTTATAGAAATACTCAAGCCAGCGCCAACAATCTTGCCACGGTCAAAAACACATTTTTTCCCCATTCTGAAGGTTGATGTGACCCCTAAGCTGATGGCCCATATCTGCATGATTTTATATTTTATTTGCACTGCTGCCACACGATTGGATGATTAGATAACTGCATAACTGAGAAGTGTACAGGTGTTCCTAATAAAGTGCTCTGTGAGTGTATTATCGTAAATCTTACATTATTTGTGCATAAATGCAGAATACCAAATCACAAAACCTCTAAGGAATCAATTCTTTTTCCCATCCCTAATCCGTTTGCCATTTTCTGAAGATTTTTGCCTTTTTATAAAGGACAAGGACGTGCATGTAGACACCGTGGTGATTGACGCGGCAATTGATTGATTCTCATGGGTGGAATGAGATGTCATTGACATTTCTTGAAACAGCAGTCATGGAGATAAGGTCACTTTAAGAGCATTAGCACAGAGAAATTGACAATCAGAATTAGCGAAGGTGCAAGCCTTCTTTCACACGCATAGCGTCCTTCTTATCATCATCGCATTCGCTTCTGAAGTGTTGCAGAACAATGTGAGAAAATTAAACTCAATTGAATTGAGAAGGAGGCATGTCAGAGAGAAAATGAACAAAAGATGAAAGCAGAAAGATTGATTGAATCATTTCAGTGTTTACTTGGCTTTCTCAGGAGAGGGCAGTTCGAGGTCACAGTAATCTGTTTGTCTTCTGTGTTCTCTCCCACAGTAAAGCGGATGTACCTTTGACCGAGGATAATTAATTGATTCTACTAGACTTATCATTTAAAGTGACTTCAATACCGAAAGTAAACAAAGACGTTTCTTTAATGATTTGATGTCTATCTCATCCCTTATCTTATCTCTCTGCTCCTTCTCTCAGCGACACATTCTTCTTTTCCTGCTGACCTCAACTATGTTGTCTAAATGGTATCTTTCCTTGCAAATCCCTTTGCCACTGTCGCTAATACACATTCGACTCAATGGACACTTTTAAAGTCTCTCATTGTGTTCAGGTTAACTCAGTACATTTAGCTGAAGCTTGATTAACAGTAGGAATTAAAGTTCTTTCTTTCTTTTCTTTTTCAGGGTGAGTGCTCTCAGAAGTGCTACCACATGTTCATCGTGGAGACCGTGTGTGTGGCGTGGTTTTCGTTGGAGTTTGTGTTACGCTTCCTGCAGGCGCGCAGCAAGCTGGAGTTCCTACGCGGACCACTCAATATCATCGACGCCATGGCCATCTTGCCCTACTACGTGTCCTTGGCTGTGGATGAAGAAGAGGAAGAGGCGGGGTTAGACCAAGAACGCTCATCTGCAGGCAAGGGCTACCTGGACAAGCTGGGCCTGGTGCTGCGAATCCTGCGAGCACTGCGCATCTTATATGTGATGCGGCTAGCACGGCACTCGCTGGGCCTGCAGACTCTGGGGCTGACCGTGCGCCGAAGCACGCGTGAGTTCGGCCTTCTGCTTCTCTTCTTGTGTGTAGCCGTGACACTCTTCTCACCACTTGTGCACCTGGCTGAGAGTGAACTAAGCGGCGAGCAGGACTTCAGCAGCATCCCCGCCTCCTACTGGTGGGCCATTATCTCCATGACAACAGTGGGGTATGGCGACATGGTGCCGCGTAGCATCCCCGGTCAGGTGGTGGCACTCAGCAGCATCCTCAGTGGCATTCTTATCATGGCCTTCCCTGCCACCTCCATCTTCCACATGTTCTCACGCTCCTACCAGGAGCTCAAACAGGAGCACCAGCGCATCATGAAGGAGGAGTGTGCTAAAGCCGCAGCTGCGGCTGTGGACAGACTCGGGGAGGAGTCAGAAAGAAGCGGAGATCATCCTCCACCAATACTGGCTCTCCATCCAGATCCTGAAAAGGCTGGATCCACTGAGGGCATGTCTCTATTAGGGAACAGTGGAGACTTGTCAGAGAATAACACACACTCGTTACCGGTAGGACCCTTGTAGAGACTATTGACACTATTGATAGTGTGGACTTTGTAGTCGTTCCTGATCTTCTAACCTTTCAGATGAAGGAAAGGATGTAAGGAACACTCCGTTTGAAAAAAAACAATGCCGTAGAGACTTTCACTATGTGAATCAGGCTATTTTGTCTTCCATCAGCCATCAGCTGACTAGTTCTAATTGAAATACTGCAGTTTTCATATTCAGTTTGCTCAAATCGAAAAGCTTTTTCAGATTTAATAATCGCCCTCAAGCGTATTAAACCACACAGATGATTTTTATCATCCCAATTTGTCATGGCTATGGCTTTGTCATGCTGTAATGATAGTAGCCTAGATCACTTTTGATTCCTTGTGTCATTTGTGAGATCTTCCTTTAAGCCAATTAAAATCGACGCAAGCTAGCACATTATATTGGTTTGTTCAAGATTTAGTATGATACTGCTCTCGCATCAGTGCTACATTTATACTGTCAAGAAAAAAAATATTCTAGGCACATTTAGTCAAGCTGTTCCTTTGTAACGTTTTGGACAGACAGCAGTGACTGACCCATAAAGGATCCGAATAAAAGGCTGTAGTTATCCCAGCACTTTGCCTGTGCTGTTTTCATCTTTCATTTGGTTCGCTGAAAGCCTTTTAATCTGCTCTGACAAATGTTCAAAACATTACAGACGCACACATATTTAACTTGTGCTTAGTTTGTGTGAAATTACACACACACACACACACACACACACACACACACTCACTTTCTCAGAAAGACAGAAGAGTCTCTGTGTGTGTGTTGGTGTTTATGTATATGTAGACGGGTCGATGTCTGTGTACATTGCAGTCTATAAGTAATTAGACAGAATTAGTGTTGTTTTGGCTCTGCAATCCAGCACATTGGAGTTGACATCAAACAGTGAAAATCAATTTAAAGTGTGGCTTTGATTCAAGAATACTTCTGGCTCTACAGTGCACTAGTCATGTTTCACATGAATCATATGGATTGAAAGTGGTTTTAATTTGAAGGGTTGTTGATTTGAAGTACGCACTTCTGTTTTCATTTTTGGCACATCATACTGTTGTACAAACAACAAAACAACAATTACTACTCAGTGGTTTACAGTGTGTGTATGTGTGTATCTGTGGTTGTTTTATGATTTCACATTCAGGGAATATTATAAAAACATCCATGTGCTGACCTAATTGAGGTCAATCCTGTCTCCAGATAAACAGGTTTCTGTCCCTCATAATCAGTTCTTTATAAGGTCAGCGAATCAACACCTGATGCTTATAGGATGAGACGGCCAACAGGTGTGGGGTAATCTTGATGAGAATGCTGATTAGATGTACTGTAAATTCATGACATGACATTTCACTGCTTTGCCGAACCAAGTCCAAATTATGAAATGACATACATCAAAACATTCTTTAATGCCTAGGCATTCTTGAATCCCAGCCGACCCTGAAAATGTACGAGACCTCAGATATTATGACAGATTTCAACCATCAAACCCCCATATTATAAAATTTGCCCTGAACAGATTCGAGCGTCTCTTTAGATGCAAGATTCCTGAGCAGTGATCCCAACTTTCAGAACCTGACCTGCAGAATTTCTTGTGAGCTTTCTCGTGATGTAAAGATGTAAAGAGTTTAAATACTGAACATGTTTCAGGGTGGCTACACGTTAGAAGGGTTAAAATTGGATTTTACACACTGCACACCACAGGATAATCTAGAAAGTTAATCATTTAGGACCAGGCTCACTTTTTGCGATTGTCAGGAGAGCCTTAAAACTTGATTAGAATTCATTAGACTGTTGTTAATGTACTCATGTTATTAGCATGGATGGATGCTAGTTCACCGCAGTTTGTGCATTTGCTAATTCTTTGATAAAAACTAGAACCTGGTACTTTCAGCACTGATACTCATTTAAGAGCAAAATTAGGATTAACAATGTTAGCAAAGAAACTCGTCAGTATGGGCAGGTGGCGCAGAGCCCCATCACGTATATCAGCCATTCAACAAAGTCCTTATTCACACTGCCATGCCTTTTACGTCCTGCTGCCTCTTTGAGTGACCAGAGGCAAAGGAAAGAGGGATTAAGGAGTGGATAATGTGAGAAAATTAGAAATGCTTGTGGACCACAGTGACCTTGTTTCCTATGCAAAGGCTGAGATGAGAAAATAAAAATGTGTCCCTCTAGTCAAAAGCCTGAACTATTTGAGCTACTATCAGGCCTTTTCTGTGGACCTTGAGTGTAGTTGGGCTGGAAATTGGGAAATTGTGCTGAAACCTGGTGAACACACCTGCTTTGAACACAGCTGAACAAAGGTATGTCTAAAATCACTAAAACTAGCTGCTAGACTGTATGCCAGATGACTGTATGATGGCTGACTCAACTCTCAGTTATGAGATTACTCTATAAGAAACTATAGATAATAACCGATAGCATTAGTCAAGTGTGATAGCCTATTGACTTCATTTTGACATTTATTACTGTTGTCCTGCCCCACCAAAGTCTCTGGTCACAAGCCGCTGAAAAAATTTGAAGTTGTTGCCTAAGATGGGTTAACGCATTTATTTATTTATTGACTGATTGATTGATTGGTTAAAGGCATGTTTTCTCACATTCAGTGATAAAAAAATGTACATTTTTGAAGGTTATAATGGCTAAGTGGCAGCCCAATCATGGAATCACATCTTTGGTCTTGGTTGGAGCCACATTTAGCAACTTTTACTCTTGAATGTCACAACTGTATTTCATCTACCTGGTTAGTTTGCATTTATATGCACAGTCTTTTCCATCCCACTTGGTATTCATGTGCATCCTTAGAAGTGTTAAACACAGAGATAGCGGTTGGTCTGAGCATTTTAAAGGTAGCACAGAGAGTGATCTCAGTTCGACCTGAATACAGTCCGAATTTCACTGTGAACTCTGGCCTTTTGAAGATGCTCCATTTGTCTTCAAACGCACAGTGGGAGGCGAAGCTGGAGCACAGAGGTCTACATTAATCATCATTGACTGAAACGAAGCCTGCTGGACACACACGCGCACACACACACACACACTCCTTATATCTCTGTCTCTTTAAGTAGTACGATTGTTAAAGGAAGTTGTTGTCCATCAGTCTCAGCTGGACACAGATGCTGGTGCTGGTAATGGAGTTTAAGAGGAAGACAATCATGCTAGTTGCTGCAGGTGTTAATTAAATATCCCAGCCATACTCAGGGTTTCTCCCAAGTTTCATCACTGCGGCAGACTGACTGAACCTTCACTGTGTTTGACAGATGGCTGTAATTGGATTTTTGGGTACATTTCATGGACCTACAATATGATCAATTTTCCTTCTCCCCCTCTTTTTTCGGGCGAAGCTTTAAAAATGAATAATGGGGCTGGGTATGGATGATGGCAGATTTAATGCTCTATGCAGGTTTAATTTCTCAGTATAGTTCTCTGCATCTGTTCACCACAAACTGGCAAAGCAGAGATGAAGAGAAAAGGATCTTCATTTATATTTGTTATCCCTTGTTTGTGAAGAAGTGCCATATGATGTTCTTTATGCTAACAAGCTGTTTGTCCATTATTATGGGAGAGTTTATAAAGCTGTTTGTTATTTGCAGAGTCTATTTGAGACCAAATTATCTCCTTTCTACTTCTGTGCCTTCCATTACAGCAGATGGGTCTTTCTCTGACTGCAATGTAGACTTATATTCTGAGGAAATGAGCTGTGATCACAGCTGAAGACTGTATATTAATGACTACACACAGTGTGTTAAAGCATTGATGCACTTTAACCATTCTAAATTATAAAAATGAAATAAGCTGTTAAAGACTGGATAATAGAATTGTATGCTTTTGTATTACTCTTTAATCCACAGGTGCGTCTGAATCACAGGATGCAGAGATGATGTGATGCAGGTTGTAATGTTCCTTCTGGGGTTATGAAGCTGCTCTCTTTCTGCAGCTTCTCTAATGACTTCTGTTTGACTTCTCAAGTTCTCAAAATCTTAAAACTGACTGATCAAAATGTGTCGAGTAATTTTCCATAACAGCAGCACTGACAGTGCCAGCTGTAATTCAAACCAGAGGTTTATATTAAAGCACTAATACATTCTAATATGTTACTGTTTCTAGAGTAACGACTCATTTACAGGGTCTTGTATGGAGGACGTTCCATGTGATTTAAGGCTAATAATAAATGGAAAAAATGTGTAATTTGACAAAGAAAAACATTTAATTATTGATATGCTGAAGCCTTCTGTAAGGACATGTTTATTTAGCATGTTTGGAAGGAGTCTCCATTTTCAGAGTTTTGTAGCAGTCAGTATGTTTTCTGCCAGGGGAGAGACTTCAGGACCGAATGCATTCCAGTTTCTCTGTAAGATGACAAGCTGCTTTTTTTTTGTCTTAACATACGCTGAGAAGCAGGAAGCAAGTTGAAATCCTCAGTGTTGAGTTTATTAGGGAAAATCCAATCATCATCATCATTAAACCATGCAAGGCTCAGAACACAAGTAGGCAGATATAGACAAGGATAATCCATACTCAAAAACCAAGAAAATAGGAGATGGTCTAAGGAAGTAATACCAGAACCACGAAAAACACAGTAACATGGAAACACAGAAACACAGCTCAGCACATAATGACAAAATGCATGGTAAGACTTTGGGAAGGCACGAAGAACAGAAACAGTACAATCAGGATGTACTGTACACCAGTCAGAGGACAGGGGTGGAGACAAGACAAATTCACAACAAAAAGCATATGTGCAGACAATGACAAAAAGACACAATATATAAACTACACTCACTAGCACTCCAAGAGGGGAATTATGTGAAAATTACCTTAAAGAAAGAGGAAAAAAGAGAGGCTATGGATGAAATAACTGTTTATTTCAGCTGCTATAATGTAAGTGATAACAGAAACTAACTTGTCTTACAGACATTCCACAACATTATATGGTTAAAAAGTGTCATTCATTTAAAACATTTTAATCGTTGGCAAATTGCTGTGGTATAAGAAGAATAACAGACTTCATGCTGTTATTGGAAAAATAATCATACTTACTTGATCTACTACAATCTTACTTGATGAATTTGTGGAATTATCATTAACAACTGGTATGTGAAAAACATGCCAGTCTATTAGGTACACCTACAGAGTATGTGAGTAAGACTCGAGGTAGCAGTGATGGAGAGGAGGTGGTGATTAGTGGTTTCTGCCAGTAAAACAAGATTGAAGTGTTATGTTCACGATCTTATCACTACAGACAGGTAATTACATCTTACTGAGAAATCCTGGCCAAGACCTAATCAATCAATGTCTGTCTATTCTATTCCGCTTGTTACAGCCAGAATTTACTGCTGGACCTGTAAATCTTCTGTGTAATAAATCTGCACCCTGACCTACTGGAAGAAATTAAAAGAGTCTACTATATTGAGGTAACTATTGTTATCTTAAATACAGTAGCATTATAATTTGTGAATGCATTCAGAAAGAAATATTAAGCATAATAATTTTGCCTGTTATTACATCCTTATTACTCCAAATGTCCAAACCAGTCATGTTTCTTGCTTCTGTCTGTCTATTTCAGGATAATAAATGGAATAATTCTGTATTTCCTGTCTGGTGGTGCAAAGTGATATGAACCCAAGTCAAGAGCTTGTGAATAATACATGCCAAATGCACATTTCAGCTTCTTTATATGGCATTTCAGTGGGAAATTTCCAACATTCCTCTCTCCACTGAAGATATTTAGTTAACAAGATGTTCGATAACAGAATATTTCTTAGCCATTCTTCTCTATTTACTCTCCAGGCCTAACTGCATACATGTGTTCGTATTAAAACCATTGTTCTGTTTAATCAATATAAACATTACACTTTTGCATAATATGATAAATGTAAATATATGAAGTGGTTAACTATAAATAAAGCCTATTTGCTGGTCAAAACAGCACCACCAACAACTATTATTATTATTAGGGGGCCAAGCACCGAAGGTGCTTTTTCTTATTCTTCTTCCGGTTCTTCTTCTTCTGGATAGGGTGTCTGTTGGCAGCCCATAAAACTGTCTGTTAAAAAGTGAAATTTGGCACACTGATTGGGGGTAGTCTAAGGAACATTCTGACCTAATTTGGGCCAAGTGCTGCCAGTGCTCTAGCACCACCATCAGGTCAAATTTTGGCCTAATTTGGAAGTACCTTTATTGTCATAACTTTTGAACTGTGTGTTCAAAATTTAAAAGCCAGGCATCCCTGGATTCCCTGGATTAAGACGAGTTAAACACGTTATATTTTAGATTTTCTGCCATCTTGGATTTTGTCAAAAACTGTTTTTTCACTACTCCTCCTACAAATTTTGTCCAGTCATCACCAAATTTGGCACACAGCATCTTCATAGTAAGCCTCACAAAAATCAAAACAATTTGGATTACTCGAAACGGTTTGCCCGTAATGGGCCAACGAGTCTGACGGTAATGCTGCCAAACAGGAAGTGAGGCTGTATCTCAGCAACAACTTTGCACACTGACACAAAATTTGGTAGGCATCTTCAGGACCATGACCTGAGGCTATGCAACAAATTCTGTGACATCGCCACCTTCTGGTCAAAAGTTACAATGCTAAAAATGCTTAGATCTAACTGCCATTTTTGCTACTTGTCCTCAGACCTGTCTGAACAAAAATTAAAGAAATTTTGAGATTGAAAACTGTTCTCCTGTAATGTGCTGACAAATGCAAAAAATAGGATGTGAGGGTGCAATCTCAGCAATGCATTGACATATCATCTTGATACGTATCTTCAGGATCATGCCCTGAATGTACCCAAGAAGTTTCCCTGGAATATGAAGTGAATGCAGACCAACGCACACCATCTGAAATTCAAGTGTACTTCCTGTCAACCAGGAATCACAAGCAAAGGTCAAGGTAGCAACAGACAACTCCACAGGTCACAGCAGTAGTGGCAGCTGTAGCAGCAGTGCCACCCTGCTACCCATTTGTTCATCTAGACCTTTCCTCCTACAGTCAGAGAATACCACCACTGTCCGTGGTCAAAACATACACATCATGAGTGAAACTACCAATCACTCTTGAATCCCTTTGCATAAAAGATATGGCTCTGCTTTCCTGTGATTGCTTAGGCAGCAATTGTAGCCTGTTTGTAGCGCGTCGAGTCACTGAATCTGGGTGCTTGGCCCCAGACCCGGTGAAAATGCTGCTTGCAGCTTTTATTATTATTATTATTATTATTATTGACTGGAATTATGACAGATTAATGATGATTTGATGATTTGAGGGAGCATGTTATTTTTCTAGGAGATTTCCCAGGTATGTAGAGTTCATACTTAGCATCTTCCCAATCAAGTATAAGCCTAAATTTATTCCCATAATGAACATAAGCCTAGCTACATTATGACAACATATTTCCAGATTTTGACTTTTGTTGTAAATTTAATATTGATAAATGTGATAGAAATGTCTATAGTAATGTATTTCGGAATAACTTAGCAGATGCACTTTTTGTCTCATGCCATCAGAGATGCTGAAAATAAAAAATGTTATCTTCTTGGTTACATGAAAAATCCTCATTGATTTGCCACCACCATGCAAATGCTTTCTGTTTTATATTTTCTCTGAGTTTAGTTTTCATGAAAGTGATCTTATTGGTCCCTCTATTTATTTACCACAAAAACCATGAAATGGCCAATAAAGTCTAGAGTCCAGGATATACAAAATAAATAAATATAAATATACAGCATTCTGCTGGAGCTGAAATACACTTGATCAAATTGATCTGTAACAATAGACTATAACAATATTGCATATGTTAATGAATAGCTGAGTGCCATTTAGGCCAGCTAATGGCAGTACAAAATGTTATTAAGGGAGTCTACTCTACATAAATAAAATTAGCATGTCAAGAAGTCAAGATATGCTGTCCTTATGTTCATAATTCAGGCCATTATTGTGATATGATGGCTCTAATATGCTCTCTCATATCCCCTTGTCCCTCTACTCTTCCATTTTACTGAATATATTATGTAGCTCTCTTACAAGCTTTTGGCCCATTACTGCACATTAGCTCATGCGGAATCCAACAATCAGAAACCGCAAAAAACATTCGAGTGTATTTGTCCATGGAGAGCTTCGTTCTTAACATGAACAAGCTGCCTTACAGGCCAATTTCACAATCTCATCTTGTTTTTAAGCTTACCAGAAAGAGATAGGGAGAATAGTAAAACTGGATGGATTCTGTCCTCTCTCCTCTCACCTGTATTGGATATCTAATGTAATTTATGATTACTCCAGAGACGTAGGAAAGGGAGAAAAAGAGTCTCTGCCCTCTCAGCTGTGCTACTGCCAGATTGGTTCTTAATCAGCTGAAGTATCGGCACAGACTGTGAATAAGTCCCTGATGGGCTCCTCATCTTGTTCCACTGGAATTGCAGAGCAAACCTATCGTCTAGCATTAGTCCCCCACATGTGCACACACAAAAGATAAGACATGCCATAATATTTGCTTTATTTGAGGTCAATTATGGAAATTGTGTGTTTTATTTGGTAATTTGTGAATTGGGGTATTCTGTCCCTTTTGGCTGATAGTTATAGGCATACCTAAATAAATGATTCAGATTGAGATAAATCACACTGTAAAGCACTTCTTGGCCCACCAGTGCATTTAAGTTTTTGTACAGAAATAAAAAAAAAAGGAAAACTTAGAGCCATTTGTCTTACTCAAACCAAAAGCAAGACCTGTATGCCAATTTGAGGATAATTGGCAAGGATAATTTAAATTGTTCTTTAAATTATCCTTGCCATCAAAAATATTGTTTTTTTTTTTTCTGTTTATTGGTTAACCGCTTTAGGAAAGATTATATATTCTGATCATACACCACTATGCAGTATAGAGTGGTGTTTGGGTCAAATGCTTTAACTCAAAGATAAATTTAGATATAAAAAAACAGATTTGTGGAGTGCTTAGTTAGTTATGAAATAAGCTGCATAGCTTGAACCGCTCAAGTCAGATTTGCTTTTTAGAGGTTAATATTGTGGTAACTGGAAACGCTTTTTGGCCCAGATTCTGAGTGCTAAGCTAGCCAGATAGCAAACTTAGCTAATGTTAATTGTGAGCAAAATCGTAGTTATTATGGCTGATATCCGTAACATATTTGGCTTCTGTTGCATAAGTTGCTAAGAATAAGGCAATGCAAAATTGAGACTCACTGATACTGAAATCCCACTCATGTCTACCTGAGAAAAATGTGAGCTAGTTTACTAGCAGTTAAATAGATAGCTATCTAGAGTGCACCAATGCCTGTATAGCTGTGTAAATAAAAACAAGGTGATAACTGAATAATTCTCTCATGTTAATGAACAGAAATTCTTTTTGAATCCGGAGTCAGTCTGAGGTTCACGCATTTCAGTATTGCATTTCCTCAATATGGCCACTGACCTTCTTGTAATAGTGTAGAACACCATAGCTAATAGTGTAGTGAACAGTTTATGAAAAGTACGTTTTTTTACAAAGAGAAAATGTCTTGTGGTTAACTCTGATACAACTGTAAGTCTAAAACTAACAGACATGGCTACCATTGCTACCAGGGCAAGGTTGTTAAAAGTGTTCCAACATTTTGCCAACATTGGACCAACACTGAGCCATATTTGGCTGAGTTGTTATAAAAGGTGCTTCTTTACCGATGTTGGCCCGACACTGGCACAACAGTGGCAAGGTTGTTGTGACAGGTGCCAGTGTTGAGCCAGTGCTGGGTCAACTTTGACAATGTTGTCAGGAAAAGTGCTCCTTTCCCAAAGTTGGCCCAAAATTGTATAGAAATTGCATTACATAGCTACCCTAAACATCATTTTTCTACTTGGGAAGTGTTTCCTCAGAATTCTCTTTGTGTCAAACCAGTACACAATCTTTCAAATGGAACCCTTGCTTTAATAAAACATCAAGAACAATGCTAATACTTTTGTTGCAGCAATCACAAGTCTAGAATATTCCTCTGTGTGTAACCCTTAAGGCTCCTGAGACCAGGTTGCTTATAAAAGCTCTGACCTTTCCCCTGCCTCATGCTTGTTTACCTCAGTGAGCACCTGAATAGAAACTACACGTATACATAATAACAAATCTGAAAGATGTTGGAGTCTAGCTACAGGTAAGATTAATGCTTATACACTTATCCTGCTGGTAGACTTCTCTTTACAACAGATACACCTTACTCTATTATGGAGTTTTTTGTTTTTTTGTTTTTTTTTTACAAATCTCCTGCAGTGTTTTTAATTAGTGAGAATTTTTTTTTTCTGAATACCATAAAACACGGTTCTCTCCCAGAGCATACTTGGCTCTAGAGTTTACCAGTTCAGTAAGGAAAGAGGACAGGTCTATAACATCAAATACATACACCAAAAGCTCCAGAGGTGGAACTTTTCTTCCATGGCCTTCTAACCATTGCCCTGAGAATGATAGATAAGCACAGGTTGAGTCATACAGGAACCTTTGGAATCAGCAGAGAGAAAATAGCACAAGTAATGGCTTATTTCTTTGCACTTCCTGTGCTGAAAAGAATGTCATTCCTTTGTCATTATGTTGAAGTGTATTTTTTTGCACGTGGCACCGAAGCACAGTGTACTCTACAGGTTTTGACTCAGCAATGCAGAAATGTCTAACATAGAAGCAAAAAACAGAACCTCGCTACATTATGAAGAGACATTGTATTCAGGTAAATATTAATTAGAGCTGGTAGAAGATTAAGAGATCATCTATAGTGCTAATTCCACACAGGCTCCCTTCCAAGTGTTATTCCTCTAAGGAGTCTCTGGGTCTGAAATTAGAAAAAGCCTTAGAGCGTCAACAAAAAAGAACATCAGTGCTTTTTCTGGGTGTAAGAATGCACTAACACTGGATGAAAAGATGAGGGTATCAAATTGACAACATCCTCAAACCTGATCAAAGTCCAGCATGCATCCTTGTGTATAATGACTATGCTTTCCATAATAACATACACATTTGAGTATGATACAGTATGTGTACCATGATGCTTGCAAGAATGGACTTCTCCCACACCTAACTTGTCACTCCTCTGATTTGCCGGCTTTGTAGTCAGTAGCAGTGCCATCTGGATAAGTACAGAGACACCTGTCTTTTTTGGGTGTGAGCCACTGGGACAGAAGGACTGCCAAAATAGGATGTCCTTTTCACACCATCAAAACTGTCAGAAAAAGGTACTGTACTGATACATTTTTGTTCTGCAAACTACAAACAATGGAAATGTACCTGCAAAAGTACAACAGCAGTGCCTAAGGTTCACTTATGTATCTCAGTGACGGTACACAAACATACCAGTGAGGTTTGTATCTTAAACCCCTAGTTTAGTACCTTTGTTTCTGATAATGAAAGTAAGAAATGCTAGGAATTGTGAGACAGGGGTCATTGCAGGACATGCTTAACGAACTTTTGGGTAAAAAACTACTGCTGAACGATAGTCAGCATCGGCAGTTTTTCAGCTCAGATATTTAAGATCCTCTCTAGGGTCCTGAGCAGAGATGTCTTATTGTGCTCAAGAATTCCCAATCAGCACTATATATGGGGACAGAAATCTGGCTGCTGCTCGTGCTGTGATTCTCTGACTCAGGCCTCGGTTGCTTGATTGATGGTGGTTGATTTGGTCTTTTTGAAATTATTAGGGGATGCTCTGATTTTGTCTATGCTAACACTTGGAAGCTTTGCGATTAATCACAAACAGATTAAACAACATGTAGACATCTGAGTATTTGAATATTTCAGAAACTGACAATTTTCACGCACAGCAGTCTCTACTCTAGTTTAAAGATTATACAGAATGGTGCAAAAAACATCCATTGAGTGGCAGTTCTCTGGGCGGAAACACCTTATTGATCAGAAGAGAATGGCCAGACTGGTTTGAGCTGACAGGAAAGCAATAGTAACTTAAATAACCACTCTTTACAACTGTGATGAGCAGCATCTCAGAATGCATAACACATCGAACCTTGAGACTTTTCCCCATTCTAATGTTACATTAACTGAAGCTCATGGCCTGTATCTGCATCATTTCATGCATTGTGCTGCTGCCACATGATTAGCTGACTGGATAATTTCACGAAAGCATAAGTTACATTGGCTGGAGAGAGAGAGAGAGAGAGAGAGAGAGAGAGAGAGAGTGTGTGTGTGTATTTGAACTGTAGGCTAAGGCTCACCACACACCAGAAAATGTAAGCAGTCATTACATAACAGCATAATCAAAAGAATTTAAGTTAAATACTAAGATCACAGAAATCGTAAATTGTGTTGTTTCATACAGAATAAAAAAGAATTCTCAAAGACAGGATTTTTTTGGCATTCCTCTTTGCCTGTGTTGAAATCTACAGTTCACCAGTTTATATCTATAAAACACACACGTCATGTTTCAACCACCATTAATATATTATTCAACAGAGGTATTGCCACAATAGATCTATTATTCAACAAGACTTCCCAGAATACATCATTAATTCAAGGAAGGGGCTACCACTTGAAAGGTATAGTCTCATCTGCTATCACTCTTACTGTTTTTGTTGCTTACTGTTATTTCACCAAAATGTTCTTATATTTCATCGAATGTCCTATACAAATCTTCCATTATTAAATATCTCCATAAATTCTCACCAATATTAATTAGAAGATTAGGCGTACATTAAAAGTAATAAAAGTAGGCATTACGTAAAACAATAGAAAGTAAGGCCAATTGCAATATTAATATACTGTGTTTAAATTCTGACAAACAAATTATTACAAATAATTTTTTGATAAGGTGTTTGTATTTGTATTTCTGTTTGTGTATTTAACTGTAATTGCACTAAGAGAGCAAGCAAATCCCAAAATGAGTCTAGTCAATAAAAGGATATTAGCATCTCACTAAGCAGACACCTCTTATTCTCACATAATAGTGCTTCATTTCTCAAACTTTATTAAAAGCCATTCTTTTTAGCTAACAATAAAAAAAAAATAAGCATGTCTCTCACTATAACAGTGGAGAGCAAGGATGACTAAGGGACATCCAGTTTTGCTTATATAGAGTGTATATTCTGTATAAGAGAGAGAGAGAGAGAGAGAGAGAGAAGATGAATATATAAGGAATAAAACATAAAGTCGTGTTGTCATAGAAAAATAATCAACAACAGGGTGGTGTGATACTGTTACCACCCCAAAGTTGATTTGCCAATGAAGTGTTTTATTTCATTCATATAACAGACATTTGCCAACAATTATATATATATATTTTATATATTAATGAGTGAAACACATCTGTCCATGAGACAGGTTAGTTCCTGTTATCATTTAGGTTATATTTAAACAGTCGTTCCCTCACCAGCCTCTCATTTTTCTCTCTCTTGAAGTTAATAAGACAATTTAAAAAATGCAGCTTGTCTTGTTACTGAGAAACCACAAAGTGTAAAGTCCTCTCACCTGAACACTCTCCTGTCATGTTACAAAAACTCTGGAAAATAAAGAGAATGTTCAATAACGTCTCCATACAGAAAGCTGATTAGAAATTAAGAAACACTTTTGTTAATAATTTATTATTAGGCTGAGATTATGTGGAGTGTGTGCCTGTGTAGGTTGTGACAAATGAAACAATAATGCATTTGAACGAGTGCATTAATATAAAACTGTGATTTGCCTTGCAGTCAGAGCTACTGTTATAGAAAATTAATCAACACCTTCTAATCAATTCTTAAGATTCGAGAATTCAACAGTGCTGTGATATTAATATTTATAAATATTTTGTTTGTGGGGTTTTTTTTTGTATTGCTCTACTTCTGTGTTATTTGTAGCTGTTTGTCAGTTTTTCTGAATGCCATTGCAGATTAAATTTTTTTGGTATGTTTGTTGAGAACTAAATGAAAACTAAAGTAGCACTGGCTAGAAAAATGAGTTGTGCCAAAATAAACTGTAACAAAACACGAATGTACTGCTGAGCTTATACCAGCAAACCTGAAAAAACCTTAATAGTGAAGTACAAAATAATATTTTCATGTATAAACAAATACTGCTCAAAAATACTCCCCAGGATTGAGACATTGCGTCCAAGATATACCATTTACATATATATAAAAAGCACAGAATGCAGTTTTGTTTTGTTTTTAATTGTATATAAAATTGTATTCTGGGACAAAGTCTTATGGACAGACTAGCTGTGTAAAAAAAAAAAAAAAAAAAAAAAAAAGGAAGTGTGAAGATAAAAAAGGAACTGCTAATGACCCAAATCATCCCACCTCATGTGTGAAACATGATAGATATATGACTGTCTGTCAACCAGATTCAATTATCCTGAGTAATGGAGTGATTTAATGCTGGATTCTGGGCACAGAAGTGGACAGAAGCATCTGAGCAGCTCAGATTTACCCAGAACTCACTGGCTGGCCCTACAACATGCAGCATTACAGTCACCAATAACATAATGTCAAAGATTCTGAGTTTTTAGGTCTTAAATATAGTAAAATAACTGCTCAGTCACTTGACCTGAACCCAGTTGAACTGCGTTTCACTTACTGGTACATCCGTAAGAACTGCAAGTTGTAGTTCAAACAGATCATGATCATCTGTTCAGTGTACTGTTAACAATTCACCCAAAATATATGTCCATTTACAGAATGTACCTTTAAGCTGACACAATGACACTAGTCAGTTTTTCCCCAAACCCAATGTGCTGTACTACAGAGCCAGAACAAGAAACTAATCACAGTCAACTCACAGCGCTAATTAACACAGATTGCACTGTAAATAAGCCTGTATTAACTAATGAGTCTGTAATGTCTGCTGATACAAGCCATTATCTGGCTACATTTTGTCATTCTATGGGCCCTTTTCACAAGAAAACGGAAGTATGTAAAATGGTTTACCAGAGAAACACCAGCATTATTATCACCTTTGCTCACAATGGAAAACTTTATCACATCATCTTTGCCAATCTTGCAAAGACTAATCTTTGAAGATGTGTCCAGAATTGTTGGAGAACACTCAGCAGTGAAGGATTCGAAGCTCAATAAAGGATATACATTCTTTGTGAAAGAATTCATTCACAGCTAAGGAAAGGTAATGTTAGCGTCAGTTAAGGTTACCTTAGCATTGATGATGAGTAGCTAGATATGTAGTTAATTGCACTTGTGTATGTATTATTTCATATTTACCACATTTCAGTTTATTTCCATTAATCAAAATGATTTAAAAAATGATAAAACTGTGGAAATGTGAAAGGGTCGATAATGCATCATTTCACTAACATTAGCTAGCTGTATTTCTACTTAATTGGAAGTAAGTAGTTGTAGTGAGAATGGTGAGTATTTTTGCTTGTTCAGTCGAGACTGAGGTGATAGTCAGACTGATGCTACCAGCCAATGAGGAGGAATGAAGAGCTACACAAACTTGAGGTTAAACTCTGACAGTTGGCTTGAGAGTCTGTCAGATTAGCTTCATTCACATAGTGAACCATTTCTACTCACAGCAGTTGCTGTGTTATTTGCCTCCTAAACTTTACTTGTGCTGATATTTCAAGCTGTTTCTTTGATCCCACTACAGTTCACAGCTCACACCACAATTCACACAGTATACAATATATGCAATATACAATAATTTACACAATAGACAGTAATTTACTGTAAACATGCAATCTTTTACAGTGAATCAGTGGCTGTTTCATATAATCATGGTCCAGTGGGCTGTTATTAGCAAGTGTAAAATGTCAGTCCAATTAAATGATACAGAGGTAGGATGTGTGAAAGGTCCTTGTTCAGGATTGCCTGGTTGTCCATATTTTTGCACTGTGAGAGGACCCGAGATGTAGTTGACATTAAATTTTGGACATTTGCCCAGTATGAGCACATACATCATGAGGTACTCGTACAGTGTGAACACTTTGTTTTGTGATTTCTGCCGTGGTGTTTAGAGATCGAGTCGTGCAGTGTGAGCAGTATTCACATCACTTATACAGTGCAATGCAGCATTTAACGCTTAATACAATAATCAGTACTGCTTTAATGAAAGTTATAAAGTACAAAGATGTTAGTTTAGTAGCTTTATACTGAAAGTGAAAATAAAGTGTCTAAAATTAGAAGCTAGGGATTGAGAGTCAGGGAATGAGAATACAACATTTCTGAAGTCAAAAACTGTTAATTTCTAACAAATCCACATTCATACCACAGCTCTGTTGAATTCTCAGCTCTGTTTGGTCAGAAGGTGTTGATTACTTTTCTTTAACAGTAGCTCTGACAGTAGTTCAGCTGCAAGGCAGATCAGGTTTCTATTAATTTGCTTATTGTAACAACTCAATCACAGGGACCTGTATGGTGGACTATCTACATAATCTAGGACATATTTTCTTTAAAAATATGAATAAATTTAAATAACACATTTTCTTTAAAAATGTGTTATTTAACAAATAAAAACATAATCTTTGATATGCTGACTTATTAAACAGGGAAGGAGTCTCCAGTGTCCACTCTTTATAGCTATATATAAACAGAAACTAACTTGTTTCATGGATGTTCCACAATGTATATGGAAATAAATGGTTAAAAATTATGACGGGTCATTAAATAATAAATTACAGATTATAATCAATTGAATTCTATTAAACCAATATCTGGTTCGTTTGGGAAGAGCAGTGTTACACGGCACGCGCCTTCTCAGGCAGATCCGCGGCCACCTGCACGGGCTTTTATACCGCGGCGCTCTCGCGCAGGTAATCAGTGTAAACGTGCAGCACCTGGTCACGCCTCTTCATAAGCCCTCCGACTGCCTCAGTGCGCGCGCGGACGCAGTTTTGTGCCAGACAGCAAAATGGCGTCGTGCTGCTCTGTTTAGCGAGTATTGCGGTTTATGCTGAGAAAAGCGAATACTGGGGTTCAGGGCTGGCTATGTTAAATATTAAGGAAAGATTTATTTCTTTCAAGCTCGGCCGAACGACAGGGCGTTTTTCTGTTATTTTCCTGCACTCTTGACAGTACCACACAAGTACTACGATGCTCAATCCTACTGAGTTAGCTCAGCGGCTAACACAACCGACCTGATTCGTGTGTCGTTTCAGAGGGAGCCGTTTTGCGGTCTGTCTCCGCACTCGGTTCCACTCCACACCGTATACTGTCCTCTTGGACAAGTGGGCCCTGCACGACTCTGTTATACATCCTAGTGCCAAGCCCCGTAACGTACAGTATAGGATTTATCAGATAACATTCAATAAATAATACGTATAACAAAATAATACGTTGAAATAGAGATACTAACTCTGAATAATGACGTATATTGTTTCTTGTGATTCTGGGCAACAAATGAATTCGCTGTGTTGGATTATCAGAAAATGCATAACATTATCCCTGTTATTATTAATTGCTTCTTTGTGTTTTAATAGATTTACAACCTATTTGATATTTTGACAATATGGTAAGTGAAATTGTAGATGTATTTTCTGCTTTTATGTTTAAATTGTTGTAAGTAGACTAGCCTTCCTAAGCTGTAGTGTGGGCCCCGCACTTGTCAGACCAAATTTGCACCCCTATGCTACACTAAACCCTGTTTTCCTTCAATACATTATTTTACAGCTTCAGTAGTTTTAATGTTTGTTTTGTTGCAGCATATGTGGGGACCCAGTAACTTAATAACTGCAGCCACAGGTTGGTGTTTATTTCAGTTTTGGTTTTTCACTCGGGTATTTGAATTTGCTTTGCTGGATATTAATACATTTTCCCTTGCACTTGCATAGTTTCACATTTATTTATTTTATTTATTTATTTAAGGCAGAGTCAGCTATGCATTTCACACTTCACCCGTGGCTAAAACCACATGTCCATTATCATGTCCATTAAAGAAACACTACTTTGCAATCTGATTGCCATTGCTGAGAATTTTAGATGCAGGTCTAACAGCATAAGCCTGTAGTACTTGTATATATGCATGCTGTATGTACATATTCTTCTTTAAGCATCGAGTCAAGTCAACTCAAGTGGCTTTTTTGTCATTTCAATCATATACAGCTAGTTAGTGAACTGAAACAATGTTCCTCCAGGACCAAGGTGCTACATAAAACAGACACAGAACTGCTGGAGACTACATATATTTACATAAATACATTACAGTGCAAACATGTGCAGACAGCACAAGACAGTACAAAACTACAAAAACAAGACAATGGGCGCAGTGAGTTACAGTGCAGTGCTGACTAGTACACGGTTCTAGTAGAAAGTGAATCGGATGACTAGTGCAAAAGAGTAACAATTAAAGTTGCTGTAATTGTAAACATAAGGAGTAGCAGCAGGGTAGAGAGTATAAAGATTATATGCAATATATAATAAATATTTGTAGCAGCAGAAATTGAATAGAGATGTGCAAAAATTGCAAAGAGGATAGAGTGATGTTCAGTTGTGTGTTTTCAGTCCAGTCTCTGAGAGCTGAGGAGTCTGATGGCTTGTGGGAAGAAACTGTTGCACAGTCTGGCCGTGAGGGCCCGAGTGCTTCGGTACTGTTTGCCAGACAGCAGGAAGGTGAAGAGTTTGTGTGAGGGGTGCATGGGGTCATCCACAATGCTGGTGGCTTTGCGGATGCAGCGTGTGGTGTAAGTGTGTGTCTCCATCTGTGATGATCACTCATATTCCACATGCAGTAGGCCATCACACTGTAACACACTGCTGAACTTCAATTTCATGAGTAGAAACATTACTGAGAAGCACTGGCAAAGTAAATAATTCATCAGACACTCTGATGTGTTTAACATATTGTATGTTACAACAGCTTAGCTTCCCTAATGGAAAGTCCAAGATGTGAAGCGCAAAATATCCCGTAGGCTAAAAAGAATAATATCAGACAAATGTCCCTTATTTTGATTGAAACTTTGATGAATCAATAAATCTCACATGCCTGCCTACTATATAATTTTTTTTATTAGAACTTAAGAGCTTGACATCCATTTTTTCATTTGGCTCCTATAGTTCTCTCATTATAGGTCTGAGAATCAGGAGCAATGGATCAATGTTGTGGGCTGAAATGACACCTGAATGAATACAGAATGAGCACATTTTGGCTCTGTGCTGCACAGATTAACCTTCAGCAAAAATTAATTGCTTTTTCCAACAGTGGCAGGCAACGGAAGAACGAAAAGTGTATTAACTATAAAATGGAAATTAAAATAAAGATTAAATGGGTCCCAAAGGTTGGTTAATTATTTGTGGCTCTACATTTATTTCACAAGTACTGTTCCCTCCTGGAGTTTAAAATTAAACATCAAATGTTATGGCTTAATTTGCTTTTTTATCATTCCAAAAGTGGAAAAGTGGTTCATATCATTTGCTTCAGTGTCTGTAACCATATCATGTTTCTTAGGCAAATGACACATGATATTAAAATGATTCCTAGATTTTCCAGGAGTTTTTCCAGGATTGTTTGCGTTATTAATCACATATTGTAGTTTAAAGTGGTGTTAATGCTAACAATAAGGATCAATCACATTAATGTAACCCACTGGTCTTGCTTCATTAAAGGTTTGGATTTGATCGATTAGAGTAACTAAACTAACTTGTGTGTGTTTGCCATTTTGGCACTGTATGTGGCAGTCTGGCAAAACCAGACAAAAAAAAAAAAATCATATTTTGGCCAAAACACCTCAACTTTAAGAGAGATATTTCACCGAAATGATGTGAAAATGTTTACATGTCTTTTTCTAAATCTTGCTTAGGCTGTCTTCCTGTAAAGATCATGTTGGGTAAAGAGCCAGTTTAACAAGCACATTGGTAAAAACAGTTGGTCTGCCTTGCTAGCTAAGTGTGATTTCCTCACACAGAGAATGTCAGGCTTTGATCAAGTTGTTGGATAGCAACATGTCATAGCAAATTGGACATAAGTCTAATCAGTTCACTTTGTAATCACTTTGTAGCTGCTGTCAAAATATCTGCGATGCTCTTGCGCTGCAGCTGTAATGGAATCATTAAAATGCAATTTTCTCAATTTTCACTTTTGGGGATAACCAGGTTTTAAAATGCTAGAACTTTACTTGTGGTTGAGATACATGCAAAAGAGAAAATTTCTTCCTGGAAAACATTCATTTCATTCAGAACCATATGTAGTACCAAATTTCACAATGTGAGAGGTTTTCCCAGGCTACTATACATATGGTTCCATCTTGGTTACATATAAATAGGGGGTAGGTAAGGAATAACACACGAGGATCTGTGCTGTTACGAAAATAATGCAGGTCAGGGTGGTGAACTGGATTATTTTCATATAACAGCACAGTCTGCAGTGTGTTATTCCACTTATACCACAGCGATTTGCCAACGATTACCATTTTCAATTTATTAATGAATAAAACATTAGGCTTTTTCACTGTTTCTAGTTACATTTAATGTTATGGAACATCCCGTTAGTTCCTGTTATTGCTTATGTTACAGCAGATATAAACAGTTGTTCACTTACTAGCCTCTCTTTTTTTCTCTCTCTTAATTAAAAAAAAAAAAAAAAAACACAGCTTGTCAAGCTTGTCATGTTACTAAGAAACCAGGAAGCATAAAGTTCTCTGTCCTGAAGACTTTCCCATGTCCAGAAGTTTTTTTTTTAAATCCGTTTATATTTGGCCTTTGAATATATGGAGCATCCACCATACAAGTCCCTCTGAATGAGCTGTTTCTATAGGTATGATAATGTATTAGAACTAGAATTAATATACTTATGATTTATGTTATAGCCAGAACTTCTGTCAGAGCCATGATGTTGAAGAAAATTAATGCACACCTCCTGATTTGAGATTTCAGCTATGCTGTGATATAAAACCTTAAGTAATTATTTTCTCAATAGCATTTATTTTATGTTTTTATGAATGTGGTTTAGAAGTCTGGATTTTGAAGTCTAATGTTGTGGTTTATGCAATACAGTGCCAAGCCGTGTTTATGAAAAGAAGTAAAAGATAAAAGGATAGCTAAGGTTACAAAATATACCATGGTTTTAAAAGAAATAAAAAGCAAGGGCCACTTGTTTTTGCCTATTAACTTGCAGGCTAATCATCCCACAGGGTCAAACGTGTTGCTAAATCATTTCTCCCAACCACACACGAAATCCTTCTCATGCACATTCTTCTATACAAGGCTCCCAGTGTACAACTTAGCACTTAAAAATGTTATACAGTGAAGTTAAACAGTCATAAGCATAGAGAATCATCCAAGGCTTTGTACTTTAGAAAAGCAACTACGCAGCTAATGCTCCTACAAAATGTCATTTACTTTGACATTTTAAAGTATTCTGGAGGGTACTGCAATGCAGTAAGTAAAACGATCCTTATTTGGCCTATGCATTTTTCTTCCGATTTAGAGATTGCCAGTTCCCACCTAAGCTAAATCTTCCCTATTGCATGACTACGACAGATCTGGGAGAAACTCATGCTTCCAGACATCTTTTCAAACAGCTGAACATGCTTAGAGTAGTGTTAACTACCCTGTTCAGTAAACACAAGCTAACAGATGGCCTCAATTAACTTGTGAAACTCTGACAAATTCCAGAGGAAGGCTATACCTTCCCACCCAGAGCAGGGCCAATTGTGCTCACTTGGCTATGGATGGCTGTGGCATCATTGGGACCTGAACTTGCTGGGATTTAATTTTCTCTCAATAAGGTGAAGCCTTAGAGAGTTACACCACGGAAAGCCCCCTGTGCTTTTGTAGAGTGTACTGCAAGCCATTTGTTTTGTCAACCTAAGTTAAATGTTCAAGCCCAGCCTCATCAGGATCAGTGTCATAGAGCTCTGAAACAAGTTCTGAATAATGAAGCAATTCAGTGTTACGTTCTGCACGCAAGAGGGGTTCAACACAGCACATTTTTACTGATGTGTTCTCTGTGATATTTTTTTGTGATATCTAAATCAGAATTAAACCAGTTAGAGTTCTGCATATTGTCTACACCTCCAATTTTTTTTAATCTCTTTCTATTGTTCTTGAATAAGGTGCTCTACTGTACATCAGATGTTCACTTGCTCCCACAGTAAGTCAGTGTGTGATGTCTTATGGAAAGTGTCCTAACCTTTATTCTATAGAATCACTCTCAGATTACTTCCATATGTCCAGAGCTGATCAGAAGCTGTTCAATGTGAATGTTGATTTCATTAATGTTAATGGGATTTAATTTTACAAGGTTTGATTTTTAGGATCAGGATTAGCTCAGTTTGATGAACTAGCCAGCATTACAGTGTTTCCAGAATGGTCTGAGAATGAAGTTTTGTTTGCATTATCCTCATTGTATTTTTGTATATTTGCCTGTCACAGAGAGAGTTATGTTGGAGTGTGTGGTTGAAGACAAAATCCCCAGATGCATCAGTAAGGACAGGAAAGTTTTGTCCAATAATTTTTGCAGATCTTCGAATGATTACAGGGATAATTTCAGTTCGGTGACTAGGTTTTAATTAAACAAATGTTGGATCTTACTTCCAGGAAGTCCTCTGAATGTTTATAGAGCTTGCTGTTTCCACTATATATTCAATGTGACATCGTGAAGTATTAATAATACAGTGAATTTAAAAAAAAATCCTAAAATCAATCTTTTCCTTTTTTTTAGAATTAGGGTAGAGTATTCTTCCAGCAGTACTAGGAGCACCATGGTCAGGACTATTAGACTGTTAGTTGAGAAATACAGTTGTGAAAAATGAGAGACCAACCTTTCTATCCATACTGGATAGAAGGTCAATTTCATCTTCCCTATATATACCCTATTTGAGGCAACAAAACTGAATATCAAAAATTAAGGGGAAAAAACAAGGAAAATAAAACAGAAATAAGCAGAATGACCTATGTGTCCCCACTACTATACATTCCCTTATTCTTTTGATTGTGGAAACGGAGTTCATATGCATAAGTGCTACACAGTTGTTGGAGGGAAAAATTCACCTCCAGTGATACATTGCTCTTTAGCCAGCTGTCAACAGCTGGTACTTGTATGCTAGGATAAATAATAGGTGGAAAAATCCCTAGTGTTCTGGAAACTAAACAAAAAAAAGCTTTGGATAGGAAGCTGCTAAACAAAAGAAGCTTTGGAGAAGGATCTGTTATGGTTACCACTTAGGTAAATTTAGGATGCCAACATAACAACCAGGCATGGAGCAGATGATGTAAATTATATTACTCATGCGACACAAGGGTTTTTACAAAGAGAAATCTCACATCTGAATTTAAAAATAACAGTTGTGACTGTTGGGCTTTGTTTACTTAACATGATTGTATGTTTCTTTACAGTTCTATTTTTGATCGTAACTCTTTGGAGGCGGTCGTTTGTTAATTAGCATTTGCTGATTATCAGTGGAAAAGACTAGAGTGTATTCGTTTTAGCCAGTGGTGGAACTTTGTCAAAATGGGCCTCCGCGCAATCATTACATTTTGGCCCCAATTATGCTGCCTTTCCAAATACAGTATTTGCATGCATATCCTCCACACCCTTAGTATTTCATAAACAGCCGGGGCTGAACTGGTAGCCCTGTTATGGCCAGCAGCAACCTACTGTCTACACCTGCTTAACATAACCTAACATTATCATAGCAAAGCAGAAAACAAACATGGGCACTAAGCAATAAGTCATTCACAAAGCAGATGACATTAGCACCCACTGCACTATTTTAGCAGTGCATTGCTATATGCAAATACAACTTTGCCCTGTCCAACACTTTCTTTTCACCATTGCGCTTCTTTGTAGGTTTACAAAAGGTAGTCTGAGACTTTTCGCAGTAAGCTGGTGGCTGCTGCACTGTTAGAACTGAATAACTCTGAACAAAGGAAAGCTATGAAATTAACTTCTAAATAAACTTCAGGAAATTAGACATATCCTATTGAATATATTGTACATTTTCCAGACCTTCTAGATCACTACTGGAATGCATTAACAACATAAAGTTAATGTATTATGTGTAATAGAATAGTGTATTGTAGCTATGAAGTTGATTTACTTTCATTCTCTACATCTAAAAGGTAGAATGAACTAGCTAGAATGGCTAAATGGAGTAATTTAACCATTGGATTACATTACATTACATTATTGTACTGTATTAGTTACTGTATTGTTTTAGTAGTTATTGTACTGTCTTGTGCTGTTTACACACATTTGCATGTGCACTTTATGTAGTAATGTGTAGTCTCTTGTAGTTCTGTGTTTTATGTAGCACCGTGGTCCTGGAGGAATGTTGTTTCGTTTCACTGTGTACTAACTAGCTGTATATGGTTGAAATCACAATAAAGCCACTTGACTTGATTTAACTTGACATCTGGGTCGTTGGTCCTGGTTCCAGTGTATAAAGGTCTGAACTGTGGTAGTTCCGCCCCTGCTTTTAGCTCTTCAGCAGCAATACAAGAACTAAATATCTACCAACCAGAAGGTGGAAGAAGGACCAGAAGAAGGTGCAAGGTAGTTGCAGGAAGAACAGAGGGAGCAGCCACTAATCACAAAAGCCAGATTAAGTGCTAGTATACATGAGGCATATAAGCAATCAGTCAAGGTACAGTCAACATATTCACAGTACACAATAATAACCACTAATCAATGGTCAGTGCAGTAGTAGGGAAATGTCATGGTAAAAAAGAAAGCCTGGATAGACCCACATACACAGACTCAGCATGAGAGCAAGGACTGCTGCAGTTTTGGTTATTTAGTCAGTTATTGAGTTGCATGTTTGTAAATCTGTTGACACTCTCTGTTTGCAGTGTAATGAATAATGTAATGAATATCCTATGCTGAACAGTTTCTTCTAGAAGCCTGATGATCCAGTGCATACTTCTCACTATCTGAGATGGAGTCTGTGGTGAAGAAGCATGGGGCTGCTGGGCCCATACGTCCTCCTGATGGTGGATACGGCTGGTTCATTGTGCAATCTGCCTTTCTTGTGTTTGGGCTGATATGATAAAGTCTTTTGAGTCATTTTACATGGAAATTTACCACCAACTACAGCAGCAGGCAGCTAATGGATTACATCCATCTCTGTAGCAACTGTACACATCGGAGGTATGCTTTAGTCATTCAACCATATCAGAATTCGTTAGGGAATAAACCAGAGAGAAAGAATGTTTGTGTGGTGCTGGATTGTGGGTGAGAATGTGTGTAAATCACGCACATTAAGTCAGTCTTAATTTAGTCGTGTCTATACTTAGGTCTGCTCTCTTGAGCTAAAAACATTCAAGCTGATGTTTCTTAAATGAATGCTGTGATTCTGATGTGTCCAGAGAAACTGCACGTTTGCATTTTCATGAGAACACCTGTGTCTTTTACCACCAGAGGGCAGCTGCTGATTAAAATTCTCACCCAACTTAGCATGAATCTCTTGTGGCCTTGCAGAGACTGATTAGTATTTCATAAGAGCAAACTCCACAAATGTCAAGACGTGCTTCTGTACAAACCTTTCATCACATGCCATCTTGACAATCTGTGAACTACAGTGTGATTTGTGCACTAAGCATCACTTGTAATCTCTTGACATTTGTGGAAGTCATGTTCCTCAGAAGTAACGTCAAACAAAGTTCAGCTGATCAAAGTGCAGCAAAGCAAAAGTCTATAAATAAGAAATGATTTCTCATATTCCTTCCCCTGCGCTCCGTATATTTGATTTTATGTTCTGTCAGTCTTTTGTAGCTTCTTGGGGTACAGTATTTCAATTCAATTTTACTTGTATAGCACTTATAACAATAGACGTTTGCACAAAGCACCATTACAGAAATCAGGATGTAGATTTAGATTCAGAATGGGCAAGCTAATGGCAACAGTGGCAAGCAAAAACCCCCTGAGACAACATGAGGAAGAAAGACTCCAAAGGGAACCCATCCTCTTCTGGGTGACACCGGATAGTGGAATTATAAATCATTATTTGTCTATAAATACACCGTAAAATCAGTCAGTATTAAGTGTGTTGAAAGGATGTTCAGTAGGATCATATTGTGAATAAGAGTGCTTGGATGAGCACAGGACAGTCTTTATGATAGGAAAGGTGTTTCCTGTGTTTCTGATTCAGCTCCAGTTGGCTCTGCATTCGGCGCATGTCATGCTGGGAGGACTGCTGAGCAGTGTGAGCATGGTGGCTGGACCATACACTTAAAATCTGTTCCAGTTTTACATCACTATGGGCTTTCTGACAGGTAAAAGGACTGCCACTGAGAAACATCTCACTATCTGACTTATCTCTCTTTTTCTCTCCTTAGGCCTGCTATTTACTTTTGCGTTATTGAATTTCTTCACTTTGACATTCAGAGTGCCGGGCAGAAATCACCCCTGCCGCAAGCCTGTGTAATGTTTTGTTTTAATTAAATAGTCACATTGGCGTGGTTCATTCTTAACTCCACTCACCAGACCAAAAAGTGTTGGTTGAAGAAATACTACAATGTACAAGCGTTCTTTCTAGTGACATGCACCTACTCTCCCTGTTCACTCATGATGGTACAGCTGACACCACACTGATAGAGTAGATATCAGCAGCAGTGAATAAGCCCATAGAGAGGAGAGAATGGATCTGGTAGTGTGGTGTGCAGCTAATAATTCAACCAGGGAGGTCACGACTAATTTCCAAGAGCATGAAAGGTGTCAATGGAATTGATGCAGAAACATGAAATTCCTGGGTACCTGCATCACCAGTGACCTGAACTGATTCAGTATGGTCCATTACATACAACAATATAATAATAAAAAAAGCTGAACAATGATAAATAATAACAAAACAAAAAAAAAAAAAAGCTGAACAATGACTACACTCTGCTGTCTGATAAATTCAGAATGGGAGCCCTAGTCCTCAACTATACATAGCCTTCAGTGGCATCATCATATGGTAGGGCTACCACTTTAAAGCTCTTCAGAGCATAGAGAATATTGCCCAGATCTTTACAGACAGCAAATTTCCTCTATACACAACATTTTCAACAAATGCTGCACACAGAATTATTAAAGTTCTCAGTCATCCTTCCCACTCTTTCTTTGATGTTAGAGATATAATAGCATCTCCATGCACTAAAAGAGTTTCTTTTTACTGCCTATATAGAACTTTCATGATTAATATTGCAGAGGAATTTTTGAACCACTTGCTTTTTCACTATGCACTTTAGTGTTGGCCAGGCTGGGGCTGGGGGAAGTGGGAATTAGTGTTTTGCTTCGCTTACCAGCCTTTCTTATATCATTAATGGCTTCTGTGTACCTCTATCGCAGGTAACATATTTGTTATTCATATATGACATGATTTCGATTCATATTTATGAATCGAAATCATGTCATATCATGTGAAAGGCTGTGGTTTACACCCCTACTATGCACTTTTGCTGTATAAAAGTATTAGTGTTTATGCACTTTAGATGTGTATACGTCTTTCTTTATTTCTATATTAAGTAAATTCTATATTATCTCTGTCTGTTACTGCTGCTTTGAAGCTTCCTTCCTGAATAATGGCAATGTATTGTATCTGTTGCCCATTTATGACAGCTATGACCCCAAACTTAAACTGTCTTTTTCTCTGATACAGTGCCTGCTTTACTCAGTTCTCTACAGGTTTTAGCTATGCTCTGACCTGGACCCCCACTGTAACCATGCTGGGCTGCTATTTTGAGAAGCAGCGGCCTGTTGCCAAAGCTCTCTCCAGCGCAGGTGAATGAATCGTCACTTTCCTCTTCACAACTTTCTTCCAATTCCTGGTAGACAATTATTCCTGGAGGGGTGCCATGCTAGTGTTGGGAGCTGTGCAGCTGCACCTGTGTGTATGTAGCAGAGTGTGGAGGCCACTCACTGTCGTCTCTGATGAGCTTTCAACACATCCAAGTAGACTCAAGCTACAGTTCCTCTCCCAAATACACCATGAACCACAGGAGGCTCCTGATCAGAGTCCTGACTCACGAACAAAATCCAGCAGTAAACCAGAAGCCCTAAGGAGCAAGATTCAACACTACGTGGACTACACATTAATTGCCAACCCTCGCTTCACGGTTTACTCAATGTTTGGTTTGTTTGCAGCGCTCGGATTCTTTGCTCCTGCTCTCTTCCTTGTATGTTATGCACACACACACATACATTATATATATATATATATATATATATATATATATATATATATATATATATATATATATATATAAACTGACATTTTTTTTATTTTGTCTAATCAAGGGCAGTCTATTGAAGTGCAGTCATGACTGTAATAGCAGCAGTATTGCCTTCAAAGCTTCTCACTGAATAAAAATACTGCTCAGCTTATCAGGATTTAAACTATGCTCAATATGACTTAGAATGCAGAAAGAAAAGCGCCTTTACCCAGAGTCAGTCAAATACCATTTCTCCCTCTCCCTCTCTGACATGGCTGTGTTAATTTCATGCATTATTGGTTACCGGATAAATGGTCTTTCTTATCCTTTGTCATAGCTGTTCCTAACACAAATTTATGGCTTGTTTTATAGAGTGTAACGCTCCCCAAGTCCTCTGTATGCAATATGTGCCCTCACTAGCAAAACAATATTCTGACAATATATCACAAGAGCATGACAATGGCACCAAATCAATCAAAGTGGTAGCGAGAAATAGCACTGCATGCTGTGGCAGCAATCATTTGTGGCAAAGCTTTGTGCCTGCTAAACAGTGCTAAACTTGTGTAATTTAAAAAAAAAAAAAGAATTCCACGCTAAAAGCATTTGCACTCTTCTGAAATGATCTGTGCAGTTATGCAGGAAATTAGTTTGTCTAGATGCTAACATTAATCCACTCATTGACTCTCAGGCTGTCATTTTGAATATAAAAATCTTGTCAATACATTATGAAATATACACATTCAAATAAACTTCTGTATAGCTTGCTAAGATTAAACAAGAATCAGAAAGCCAGTGACTTTATGCAAGCTGTGCACTAATGCTCTCAAATTAGCATTCAGCGTGAAGCTGCACATACCGTGCAGCAAGGAAAAGTGTGCTAAATTAGGATCCAGTGTGCATGCTAATCTCTTTATTGTGATTTTACTCTTTAGCTGGTTTAATGCACAATGAATTTTGAACACTGCTTGAATGATACATTAAAAATGTCACCTCTCTGTATCCAGGAGTCTTCATAGACAAAAGTGGCAGCTATAGTACAAGCTTTCTGATGGCAGGCAGTGCTCTTATAATCTCTGCACTCTTCCTGCTCTTGCTGTATCAGATCACCAGGATGCCATGTGGCACAAAAAATACGAAAAACCTTCCTCAGCTAAGAGAGAATTTAAAAAACAAGAAGGAATGCTTGGAGTCAAATGGTAATGTAGGAAGTACTGATTTCAATTTTTGCAGTATACTGTGACTGACTGTAATTACTACTGTAATTATGACTGTGAATTAATATGACATGTGCATCAGCCTCACTGTGTGTGATGGTGTCCCTATGAGAGTTCCCTGAAGGAAGTTAAGTAGCAATTTGACTTGTGTCACTTGTTATACACTCACAGAACACTTTATTAAGAACACTATACTAATATTGAGTAGGGCCTCCCTTTGCTCTCAGAACAGCCTCAATTCTTCATGGCATGGATTCCACAAGATGTTGGAAACATTCCAGAATTTCAGATTCTGGTCCTTGTTGACATGATCATTTGTGTGCTTTAATGCCGTGAATTTCCCGCTCTAGTATACCCCAAATGTGTTCTATTGGATTCAGATCCAGTAACTGGGAAGGCCATTGGAGAACACTGAACTCATTGTCGTGTTCATGAGATGACTTTTGCTTTGTGAGAGGGTACATTATCGTGCTGGAAGTAGCCATTAGAAGATGGGGAAATTGTGGTCATGAATGGATGCACATGGTCAGCAGCAATACTCAAATAGGCTGTGGCATTCAAGCCATGACTGATTAGTATTAAAGGGTCCAAGAAAGCAAGAAAACATTCCCGACATCATTACACCACCTCCACCAGCCAGGAGCGTTGACACAAGGCAGGTTGGGTTCATGGATTCATGCTGCTGGCGCCAAATTCTGACCCTACCATCTGTGTGCCTCAGATGAAATCGAGATTCATCAGACCAGGCTACATTTCTCCAGTCTTCAAATGTCCAGTTTTGGTGAGCTTGTGCCCACTGCAGCCTCAGCTTTCTGTTCTTGGGTGACAGAAATTGAACCTAACGTGCTCTTCTGTTGTTGTAGCCCATCCGTCTCAAGGTTCAAAACGTTGTGCATTCTGAGATGCTTTACTGCTCACCACAATTGTACAGAGCGGTTATCTGAGTTACTGTAGCCTTTTTGTCAGCTTGAACCAGTCTGGCTATTTTGCCAGCATCTGACCACATGCTGCAAAATGCCCACTGTTCAATTAACACCTATAGCGTTTATACAAATGAACACAAAACTGAGGTGTTAATTAAACACAGTAAGAATTTAATCGATGGAGGAGGTGATAATTCAGCAATGAGGAAGTGGAAACAAACAGTGTTCTACCATTTTATAGCCTTAGAAAAAAAGTGATTAAAGGTATCTTTGGATAGTTAAGTTCTTCTACATTTACATTTAAAGCACATTAATACTTTTTTCTCCAGAGCGTATCCTAGAGTACAGTGTCTATAAATACTATCAAGCTAAATCCCTGTTAGAGAGGAGTTGATACAGCAACAAAACACACAAGTCATTTTTAAGTGCTCATTTAAGTGCTAAAGAGGTCCTACTTGAAACCCTCTCTGACAGAATAGAGTAACCTTCTGCTGGAAAATACGGAACATTAACTGTTTTTCAGTTGTCCATTTTGCAGTCATATAATCTGCATAAGAATTGAAACTTGTGTGTTAAAACTATAACTTAAAAGTCTTACTGTGTGCAGTAAGACATGATTTCTTTTTTTTTTTCAGAGCCTGGTATTTGGAAAGGTATCCTTGGTACATTCTCAATTTAAGATCATATTCAATAAAACAAAAAATCTTGGTCTTTCTCTCTAAATGTCTGGCTTTGAGAGCATCCAAGGTTTCAATCTAGAACCCTTTTAACTGATAAAAAACCTTTGACTATACAATGAACCTTTAAAGAACTCCTCAAACTGAAGAATCCTTTAGTTTTTCTAAGAGTGCACAAAACCTCAAACTGTTTGAGTTTTGATTCATTTGCAGTAAGGATTGGGGCAGGTAGAGTTTTAGGCACGAATCCTCTTTAGGAGGAGGAATGCTCTTTCTGATTGCCCTCTAGTGCTGATCTAGGGGTAAGCACTCAGTAGCTTTCTGTACTGAAATCAAACTAGTGCTGCTACTTCCATTAACTGTATCTAACCTGTGCTGGTTACAGTGAGCATGGAGTAATCGTTTATAACAATTTTCCTAAAGATAAATGGTCTCAATAATCGAATTATGTAAAATGTTTTTTCGAGGCCTGACGCTAATGCACTCTGTACTAAGTGCTATTTCTCAGACACATAAGCCACACATGTTTCTTGTTTATTCTGTGTTATGAAAGAGGATTCAGCCTCTCAAAGCAAAGTCATTTGTACAGGATATCAAAGCATACTTTTGAAGCTAAGTCTATAAGAGAATATCTTTTCCCAACATCTGATGGTTTGTGGGTTTTTTCGTGGTCTTCACAGATAAGTGACTTTTAAACTGGAAAATATCTGCAGGCTTACGATAGAAATCTTACTCCTGGAATAATATAAATAGGTTCGGCTTCATCACCTCTATAAATCTTGGAACATAAATGATGCACTGAGGCTTGGCTTTAGTAAGCAGATTTACAAACAAAAGTCCTGCAGTCGCCAAACAAATATATTTTCCATGCCTCTCTCTCTCTCTCTCTCTCTCTCTCTCTCTCTCTCTCTCTCTCTCTCAAACACACATGCATCCACTCACATTATACAGCAGAAACATTGATCCAGTCTCACTCTTTTGTATATTACATCAGGAGTTCTCAAGCCTTTTAGAGCCAGCGAACGCTTTAACTGTAAAATACATCTCACAGATTTATTTTATGAATATATTCCAAATATTTCCAAATATATTAGGCACATAGTTCAAATACTATTCTGGTAATATTATATATAAAGTAATATTATAGTAAAGTACTTGTACAGTAACATTATGACTATTTATCAGAGCCTGAGAGCCTTTAATCTTCCACCAACAGAACACATTAGCTCCAAGCTGAAATTATTTTTAGGCTGACTTGTTTTTTTGAGTTACTGAGGTCTGGATTAAACCCATGCAAATTCAAGTGACCAGTCAAAAAGGCTAATATCTATATGAATCCAATAATAAATATATCTTTGGTAAATAACTTTGGTAATTGTGGATTGTGATTTACTGTAACAAAATAAAAAATCGTGGACCCTCTGCTATGCTTCATGAACCCCACATTGGCCTTTCATTTAGTGTCTCAGTTTATTGTTCAGTTATTCATCTCAAAGCATATTAATCAGTAACTACTAGGAATTACTCAGTAACTACACAGAAACCAAACACAAAGATGTGAGTTAGAGTATGAAACGTAAGTCTGGATTCTCTAATAAGTCCTGAGAGTTTTAGGGGTTGAGTGTCATTATTAAGTTCGCTTGTGGGTGTGGAGTCACCTGCTGAATGATGATACAGCTCCCCAGGTATCAATAACATGTTAGATCTCCCCTTAAAGGGGATTTTTTGACAGAAGCAATAAAGATGCACAGTCTCTCTCTGTCTCTCTCTTTCTATCTCTCTCTCTCTCACACACACACACACACACCACTTAGAGAAGGAGGAGTACCCTCCTATTATCAGATAAAATGCGAAAAACAAGATCAAACAAAATTGCCCCCACATTTCCGTCCTCACATCTAAAGATCCTGTTCCGGGGGGAAAAAAACAAAAAGCTTTTAGTCCTTTGAACCGTTTAGCCTTCAATCAACCCTTTGCTTCTTGGCCTCTTACCTGCGGTTTGTGACTCTAAACAAATTAAATGTGCTTTCACATTGCCATATGTAAATGAGAAGTCATTCTTAAGCTAGTTTGATTATTGATATCTAATCTTACACACCAAAGTCGAGATCTAAGTTAACAGTGTCATGTTTCTCTCATGTTGCCATACACAACATGACAGTGCCTAGAAGCTTCCTAACAAAATCATTTCTCATGTCAAAGCAGATGTGGTTGTTTAGTTCTGTCTTTTTTGCCATCCAAGGAACTGAGAAACAGTTTGACACGCAAGGCGTGCAGTGCCGCCTGAATGTATCCTGAGCCACTTTTTTCTGATGAACTTGCACGGACTCTGACCCCTTTGAAGTTCCTAATTGGAACCAGTTGATTGAGCACAGCTAAATGGCTCCATAGGATCCTCACTGCATATGCCAGTCTTAAACTCTCTCCTTTAAGCCTGGCCCCCTAAATATGACCCCAAGGGTGGACTCCCTGCCAGCTTGGCCCCATGGAAGCAGCCAAATGTTTTCTGTGTGACCTCGCTCACATGGGTCATGGTGTGGAATTCATCTTGGCCATAATTCAAAGAGTGTGAACTGAGAGTGTGTGGGTGAGGGATTAAGTGATAGAATACAGTAATAGTGCTGTAGCTTAGAGTAAAACGATCAACAGGAGAGGCTTCGCTGATAACCACTGGAAGGTCAAATAACGAAGGACACCATCAGACCACCAGGATGGAGAGAAAATCAGAAATAGGAACCCTGCTGAGCAAAAGAGTGAAGTTAAAAATGAAAGAAAAAATCAATTCCAAGAGAAGGGAAGTCTCAGCAGGGTACATTCTCTTTATCTCTTCCCTTTCTTTCTATTTTTTTAACTCTTCTCTCTGCACCTGAGGTAGCTAGGTGGCGCTGATTAGAGCAGATGAAGGAATATTGCCTAATTCGGAATGATAGGGACAGCTGTAGGAGGTTAGGATAATGAGCTCTTAGTGGGACACAGACTCACAGGCCTGGGCTGCTGTAAAGCTAAACTGCATTTCAAACACTTTTCTCAGGCTAAATGGACAAAACCTAAACAAATGAAGACTGTTAGGGGTATGTCACATTATTTCAGTGCTACTTTCATGGAACAAAATGTACAGTACTGTGCAACAATCTATATGCTCTATATAACAAATCTATATATTATTTGTATATTATATTATTTCATTATTCTGAAAGCATCTTAGCTTTACACTTTATAGAATTTCTTTACGTAAACAGCCTTATATAGACTATTCTTCTACACGGGAGATCCCATGATTGGGGTGCCATTCATGTCCCACTAATATTACAAATGATTTTAAGTAAGGTAAAGGTAAAAGACATTTTAAATATAGGCATTTGCATATTTAAGATACTGTATATTTAAGATATATAATGTAAAACAATAATAAAACCTACAGTATATGGCCAAAGGTTTGTGGACACCTAACCATCACACCAATGTGTGCTTGCTGAGCATCCCATTCCAGACCCCTGTTCTGTTATAATAACCTCCACTCTTTTGGGAAGGCTTTCCTCTAGATTTTGAAGCATTAGCACAAGAGCATTAGTGAGGTCAGGCACTGATGTCGGGTGAGGAGGCCTGAGGCACAGTCAGCATTCCGGTTTATCCCAAAGGTATTCAGTGGGGTTGAGCTCAGGGATCTGTGCAGGCCACTCGAGTTCTTCTACTCCAACTTTGGCAAACCATGTCTTCATGGACTCCACCTTTGTGCACAGGGGCATTGCCAAGGTGGAACAAGTTCGGACTCCTGAAGGGAAATTGTAAAACTACAGCATACAAAGGCATCCTATACAATTGTGTGCTTCCATCTTTGTGGCAACAGTTTGGGGAAGAACCACATATAGGTGTGATGGTCTGGTGTCCACAAACTTTTGGCCATGATATACTGTATCTACAGCACCTTCTCCTTGAAATAAAATAATTAAAATACTTCAAAAATCTTATTATTAATGCGTGAATCCACTTAGCATCTCGTACATCTCGTTTGCTGAAGATCATGAGAAGAAGAAAAGTAAGTACTCTCATTGTTCTTTTTTCTTTATTTTCAATGATATTGTGATGTGAACTGATGAGACCACTTTGAAAAGACAGCACTGTTACCCAAATTGTAAATTGAAAGATAATTATTAATAAAAAGAAATGAATCATTAGAATGTCCTTAATGTCCTTATGCCATTAACATGGATGCTAGTTGTGTATTTGCTAATTGTACACTAAAAATGCAACCCTGTTACTTTCAAACTGGTTACTCATTTAAGAGCAAATTGTCAGTAAAGAAACATTGTAAAATATATATTTTAACACATTTTCAAATGTTTAAATGCATGTTTTCTTAGATTCATTATTGAGAGTAATTTTAAAAAGTTTCATAGTTTTTAATAGTTGTCAAATCATTTAGCCCCAATTGCTAAGTCAGTGGTATATTTAGAGTTCAGACGTAATATAAACGTTCATAAACGTAGAAATCCTTTGCATTTCACATACACACCTGCCAGGATTCATAGAACTTACACCAGTAATGCCTACACGCTGCAGATATTTATTTCAAAATGACCCACAGACAGTGAAATGAATGAAGGATAAACGAGAGACTCTGATGGGCATGCAGCATTTTTTCCATTATCATCAGAACATCCTCACTCACAGATTTATCTCTCTCTAAAGAAAGCTGAATGGCGCCGGGCCTTTTGTTTCCTTTATCAAGGTGTAGATCATGAAGCTTATTCGCACACGTGAGGCAGATAAACTCGCAGGTTTAAACAAATGCACTCGAGCTGAGGGCAATCACTTACTGTCCTGCACTGCATTCTGCTACACGTCTGCAAACCTGTGGTGTAGAAATCAGTTAGCAATGAAGCCATCTTACAAGAATAGCACATACTGTATGCTGTCGCAATTTTTCAGTGTGTTAAAAACAACTGTAAAGATAATACGTTAAATATGAAGTGATATATCAGATGTTGACTACTGTAAAGAAATAATGTAACATTTTAATTAAAATATTAATTTGTGGCTTCAATATGTTATTTTGTCACCAAATCTTATAAAAAAAAAAAATCACCATTCCACCTCAGCACATTTAACATACAAGCAGCAGTAAAACTTTATAGTAAAGTAGCCTATATAAGGCTGCTTACTTTGTATTTTCTGCTGCACATGTAAAGAAATTCTATAAAGTGTAAAGCAAAGATGCTTCCAAAAATAATAAAATGATATAACACTCTAAAAATAATATATATTTTTACATAATATATATTTATACAGGGGGCATGGTGGCTTAGTTGTTAGCACTGTTGCCTTGCACCAGTTTCCTGCCTCCACCCTGTGTGCACGGAGCTTGCGTGTTCTCCCCGTGCTTCGGTGGTTTCCTCCGGGTACTCCGGTTTCCTCCCCTAGTCCAAAGACATGCATTGTAGGCTGATTGGCATTTCTGAATTGTCTGTAGTGTGTCAGTGTGTGTGTGTGATTGTGCCCTGCAATGGGTTGGCACCCTGTCCAAGGTGTCCCCCACCGTGTGCCCCAAGTCCTCTGAAATAGGCTCTAGGTTACCTGGTGACCCTGTGTAGGATAAGCAGTACAGAGAACGGATGGGTGGATGGATGGATGGATGGATGGATATATTTACACACATGCTCCTTCCCACACAGATGCTCTGGAATGAGAAAATGGTTTATAGAAGCACTATCACTTAACCATTCAAGCCACCAATTACATTCATATGTCTAACATTTCATGCCAACTCTTATGGTCATATGGTTCACTTCTGTTCAGCAGATGTTGCTGACTGTTCAGAGCAGAAAAAGGGTGTGTTGGAATTCAGAGAAAACCATTGAGCCTTCACATCTCCATATTCAGACCCAACACATCAATTCAACACATCAATGCTAATGGGTTTGTATTCATAATCATCATCATGTTGAGTAAAAGGCTGACCTGACCATCTGGTTGAGTCCAGCTAGAGCACCAGCATGTTGGGAACATGGGAATGCTGCAGAACTTCTCTGAAAGCAGAGACACACCCATTCTTCTGAGAAAACTACCTCTGTTCAAAGACATTTTTGTCTCTCTCTCTCTCTCTGTGTTTGTTCATTATTAACAATACTAATCATTACTAATCAATACCACAACATGAATAATGAGAGGGCTTAATTTGTTTGGTTTGTGTGCACATTTTTTTTCATTCTTTCTAGTAACAAATTCAAATAACCACATGCAACAAAAGTACATATTCCCTATGTGTGTACAAACAAGTTTGCTTCTTGAGCCCTTTTTTTGTATGTGCAATGCGAGATATTTTTAACTTAGCCCTTTTTACCTTTAAAAAGAAGTCTGTGTTTAGGAACGCAATTACAAACATGTCGTTTTGCCATCTGCTAATGCTAATTAAAGCAAAATCGAATTGATCTGTCTTCTCTGATCATTGCTGGAAAGGGTATTGTTATTAACCATGCTGTGCAATTTGATTGAAATGCATGCAGTGACATTTTTCATCCACTGAGCTGTTCATATTGAAAAGGCATGCTCATGGTAGAGCTTCCTCACTGTGAGAGTAATACACATCTCCTGTCAGCTCCCTTCTTGCATCCTCACTTTTTTTTCCTTTCGAAATCTCACTTATCTCTAGGATTGGCCATGTCTCTCTGCAGTAAAATGGATAATGACAGTGATTTGAGCTGTCTTTTTTTTCAACACTTTCAAAGTGTTTCATAGGGAGTGAGGCACAGAGGGGGGTGCCCTACTTTAAGACTGAACATTTATGTTCAAAGCCAAGTGGCCCCTTTTCTGTAGTTTAACACACATCATGCTTACCCCATGTAAAAATTTATGAGATTTACACTGACATTAGAGATAATTCACTGTAACTAACGAATGCATTCTTTAAACACTCAGATTCTCTGGCTTTAGCAGATGGAGAAGCTCCAAAATGTAAACTTTTTTCCTCACCATATTCTTGTATCTCATAATGCTGGTTTTTATCCTCTATTTCTCTCTCTCTCTCTCCCTCTCTCTCTCTCTCGCTACATGAAAGAACCATGTGCTTGCCATATCAGCAGATATGCTTAACCCCCTCCTCAAAATATCCAACACACAAGCAGTTCCCTCATTCTTCCCTCTCTTTTCTCCACTCCTCTTACTTTCCTTCCCTTTTTTCTCCCCACCCCACACTGCTTCTCCTCTCACCTTCCCTCTAGTTTGTTCTCCCAGATGTAAAGCACTCTTCCGTACGAGCAAGCTCGTGTAAGTGCACAAGGACAGAGACCAGCACTGGTGTACAGGCTGTGGGGCAACCACAAGGAAATACACGCATTCACTCACACGCTCACTTACACACAAACTCCAAAAGGAAACCGCAGTGTAAACACACAAAGACAAAAGAAAATTGTCAAGAGTCTAGACAGCAGGACGAAACTTCAAAGCGTGGGAGTCGAGAGGAGAGCGAGAAGAGGAGAGAGGCAAGAAAAGAGAGGAGCGAGTGAAGGAGAAGAGCCATGGCAGCCACTCAGATCCCAAGCCGGCTAGCTCTGCTTGTCTGTCTGCTGCTGCTCGTCACCGGCACAGAGAGCAAATGCAGACTCAGGAGGAGAGGACTCAGCCAGAAGGTCAGGGTCAAATATTTATTCATTTTATGCATATCTATAGACACAGTCAACTCTGTAATTATTGGCTCATGGAAATGAGCAAAATGTATCTATAAAATCAATGTGAGATATTTTAAGATTAAACATATGTATCATTTTATTTTAAGAAATTTTTAGTTGTTGTTTTTGTTAATATTCTTAGGGCTGTTAACTTTCTTGAGGTTTTCTGGAGTAAAACTTTTTTTAATTAAGGAACTTGGTTTCAAAATTATTGAAACACAATTAAGGTGTTGTGAAACGTCCCTTGGAGAGAACACTAGAGCTAAGCTTCTTTCTCTACTGTCTAAAGTTGCAGACACTTGGTCCACTCTTCCGTAAAGAACATCTTTATGCAAGTTCTTCGATATTCTCAGGTTTGTGCATGTGGACTTCATGCACATCAAATCTGGAAACTAAAGCGGCCATTGCAAAACACTGATTGTGTGTTTGACCATTTCCGTGTTGATGTGTCTCATCACCTTGTAGAAAGCTCTATCTGTGACCAAGTGGCTACCTTCTGGCAGAGGCAACAAGGTTTTGGCTTAAATTATCCTAATGCTTAGCAGAAATCATTTTAGCAGTCTCAATAATAATAGTCCCACAGAGGTTTTAAGAGAAAATAATATAACTTTAAATAAAGGAGTTCTTATGAGAATGCTGTTTGTTAAAGGAAATTGTTTCTCCAGTTTGAGTGGAAAATTTTAATCGTTGTAATATGTAATGTTTCCCTCATTTTCATGATGAGTGCCAATAGTTCTGGAGTGAACTGTACCTGTCGGTTCAATGGGCTCGGAACAGGAAGGCTGGAATAATTCACAAAAGCCTTTATGATAGATTCGATTGCCCTAGTTCCAGATGAATTCACAGAATATATAGAAGGTGTAAATGTGTCTGAGTGGTGTGTGTGTGTGTGTGTGTTCTCAGACTTTCAAAGTGGGAACTTTTGACATCTGCTTTTTAGCTCACGTGAGCACAGTTATAGCTAAAGAGGCACAGCGTTTGTGATGCTGCACAGCTCTATCATGCTGACACCCACACTTTTAACAAAGCCAGTAGAATTAGGACATGCACAGGCACCGGTACATTTATTCATTCTTCCCCTATAAAAACATCAGCTTTCCTTTCTGGCTTTTTATCTTTCCTTCTTTTTTCTTTCTGGCTCTTTACAAAAATTTTTCACATGAAATGATGAAGGAGGGCTGGACTATACAGCATGGTTATAAGTAGTTCTCTCTATCTTGTAACCCATAAAGCAGAAGCTAAGAAGGTGACCTTTCCTACAATGAAGTTTTTATTGCAAATAAGGCGGGCATTTGCGGATGTGCTTTACAAGCCAGCCACTGTTCTCTGTGTGGGCTTGATAGAGTCCAAGAAATTGTGTAGGCCACCTGGCCTCATTATATGCAGCAATATGCAGTGTGTGAACTGTTGAGTAAGAAATGCTAATGCCTTTTGGGACACACATGACCCAGCAAAAATTTCTGCATGCCTAAGCAAAAATATGCCACATTAACAGTACTGGATGTTCACCAAATTTCACATCCTGCAGTCAGTGAGGCTTAAACACTAAGCAAAAAGAACTGAAGGAAATAGCAACACCAAGCTGGCTGGATTGAGGGTCAAGCTGGAGTTCCTAATCTTTGTCTTTAGTGAAATTCTGGACTTGTCATGAAGATTCATTACATAGCTTCAACTATGTGCATTTTCTCATCAATCTTCCCACACTGGCATTCTTTAAAGTAGAGAGAGACTCCAGTAGAGGCGTGGCAGAAGGAGCAGGAGAAGTAGAACTAGCCGTCACGCTGCATGGCTTTTCTCATAGCATTTTGCAGGCCTGGGTAATAAATCAAGATGTGTCTGAGAACCATTCACAAGAAATATATACAGTAGGTATGTGGGGGAGGGTAAAAGAACAAGATGGTTGAAGGGATTCCTACTTATGGATCTACTGTATAATAAAAGAAACACTTGTTATTACTGTGATTTTGCGTGCTTTCTGTTTGACCCAAACAAGGAATTAGTGAATCATAGAGAAAAATGTTTTACTGCCAGTTCCATTGCATGCAATAGTGTTTATCCCGGGTTGATATTATAATCAGATACATGTTGTGCTCCTAATGCATGCCAGGGCATGTACAAGGATGTTAGACCTCCACAGCATCCATACACTCCTATTTATCTCACAGATCCAGACTGAGTTTGACAGCAACAAAAAAGAGCTAATATAGTGGGAAGATGTTTAGGGCAGATGCACACACAATGTCTGTCAGTTAGGGTTTTACCATGATGTTTTCCTGCTGCCCCAAACATAGACAGTGTAACCACATCATCTGTAGGCTGTGTTTACAGAAAGTTTCTCAGCAAGCAGAGAATCACAGAAGATTCAGTAAGTATTCCAGAAATTCTAAGAAAGTTAGACTGTTACGTTCCTGAAACTCTTTTTTTCTAGTTATGTAAAAAAAAATTAAATTTTGGATACTTAATAGTGTAAATGATTGTGCAACTAAAATGTTGCAGCAGTGTTGTAAGAACATTTCTAAACATCAAACAAAAAATCTTGACATTTATTCTTGGAACCAAAAGGTCCTAGAATTTTAATGTTCAGAAAATGTTCTGCTAATCTAAAATTGTTAGCGGGATGAGTGTGGAGTAGAAAATTATGATTAATAAGCTAACCAGTGGTGGGTAGAATATCCAAAAAAAAAAAACTGACTCTACTAAAAGTACTGTTAAAATAATACAAAGAATAAAGCAGGATCTATAGAAATGACTATTATAAGTAGTGCATTACTCATTATAGAAGATGAAATGTACATTTCAGAACAAGCAGCAATCATGATGATGATGGCAATGAGATCACAACCATTTAGTGTAAATGCATAGAAACAATTGCGCATTATGGCCAAAAGTATGCGGACACCTGACCATCACACCCATATGTGGTTCTTCCCCAAACTGCTGCCACAAAATTGGAAGTTTAGAATGTATCTGTATGCTGTAGCATTACAATTTCCCTTCACTGGAACTAAGAGGCCCAAACCTATTCCAGCATCACAATTCCCCGGTGCACAAAGCGAGCACCATAAAGACATGGTTTGCCAAAGTTGGAGTGGAAGAACTCGAGTGGCCCATGCAGAGCCCTTACCTAAACCTCACTGAACACCATCAGGATGCCGACTCTGCACCAATGATTGCACTGGGTGAAATGATCTGAATGTAATTCCTTCAAAGGCTAAGATAAAACAAGTTATTTTGAAGAAAAAAAATGTTCTGAAACAATTTCAGAACAATTCAACAAATCATCTAAGGAAATGTCTGTATACAGGACTACATGACGTGATGCTTTTGGAAATACACTTTACAATTGTGTATAATTTAGAAAGATTTAAAAATGACTGCCTGAAAAGTGAAAATACAACTAAATTTGTCTTGTGTGTATTTAATGGAGTTGGGATAGAAGTAAAAAAATATTAGTGACACTTTATTTGAAGGGTTCCTACACTATACTGAGTTCATAACATATTCATAAGCATTGGATAAATATTTCATAAAGCAATACCAAAGGATTTATGAAAGTCTTTTCAAAACTTGATTTTCTATGAAGTTTATTGCCTTATCTTCACATAAGAAAACAGAAAAACCTTCAGATAATGGTTGAGACTATTGTTTGAGACTGTTGTATCTTTTTTTTTTATCTTGGAAGTTACTATTTTTATCTTATTTTGTGTAATTAATGTATCTACTTCATAAAGGAATTAGGAACATGAAATGAAATGATATTGAGCAGAAGTGCTGGTGCTCTTTTTGCAGTGAAACTGATTCTGAAGCACCACTCCAATACAACTTCAATTATTTACAAAGCCTGTATGCCAACTAATTGAATGATTTCAATGCCCTTAAACTAAAGTGGCAATCAAATTTGCTTTTATAACACTGTTAGGAAGCATTATATATATAGCTTCTGCAACTTTCTCAAAGTAAAGACAAACTAATAACTAATAACAAATTACACTATCAACCTCTAAAAGACAACCAATAATAGAAATTCATGGTTGTTCTCTTCTTTTTTCTATTTCGTGTAAAGATAGTTCATGGGTTCTCCGGTTTCCTCCCACTGATTAGCTATGCTAGGTGGACTGGCTAAGCTTAATTGACACAGGTGTATATGAGTGTGTGAATGGACTGGCATCCCATTCAGGATGATTGGTTCCGCCTGGTGCCCAGTGTTGCCGTGATTATCTCTGGATCCACCAAAACCCTGGCCAGGATAAAGCGGTGAAAGTGATGAATGAATGAATGAATGAATATTGTGGAGGTGTAAAGGTTATAGATGGAACACATATGTATGTATAAACTGACAACTGTTCTAAATGTGGCAAGTTACTACCTACCTCTGATGTTAAGCTATATGTTTTCAGCCAAAAAGCAACATGGCTTTAACACTGAAAAGTATTGAACGGCTTTCCAGTTTCACTCTGAAGTCCTTCTGTTCTGTGCCTGAGCGAGTTAACAAAGCGGCAGTGTGCAGCAGTCATGTGTTCACTCTTCAGCAGCCTGCACAGTAATCCCAGTCAGCTGAAGAGGTCATCTTTCAGAACATTACTGTAGTGTTACTCAATTAGCTCATTACAGCCTCCTGGCTAAAAAAGGAGCAGGATTTTTGATGGCATTACCAACCCGTAGGTATCACTGGAGCATGAGTAGTTTTGCCACTTAATTTAAATGCATAGCCAAAGCACTAATTAATCCAAAGTATCTCTACAGGGCAGGTTTTAAAGTCTCCACAAGTTTTATGATAGGATATGATAGGAGTTTGAGGAAATAATAGAAGGAATGACTTTCAGTGTCAAGAAATGGAGGCTGTGCACTCTTCTCTGACCTGCCAATCACTTGTTTCGTGTCAAGGTCATGCAGCAAGCAGTCAGCCAGATGTAGGAAAGAAAAAGAATTCAGTGCGTACAGTGCATAACCAGATGTGCAGACATGAACCACTGCATACGTGAAACTAGTATTTAAAGCATACTTCAGTGTAAACTTCAGAAGGTCAGTAATTGAAGCAGTAAAACATGGGAGAAGATAAGGTTTTAGGAGGGGTGGAAATTTTAATTATTAATAAAGTGAAGGAGCACAGCGGTGGGTAGCTTGTCTTTTTGTGAAAAGGAGCATGCTGTGAGGTTTGAAAAATGATGGGTGATGTCTCAATTATAGATGCACATTTTTAGTGAGCTACAAAAAATTAGAAACAGTTCATGAGGAGGCCTTCAAAGTACCAGTTTTAATACATCATAAATTAATGCATCATAAATTAATCACTAATTCTCAAACTGCATAGCTGCCAGAGCAGAATTTACAGTGCAGCAGTGTGAAAAATAAAAGCTTATAGCCCACTATTATTACTTGCTCCTGTTGCAGTTATGATCTGTGGTTAAATGATGCAGGGGTTGTAAACATGTTCAAACAAGTCAATAAACATATTCACAGGCCTCAGTTATGAAGCACCTCTAATCCTCTAAAGTGCTCTGAGACAGGACTCAAGTTAAAAATCGTTTAATCACAGTTAGCCAAAGAAACAATGAAAATTACAGTATCTAGCTTAGATATATTTATTGCAAAAAAAGCGAAATATTTCTTAGATTAATAACCCTGTTTCTAGACATTTTATTAATTTCAACTTTGAAATTGTTTTCTTCTATTGGCAGATAATTTTGCTGCTAAAAAAGCAGCCAATAGAACGGGATAATTTCAAGATAATTTAGTAAGAAAATAAATAAATAAAAATAATACTTATCATAATTTACTTCATATAATATAGCTGTCTGTTGAAACAAACAAAAAAAAACTTCTCAGTGACCCAAATGAGGACAGCAGATCTGAATCGCAGATCTGTTTAGGAGTTTCGAAATCTCTTGTGACTTCTGCTGGCTTGCGGTTGTCCCACTGTGAGAGACAATGTAGCCAGTAAATACTTTCATCATGGAGCTGTTGATATCCCTACATTAGAGCAGTAAGAGACAAACAGGAAGATAAACATCCCAGCCTGCACCACAACACATAGACTTTACAGAGATCCCAGGACCATTAAATCCAAACAGGAAGGAGATACTACTAGCTTTTCCTGGTGCTGAGTCTCTTGAAAGATAATCTGTGTAATTGTTAGAGCTATGAATGAAGTCGTCCTGTCTGACCCACAACATCTACAACATCTATTCCAGTTGTAACTAAAGTACGCTACAGCAAGGTTCAGAAGGATTACTATGGACACAACACTGACATTTTTTAAAAAGCCAGCAGATGAGAAACAGCTTGGTTGGAAGGATTATGCATAAAAAAGCACTTGAAAATTGAGTTCGACCAAGCCTTAATCAGATTATGTAAAGTTCTAGTCCTGAGAGAGAAGGACATACTTTGTTCTGGCATCAGTATGGGAATGATAAAAGAAGAAAAACTTGAATAATTGAGCAAAAAGATGCAGTTTTCATACTCTTTTGACAAAATGAATAAGGCAAAAAATGTAAATTATATCAACAAGACATTTAGTGTGTTAGAATTCACAGATGTTTATCACAAGTAATAAAAATGGTCAACTAGTCAGCTGCGGCTTGTGAGCATAGATTTTGGAGGGATAGGACGACATTAATAACGACATAGCCTCAAACAAAATGAAATCAATAGGCAGTTGAGTGTCAACAACATAGTCATCTAGCATAGAGTCTAACAACTCATTTTGAGCAGTTTCCATATCACTAACCAGGGTTGTCAGGTTTCAGTAAAATGTCCAGCCCAACTTCATCTCAAAAACTACACAAAAGACATGAATTTAGCCCAAGTTGAGGTTTGGAAAAGGAAAAGAAATATTTTTCTTATTTTCTCAGCTCTTGTTATGGACAAGACATCACCATGGTGCAAACACATTTCTGATGCACAAACATTATCCACTCCAAAATCCCCCTTTAGTTCTGTCCAGTGTTCTCTCGAATTTAGTCTTGGCCATTTCCCACCCACCAGTTAGGTGTCCCTGATCATACAACAACTACTACACTGGGAGGATGCAGATTAACAGGTGAAGCCAGCCAACTGCATCTTTTCGAACCACTGCTCCTGCTGCATCACTGTGTGTTGTGCCACACCCTGAGGAAAACATTATTCATCCCCTTCTGCATGCATGAGCTCACAGATGCCAATGATTGGCTAGTGTCACTGGGATTGATAAGGGAGAGATAGTATGCCATCACGTCCACTCAGTGAGCCAGGCCAATTTTGCTCTCTCGGACTCCCAGCAACAGACGGCTGTGGCATCATTGGGAGGCACTTTGCCCTTGTTTGCGGAAATGTATTAGATTTCATTCCAATTATTTGCTGTAAAACAAGATCTTGGCAGCTGCTGAGTATTTGTAAACTAGCCTAATTTGGCGTAAAAATCACATCCCTAACAACCCTGTCATAAACTGTGCTGTCTGTTGCTCCACCACCACCGAAAATGGTCATAGTTAATGAGCATGAATTCCTGTGCACAGCGTGATTCCTGCCCCAATGGGCCTCTCTGACCACTAGGTGCAATACTAACTGTATGGAGCAACTAAACATGGCAATGAGCAGGCTGCTCCACAATCTAGAAAGGTAAGCAAATCAGTGGAAATCGCTGGTCATTCAAAAGAGGTAATCAAATTAGGTAAAATTTTAACTGAATTTAAAATGTATGGAGTTGTGAATGAGGAGTTTATGAAGACTAACATTTGTTGAACAGCTCATATATGTTTCTGCTCTGCCCCAACTGCCTCCACGGACAAGCCACCACTGCAAATCGTGTATGTTAAGATACTAGTAATAGAAAAGGCAAAGCTATATCAGTTCACAAGTTTGCATTCCTGTCATGAATGCAGTATAAATATACTCAAATAACACAGCAAAAGTGTGTCTATTAGGTATAAACACCTCTTAAGTACCCATTCCAAACATTTGCATTTTATTTTAATGATTGCTTTAGTACCGAAGCCACTTGCCAAATAAAGTCATTTGTAACACTAAGTGCAAACTGCAACCTGTTATTATTAAAAAAAAAAAATTTAAAAAAAAGGCAACCTTGCCTTACCTTGATTCAATATCTCATCAGAAAGCTAGTGCAGTTGCCAAGTCCACAGCTTTGTGGTGAGTTGAAATTTTAGGGTTGGGTTATTTTGCATAATTTAGATTATTTATATCAGTATCTTGCAGGATAAATAGATGTTCCTTTATAAATATTATTGCAAATGTAGTCATGACTTTGGAGTACACAGTTAAGGAGAATTTGACTGGGTTTATTAACAATTGGGGATAGTTTTGAATTGCCATTGAGATGTTTTTGTCGCACAGACCTGGCAACCTGGCAGACAGAGACACCCTTCTATCTACATTTAGAGCAGATACAACCTGCAGAATATAGGTTAGATTACATTTTACCACATTCAAGGGACAACTGCCAAGATGATTAAGCAGTCCTGGACTCTAGTCAGGCTAAAAGAAAGGACAATAGGGAGGACAGGTGGTGAGACAGAGATGTGTACTGAGTCCAAAACCGTTCTGGCCTAAACAGTACCTCTTCTTGGAAACCTGGCTGTAGCCCCTTTTTCGAAGTAGAGCCTTTGTGGAATTAGGAATCCTTCAACTCCTGCACAAAAAGAAAGGAAATTCTAGTGCAAATCCCTATGTATTTTTTTTTCTTTTATTAAAAACAGTGTCTCTCTTATGCCACAGGTAGGCATACAGTAATAACAGTCGTGAACTTTAACCTCAGGGGGGTTCCCTGGTTCACCTTTCTGTAGAAAGCATAGAAAGAATGCCAAGTTCAGTGAACTGAGAGCAATGCATACATGGCTGCTTTACAGATCTTGATTCACATGAGTACTAATCCCTGGCAGAGCTGCAGCGCAGCCTACGCCCCAGTTTAACAGGGAAAGTGGCCTCTAACATGATTCAGCTGAGCAGAATTCAGTGTTTATATAAATACTTATGGAGTTTATTACAGTGTTGAGAATACAGTGAGCTAGATATATAAATGATATATAAATGATTATTAAACTGAGACATTGGATCATACTGTGAGAAATGAGTCTGAACCTACAAAGGTAAGGCACTCAAGCCGAAGTTATGCAAAGTACAAATGGCGCCATCTATAGGACATGATGATGCCAGGTTTAACTACAAACCTTGAAACCAGTCAGCCATTAAGTATGTGTAGATGAGGAACATATAAAAATATCAGAAATGTCAGATTTCTAGAATAAATTCTACATTTATTCCTGTAGATTCTCAGAAATAAACATAGCAAACTGTACTTTTCCTTGTCACTGATGTGGTACTCTCAAGGGTACCTTTAGGATGTATCTTTGCCCTGGAAATGTGAATATAGTGTACCTTTAAAAATAATGTAAGCTACATAGGTGGACCTTAAGAACCACTGATACTGTATGTATCTTTAAAGATTTACTCAAAAACCTAATTAAAGAGACACCACATGTACCTTCCCACACTACATACTAAAGGTACAAAACCCTTGATGACACCACTCTAGCAACAAAGAACAGTACACTTTAGTACCTTTATTTGATTTAATAAGGATTGCACCTATTTTCCCCAGGATTACGAGTACCCAAACCACTCCCAGTCCAATCAACACCAGAAGAATGATCGGTGCCCACCTCCGCCTCAGATGCTTCCCGAGAGGGCGTGTGAGGTGCCCGTCTGCCGCTCAGACTCAGAATGTGAGAGACACAAACGCTGCTGTTACAATGGCTGTATCTACGCCTGTCTGGAGTCAGTTCAGCCTCCACCTGGTAGGAATACACACTCACATGCAGACATATGTACATCATTCAGAAGCACAAAAAGGTGGTGAGTCCAGGAGTCCAGGAAGTAGCAAAGGCGAGGAGTAACACCTAATTCATTTTTTTGTTGCATTTGTAGAATACCTCTCAAAAATTACAATATTACAGGCATACAGCAGTGTCGAACTATAGTTCAATGAAGCTAGAGATTCCTTGTGTAGTAATTTTTTATTGTTTTTATGTAAGTGTACTAATAACAGTGTAATAACTGTGTGTTTCTGTGTATTGATCAGTGCTGGACTGGTTGGTGCAGCCAAAGCCACGGTGGCTTGGTGGAAACGGCTGGCTCTTAGATGGACCAGAGGAGGTTCTCCAGGGTGAGTGGTAATCATCATCACATTATATAAACCCCTAATACACCATTGACCTGATCATATAACAGTTTTTTGTCATTGTATACTAATATATTTATCTACAAACATGCTGTTATCTTTGTGTGGTATTTGTAGCTGAGGCCTGCAGCACCACAGAGGACGGGGATGAGCCTTTACATTGTCCTACTGGATACGAATGCCACATCATTAACCCTGGAAACCCCTCTGCGGGCATCCCCAACCGAGGCCAGTGTATCAAACAACGGGGAAACTCAGGTCTGAATTTATCTGTCTACCAGCTAAATTCTCTCATATCCTGTTCCTACACCATATCTGGAAAACCTGTCAGATGTCACTGTGGCTGAATTCTGGCAAATAAGATGAATAATCAGGTTTTGGTCAAAAGTGTTATGTCACAATTTGATCAAGTTGCTGACTAACGACGTACTGCCATAGTGAAATGGATTTAAGCCTAATCAATTCAGTTTGTAATCAAATACTGGGTGTAAAAATGTTCACAATGCTCCTGTGCCACAAACAGAATGGAATCTTTAAATGCAATTGTCTCCCTTTCACTTTTGGAGGTAACCAGATTTTGAAATGGTAGAACTTATATCTGCTTGACCCTGCTTAAAAATCCAGCTTGGACTGACCAGCTGGCAAAACACAATTCAATTCAATTTTATTTGTATAGAGCTTTTAACGGTGGACATATCACAAAGCAGCTTTACAGAAATATATAAATTCAGGAAATAAAATTTTAATTTATCCCTAATGAGCAAGCCAGAGGCGACAATGGCAAAGAAAAACTCCCTGAGACCATATGAGGAAGAAACCTTGAGAGGAACCAGATTCAAAAGGGAACCCATCCTCATCTGGGTGCTAACAGATAGTGCAATTATAAATAATTCCCTTCTATAACTGTGTACTACATGGACAAAAAGTGCAATTGTGTAACCAGTAAATTCATTATAGTTTCACAGGAAGTCTATTTTGTTGAAGTTATCAACTATTCACTGATGGAGACTTAAGTGTAAAACCGTTTGTGGAAATTGTAGTCCTAAGCCATCATAGCAAAACTGTTCATATCAAAACACAGTCTGAGCTGGTCAAACTGGTAGACCATCATTGCTAACTAGTAAGTGATGGTAGAAAAGAAACAATGTCTAAGTTATTACTAATAATGTTACATCATAGACAAGATTATATTTAATAAAATAACATAATAGTAAGACTATTAGAAAATATCAAACCCTTTACTGATCAATTTAGTCACATAATAAGGAACCAGGAAAATAACTTAACAGCTGAAAAGAGATATGAGCAAAAGAGAAGCAGGAAAGTCTCTGGTTTTCAGAGCTATACATAGTAGAATTATAGTACACTATATATAGGTTCCATCTTGAGCTCAGGTTACTGTATGTGTAACGTTTCACATGTTCTCCCAGTGTTTGTGTGGGTATTCTCCGGGTTCTCCAGTTTCCTCCATTGTCCAAAAACCTGCAGATAAGTGGATTGACTACACTAAATTGCCCCAAGTGTGAATCCATGTGAATGAGTGTGTGGTGCTCTGTAATGGACTGAGCAGGTGTACAGATGTTCCTTAAAAAGTGGATGGTGAGTTCATTCATTCATCTTCAGAAAGCATGACCTGACCAAGATAAAGTGCTTACTGAAGATGAATGAATATATACAGTTTCATGTGAAGGGTTTTCCCCGACCACCACACATTTATGCAAACCAACAGACTAGCAAACAAGATAGCTGCATTTACACATGTGAGACATAACTACTTATAGAGATTAAAATATATTTACATTTACGGCCCTTATCCAGAGCGACTTACAATTATCTCATTTATACAACTGAGCAGTTGAGGGTTAAGGGCCTTGCTCAAGAGCCCAGCAGTGGCAGCTTGGTGGGGCTGGGATTTGAACTCTCAACCTTCCGATCAGAAGACCAACGTCTTAACCGCTGAGCTACTACATCCAAAATATAGCCATCCTGTAATGCTATACTTTAATAGTGTGTACAACCTGTTGTACCTTAGCTACACTATCCGTTCTCCCTCTAGATGGTCGTAGCCTGAGGCACAAGTACTTCAAAGATCACAAGGATTATTTAGGTTAGTATGACCACCAATTCACATCTACAGTATATTAGTCTTAGGGAGAAAATATCCAAGTGAAACCCAGAGCAACTCACAATTCTGGTTTTAATCTCTGCTGTTTCTTCCCAACAGGAAGCAACTCCAACATTGCAGTGGGTTATGAGAAACATCACAAGCACTTAGGCTGAAAAGCAGGTGAGTTTTTTTTGTTGTTTGAAAATGACGGATGTACAGAAAATGTACAGGTCTGCCACAGGAAGCGTACTGCTGTGAAGGGGATCTTCCTCACCCATCATTGTGAGCTAAACAAAATGGATCTGGATCTTGAGATTTTTTATGTGCCAATATGGCTCTTATAACTCAAAACTGCCATATTTTATTGGAACGTTGGCAGTCTTATCACAGGTCCCGAGTTAGAAAGGAAGGCACAACTCTGCCTTCTTCAACACTGAGAAACTCGCATTTACACAAGTTTGTTGTGACATCAATATTGCATTTTATATTGTCCATGGATTACAATCTGTCCATTTATGAAGCAGACTAAACTAAGGTTAGCTGTAGGCATGAACATGGGTTGGCATTTTGCTACAACACATTATAATTATGTACACACTACACAATATTAATGTTTTACATGAGTATACTCCTGTTTTCTGATAGGTGACCTTCATAGCCCTACAGAATCTACACAACAAAACAAAACCAGTCAACATTTCTGCGGAAACTAGATGTCCTTATTTCACAGGTCACAAAGCTGTTATTTGGTGCTTTATGTTCGAGGTGCTATAACACGGAAAAATCAACATTTCCTACCTCTTCCAAACAGCACACAGAATCTTATAACCTGCCAGCTCAACTTCACGACTTTCTCCTAGAAACTCACTGTTTAGTAAAAATAGTATTTGTTCTCATAGTATTTAAAATATTTAAAGTAAGCTAAACCTGAGAATGTACCAAAGATACATGTACCCTTACACACTTTACCAGGCTACGGGACAACCAAAGAATACGTCTGCACACAGACATCTCAGGCATAATTTTAACATAACAAAGCCACGTTACATAGATTCCTCCATTGAAATACTGCAAATTAAGTCATTTGGCTCGGGAATGTTCGGGGATCCTCTAGGAGGAGCTGTAATCTGCAGCCAGGGACAGAGAACTTCAGACTCAACTTCTCATCCTGTTCTCACTTTGAACCTCAGCAGGAAAAGTGGAAAGAAAATTAATGAAAAAAAAATTACAGTTTCCTTAATTACAACAAAGAAAAATATGGGCTATTAATCCTGTATTCATAATGCATTATATAGACACATTTATAATGTGTGTAAAGCTTAAAATATTCCTCCAACAGCACATCCTGAAGTGTTTTATTCCATTTACACCACAGCAATTTCAACAATTACATTTACTTACTTATTAAAGAATGACATTTATGTAATATTTGTAATATAAGTATTACAAATAATACTTATTTTCCATTCACAGCTACATTTAGCTTTGTGGTACTTCTTTGTTCTGTCTCTTGAAGTACAAAATTATTTAAAAAAAAAAGCAACTTGTTACCAAGAAACCGCAAAATTCTACATTTTATCTCCTGAAGACTTTCCTGTTGTGGAAAACTTAAAATTAGAGCTTTAGCTCTGACTGTTACAAAGGGCTGACACTTACAGATTCCTTCCAAAAATATTTAATATTTCCTTACAGAAAAGATCAGAGCTGATGTTATAGAAAATTAACAAAACCTTCAGACCATTCGAGTGCAACAGTACTGTGGTGTAAGACTTTATAAATGCTTCTTGGCAGGTCTAGTTACATACATAACATCTTGCAAATCATGAGTACAAGACTTCACAAAACCATTTATACATAACACATTATATCTGTTCATAAGAACAATGGAGACAGTAATGTAGTAACACACTGTAAACACAGGAGCTGTATTAAAGCATGCGGTACAGCTGCTATACTAGATCCTGTGTTATAGTGCATTACAGTGTTCTTATGAACAAATTATATAATGCATTATGTAACCTGACATGCTGTGCATGTAACCATAATTACATATGTACCTTTGTACAGATTTATGTACAAGGAATGTACATGTATGTTGAAAAATGTTATAAATGCATCTATAATACATTATGAATACAGGAGGTATGAATACAGAAATATGCAGTATTTTTTTTGCAATTCCTGTGTATTGTGAATAAAATCTCTTTTTCTGCAGTCTACCTGTTATTATTCATATGCCTCAATGTCAAGATCATATTGAATCACCTGGATTAACTGCCATTTTTTTCCTTCATGACAAGGTGAAATGTGTACAGTAGATACAACCAAAAAAATAATAATGCTGTGATCTGTGGAAAAAAAAAAATCCATCTTCCAAGCATGTCACTCATTGAGTCAGATTATAAAAAAATGAATCTTCAGAGAAATGGTGACAGAAACAAATATTTCTGTATTAAAATAAGTCTAATATGTCAAGAAAAAATGCCAAGCCCTTAATTTTCATATTACAGTAAATATTCTGTTTATTACTGTATATGTATCAAACAGTTATTACAAAGCATGGGGAAAGCAGGTTCACAATGTGTCACACATGAGCTTGCATGCATGCGCACAGACACAGACACACGCACAGACACACGCACAGACACACGCACAGACACACGCACAGACACACGCACAGACACTTATGTAGCAAACTTCTTCTGTCTGACTGGTGGTGGGAGTTGAGCAGTGATGTCCAACAGGGGTCGCTCCACCACCACCAGCGACTGATCCTCCATCAGCCCAGCAAACAGCAGCTCCTGTGGGACAGAGAAGCAGTTCACAGTTAAATAAAGTTAATATCATCAGCCCTTAAATCACTTTAGAAATATTAAAGCACTCCATTAAAGCTGAGGAATATTCTCGAGGATGAATGCACTATTTTTCAGAGCAGTTATGGTCTAGAAGATACACACACCTTGTAAGTCTTGCAAACTTTGAAAGCATGGCTTTGGGATTTTCTTTCCTTCTCAGGGAGGCTTCGCAGAGTCAGCTGATTGTAGAACTGAGATTTGTTATCAGGAAGAGGCTGGAAAGGAAATAAAAACTCCACATTAACCTTGAAATGAACATTATTTCATAAATGTCCCATATCATCCCAGAGAGCAGTTTGAATAGTCTGAAAATAAACAGAATACTCTGGATTCTTTAAAGGAGAACACACTGTTACTGATCATTTGTTTTTTTTAATCTTGCAGGACAATGAGCTGCTCTTCATTTCCAGCTCTAGCACTCCAAACTCAAACTCCAAAATTCTCAGTGGTTTGTCAATATGTAAATAAGAATAATAGCAAAGTGGACTTATTGTCTTACCAGGGTTTGATCAATGATGCAGAACATGTACATATCATGTAGTACAATGTGAGCTGGGTTTTTGCGACTAAAGGTCACATTAGTGACTGGTGTGTCTCTCTCCAGCCACACACGATGAAGGCCGTTCCTCTGCACCAGTCGACTCCAGTCAGTGTACTGCTTCTGCTCTATAGAGTACTCAAACAGCTGCAGAACCAAAACAAGCACAAACATTTAAATCATTTCATTCTATACTACTTAAATAAGCATCCTTTATTTTACAGACTAACGCACTCACTCACTCACACACACACACACACACACCCAATAAAGAACATGGCAGCTGTTCAGACCTAATTACCAGCTTAATAAAAAAAAAAGTTTGCATCAAATCCTCTAAGGCTGCTTTCACACTTGCCATTTTTTACTCAGCTGCTGTTTTACATGTAGTCTTGAAAAGAAAAAAAAAAAAACTTTTTTGGGTCACGGAAGAGCTTTCAAAGTTTTTAAAAAACCTTTGTGAAAGGTGCAAGTGACATCAAGAGAGAGAAAAAAAACAAGACAAATGACAAAGCATCGGTGAAAAAAAACGATCTTGTTAGTGAATGTAAAGAAATTCATATGTTGAATTAAAAATATTTTGTTGCTGATATTCTAACATACACTCACTGTCCACTTTAATAGGAACACCTGTACACCTGCTCATTTCAGTAATTATCTAATCAACCAAACATGTAGCAGCAGCACAATGCAGAAAATCATGCATTCTGACATTGTGAGTTCTGAGATGCTTTTCTGCTCACCACGGTTGTAAAGAGTGCTTATTTGAGTTACTGTAGACTTCCTGTCAGAACACACCAATCTGGTCATTCTCCTCTGATCTCTCTCATGAAGGTGTTTCAGCCTGCAGACCCTCCACTCACAGGCTGTTTTTTGTTTTTCGCACCATTCTGTGAAACTCTAGAGACTGTTGTGTGTGAAAATCCCAGGAGATCAGCAGTTTCTGAAATACTCAAACCAGCCCATCTGGCACCAACAACCATGCCACAGTTAAAGTCATGGAGATCACACTTTTCCCCCGATTCTGAGGTTAGACGTGAACAGTAACTGAAGCTCTTGACCTGTATCTGCATGATTTTATGCATTGTGCCGCTGCCGCATGATTGGCTGATTAGATAACTGCATGAACATGCAGGTGTACAGGTGTTCCTATTAAATTGGATGGTGAGTGTAGCTTAAAATATCAACATGCTATTTTCTGGGACATTAAGGGGCACATGATGTGATGGTCAAGTCACAAACAACCGATGACAAACAACCTCCTCATCACCAGTGTTAAAACAATCTTTATTTCACTTTTGGTACTAATAGGAAGATTTAATCTAGTTAGCAACCTATGCTAGATATTTAGGTGATATGAGTTAAGACCGGTAAGAGCATAGTTATTTTTACAGTGTGCGCCTTAATTCCCTTCTCCACCTCTTTTTGCACAGTGAGTGTACAAAGATGAGAGGAAAATCGTTTAGTTTACAACATGGAAAAGGGTCATTAAACATTTTTTGTGTTAGCTTTGGGCAACAGAACGAACACTGGCGTATTTCACGAGTCCGGCTGTAGGTGCTGAGTACCTGCTGATCTGCGTGCACCATGAACAGGTTGTTAGTTGTTGGATGGATGGCCATGGCGCTGACTCCAGAGCTATAAACAGGCACGGTACAGTGTACCTGAAACACACAAGCCATGGATGTGATTCCATACACATCATCCATTATTTCCTCCTCATTCTACACTTTTGTGTTAAAGATTACCTTCATCTTCTTCAGGCTGTACACGTGAACTTCGTGGGCGCTGTTGGCCGAGGCCAGCCATTTTCCATCCTCGCTGGCTGCTAACAGATGAATGGCCTGGCCAGAGCCTTGAGAAGAAAGAAAGGCAGAAAAAGATTAAATCAACCTCAAAATCAAATGGAAACCTCAGCTGTGAATAAAAAAAAATCTATTCCTCTCACCTGATTTCGACTTGAGCGTGGTTACGAACTTGCACTCCGTTTGGCTCAGAGCTGCCACGTGGACGGTAGAGCAAGTGGAAGCCACAAACAGACGGGAAGAGTCTGAAGAGAAGCATATCTGATTGGCTGTGCTGAGGATCTTTGGGAGCTTGGACACCTACAAGAAACCAAGTAGCTGTTCGTTAAAGTACATTTCTCAGCTGGTTTTAATAAAAGGTCTGATATACTGTATAAAATCATGGTGAACAGCCTGACGTGGTTTGATTTAAAGCTACCAGAGAGACAGGTTACAGGCAACCCCACAGCTCATGTGATTGAATACATATCCGTTTGCTGTCAGTGAAGAAACTGACCTTCGTGATGCTGACGTTGTTGTTATCACAGTGTAATCTGTACAGACGTAAGCTGGCCACTGTAGAGTAGGCGATCCACTCTCCACACGGAGACACGGCACTGCAGCAAATATGCTCCTCACCCTGATGATAGAATAAAGACCAATGATACTGGATTCTCTGAGTTTGGAGCAGTTGATATAGAAGCAACATCCTTACCTTTGTCTTTAAATGAAGTAATTTCTCTGGTTTCCTTTTAATAGGTAAACTGCTTCCAGGCATCCCTACAAAAAACAAATAAAATCAAAAATTGTTGTAGTTCCATAGGCTGTCAAATTCTTTTAAAAATGGCATGTTGTTATTATTAAAAGTACTTTGTATTCGAAAGCATTTTCTTTTTTAGCATTGCTGAATGTCTGATTTTAGAATTTGGTCCTCTCTGGTAAAAAAAAAAAAAAGTTATTGCAAACTATTTGTGGAAAAATATTTCGTAAGTGTGGGTTGCACACAGTTATGAATCAAAACGGGAGTCAAATGCCAAACTGCGCTGATTAAAATTAGTCTGTGTATATATATAAGGAAATAAATTTGTAATAGTAATCCCAAAGATTATACCCTAGTGAAACAAAGTCATGGATGATCACAGTTCCTGTAGACTCAAGGTGATCTTTCTCAGAAGCTTCTGTTAACAATCTTTACCAAGGGTACCAATCATTATTTATACTTTTATATTTATTTTGGACATACATAATCCATGCCATATATTATGCACATTTATATTATTTTTTCTACATCCAGCAGCAAGGGTTATTTGACCAAAATGTTTACGGAACCTGTGATTGATAGATTTCTGTTAGGTGAATATGGATTTAATGTATGAAGAAAAAAAAAAAAAAAAATTAACAATTTTTGAATAGTGAAATTCTGTAAACTTAATGTAGGTACATGGTCATATGTTTCTTACCGGTGCCATCACTCTCCCCGAGTCTCCACAGCTCCAGATGTGTCGGGTACTGGAACAGCAGCAGACCCGTTTTCTTTGCGCAGGACACTAAACTCCGCTATATGGTGAAAAAAATCAACATTCTCTTTAGCACAGCGCGAGTCAGTTTCAGCCGTAGGTGCAGATTAAAAAGCTTTAAGGTGTTAAAACTCACATGAGGAAACTGGATCTTGCGGAAGGCAGTAGCAGTGGTCTTCACTTCAATTTTATCCAGGAGAGGCCTCATGACAATCTGTGTGTCCACTCCTGAGGCAGGTTTTTAAACAAAGAAAAACAGATTGATTATTACAAATGCTATGCAATATGACAAAATAATATCAAAAACTGTAATAAAAAATTATATTAGATATATTAGATAGTTACTCTCAACAACAAGCAGCTGACTGAATGATGTAATATTGTATTCAGTGTTTAATTTTGCCTCATTTTCTGTTTATTTTTGCAGATTAAATTGAAGTATCACTGAACTCTTACTAGAATTGTATTAAACTAAATTACATTAAATGCAATAATGCATTTAAACAAATAAATATACCACACACAAGTGTGAAAACAGTTTTGCAAACACTCTTTTATCAAACTAATATACTGCAGTATATTAAATATGGAGATATTTTTGCTATATGGTCCACCCCTCATTACATTTAAGACACAAAGAATTTCTAAGTAGTGACCAAACCTCCTGAAACAACGGCCGTGTTGATCTCCAAAACAGAGCGGACATCATGCGTGTGGTTCTTGAAGGTTCTGGTTCGGACCCACCCTTTATCCTCCTGTCCTAGAACCATGGAGAGGAACTGGAATTGTATCACGGTTCCCTCTGACGTTCCTGCAACGACGCTGGTCTCATCCTGTGGGTCATAACCGGACTACTAATTAACAATAACTTCTATTTTAATTCAGTAGGAAAGAGGAAAGAGGACATCATGAGGCTGACGATTAAAAAAAAATAGCCTTTGCGCAGAATCACTGAAGTCTACTAGCAACTCATAAGTTGTTTAGCTAGGCCACTAAACAATTAAAACTTTAAAGTATGTTGAGCTAATTATGTGCCTTAATACAGACTCTAGAAAATAAGCAGGTACTTGAATTCCTGGGAGAAGCAATTTTATAAAGTCATTATGTTTATCCTCTGCTGATAATGTCTCTGCTGATGAAATCATGTTTACAACCTCAACAACAAAAAGTCTTAGCTAACATTTCACCTGTCATTCTCTCATCACACATAAAGACATGACTTGAGTCTGATTAGTGTTTTCGTTCGATGAAGTGTTATGAAATGTGAGGAGGACTGTGTGTTAGCATTAGAGTCCTATTTCTATAAATAGAGTTTTTGTATTGCTACTGGTTCCACATCCTGATTGTGGAAATATTGTCCAGGATCTGTTCAACTTAATTAAAATGGTAATAGTAAGAAAAAGTTCTTACTAACAGCCAGACCACATCCTCGGTTCGCATTTCCCAATGCAGACGGTGCTGGGATTTGGAAAAGTCTAGCGTTCCACAGGGCCATGGTGCTTTACGTTACCAAAAGCATATGAACCATATAGAGCATGTTATGTGGAAACAAAAATATTAAATAATGAGGGTTTTTTTTTTTAGGAAAATCAATAGGAAGTAGAGTTTTTTTCTTGATAGTGAGAGAAAAAACCCTGACATGTAATCTGTTTTGATCTGCTAGTGATTTGCCCGCCCAGAAAACATCCATGAAGAACAGCATATGCTATACTCTAACCCTAATCCTATAATCACATAAGCGTGCCATGAATCTTACTAAATAGGACACTAGAATCCCATCATGCTCTGGATGTTTTAGCTCAGATAATAACAGTTCCTAGCTCTGATGGCAGAACATCAGCCTCCACTGATTTAATTTCATGCACTGCAAGAGTGTGGAAATTTAATCTGCAGCTCATTTCCTTTTAAAAATACAAACACGCACACATGCAGTCAGAAAAAGCTTTTCACCTGTGAAGCTGATAATGTCAGCACGTCCCACTTGGTGACCTGGTGGCTTTTAATCAGTGTCCCTGTGTGATCGTCCCATATCTTAACCTTCCCAGACGAATCTCCGCTGACGATGGTGCCATCGGTGAGGTAAACCACACTCCAAACGACACACTCCTTACTCTTGGCTGTTCCTATTCCACGCTCCACCAGCATCCTGTGAACCGACTGACCTGAGCAGCGAGACAAGCGACACGGATCCATTTATACAGCACTTCTGAAACAATGTAAGGTGAATAAGTGTCCAAAAAACTTCTACAATCCAATAAGTTTTCTCTCAGGCTCTAGTCACAACCAGCGCCAAGTCAATTACATAATTTAATCAAAAGTTACAGAGCTGAGTGCAAAAGTTTGTATCCCCCATAGGATACAAACTTTTGAATTGGAAAACAATGAGACTCAGCCTCTTTCACAATTCAGCTAGAAAAGAAAAAGGAATTCCAAATGTACACAGAAAAAATGGAATACGTGATCGGTCAGATTTAAGAGAACATATTACGTAGAGTTTACATAAATATCAAATCGTGATTTCATTGCTTATACTAAACTTAACTTAAACAAGTTTCTAATTACTGGATTGAATTATGTAGAGTGAGGGAGATCAGTTCACATAGTGTTAACGTAAACCAACTCTATTACGAAATTTTGTGGGGATGTTGGTGCTGATGGAACTATAACTATAGAAATAAATGAACTTTATAATTAAAGCATGTGTGGGAAAGTAGCACAGAGGTAATACAGCTGTTGCAGAACGTCAGTGACCTGGGTTCGAGCCGCAGTTTGGGTGAGAGCACGGAGTTAGATTTTATCCAGGGCCTTAAAAATACATAATCAAATCATGTTGTGAGTACAAAACCAAATTGTGTTAATGTACCTCAATTTTAACACACGGAACCGATGTACACATTTGAATTAAGTAAATTCAGCTGGGGTTTTTTTCAGTTTAGGAGTAAAATCAATACATAAAAATCATTTTTACATGCAATCTGACAGAGTTAAAACAGAATATTACACCCGAGATGATTTGGAAAGATGTCCGAATCAGAGTGAAATGGATACTTTGTCTGCTATTTGGTTTGATTTCACACTCACGTAATTAAAAGCCAAAAGCTAGATGGTTGGAAATACAGTAATGGATAAAAATAAACAAAACTTTGCCATGTAGGATTCAAAAGAATCACCTGAGCATGGAGAACATTGCATCAGTGCTAAATACATGATTAGATAATTCTATAACTCACTAATTCTAACTAATTTCTTGGTTTGTTTATCAGCATAAATACATTGCTGAAATACATTTCTGCAGCACTATGGCTGTCCTTTCACTCTGCATGTCTCTGCATGTGCGACTGCTGTGTTCTCACTCACTGACTAAACCAAGGGTAGAAAACACATCAGGATTCACTTCAAATGGACTAAACACTGCATATGGGAAAGATCCTATTCAGTGGATCAGACTCCTCAACACTCAGAGACTGGACTGAAAACACACACACACACACACACACACACACACACACACACTCAACTGAACATCACCCTATCCTCTTTGCAATTTTTGCACATCTCCATATTCAATTTCTACTGCTACAAATATTTATTATATACTGTATATAATCTTTATACTCTCTACCCTGCTGCTACTCCTTATGTTTACATTTACAGCAACTTTATTTATTTAAAATTTACTCTTTTGCACTAGTCATCCGATTCACTTTCTACTAGAACCGTGTACTAGTCAGCACTGCACTGTAACTCACTGTGCCCATTGTCTTGTTTTTGTAGTTTTGTACTGTCTTGTGCTGTCTGCACATGTCTGCACATGTCTGCACTGTGCACTTTATGTAAATATGCATAGTCTCCTGTAGTCCTGTGTTTGTTTTATGTAGCACCTTGGTCCTGGAGGAACATTGTTTCTTTTCACTGTATACTAACTAGTTGTATATGGTTGAAATGACAATAAAGCCACCTGACTTGACTCGGAAGTGATTAGAGAAAGCAAGTTGTTAGAACTGTGATAAGATTTTTTTTCTTCCACTACTGATATATTAACATACACCATCTGACCATTTTCGTTCCTTGTAATCAGCATTTATAAAAACCAAGACTCTTAAATTTCATGTTTTTAGTCCTGGGATTTCTCATGGTCATAACTTACCTGTTTCAGTGTCAAAGACCCGAATCATATCCATCATTCCTGCAGCTATCCTCGAGCCTGAAGGATGCCAGGACAGTGAGATGATGCGTCCTTTTTGTTTGGCCAGATTCTTTTCAAACTGGATTTTACCTTCACACACCTCAAACAGTTTAACAGTTCCATCCTCACAACCAACCTGTCCAAAAAAATACAAAAAACATTCCTGTCACATATGAACACATCATATTAACAGCAGAGTTTTTAACTATAACTGTAAAAGAGGACACCTTTTCCAGATTATGATCATCTTTATTCTGTGATGCATTGAAAAAAATGAAAAACTTGCATCCAAAGACATAAGAAACTTTAACATAAACATTAAACTTACAGCTAAATGAGTTCCTTGCTTGTTGCTTGCAATGGTCCAAATGGGGCCTCCATAAGCATCGAGTGTGTATTTCACCTTGTGACTGTCCACATCGTACTCAACAATCTCGCCGTTTAAACCTGCACTGAAGAGACGCTCTCCGACCCAGGCCAGGGCCTCAGAGGCCCGCGTCTCTCGCCCAGGAATCACCTGTGAACACACGATTGTACTAAACTCATCATGTTACATACATCAACTAATCCACATTGTTGTCTGGTCTGACCAGAAACCAGCACTCAGGCGTGATTTCCCTGATCCACACCATGCAAAGCCAGACTCACAGACCTTTTCCTGAAAGAAGTTGTCAGCCACATTGAAGATCTCCACAGAGCCGTCTGCCCTCGCCACTGCGATCCGCTCACGCTGCGGCTCGAAGGCCAAAGCACGGACAGCTGAGGGCATGTAGTCGAAGAAGCGAACACGATGAACCTTGAACTCCCCCATCACTGAACGGATTCAAGCTGAGGAATGATACGGAAATGGTTTTACACTTTCCTTAATTACACACTTCAAACTCTGTGGAAGTTAAAAAAAAAAAAAAATACATGAAAAGGTAAATGATGGAATGAATTCTGAATCTGACTGGCTGAATCTGAGCACTGGAATAAACACCCCGAATCCAGCTTCTACAAACTCTAAAAACTGAATTACTGAATCTGAATTTGTAAACACTGAAAAAAGATTTGAAAACAGATGCTTGATTTTTTATGTGAATCTCTGAACACTGAACTAAAACTACCCTGAATTTCAAGAAGGTTCATTCACAACAAATAAACACAGACATGTGGTTTTCGAAGTAATATATTTCAATGATATGAATTCAGTGATGTTTAAATTTCATTATTAAGAATTCAGTGGATTTAAAATTCAAATCTTTCTCATTTTTCCCCCAGAAAGCTCTTTTAGTGGACTGCTGACCAGTAATCGCAGTTCATTTAAGCCAAATAAAAGTTCAAAATCTCTAACTTATTAAAGATACCATATTTCAGTTACACTAAATGACTTTAATGACTGAATCCCAGCTAGTTTTAAACTAACTCAGCAGGCTGGGATGAGCTAATGTAGCTGCTGCTGCTGCCTCTGGTAAACACTGCGAAGGGAATTTACCATTAACTCATCAGAAGAGAAATATGAGAGGAAAAGTGCCATCCGGACATAAAATTAAATACGTGAATACCAGCTCACCTGTTTTGAACGCTGTATTTGCAGTTGCTCCTTCAGTTAATCTGAGCTTTCATTTCGAGCTGCTCCACACGTTGAGCTCCTGCTGCACCACGTTGAGGCCCTTCAACCCGGAAGCAGATGCGATTACTTTAAAAAATAAAAGTCGTTTTAATTCTCTAAAGCGCTGCTACTACTACATCTACTACTACTACTACTACTAATAATAATAATAATAATAATAATAGTAATAATAATAATCTGATCTTCTCGGGAACCTTGCGATTACACGCAATAGTTCTTTCCCGATACAAACATGTTACTGTACTGATACAAACCTGCTCAGCTGTCATAAGGTTTCTGTTACTTTTGTATCTAATAAAACGCCTGATTTCTGATAAAATAGGGTTTATTAGCTACATATGGCATAATGAAAATTATGAAAATTAATAATAATAATAATAATAATAATAATAATAATAATAAAAACACATATATAGATCACTATCCATAGGAGCTATGAAGAGCTAGAGCTGAATAACAAGAGACACCTCAATAAGCATGAGCAGACTGATTTTATTCACCAACAAATATTTATTTATTTATTTATTTATTTATTTATTTTTTTACCTTGCATCGGATATAGACTGGGCAGAAATGACCCACAAAAAAGCACACAATTAGATAGACAAAGACAACTAAGATTGTGTTAAAGGACTATATATATATATATATATATATATATATATATATATATATATATATATATATATAATATATATATATATATATATATATATATATATATATATATATATATATATATCCCAGCTAGTAGTAGTAGCAGCAGCAGTACAAAAACATTTTAGATTCCAAACATTAGTTTTCCAGCACAAAATGAAATGTTACAGAAAAAAATTTTGTATGTCAATTTGTATGTAAGTAAGCAGCATATTAAGTAAAAGAAAAAAGACCATTTTTCAGACAAAAAAAAAAAAAAAAAAAAACATAATGGAGGCTGCTGGGTTTTGCTGCAAAAATAAGAAGCAAGTGTGACAGTCAAAGTCTCCAGAAGAGCTGTGGCTGCTTCTGCAAGATACTCAGTAACACTTACAGCTCATTTCCTTATAAAACTGCACACATTGTACCTGAGACTACTATTTGTTAAAGCAAAGGGTCATCACACTTAATACTGACTGTTTCATTTATTACTGTTTACTGCTCTTTATTGTATTTTTTAATGTAGAAACATTTAATTTAATTATTTTTCAAGGCATCTTTGCTCTAGAGCATTCTTTGCATGTGCCTAAAACCTTTGCACAGTACTATGTGTGTATATATATATAGGTATATAGGTAGGTGCCAAGTGTTCAATATGTAAAAAATTTGTCCTCCACTTGCCCTCTCTGTGGCTTACTGTACATAGACACTACTCTTTGCTCTTTTAAGCACTAAAACATAAATATAGTACAGTGAACACCTCAAAAAAAATCCTACTAACATAAAGAAACAAATATATTTACCCTCTGTGTAAGGATATCAGGACTTTTTATATGACCCAGCTAACAGGAATCAATTAAATGTGTTTTTTTTATTTTCCACTTTGAGAAACTGGGTGTGTTACATGCAAAGCTTGTAATATAATGCGTTAATCAGTGTGAGAAGCTCAGTGCAGTCATGCCACCTAGGTCATGTGTCTCTGTGTATCTCCCTCTTCTCTCCATAGGCTCTGAAAGCCAGCAGTGATGTGGATCCTGATCTCCTGCAGAGAAAGTGAGAGAGAAACAGTGCAGCTCTGGGTACTATGATCTGCTACTCCAGTACGTACAGTCCCTCTGACACACACCCACAAAGCATAGTCCAGTGGACTGCTTACAGCCTCTATCTTTTTAATACGTGAAAGATCACAATGAAGTCGTTTCATTATAATGTGATATACCATGCTGCTTTTCTGATCATTCTTTATCTAAGGTCATCTGTAACAAAGTTTTAAAAATGTATTAATGGCCATTGTAATTACTACAGGATGTAGATGATAATGACATGTAGTATTAATAGTAGGATTGATACACATTTTTATTTGCTGTTTTTATTGTCATATATTGTTTACTTGGTGTTATAGCTGCATTTGCATTAAAGGCAAACATGGGAGAAATGGTACACCATTTATGAATTAATTCAACCTCAAAAAGACTGTTTTAAAATTCTAATAACTGCTAGGTGTCACACAATAGACAATACAGAGTATGCAGAACATATTATGGAGAATATTATATGCTGGGAATGTTGGAGTAAGATTGTAATGTTTTGGTTAAACAATTACATTCACTATTTTGGTGACAGTTGTTATTAGATTAATAATATCCAATCCAGAAATTGTTGATTAATTTTCAGTTTAGTGCAGAAAGAATTTACTTACAGAAATTACAAAAGAAGCTTTTGTACTAACAAGTGCACAAGGGTTAAACACTAAGGGTTAAAGCGCTCCAGTTGACATCAGAGCAACAGAGAGCAATGGTCCCCTGTCTATTCTATAAAGTTCAAACAACCATGATGTCTTTTTTTTTTTTAAATATAGCTGCATTATTTATGTACTATTTGCACTACACACACACACACACACACACACACACACACTCAAGTCTATAGACTCTTACTTCATTTACTTTATTTATTAATCCCCAACTGCAAAAATTTCTACATAAGGCAAATTTTATTGTTAATTTTAATGTATAAATCATACCAGATCACACTGGTCACATGTGCAACATGTTAAGTGCAATATCTTAGCTACTTTACTATCTTAACTGAACAGATCTGATCCTTTATGTTAATATTAATATTTTAATATTTATCCTTTTACATATATGTTATCCCTTACTCCTTTTATTTTTTTTGTTATGCACCATTAGGAGAGATACTCAATTCCGTTGTACCCTGTGCAATGACAATAAAGAATCTATCTATCTATCTATCTATCTATGGATCTACACAAGACATGTACTTTATTTACAGGAAATGTTGTAATTTTAATGGCAAGTGCCAGTTATTGCCAATACATTGGGACCACATTACCTTGAAAATGATTTACCTTCTCTGCTTTATAACTTGCCCTCATTTTCCAGTCTGTCATTGAGTTGACAGAGCTGGTACAGAAAACCATCATTAGGTCCGATCTCCCGCTTCTCTCTCACCGTAGCCAAAGCGGCTCGTACATCCAGCTTGTGTCTCAACATCAGGTAAGCAACGACGACTGTTGCTGAGCGACTGTAACCCTTCTGGCAGTGCACATACACCTTCCCTAGAAATAAACAGACCTTTATTTTGCATCTCTAGGAACCTTATGAGGAAATGCATACCTACTATTAATATATTAATAACACTGATTATGTTCCACTGAGACTTTACCTCTGTCTCCTTTATATGCCAGGGCCTGTGCTATGAAGTCTGCACACTCTTCAAAGTATATGCTGAGATTAAAATAGTCTATGTCATTGGCTGGTATTCCATGGTAAATAATGTCTGTACCCACATAATATTCTGCACCTGTCTTCACATGCATGTACGAGTCTCCTTCTGCAGCATTAAGAACGTGGGTCACTCTCAGTTGTTGCAAGAGTTTCACATTTCTGGCCACAGACCTGCAATACAGTGGATACAGCAAGTGATACTACTCTTCCATGTGACTAGCTATAAATAGCTCAGGTCTTGTTCTATCAGTGTTTTTTTTTTTTCATATATGTTTTATCCTTTTTTTCATATATGTTCATACAATTAGAATTGTAGTACAGAATTGTACTTCTGCAGCCAAAAGTAATTGTTTGCCTTAGGGTATGTCATCTGTGTATATGGTACAATTGGTGTAGCAGTGTTGGCATAAAAGACAGCAAAGGGACCAGTAACTCAGAGCATTTAAGTTTAGCAAGACATACTCATTTCCAAGCAGAATCCTGGGGTAGACTTCATTGAAATCCCTAGATGGCATGCTGAAGTGGCCATTTTCGTCTGACAAAAGGTCATTGAGCTGCTGCACAGACACTCCAAAGTCGGTCATATTCAACTGAAGATCCCTAAGTATTACAAATTACATTCCTTGTCTATGGAGGTTGAAGACTGAAGGATTCTTTACATTTTCATTTTTCTAGCACGGAGCTTGTGAACCTTGTTTATCCAGTTCTTCTTTATTCCACCGACTGAAATGCCAGTCTCTTCAACCACTAGATGTCAGAAGATCCTCTTGTATTTTTGTAAGTAATTACAGTATACTATGGGTCCATGACAATTCTGAGGTTTCCTGTCCAGCTTTAAACTCACACACACACATTTATACATATATTATATATATCATCGTCATTATTTTATTGTTAAATTTGAAAACCTGATGAGTATGAGTAGATTTTTAAAATAGTTTTAATAATAAATTTTAATAATTCTTTAAGTAATTGAATAAAGCTGTTAAATTTAAGATTATTAAACTCTTACACTATACATTGTACACTGTAATTACTGTATGATTGATGTTTTTTTTATTATTATTACCATTTTTGTTTGGGGTATTTTTTTATTATTATTACTATTTTTATTATTATTTTGTTTCCTTATTATTTTTACTATTATTGTTAATTTTATCATTGTTGATCTATCTACTTTTTGCTGTTAATTTTTAAATAAAAGTTGGGTCCCTGGAGGACTAGTGGTTAGGTATTGGTGCTCTCACTGCTGCAGCCTAGGTTCGATTCCTGGCCAGGGAATATATTCTATAAGTTTTGTCCTTTTGCCCCAAGAACATTAAAGGTATCGGAGTGTGTGTGTGTGTATTCTTGTATTGTTCAATTTTGGGGAAGTTTTGTCCTTTTGTCCCCAACACATTGAAGGTATCGGAGTGTGTGTGTGTGTGTGTGTGTGCGCATAAAAGTAAATAAAGCTGATAAGCTTTGGTTGTTGCATTTCCAGGTGTTCCTGGGGAGAAATGTCACTTTTTATTGCCATGTGTGTCCTTCTGAGGCACAAGGAGACCTGTAGAGCCCTGGTGTGATGAGCTGTGGGAGGTCTACTTAACCTTCATATTCTTCTTTTTCTAAAACATGACCATGTGCTTGGCTGTTTGAACACAAGGTGTCTACCTGGGACTGGAAGGTGGTGATTAGGTAAAGCAGAAAATGACCCTCAGTCTACAGACAGGCCGGACAACCTGCCCATGCAGTACAGGTGTATCTGACAGAGTCTTGTCTTAAGTAAGATTTGTTTTACTATCCACTGTATTTTACTTATATAATCGTCAGACACTCATGAGTACACACACCTCACTAACAGAAACATTTCACTCCTTTTATGCATGTTTTATGCAACATTAGCGACAATATTTGTAACCATCCACTAACCAACATTAACCATTCTCATGAAGTACAATGGAGAATGTTCATCGATGATGATACTGCTGAGGAAGCAAATCTACCAAGGATTAGAGTAGTGCTGGGAGGTATACCAGAGTTAAAGTGAAAGTGTCACCATATGGAGATCTTGATAATCCTAACAATGGCAATTAGAAACAGCCCAGGCAAGTGACAAATTGAACTGCTTAAATAATTAATAGCGACTTACATGTAGTTTAAAAGAGTTCTATTAACTATAAACAGCACTTGTAGCAGGGGGGCGTGGTTGCAGATGGAGCGGAGGCGGAGCGAACCAGGAGGTAACATGTGATGATTGTCACCTGTGTGTGGTCACAGTGAGTTTACTTAAGTGTGTTGTGTTTGTCCTTGTAGAGAATGCTGTGAGTCAGAGAGAGACGGAGCTGACGCAAACACAACACACTCGCCTTGAACTTGAGCCTAGCAGGCTATGAGCAGCTTAGAGTTTTTGGTAATGATTTTATTGGTGTGACGTAAATGGTGCACGCTGAAAAGTGCTCAGGGGTGAAAGAAAAATAAATGAAGCACGACGCTCCATCAAAAGTTGCTCCATCAAAAGTCCTCCTTCCCACACACACACACACACACACACACACACACACACACACACACACAAATGAGGTTCTATAGCAGGATAAAAAGATACTTCATTTCATTCATTTCTGTGCTTTCTTGAACTGGTTTAGTAAGTATAAGTATAACATTCAGTTATCTGTAATGACCATCAGATTATTATAAACATGCATTACACATCATGTATATGATCACATAAAGTTCATCAGTCTAATGAGATTTACACTCCTTCACAAAATTTGGATTTTAACTGACTCCAAAGTGAATGTTGTTACAGTAGGCTGAAATATTGCCCATGTGCTCTTTACATTATGGACACACTGCAAAATATAGCATAAATCATGTATTTTGTTGTTTTTCTAGCTTGAAACCATGACTGTGCCATGCAAAAATGAGCTTCTTTTTATTTCAAATAGCCACTATTCGCAAGGCCTTCGTCTGGTGTAAAGGCCACTTTGATTAACATGAAAGCGTGTTGGACACTGTGCTGCTGCTGTCTGCCTTAAACTACAAGGTGTCCCAAAAGTCTCCATACATAGGGGATGTTCGTGGACGTCCACTTCTTGGTTGGTCTGCGACACTTCCAGTCTTTTTTATGAATTTGTTGATAAGTTTGGCAACAGCGTCGTGTGTGATGTGCTTGCCATGTTTCAAGTCCATTGCAACCTAATGATGGCTTCCCAATCCAGCCATGAGAATGATTTCAATACATACTTGCTTATCAAAGCCATTCTTAAAGGCTATCTGTAAAAATATACATAATATAAATTAAGTATGAAAAATTTTGGAGGACATTTTGCTAAAAAGTGTTAATTTCCCCTATGAATGGAGACTTTTGGGACACATCTAGGCTTATCAGCGGGCCTTGACCTAATGATTTACAGCCTTATCATTGACAACTACAGGTTTCAGAAAAACAGACCCCTTTTTCTCTTACTTTGCTTACAAGTTCTTTTTTTATTGACAAAGAAGCAAAAGAAATACAAGTCTCTTAAAGTTTGTGTCTGCAATTTCTGATAATAAAAATGAAAACGATGACTTGTTTTTTTCCGTTTCTCATACCTAGATTTTGAAACAACAATCAAATAATTATTTCTGTTGTATTTTTACATTTCTGTTGCTGACACGAATATAAAATGGCCAACCAGTACATGGACTGTGAAGTAGGTTTATTTTAGAAGGCAGATTAAGATTTCTTGGAAGATTTTCAGGCTAAGAAAGAGTCATTTTATCCATTTTAGGTAAAAATGGAATGGAGTCGTTTGGGAGTCAAAAGAGTTGGCTCCTACTGGTGAGCTGAGCCAAATGATCTGACTCACTGAAAAGAGCCAGAATTAGTCTGGCTCATTAATTATTTATACTTTTAATGTGTATAAATCAAATTAGTTTGGGTCTAGTAAAAATTCTGACCAATCAGAGGGCCCTCATCATTCAATCAAGTCCTGACTCTTATGCCTCTTCTTAATGCCAGTTAATATTTATCTTCAGAAAGGGTATATTAGTAGCTTTTTTTCTATACAGGAGAGGATATTTTGAATAAACATTAAATTATGATGTATTAGGTCGCGGTAAATAATGGCATTGTGAAATTAAGCGTAACCTATATACTGGTCTCATGCACCCTATAATAAGGACAATGCATCATCTTATTTCAGTTGATGAATGTTTTTAGCCAGTATTTAAGTTTCTCTGTCCTCTTTCCTCTTGCCAGAAAACACAGGTACTAGTAGAGTCCTGGATAAACCCATTGCTTTTCCAGAGGTATGTAGACGTGATATGCCCTGCGCTGGGGGAGAGGCAAGAGCCTTGCCTGATCCCAGAGCTATGTAGGAATGAAAAATATCTTAAATTAATGGAGAACTGCTCAAGCATATTTCATATCTTTTATCTTAAACCAACACCCTTGTTATCTCGATTGAACCCCTGTTTCTCTTTCTTACAAGACAGAACTGCCTGGCCCATTTTACCCAAACACCCATTCTCTCCAGATGACCTGAGTCCTTGTCTTTAGTCTGTCTTATAAAAATATGGAGATGGAAGTTTCGGTTGCTGGGACATGGTAGGAGCTGTTCCCCATTTTTGTTCTTGCAGAGAGCTCCATAAAATTCAGCAGATTTTTCAGCAAACGGAGGCAATATAAGAAAAAGCCTAAAGGCTAAGTCAGTTTTTGAGGTGAGTCATGTCTCAGATGGCAATCCCCATGGGTTGGAGCAGTGGAGCGTTGAAGAAGGGAACGCCTCCGTCTCCGGCCGTAGCCACAGGGACTGATCTTATGTAGGGGGGCATTATTCATCTTATTACTGAGCTGGCTGATGCGGTAGGCCAGATCATGTACTGAGCAGGTAAGGAGGTTACAGCCTCTTTTCCCCCTTCCGCTCAGATGATCGCTGCAAAAAGCAAGCAAGACAGAAAGAAAAAAGGAAATTATCCTACTTTATGCTCTCCTAGAACATTCAGAAAGGGCATTTTAATCCTCTGAGCCTGCACCACTGTTATTTATCATACTGTTGTATGCATATCTTGCAGTGGAATTACAAGAACATATTTGAATGTTTGGTGTGTCCTGTTACTGATGAAAAAATGAATCAGCAAAGACTTTGCAATGTATTTTGATTGTGTGGAGTTTGCAATGAGAGGTATTTGTTTTGTAGTTTCTACTTCAAAAAATACTGAAAGCAGGGTTGTGGCCAAATTGCAGCCCCAACACTGACCTCAAATCATTTCTCAGACTGTCTGTTACTCCTATTCAATTCATGCATAACTTCATAAGCCACATCTAGCGTTTGCTAGCTTGTTTTGTATTAAATCATCATTGTATCATAATAGGAACTTATTGTTTCCAACTACTGTATATAGCTACAATGAAACCCATTAATGTTATAATGTGGCCATTCATTTTGCACCATTTTGAAAATCAGATATTCTTTAAATGCGTACTTGTTGTATACGTTTTATTAGGTGGTGCCATCCCATTGCCAAAACCCAGATATGCTACTGGGGGAGAGAGAAAGCCTACCTGCTCTGTGATAAAGGTGTCCCCATATTCCTGTTCTCTTGCTGAGCGAGGAGTTCAACTGAATCTTGTATACTCCTCTTAGGCACACCGAGATCCCTCTCCTGCAGTGCCACATTCATTCTGGCACACAACGACCAGCACAAACATATCAGCATCAGAATTGCAAACGTGTAATTTCAAAAGGAGAGACAGATTTTTTTTAAAACGTGCTGATGCTCAGACATACTTCTTTTCTCTGTCAGAATTAGAAGGAAATGTTGCACAAGGCACAAAAGCAACCAGTAAACACCAAATCAGAATACTCCTGAAGAAGACCGTCTTCATTTTGACTTTAACCTGTAGAAAGAGTTCAGTTCATTGTGGTAGTTTATGAAACATTTAATAATGCATTTCTGTAGAAATTGAAAAGTTGCCTAAAACAAATAAGACAGACAAGTCTAAGCCACACTCATCCCTAATCTGCATTAGTCAATGTATGAAAAAATGTGTAACATTCAGGCAGATGTTATTGGTGTTATAGTGAGGCAAGCATTCTCTTGGAGGTGTGCTGCTTTACTGGGAGTCAATAAGTGCTGCCTCATACATGATGATAATCAGACTGCTGACAGCTGGATGTCTTTCCAACACAAACCTATTTTAGCCTTGACCTCTATGGAATATGATGATAATCATGTCTGAGTAGCATTGCAAGGGTACATACCTGAGAAGGTTTGCTCCTGAGCAAGAATTAAGATCTGTACTCCTGACTTCAACACTGATTGGATGGTCTAGAGAAATAGGAATTCCCAAATAATCTCCTGTGTGTGTGTGTGTGTGTTAAAGAATGAAACAGCTGTGTCACTATCAATGATCCAGGGAGCCTTTTATACTTTACAGAGGGTGGGACAAGGCGGGAGTTAGGATGAGTGACATTCAGCCACAACCTTATATGCCCTGTCTTGTGCAGACAAAGGAATGATTTTCGAGCAACATTAACAATAACTGCCCATTAACACTCTCAAGACATTTGTTATAATCCATTTTTATGGTATATTTTCTTCCATACAGTGAGCAGGTCATAATGTTTGTGGCTATGGTCTAAATTATTGTTTCATATACTGTGTATTCCAGACATACTGTATATACCTGAACTGCAATATTTCATAAATCCTTAATATCTTAATAATCTTAATAATCTTACCGGTAGTAAATTGGGGTAATGATTTAACACCTGCAGTTCAGCTGCCTAGACATTTTGCTAGTGTAGTGTGATTTTATCCAGAAAAAAATAATCTGACATGCTATGGTGTTACTATGTTTTTCATTTCTAACCAATTTGATTTGATTATTCATTGATATACTAAATATATTAAGGTTTTTTTTTTTTTTTTTTATATTGACACTTTCAGTAGGTAGGTACGTTCATTCTGTCATCTTCTCTAAGGTCTGCAATGCTTCAGAAGTTTCGGACACAAGGAAGGGAATTATTTAAATAAAACTTATAAAAAATAAGGCCACAGATTCAATTTGACTATGCTTTGAATTTGCTGCACTGATATTTTAGGGTTCATACTTTCAGCAAGATTCTTTTTGATGCTTGCTGTTGCTCGTAAGATTTCAGTCTAGGGTTCAGATGCAGTGTTCCAGTACACTGGCTTTAGTGACCTCTTCCGACACATTGCAGTGGAATTGCAAATATGCTTCACTTTGAGAGTTGGTGACTATGGTAACATCACGTTAGGCACCTCACAAGTCCCTGGAAATACTGCAATCAATTGATCAAATGGTTTGTACGTGCTGAGAGTGTTGCTTGATTCTCTGAGGCATTAAACAATACCCACAAATGATTTTAAACAACCTCCAAAATCATTTTTTCACATTAAGGTCCATAAACTGAAATGAATTTATCCTTACAAAGATGCATCTCTGAAGACATATATTACAACATCCCTTGCTGGAATAAACAGGTAGCTGCTGGTTGAAGTATGTGACCTACTATGGCTAGTCTCACTTCTGAGAAGCTGAGTTGTGTGGTGCACAGAGACTTATGTGTGTAAACAGGGTGTATACTCACCGTGTTTGTCTGCTGAATGATGTGAGTGTTTGGATCCAGTAGGATGTAGAGTTCCTGGTCTAGTCTGCCTTATGGATCTAAGTAATGGAATTTAATGAGGTAGCGTTAGATCATGTGACAGATTGAATTCACTTGTTTAGTGCTTGTGCTCAGACTGGTAGACTTCAGCATGTTTTATCATCACTGAGTGATATTAGCGTTTAGGGATAAAAGCCAAGACCATGGTAAAGAGTACGCAAGCATTGCTCTTCCAATCATACATTAGTCATTTTCCCGCTATTACCGCCATCATTATTCTGAAGAATGTTGTTTTTAATATGTCATGTTCTTACATGAATAACGTCAGTGGGATGTTAGATGTTTTTAAAAATGTGGAGAGTTCACAGTAAAGTTGGTCCAGTAATTTGTGCTGGAATTCAGCCATCATGTCCTCGGGGCTTACAAACACAAACTGAGAAATCACTTAAGATTAATTCATTGCATGTTTTTGTGTGGGTAAATTTAATCTAGTCCACTAATGCTTTATTTATTCACAGTATCCATAGTTATTCACAGTGTTTGCTTGGTGTAATGGTATTTTAAAAAACAGAAGGGCTGTGGACGGAGATAGTTTGTGTTTAACAGGATGTGATTGTGCTGAAATCTTACGGGTGGAATATCAATCCAAGATTCTAGGAAATACAATATGACTCCCTGTGGTATTCACGTAGCCTTTTTTTTTGCTGTGGGTAAGTAGCCACTGTGCTTTTGATGTCCTAATTCAATTACATAAGGCTAATACGAAGGCCATCAAGATGATGTGGACATTTCTTTTTTATAATTTGATGTTTACGCATGCATTCCTCCTTCAATATCACCAGTGATATCAACACTAACCACAGCATTGCAGGAAAGGGTGAATTTAATTACATTTGTGTCCATAAATTTAAAACCACACTTTGACAATCTATGATGTACTATACATGTCAACTACTTTATAAATGTGCACCTTTAGGATAATTCAGATATCACTGTGTCATCATTATTATCAAGATTATTCCAGGCAATTTTTGAAACCAGACTTATTTTGGCTGCTCTGCCTTGTAAGTAAACGATGTGTCACTTTGCTTACTTTTTGAGCTTATTGAAAAATCATTGAAATCAAAGCCTTGACTCATCTAAATTGTTCGCACTAAAATGATTTGCGTCGCTTACAGAAATAAATACACAAAAAGAGAGTACAAAAAAATTACAATGACCTCAACTCCAGCCAGTGGATTTCCGAAATCTGTATTTCTAAACTAGAAATGTAATGCAATGCCTGTATCTGTTATCTGTTTAATTCCCAAAATCTTCATATCTGTTTTTGTATTTAGATTTAAAGCAGAAGGGAAGGGGCGTGGCATTTACAGAAAGGGGTTTTTATGTTAAACCTACCACTATGCTGTGGAAACACTGGAAAACACTGAAAAAACAGGGCTGCTGGAAAACATAATTATTCATTCACAAAAAAAACCCAGAAATTTGCAGAACATAACTGCATCAGACATCCTGTTTCTGGCAAGCTTTCTATTTTCTATTTAATATGGCTCTTCAATGGCTCAATATATGATAATAATTTCCCTGACAATTAGTTTATAGTTACAAAAAAATAGCATACAAGCAACCTTTGAGAAACATTCATTGTCAGGTGTCGTAAAACCATAAAAGAATGTTATGTTTGGAATTTGTTAACCAAAAATGGAAATTTCCAGTACATTCTCCCCAAAAAATAAAAGGGGGAACCAAATTATAATGCTGGGGAATTATAGTTCTGGGTTTTCTGGGTTACTATAGCATGTTTGAATGAGCACATATTACAGCCTTCACTACTGCCAGACCTGCTGATATAGCAAATGAATCAACACCTTCTGAACAATCAGATTCCGTAATTTAACAGCCTGATTTAATCCACCTGTCAGCAGTGGATGTGGCAGAAATTGCCGAACCCACTAGTTAAAAACTTACGTGCATGTTATTTTCCATGCAGTCTATGTCCACAGGGTGGCGTCCTTATTCTTTTTCTTCAAAACATCTCTCAAAACATCTCAAAGATCATGAGATCTTGGAGACTGATGGCATCACGCATTCCACATTTTGGCCCAAACCTGGTTTTCTCTGCCAGTAGGCTAAGACTTGATGGAGGAGGTTAGACAGTTCTTTCAACGAGACTCCAAACATAAATTAACAACATAGAAATGGTTGTGGGGGAAAAATTCAGTATTCGCAACAGCTATCTCAGTCTAGATTTGAATCCTATTTGAAACCTGTGGCCTAAATTAAAGAGGCCGGTCTACATACGTTCATTTAAGAATATAAAAGAGTTTGAAATGTTCAGTTCTCTCTACAAGGTTCTCCAAGATTGTTAGCCATTACAGGAAGAAGTATAGTTATGTAAAATTATTGTGTCACAATAAAACTTTATCTATTCCCATACATTTAAGCTTGATATACCGTATCATCCATGGCATGTTTTACTGATCTTTTTTTGATCAATATTTTATTGAATTTTATTGATTCACAAAGGGTACCAAGAATTCTGGAGATGATTATAGTTTTTGTAGAATTGTAGCATTTATAGTAAATTGCCTTGTCTAGTCATTCTGCCAGTCAATATGACACTGAGCTACACAATCTTCTGACCCACTGAGAATAAACTAAAATCTGTGCATATGTACTGTACCAAGTATCAAGATGTACTGTATATTAGACCTCCTGTACACTCTCATAGTCTTCCGAGAACCTTATATAACCTTCTCTATCTTTCTGGCTCTCCTTCACCCTCTGAATGTCAATGCTTTTAGTGTGATTTTTTTTTTTTTTTTTTTTTAAGTCACCCTCTAATTCATGGCTACTTCTTTGTCTAAGAAACAGAAGACCTGAAAAAAATAATTCCAACATTTTCCATATTCAAACTAGTTCTAACATATAAAAACATTTGCGAAAGTTTTGTAGCTGTTTTGTGTGCAAAATAATATTTCGCAGTTATGTTAAAAGACTCAAAATTCATGATCCTGGTCATGTGATCACTGTTTGTATGCTTGCAATTATAAAAGATGCATTTGTGTACCATGTGGAAGCTGATGAGAGGTCATTTTTATGACAACCATAAATTACACCCAAAACATGACAGGGCATGATGTTATAAGAAAATTATCAGTGACAGGGTGGTGTGATTAAAAAAATGTATTAAAGAATGTTGTATTTTTTATCCATTTATAGTTACATTTAATATTGTGGAACGTCCTCAACACAAGTTAGTTTATTTTCACTTACAGCTATTAACAGTGTTCCATCACCAGCCTCTTGTTTTTCTCTATCTTGAAGTTAACTTTGCTGAGAAACCTGAAAGCCCTCTGTCCTGAAGACTTTCCTGTGTCTGAAACCTTTGACTGTTCCAAAGTGTTTACACAGGAGTATCCTTCCAGAAACGCTTCCAAAAACGTCTCCTCACAGTGAGTTTCACCATATCAACAATTACACACCTTTTTTTTTATTTGTTTATGTGACGCATTTATGTGACCTCACACACCCCTGTGCTAGTTGTTACCATAGCATCGATAACATATTAGAATGAACACATCCATGCTGTTATAGGAAATTAATCAGCACCTTCTGGCCAATCAGAATTGAGAATTCAATAGTGCTGTGGTAAAACACAGAAAATTATGCAGGAAATTAATATACTGAAAAAAGCCTGAAATTTAATTTAATGAAGTCTGTAAATATCTGAACAAGTTTGCAGTAGATGGAAGGCAATCCAAGAAAGCGCACTATGTTGGCTTTTCCCATGGTGTTTTTCATGTATATCCATATTACATTGAAAAGGAGGAGACTGATGAAGAGGTGGCACTTTCACTTGATGTTGGAGGAAGCAGAGAGAGAGTCAGAGAGAGACAGTCACAAACTGGCACCAGTCCCAATTAGGTTTTCATAACGACAAGCAGAGGAGAACTAGCACAGGATGCTATGTGTGTGTGATGAGTGTGTGAGGAGCAGAGGACGGTGTTGAGTAAGTACTTGTAAGTGATTATTGCTCCTATTTCTGTTTGGTTGCAGAAATATGTGAAATATCAATATGTGTAGTGTAATAGGGTTTTAAGGAAGACCTTTTTCAGGGATGTGTTACATCCAGTCCTGTGTGATAAAAAGCTATAAATATAATGTTAAATGTGTTATTTAGCCTTATTGTGCTCACTCCTAAGTAGTAGCTGAGTGAATATGACAATATTCTTGCAGACAGAGTGTTTTTTATCTAGACATATTGCAGTAGTTTCAAGATGGACTATAATACTATGTGTCTTAGTGAATTGATCTTAATTGTGTTCCAGTGTCTATGACAGATTATACAACAGAACAGCAATGACACAGCAAACAAATTCTTAACTATTATTCTTGCTTCCATATTATTTTGATAAGCTCTATAAAAAAATGTCACTAAATAGGTGTGAACCACCAAAACACTACACAAAACATACAGAAAGGTTTATTGAGAAAATGTTGTGTCATTTTTAAAAATAAATTTTGGTGTTCAGAAACACATAGTATGTTCATCACTGATTATCATCTTCATCTCTTTTCTAATATTTTTGTCCTGTTATCATGTCAAGCCATTTCATTCCAAATTATTAGCTAAAGTGTGTGTTTAAATGTAATCCCTCCACCTCATCATCATCACCACCACCAGTGCAGATTGTGTGATTTGTATTTGGGTCATATTTCGCCTCTTTACAGTGACGTGGTGCTTTAAGAAGTGTGGAGGAGTGCTGAAAGGCTGAGTTTTTTGTGTTCTGTGCTGAATGAGAAGCTGCATTGCAGAGCCACATACAGCACAGCAGAACACACACACTCTCACACACACACAAACACAATAAACCATGAAAACAAGACCTGGATGATCTCCGATGAAGGTGAGAGGATCAGAAGGACCGGACATCAAAGGTAAGATTTGCTGTCTGTTTCAGAATATCGAAATAATGAAGCACTTTTGCTAACAGTGGAAGTGAGAATATATATAATCAGCATTGTAATTCCGATGACTGCCACAGTGGAATGTGTGTGTGTTGAGATTGAATGAGAATGATGATGGTACAGAGTTACAGGGTGACCTTGTTACTGTACTTAGATTTGCTGACAGCAGTACACACAGATCGCAATTCCAGTTACCTCGGGCAGCTATAGAAACCCTCATCCGCTCTCGTGTGTGTCTCAGAAGACAGTAGGATATTGTGCAGAACCGTGCTGAATGTGCGTTGAGTGGGAGTGATGTAGTTGCTCATGTGAAGGGCGCGTGATGAATATAAATGACCAGTACTCAAAAACAGATCTATCCAGACCTCCACAGAAACATTGTGGTAATGGATCTGGCCCTTGAGGAAGATATCAATGACTTAAACTATTGGCTTGGAACAGAGTGATGTACAGAACATCTGTTTCTGGACTTTAAAGTATATATACTGCAAAACTGAACATCAGCTGTCGGGGCATTGCTTGAGGCTAACGTTAGCACAGAAAGAGACCATGCCTTGGTTTTATTCTTGTAACAGCTGCCTTGTAATACCCTGAGAATGAAGCCACTGTGGTCTAGTATAATCACTACAGCATTACATAATAAGCAGATAAGGCCATCTGTGATGCATTAGGCCTGGGATACATTGGTGACAAATCAATCATTTGTCAAGTCTTTGTTTCAATTGTTTAAGCTTGCAGTGAAGGTGTAGACAAGGACATAAGCACAACACACATACACACGTACACACACACACACACACACACACATATATACACACACACACCCAAGAGAATTTTATGGATTGCGTGCAGGCCTCAGCATGCTTGGCTAGAAAAGTGTGTCAATGATGATAGGAAAGCATGACATGTAAGTGACGATTTTGACATTGTGGGTAGATTTGATTAGTTACCAGGGAAACAATTTCTTTATAAACTATTAATATTATTATTATTATTATTATTATTATTATTAATAATAATAATAATAGTAGTAGTAGTGATAGTGGTAGCAGAAGTGGTTATTTATTGACCTTATTTATTGAACTTATTTATTTTTTCTCATTTTCTTTTACAAACGGGGGGAAATGTTAACACTGGTCCTTATTTTTACAAAAAATAATGCAAGTATATATAGATATTAATAAACACCATAGTTAATACAACATTACTGTGTTATTGTAGTGCTAGTAATAGAATTTTCACAGATCATGTGTGTCAAATGAATGCTTTCATACTTGCAGTGTCTCATGTTATTCTTTTGTTCCCATTACTAGTCTGTCATTGTTCCTAATTGTCTGGGTGTTTCCTGGGACAGAGAGCACATGGCTTCGTGGCTGGGAGGAGTGTGTTAATCTAGGGCTCTCATTGGCTATCTGACATGAGCATATGTCTTCTAGGTCTGTGCCATTAGCGAATGACCCAGATAATTTATTGTTGTGACATGCATTGAAAAGAAGAAAAGTGTCAAACAGATACTGAATCTGGTTGTTGTCATTTCCCTTTTATGAGCATGTGAGCTTTAATGTGGGTGTGGAATAATGACTAAGGGTCATGCTTTCAGCCTGGATTGTATTATTGAATTTGGGGCCACCATGACACTATTTAATGCTCTAGGATGAATTATATTATCCAAATGTTCTTTGCTTGCTTCCACAAGCCGTGCTGACGTGGACGATTCACATTTCAGCCTTGTATTCTTATGCACCAGACAGATTTACTGCCTTGCCACATCTTTCTTCAACTCCATCTCCAAAATCCCCCGTTTACAGCTCTGTGGCTGCCTTTCTCAGAGCGTCTAGGCCACTTAGCATTCCACGAGGCTGCTCGTTTTTTGTCTGAGGAGCCGTGCGGGGTGCCACTGCATGTCACATATCCCACACACGCTATTCTGGTGTGCCTTTTGTCTGCATTGAGTGATTTGGGTTGGCCAAGTGCCAGGACTCCATGGCTGGTTTTATTTGTTCAAAGTTAAAGCTGTATGCTTGAAGAAGACATTCCATGCATACAGTCAGAAGGGATTTTGTATTCACTCTGACTGTTTGCATGAATTCTGTATGGACGTGCCACTTCTGAAGGTTTAGTGTAATAATAGCAGGCCCCAACAGGAATGTGTAGCCATATGGGCCTAACCCTTGGTTATATACAGATGGTGCATAGGCTTATGTAATAGTTGAATTAACTAGAGATGTGACTAGTAGGTTAAAGTCATGCTTACTGTTACAAGTGTTCATTTGGCTGATGCTTTTATCCAATTGGAGATACAACTGAACAGATGAAAGTTAAGGGTTTTGCTCAAAGACCCAACAGTGGCAGCTTGGCAGTGCAGGGATTTGAAATCACAACCTTTCCTTCGAAGCCTTAACCACTGAGCCACCACTTCCCTTGCTCAGAATTGTACCGTAACACAGAGGCAAGGCTTCTTAAATCCAGAATTGCTGGATTATACCACATGGGAGGCCATACATGTTAAAGAAATTGGACAAGACAGGTCAAGAGACACAGTTTCCAAACATTATAGCTGCTGTGCATCCTGCATTGCTTTACTTTGTTGTGATGCTGTTTTTCCTCAATCTTCACAGAACAGATCCAAGAGGAAAGATAACATCTGTAAGAATCATCTGAATCAACACAAACATAACAGTTCATTTCAAAGCTAGATAGATCTCAACTCCATCAATGAAATGTTTTGGCAGTTTAGCGACATTTAAAGGATCTGAAGAATCATGGCCAAGCTTTAAAGAGCCTTAGTCGAGCACAAGTGTCAAGCCTGAGAGGAGAGCTGTCCATCTCTCAACTCTCTCTCTGTCTACATGAGGGTACTATTCTGCTTTAATCCTCAGTCTTGGCTTAAGCCCAGTACGGAGGCAAAGGGAGATTACAGGGGTTACAGAGTGTTGTGTTGAGCACACAAGGCCCAAATGTAGTACATTGAAACTCTCTCTGCTTCTCTCCTTTTTCACTCTCTCTCTCTCACTTTCTATCTGCCTTGACTAAGCATCCATAGCATTTGGCACACTTGAGTGCTCCTTTCCTTTGCTTCCTCACACACATTTGTGCTTTTGTGTGTTTGTCAGTGGAATAGTGAAGCACTGCATAGCTGCAGTGAGTCCATGCCAGATTCTTGCTTTTCCTCTGCCATTAACCTGCTTAGAGAGAGTGCCGTTTCTCGGCCAAGGACACATCCAGGACGAGGCCAGCAGCTTCCGTCCCAGGCCACACAGAGCTGACAGCGCACTGAGCTGAACGAACTGGCACGGCTGAGAGCATGTGGGTCATTAGATACTAAATCCTGCTTTTAAGCTTCTATAAAATAACTCTTTAGAGTTGGCAGGGTGGCTGCTTAAACTTAGGCCAAAGTGCTCTGGGTTCTTGGAGAAACAGTTCTCCCTCTCCCTTCCTTCCTTTCTATCTCTCTCTCTTCTATTGTGCCAAGTAAAAAGAAGAATTTCATCTCTCTGCACGATTAGTCTCACTGACCAGCTGTTAGGAAGAGACCTCCTCTCTTACAGTAATACTCCAGCCATCTTCTCAACCTAAGCTCTCTACCTACCTCATGTAGATTTCCATAGACAAAAAACATTGATACATTTCCGTGTACTGAGAAAAAAGCCAGAAAATATGATAACTTAAAAGTCACTTATAAGGGAAACATCAAGGCCATTGTTTGGAGGTTTATCCAACTTTTCAGCAGGAGTAAAGAGAAATTCTGATCATTTATGCTTTCCTGAAAGTATTGTGGTATCCCTGAAAATGGATTTTCTGTTTGTCAGGACTGGGAAACATATTGAAAATTTAGTCTGTGGTAATAAATCACACACTACATACGTATGTGTTAAATAGAAATTTTGTTAATAAAGAAATTCTGGAGTATTTCTTCAAGTTTTGTTTTTACAAATTTATACTTAAGTACAAGTTTTGAATAATTTTGAAATCTTAAAATGTTAACGGTTAAATATATCAATTCATTTATTAAAATAACATCAAACTATCTACTAGTTAAAAAGTTTTCTCATGTTGTTTCTTAGTAGTTTTTATTATATTAGTATTGCAAAGTTTTATTTATGAAATGTGCTATACATTATTAATATTATTATTATTGTTGTTGTTGTTGTTGTTGTTGTTGTTGTTATTTATGTTGGGTTTTTTTTAATCAAGACTGACAATATAAATAAATTTATTTCTTGCCTATGTGCAGAAACATATGAGGGGAAGGTACAGCCATTCTTGGGCGTGTTCGTGGTTATGCATGCACATGTGTGTGTGTATGTGTGTGTGTGTGTGTGTGTGTGTGTGTATGTGTAAAGGAGGACTAGGCTTGTACTCCAGCTGTCATTGAACCCGCTGGAATCATATTTCCTGCATGTTCATTCCTCACTTGTTTCTCTACACATATGTAATACTCATATGCTCATGTGTCAGTGTGGCCACTGTGAAATATGATGATGGGTGGAGTAATATCTGAAGAGATAATCAGAAGTCCTCCATCAGACACAGAGAACAGTAAAGTCCTGAAGCAGCTTCTGTCCATGCGTTCAGAACAGGAGAGAGTGTTTCAGAGGCAGAATGAGCAGGAAGAGAGATCAGAGAAAAGGAGAATGGAGGATTTCAGTTGGGCATTCAAGCAGCTAAAAGAATGAAGAACTGATAGTCTGCAACTCAGAGTGTGTGGGAGTGTCTGTCACCCGCCTCGTTTAGCAGAATTAAGTTATCTGGTCCTCTACGCCATCTTGTATAAAAATGTCTAAGAATAGTCCGACTCACAACATTAATGAAAATGCATAAAAAGTGTTGTTGTAAGTGATGATATATTCACTCTAAGTGATCCAAAAGTGAGCAACACATGTTATTCATCCCAGTTTGTTAAATCTAATTGTGGCGTGACTGGAAGATACGATAAAGACTAAAGTATAGATTAAAGCTTAGTTGCTGACTGTTCTTTCAAGCAATATTTTTTCAACCTAATGTACTGTATCTGTAGCATTAGTGTAATTACCATAGGCAAGAATTTTGTTTCCCTATACTGAAAAAAGAATAGAACACCTATTTTATTATTTAAAACTCACCTACTGTGAAAGGGCTTTTGTGAAATTCTGTCCCTAAAAGTTTTTTAAAAAATGCAACTATATGATGCCTTACAGCTCCAGAGTCCCTGGTTTGATCCTGAGCTTAATATTTGTGTGATATGTATGAACTATAATGCTAAACTAAATGCAATACACACAAACAATAAGGGGTATTATGTGCTTTTATCCAACCTTCCATCACTGAAGTAAAAAGTAGGTTTGGTTATTTATGCTTTTATGAACATTTTTTGGTATCTATGGTATACACCCCCCAGACCCACATTACTATACTGATGGCCTATAATCTATAAAAAGTTGTGCTCACTGGGAAAATGTAGTCCCATCTCTGAGTGATACAGACATACACTATTTTGGACTACACAATTCATAAAAATGCTCTACAACACTTGTTTTGCATAAAAGTGCATTGACGGAGTTCAGTAACTGCATTCAGTAACTGCCAGTACAAGTGAGTTATTATCCAGGTTTTTCTAAGTACAAGGAAATGTGTTGAAATAATGTATAATAAAATAAATTTAAAAAATCTGTGCTAATGTGTCATGCAAGACAGATATAGAGGTAGTAAATAGAGATTAGGTTAAGAAACACTGGAGTATTTCTCTAACTCAGTGGTTGCTTTTGAATGTGGGTAGGATTGGATCGCTGTGCTTACCTCAGGGAGTGGCAGGGTGGAGCTTTGGTGGCCAGAAGTTCTCTCCTGTTTTAGACTGCTGAAGTAGAGAAATATTTACCAGCAGATTATATGACATGATAGTTATCGTGCTCTAAAATTACACACTTCCTTGATTTCAGATCACTCATCTTTCAGATTCCATAAGCCACCATCAAAACCTTCTGTCTCACCAAAAACCTGTCATACAGGGAATAATACATTTAACCTGCCAGTCTTGTAGTTGTACTTTTATCTGAACAAATGACAAATTAATCAAATAGACTTCTTTTCTCTCTAGGCTGTCAATGAAAAGGGATGGGCCTAAATGCATCTACAAAGTGAACATTGAACTGATGTCATACTTAGCACCAAGAGCCAAATATGATTCATTCCAAAATTCAGTCCATAAAAGTATAAAACGTCTGACATCAGTTACAGAGTGTCAAGCCTAGGCAAGGCCATTCTGGAAACATCCAGTGCTGTTACACTGCACTAAGACTGTAGTTTAAAGTGTCTAATCTCTTGGGTAGCTATGCATTTTATTTTCAAACTGAATGTTTTATACAGTCACTTTTTTAATGGAAGTTAATGGTAGATTAGATTAATCTAATGGGAGATTAGGATTCACGCTTTGAAACAGCATGGTGATCAGAGTAAAGGTCAAATTTGCTATACATGTATCTGGTGGTCAAAGAATGGCTGAAATATTTGATCATTCATTTCTGTGAATATTAAAACAATTCCTTTTAACCAGCATCTTTATTCACATCAAGTGAAATTCCATATATAATAAAGTGCTTTAAAAGAAGAAAATCCGACTTAGCAATTCACAGCATTCCCATCATGAAATTTCCCAGAAATCTATTTTGGTAGAAAATTGCAGGCCTTGACTGTGCCAAATCTGGCCAATCTTTGGCCTTTAAATGAGCCTGTGGTCTCTCTGGGAACTTTGCTGCTATCTCTCAGTCATGGAGTGCTGCTCACCAGAAGCTTCTCACTGTGGATATTCTTCCATTGCTCTAAATGTTTTATAAAGTAATATATCTCAGTAGAAAACCTAACTACAGTTTAACTACTGAACCATTTTACCTGCTTAGGTTGTTCCTGAAATTAAGCATTATTCATACTTTGCCCAAGCTGCCAATTAAAGAAACATTGACTCTGAAAATACACCAGTTAACAAACTCAGTAACAGTGCTGTAATTGTAATTGTGATGATGTCATTCTTGGCAAAACAGCTGTAAATGAGAGGCCATATAAATGATTGCCAGCACATATATAGTTGTATTACTAACATCTTCCATAAATTTTATTGACTCGGTTGTGTGTGGCGTGCATGTGTGTTCGTTTTAGACTGCTAGAACTGGTCCTTTTTTAAGACCTGTATGCATTTTGTGGATTCCAAACTTTTGAGGTACCATAATATTTACTGCCCAGTCATTAGGATGTCTACAACTTAGCAGTTTTAAGATTGTGTCCTTATTCCACTTCCTGTTTCCTATTTTTTTTTATTTTTTTTTTTTCATTAAGCATTGTAAGCAGATGAAATGCTTGTGATATCTTCTGAAGTGAATAATTTAGAAAATGACCAGCTCAACACAACTCTATGCTTTACTGTGACATCGGTTGTTATAAATTTGCCGTGGTATGGTCGTAAAATCAAACCATACATTTACAACAAGTAAAATATAAACTTTCAGTGCTAGAAACATAATAGAATTAAGTTTAATAAAAAAAATAAAATCAAAGTCAAAATACGTAATAATGCTAATAGAGTTCAATTAGAATGTCAAGTAATATATATGCAGTGGTTAGAGAAGTGCTGTTCCTGAACCTAGAGGTCCAGATCTGTTGTGATTAAAGCCTTTTGCCCCAGAAGATCAACCAGAGTGGACATACATGGATGGAATTTTTTACCAGTTTGTAATCCTAAAGCATTCCATGGATCGTAAAATCTTGTTGGAATGTTTGAATCATCCAATAAAAATGCTTTCATGCCTTTTTGTATATTCATCAGGCTGCTTGTATGCACTGAGGAATCCTTCGGTGGAGTAAAAGAAAGAAGGATGACTGTTTCTCAAGTCTCAGCTCAGCTTACAGTCATGGATTAATTCATGTTTATCCAGATATTCAGGCCACAAACTCATATTCTGTTTCCATTGTAGAAAGTGTAAATGCTATGAATTTAATTGATTTTATATCACAGCACTGTTGAATTCTCAAGTCAGAAGGCATTGATTAATTTTCTATAACAGCATGGCTCTGAGAGTAATGCCGGCTGCAAGGCAAATCACAGGTTTGTATTAATGTTCTCGTTCTAATATAACAGCTCATTCACAGGGACTTGTATAATATATACACTCCATATAATTAAACAGATTCAAAATGTGTTGTTATTTAACCAATTAAAATGATGAAGCTTTCTGTCAGGAAATGTTTATTTAACATTTATAAAAGGAGTCTTCAGTGTCAGCACTTTGTAGCAGTTAGAGGTAAAGCTGTAATTTTACATTTTCCATCATAGGAAAATCTAAGGGCAGAGAATTTCACTTTTTTTGGCTTATTAACATCAAGTGAAAGCATGACTGTTCATAGCTACTATAATGTAAGTGATAAGAGGAACTAACTTGAGGATATTTTACACCATTAAACACAATTATAAATTGATTAAAAAAAAAAAGTATGGCATATAATTCTTTAATTAAATGTAACTGTTAAGGAAGTAACTTGTTTTATGATCATTTCACAATATTAAATGTAACTATAAATGGTATTATTTATTGTTCTTTTAATATATTAAAAAGTTTAATCAGTGGAAAATTCCTGTGGTGTAAGACGAATGAAACATTTTGTGACATGCTGTTATTGTAAAATAATCAACGTTGGCATGGTAATGGCATCATAACAGCATGCTTTACTAAGTTTTATTCTCTGTTTTATTAATTTTGCAATTTGAAAACATTTTTCAGAAAATTCAGAAGAGAACACCCATTCTGAAGAGAATTGCAGAATCTTTGTTTGTCACCTTTAAGGGCATTACATAATGCCAGCAAGCCACATAGCTGTTGTTCTCACTGTGAAATGGTGCATGAGTTCATATCATGTGGTCAAAAGTGAACGGCACAATGAGAGGATCGATTTACTAACTCCTCTCTAACATGGATTTAGCTTGATATTATTCTCAGATTCTGACCTATTTATACTAGCATGAGGATATATTCGATGAAGACTACAAAGCACTTCTGTAAGATGCTCTGGGTAAAGGCTTTTGCTAAATATTGTAAATGTAAATGAAAATGAAAGGATAATACTAAGTGCTTATGAAAGTCATTCACAGCTCAAGTGTTCTCAGTAGCACATTTCATACTTCTTGCTCTCTTGAAGGTAATTACAAGAGAATGCTTCAGATCTCTCCCTGATGGAAAGTGTCAGACTGATGAGATCACATAATATGTAATATACTGGTAAAGAATATAAGAAATTCAAATCCAAAAAATGTACTTATGAGGCTGTACACCATCTTTGATTTACTTAGACCATGGCATTATGGGAAATCTGTACTCCTGTGGAGTGATTTGTTTGTGCTGTCTCTGGTGAAAGACTGAAGGAAGCCATACTGGATGGGAGTTGTTGGAGAGAGCTCCAGTGCATCGCTATGCAGTGTGTTAGACAAAGCTTTCTTTTGGCTGGGGACACAGAGCGGTCAAATGGGGGACTTTGTCCTCTTCTTTCTTCCTTTTGTCTCTTAGCTCAAACTGAAAAAGACCCTTTGTATCCGGCTGCAATCACATGTCACAATATTTGAACAGCTGCACTGTGTGTGTGAGTGTGTGTGTGTGTGTGTGTGTGTGTGTGTGTACAGTGAATTTCTAGCAGTGTAAAATAATGTAGCATGGAATGAGTTTATCAGAGTTTACTGATTCTCTTATGGGACTGATTCTCATGGATGTATATGAAGACATCCAAGATTATCTGAATAGTTTGCTACACTGAATTGAATAATTAATTGTAGTTAGGAAGCCATTGTGCTGAATTGAAAATATGCTGTTGAATTGTTGAATCTGATTGGTCAGAAAATGTTGGTTAATTTTTTTTTTTAATAACAGCAGCTCTGACAACAGTGTCAGCAGCAAGGCATAATACTGCGCTCATTCTGTTATAGTTTCTATAGTAATGTCTAATTCACAGGGACTTGTATGATGAATGCTCAAATAATTTAAGCCTAACAATAAACAGAGTTTTAAGCTAGTGTTTATTTAACAATGAAAAACTAAAAAAAGTTGAAGCGTTCTGTAAGGAGACATTTATATACCCTTTATACGTTTTAAAAGAATAAGTCTTCAGGATAATTTTCTATAATTTTTTTCTTAATTAATTCAATAGAGAGAAAAAAAGAGACTAGTGAGGGAATGTTTATAGCTGCTATAACAAAAGTGATAACTTATTTCGTGGATGTTCCACAACATGAAATGTAAAACTATAAATGGATAAAAATATGACGTCATACTTTTATAAATAAAAGATTTTAATTGGAAAAATTGCTGTCATATAAGAGGAATCAAAAAAAGCTTCAAGTTGTGCTGTTATTGGAAAATAATCAACTCAGTTGTTGACTGCTTCCTATAACTGCGTACCCTGTCATTTTTACTCCTTCGTTTTTTTGTTTTTTTTTATGTTAGTATGCTTCCATACTGTTAATGTTTTAATGTGACCTGTACACTCACAAAAGAACTGCACTGGTTTTATTTTGTGATGCTGTAATTGAATAATCTGCCACAAACTTAAAAAATTAGCTGCCTCATTACCATAACTTTGTGTTTGTAAAGTTATCTGTTCATTAATGTCTGTAATGACAGCGTGCTTAACTAGCTCTTACCCTGTAAGACACCTCGCTTTCCTCACTGCTTCTTTCATGGATGCCATGGATCATGTTAAAGCTCAGCATATTTATAGCATGACATCAAGGCAGGGAGTTCAGCCAAATGTTAAATACCACATGTTCACTCCTACTGCTTTATAGTCTTTATCTAAAGCAGAGTTGGGCATTTTTAAGGAAGGGACAGATATTGCAAGCTTGCAGTAACGACCCACAGCATATACTGCATTTACAGGTTTGAGTTGTGTACCATGGGAGAAGCTGTGGTCTGGCTGGCTTTTAGGATCACTGTGTAACTGTTGGGTGTTGAATCACAACTAGGGGCTTAAAATACTATGTGTTGAAACTGTGAAAATATCTCCACTGTTCTTAAGTAAGACAACAGAGGACACGGAGGGATTTAATAGTAATATAATAAAAAATTATAAAATTATGCCTGTCACTTAATGTTATGTGGGTTAGTTTTCTGGACTGAGATTAACCCTAGACCTAGAACAAAGACTCATTAATAAAATTAATCTAAAACTAATCATTAAAATTTAGCTTACAACTAGTAAACCTAAAAACTGTACTCTAGATCCGTGATTTTTTTTTTTTTGAAATAGCAAACAGTCCGGAGGCTGCTTAAAGTCTGAAATAATATTTCTAACCCACATGAATCATGTCTCACTAATGAAAAGGTGGGCATTAGCTAATACGTGAGGTCAGACAGTTATGCAATGATTACAATGAAGTGTCCTTGTATCTTGTGCTTCATGTTCAGAATATAGATGACTACACAGTCACTGATGCTCTTAGTTTGTTTATAACCTTCACATGAAAATGAGACCTACCCATTTTAATGTGCCCTATAGGCAAATAAAAATAAAAAATGAAGACAGGATGGGAAGCAACTGATGCTTCCTCAGTAGCTGCAAACTAAAAAAAAAAAAAACATAAAAATAAGCAAAACAGGATGGACAATGCCTGTGTACTCAAGGTGCAGTGCGGAAAATGCATTGCTTTTTTAAACGTGTTAATGTTTTACACAGATACAGTATGGGGAAAATAGAAATCTACTTGTAAACCATGCTGTTGATGTTCTACTTTTGGCTGCTTCTGGTAGTGGTCACCACAGCAGATTCTCCGTCTCCATTATTGAAATCTGGTTTATGGACCACATATTTGATTTGGCACAGGTTTTATGCTGGATGCCCTTCCTGATACAATCCCCTCATTTTATCCGGGCTTGCGACCAGCACTGAGAGTGCACTAGCTCACGCGACCCCAGTGGGTGGGTTTGGCGCCCAACGTGGGGTTTAAACCCACGACCCTGACATTAAGAGTCTCATGCGCTACTGACTGAGCTAGGCTTTTACCAACGTATACGCCAACAGCATGGGCTGACGGAAACTACAGTTTTACGGATGTTTGTTTTCCAGTTGATATGTTAAATCAACATAATTCCTGGTTACTATATGCCTGAAGCTGCTGCTTCCTGAGAATAGCATGAACCAGAGATCCACAAAAGAGCAGACTGTCAATCAATCCCTGACCTGCTTATGTCTGGTTAAAGAGCCACACACTGATCAATACTTCAAATCACTTGTTTCAGCACCAGACGGAATGCCAATAAGATCAGGTGACTGTCTGGTAGCTCTGTGCTACTTACTGTCACTTACCTGTCCCCGATTCGTCCCTTTTTCTGGCAACAGCAATGACTTTTAGTAACTTGCTATACAATGTAGACTGGTATTTATACTCCTAGTCACAAATGTAGGACGGTCACTTAGAGCTAATGACCCATCCACAGTGCATAGCTTGGGGAAAGTGTTATGTTCCTCTTGAGCATGCTGAACATGTGTTTGACAACTGTGTTGGCTGTAGTACGTTTACATTTACAGCATTTGGCAGACACCCTTATCCAGAGTGACTGACAGAAGTCATTCAATCATCTTAATGATTTTATCTTGGTCAGGGTCACAGTGAATCCAAAGCCGATCCTGGAAACACTGGGCACAAAGCAGGAACACACTCTGGATGGGATGCCAAGGTGCATTGCAGTGCTTCAAATAAACATACCTCAAGCTAGGAAAAATAGGTCATGGTAAAAAATAATAATTAAAAAAAACAGAAAAGAAATCAGGTTAGAGAGGGGTTAGGACAGCAACAAACACAACATACAGATTGAGATTTTTAGGTTTTCTTAAGTGTCCAGTTAAGCGTTCAGTGAACAGGTGACTCAGCTGATCTGACAGCCAAAGAAAGTTAACTCCACCAATTGGGTGCCATAACAGAGAGAGCAAAGTCTTGAAAAGTCTTGGCTTCCTTGTGCCTTGAGAGATCATGGGTCGAGTCATGCTTGTGGCTCAAAGGAAACTGAAGTGCTTTGATAAGTGCCTTCATGTAGGTGAGAACCGCACCTTTTTTTTTGGCTTCGTAGGCAAGCGTCAGTGTTTTAAATGTAATGAGGGAAGCTACAGGAAGCCAGTGGTGTGATGTGTGATAATTAAAAAAAAAAAAAAAAAGTTGTGCTGCTCAATGTCATGTTGTAATACACTGAGTTGACAGTTTTGTAGCTTAGCTACCTGCCATATACAAAATGTGCATTTTGTAGGTATACAATTACTGACTGTAGCCCATCTGCTTTTGTGCACAATGTGTCCTCTGCTGAATTGGATATCTCTTCTGTTCCAGTTACTATTTTGGGTTTTATTCCCATTAAAATTCAATAGTCATCTGAATTCTTCCAAGACAGCAAAAAGGTACCATTTCTGCAGGCACATGCTGTACTCAAAGCAAATTCTGACCTCGAGTCATTTGCATGCTCTAGTCCCAACATTATGCAGCAGTGCTTTAACAGGGAGCACTACCACAGCCTGATAGCTTTCATTTCAACAGGTGGGTTTGTCAATGCTGACATTCCAGAGGCAACGTCCAGAACGATAAATCCTGATGATCTAACACCCAGCACAGATCCCGTCAACTGGCTGGACAGAGGAGAGCTCTGACCAATCAAGGTATTTACTGTTCTGGAGATGTTTGCACTAATACTTTGCTCATTTCTCCAGAGGAAATGAGATATTTGTGTTGCAGGTCCACTTGCATTTGTATTGCTTGTAATTGGCCATTTTGGTTTGACCGCAATAACAGAAATTTGTTATTAGAAATGCAAAGAAGATTATAAAGAGTTTTTTTTTATCTCACTCCAATAAATCTTGTTTCACGAATACTTGCTACTGTATGTTGCACATGACTAGTTTGAATTCAGAATTTGACCTGGTTCTGAAAGATGACCTGTCCAGGGCAGGTTAAAGGACTTTGATTACTCTGAGAGAGTGTGACCGGTTTCAATGACTGTAACCTTACCTGTATTTTTCTGTCTTATTCTCTAAAAGTCACAGCAGATACATTTCTGTAGTGGTTTTTAGTTGCATGTGTGTAATTCTCATTTGATCCCCTAGAGAAAGCTAGGCAACTGTGTCCTTTTGTCCCTAGTTTGGAGGAATTTCAGAGTGTACTGGTCTGCTACTGATAGTAATACCACAATCTATATACTGTATGTGTGTATTTGTTTATGTGTTTATTTCAGGTTTTACAAAATGAAACTATGAGTTTATCTATATATACATATATTTATCAGTATTTAAAGTGTATACAAGCCTGCAATAGCTCTGCTCTGTGTGTGCAGTCATGGCAGTGTAGTAGCCTAATGGTCTGTAACAGACTTATAATAGCTGAGGTTTTCAAAAGGACTGCATGCATCATTACTAAGGCCTTTTGACCTGCATTATTATGAAGGCCTTTTATGAGCCACTGTATTGAGCTAACTGCCTGATTTTCTCTCTCTTTCGCTCTCTCTCTCTCTCTCTCTCTCTCTCACACACACACACACACACACATATAAAGAGACAGAGAGAGAGAGAGAGAGAGAGAGAGAGAGAGAGAGTTGATTTTCTACTCTTAATGTGTCTTAATGAGTCAGTAAAAGGAATTTTAAGAAGATGGAAAAAATATTAAAAACTCATTTAAATTGCACATCTTATATTCTCATTAATGTCATCATGGTTTTATGTGCTTTTTGAAATCTATAATTTTCAGGATAAAATTATTAGGGGGTTATTAGCCCTAATAATTAAAGAATAATGTAATTATTAACGACAATATATTTTTAAAACACTCCAAATACATGTACAATTGACATGATCACAGATGTATTAAACATAGTTGATTTTTGCTCCATACAAATGTCAACTAATTACTCTCATTTATCTTCACATGACACTAGAGGCTTTGCTTCATATTTGCTTTCATCTGTTTGCTGGGAAATTATGCATATGTGAGTGAAATGCCTTTTTATATTGAATAACCTAAACTAATTAACCAACTTGAGGTTTTTCTTAACTACTGCAGTGGGCAAATCCAAGTATTCAGTTATTAACTAGTTGTTTAGTTATTAATGAATGAATTCATACTTGAAATCATGTATTCAACAGTTTAACCTTGACATTTTATTGCAATGGTACTATGTTTTTACCACAAACAATAACCTGTTTCAAGTATTTAAACATTCACCCAAAACATTTTTGAAGACCAAAATGATAATAATTATTCATGCTTGTCAGTAAACACTTTATCCTGGTCAGGGTCACGGTGAATCCAGAGCCACCAGACATGAGACTCCGGTCCATCGCAGGGCACCACGCACACCCACATTCACACCAGGGGGGGGAATTTAGCGTAGCCAGTCTACCTATTTGCAGGTTTTTGGACAGTAGGAGGAAACCTAAAAACTCCACACAGACAGTATCCTGAGCCCATGATAAATATGGCTGCTTAACAAAAAAAATTATTCAGTAAGTGCTTTATTTCAGTCAGGGTTATGGTGGAACTGGACCCTATTCCAGGAACACTCAGTGTGAGGTGGAAATACAACCTGGATGGGATGCCAGTCCATCATAAGACTCACAAGACCATGCACACACAATTTTAAGAAATCTAGATAACATCAATATGCAGATGGAACCTTAAACAACCATATGCATGAAAAAAAAAGGTCATGTGATTGACCCTTATGATAACTTTATAAGATAATGAATTGGGGAAAAGAATTTTATATACAGAGGATATCAGATTGTTCCCTTGTCTACCTGTCTACCATTTTTCTCGTTCTTCCTCACTCTTATCTACATATCTTCTCATGGTTTTTGTCTGTGTCAGTCTATTTCTCCAAACACCTCCCAACACTCCACAGTACTGTATATACTGAATAAAAGATCAGGAATAGAAAGGTGGTGTGATATTTACATTATGCCTATCAGCCCATCTCATATCACCAGTGATGTACAGGAACTAACGATGTGCAGAAAGACATGTTGTGGAATGTTTCATTTGATTTGGCAGAGCTCATCCTTGTTATGATTGTACTGCATGTATGCCTTGTTAAAAAGGGAAGGTTTATTGTCTTTCCACGTATAACCCTTTAGGTTACCCTCTGTTATATGTCCATATTCCCAAAATCCCACCAAAGTGGCCTTGGGGATTTCAATCAGCTTCTTTCCCAAACTTTACAAATGGGTTATGGCATTAGATGACAATAATCAATACCAGTACTGGAAATATGAAATTAACCATAAAAGGAAGGATGAAGCAATGTTCACTATTTTTATAAACAATTTTTCTTCCCAGCTTTATCAATTTTGTATACATGGATGATAAGACCTATGAGCCAATAGCTATGTATGGCTGTTGTATTGCTGGGAAGACAATCTTCTTAGTTGACTATGCCTTTTGAAAGCTGACAGGCTTCTTATGTTTTATTCATGGCTCTTCCACACTGAACCTATGACTGTAGAGTTTGGAGAAGAAAGCTTATTCAAAATGCATGAAAATAGAGAGCCTACCTCAGGCTTCATGTATGTGTCCAACTAAGATATCACTAATAACAATCAGATTTACTTGCAGACTCTTTAAAGAGGTTCACATGAAGCCAAAGAGTGGTGTACATGACTTTGGGAACCAGAACACACATAAGTAATAATTATAATGAATTATCTACCCACACCCTTTCAAAAGCATGCATCTGGTTTTCCTTGCTAATTTCCTCCTAAACGAAATTGAATATCCGTCATCGCTGTAGCAGACCAGAGCATTGCTCTTGTGTGGTCATTACGTCACAGCCCCAGTCCCAGTGCATTCATTTAGCCTACACGTCCATGACACAAAGGCACTCCTTCATTTGTGTTCCTCCACACTGGACCAATTAGATCCAACTGTGATCAACCCAGTGTCTGAATGCACCAAGACTCTGCATACACCACAGTAATGTCAGAGTCACGACACAATCGAGCTTTTACAAAGGAAATGTTAAACTTTGCTCCTTCTGGTAATGCATGCCTTTTCCCAGTGAAATCATTTCAGATGACTGAACTAACTGTGTCCAGCTCAGTGCATGTAAAACAGTCCCAAATGTTATTCCTATGTAATTAAAGCAGTTGGAGTTCATTGCCTGTGAATGAGTGGAGATTTCCCTTATCTCCACTTGTTGATTTAAGGACATTTTGATATTGTCAAAGTCATACGCAGGGCACAAACTGCTGGATCTGCCACTTGTACAGAGAGCTAAAGTAATCGCTGGCTTATTTCTTACTACTTAAACCTCATTCAAGACATTTTAAGCAAAAGGCCCAGGGAGAAAAGACTGCAAGGTAAGACTGCAAAGACTGCAAGAGCTCTGTGAAACAAATTTTTAAGCAAGATGACCACATTTCACTGGCATTTTGCCAATAGGGGGATTGGTTACTCTAAATTGGTTAAATTCAATAATGAATAGGAATACTCAAAGTGCAAAGTTTCAGCTCTAATTTGATTGTATTTACATCCAAATCGGTTAAATGGTGTAGGAATTTTATGTGAATGCCTGAAATGGGAATATGTGAATGCCTGAAATCTTTAACCCGTAGACATCACCAGATGCTGGGTTTCTTCCCTGGTGATGCTCTGCCAGGCCTTTACTGCAGCTGTCTTCAGTTCCTACTTGTTCGTACGGTGTATTGCTTTCAGCATGCTCAATTGGATTGAGGTCTGTTGATTGACTTGGCCATTGCAAAACCATTCCACTTCTTTGTCTTAAAAAAAGTCTTGGGTTGCTTTCAAAGCATGCTTCAGTTCATTGTCCATATGTACTGTGAAGCACCATCCAATGAGTTTTAAAGCATTTAGCTAAATCAGAGCAGATAATACAGCCCAACACTTCAGAATTCATCCTGCTGCTTTTGTCAGCAATCTCATCATTAATAAATACAAGAGAACCAGTTCCACTGACAGCCATAAGATGATCATAAGCAGTTCTTTCCCTTCTCCTGTCATTCTGGTACAAGTTGACCTTTGTGTCATCTGGCCACAGGATGTAGTTCCAGAACTGTACAGGCTATTTTTTATGTTTTTGGCAAACTCTAATCTGATCTTCCTGCTTTTGGGGCTTACCAATGGTTTACATCTCATGGTAAAATCTCTGTATTTACTCTGGTGAAGTCTTCTCTGGATTTTTGACTTTGACACAGACACTCCTGTCTCCTGGAGGGTGTTCTTGATCTGGCCAACTGCTGTGAAGGGTTTTTTTCACCAGGAAAATATTTTTTCTCTCATCCACCACTGTTGTTTTCCATGGCCTTCTGGGCCTTTTGGTGTCCCTGAGTACAGCAGTGCATTCCTTCTTTTTAAGAATGTAAAAATTTGTCAAAATTTTTCAGCCTAATGATGGCCTGCTTCATTGGTAGTGACAGCGCTTTGGACTTCATATTGAGAGTTAACAGCAACAGATTCTAAATGCAAATGCCACACTTGGAATCAACTCTAGACCTTTTATCTGCTTATAAGTGAAATAATGAGGGAATAACAGGGAACAACTGAGCAGCCAATTGTCTAATTACATTTGGTCCCTTAAAAATATAAAAAGTGTTGTAATTCCTACACCGTTCACGTGATTAGGATGTAAATATCCTCAAATCAAAGGTGAACGTCTGCACTTTCGGGGCGTTATTTAATTTCAACTCCAGAATACTGTGGTAGACAGCTAAAATAACAATAGCATTGGCAATGTCCAAATATTTATCTAGCTTGTTGGTATAAATAACTTCATTTTGTTCTTAGAAAGTTTTGAATTGTGTTTTAAATGAGTTGAGGGAAGTGCATTTGCATGAAGAGTCATAAAGAGGAATAGTGTAGATTAAAGGAAAGCTTTTTGTATATCCATAACACAACCCCGAAACCTCACACACTGGCTGACAGCAGTGCAACTGTCCCATGTCCTTTCTGATATAAATAACTGCTTCACTCAGAGTGTGCAGGGCCAGTGGGTCAAACAGCCACATTTGGGAGGACTCAGGAATGCCTGGCTGTCTTCTTGGCGTGTTATTCCTGTATCCTGGCAGCCCTGCTGCACACCAGTACATTCTGTACACAGACTCACTAGGGTGCGCTGACTCACACAAAGCCCTAAACACCCCCCCATACACACACACACACACACACACACACACACACACGTGCTCGCCACACCCGTCTTCATCTTCTTAAGACATCCATTGTGTGTTCGCAGGCGCACTTGGAGGCTGCTCTTTGTGAACAGACGGGATGCTCAGCGTCATCTGAGGAAGGAGGGGCTGCGGGCTGCTCTGCCTTTCCTCAAGCCTGCCAACCAAATCACGTGAGATCTTCCACGTCCTGTAACCATGGCAATGAGCTCTGGACCAGTCTGCATCTCATGGGTATAGGAAAGAAGGAATAGGAAACAGAGAAACAGAGAAAGGATACAAGGGAGAGGAGGAGGAAGCTCAGAACAGACAGACGCCAGGCTCTGTAGTAGTTGTCAGGGTAAGTACAATGCTGTTGATTTCACTCCTCTGCTTTGATGGTCCTGCTGTGTGCTTCATTATTTGCAGGGGTGCTTGTTTATGTGCGTGATGTCAATGTAATATTCCGAGTTTCCTTCCTCCTTGCTTTCTTTATTGTACCTGATGACATCATACATCACTTCTATCATAAGAGAATAGTCCTCTGTTTTAAGAGAGAGAGTCACAAGACATTTCCTCCCATTTTGTTGTTGTCATTGCCCTTCAAAAAAAATGCAGGTGTGAAAATAATGAAGACCATTTGAGACATGTTTGAAGCCACACCTCCAGTATATTGATAAAAGGTGAATCCCTGTGTCTGATGTTATGTAATCAGCACTATGCTGTCTGTGGGTTGCTTTCTTCGCTGCTCCTATTAACTTCTTTTAATAGCTGTTCACTAGCAAGGGTTCAGCTTCTGCTGGAGTCACTAGCTGTTCCCTGTACAGTTTACCAAGCAAACCTACATTAATCCAATATACTGGCTCGAGCCTTATACAGATCTGCCTTCCAGCCTCTGTGTGTGAGTTGTCTTTATGATAATGCTGCATGGCAGGCGTGATTATCATTGAGATTGAATGCCATGTTTCTGATGGCTTGAGTGTTATCGATTTAAAAGGTCAGCAGATTGTTGCATGATGACAATAGATCATTGCAATGCGATTTGCATAGAGTAAGCTCATCACAGACTGCGTAAAATGCAATGAGACATTAAAGAGGAGACGTTCATTGCCTCAACTAACAGGAATCTCATTCTATACATACCGTAAGAGACTAAGATTTCACAATAAAAGCATCACTGTTTTGCCAGTGTTTTGTTCTATTGTTCACACTATTGTTTAAAAATCACCACTTCCTTTCTTATGCAATTACATTACACACACTAGGGATTCTTTTCCCTACATTACAGAGCTATATAATGGAGTTACATAGCTGTAACAGAGTTATCCTGATTTTCTCTGTAGGGGTTTCTTCTATTTCTTGCACATAACATCTCAAGGGATACCATATCTGAACATTTATGCTGCCATTTTCCTGAATTATGCTTGAAAGCTAATACTTGGCACATGTAGGGTATCAGTGTGTCATTCTATAAAATTTCACCATCTCTGGATTGGGTAGTGCAAATTGTTTTTATGTGTCACTCTAGATATTGTAAGTATTCTGCTGTAATGATGATGACAGCAAAAATATTTTATTATATTGACTCGTTTTGTGAAACTAAAATTGGAACCATACGCATTGCGTAAGAAATAAGAAAGAGGCTCTTCCACTATCACTAAATATCTCATTTTGGAAAAGTGTAATAATTGCCATGTGCTGTGGTGTCATGTCTCATGGCTAGTGTCTGCAAGGACACGTTCTAATGTAATGAAAACCAGGAAACTGGTTTATTTCTTACAACTTGTTTCACAGTTATTAGTTTATATTGGTTAGAGCTGAAGTGTACATACTAGAAACAACACCATCCAAGGACACTGTAATAGTAAAGACATTGGTCTCAGAAAGCCTAAAGTCTTCTCGAAAGAGCTTATGATATATGTAATTTGCAAAAAAAATTATTTTATACTTCTCTATATCAACAGTCTTTATGTTACGGCACTGTTCACATGTTTATATCAATCATATTTATATTAATGCTCTCATTCTTATGCGTTATCATTTCTATAGTAACAGCTAATTTACAGGGACTTGTATGGGGGAAGCTCAACATAAACTAATAATATTATTTTAAAAAAAGTGTTTTTATTTAACAATGAAAATGTATAATTGTTGATATGACGAAACTTTCTGTAAGGAGATTGAAGGAGTCTCCATTCTCAGAGTTTCGTAACTTTCCACAGGAAAGTATAAAGGTCTTCAGGACAAAGGACTTTTGTGTGTGTGTGTGTGTGTGTGTGTGTGTTTCTTTGTGTCTCTGTAACATGCCAAGCTATGTTTGTTTGCTTTCTAACTTCAAGAGAGAGAAAAAAGAGAGGCTGGTGTGGGAATGACTACTCATAGCTGTTATAGCATAAGTAATAACAGGAACTAACTTGTTTTGTGGTTGTTTCACAACATTAAATGTAACTATAAATGGATAAATAGTGTGACGTCCTTTTTCAATTAATAAAACAGTAATTACTGGCAAATTGCTGTGGTATGAGGGGAATAAAATACTGTTATAGGAAAATAATACATTTGGGATTGGTAACATCACACCAACAATTTTTTAATTTTTTTTTTTTTATAACTCCACATCTCAGTGTTTTATTCCATCTACAAAATGTCAATTACCTCTTACACAGTACATTCATTTATTTCAGACAGCTGATGCTGTTGTTAAACAGTGTTATGCCATATATTCGTTTTGTCTCTGCTCTGTGTATGAGACTTCATTTGTCTATCAGGATGTCACAGTGAAGTTCAGTGTATAGATTAATTATCTCACTGCGCTCAGGAGTGTGAGTGTGGGTGTGTTGAGGGATTAGAACAGTGAAACACTGCAGATAGTGTTAACGCAGCACCTCTTGTGTGGTTTAGGGTGTACAACCACTCCACATCCTTCAAACCACACATGCGTACAGATAACAGGATATTTTTATCTCCTTTATCTAATGTTTATAACTTTCAGTCATGCTCAAGAGCAGCTCCATGTATGCTCCATAGCTGACTTACAACAGGAACTGCTGGCGCCGCTAAATAGTCTTCCATTCAGAGCCAACGTCATGACCTCAGCTTTTGACTTTGACACTGAGGCATGTAAAAATGGTATGTTGTTGTTTACAGAGGACTGACAGATTATCTAGGGCAGTAACCCCTTTACATAATTACTGTGTCACACCAAAATGTATGTCTCTTTGCTTCTAAAACAACAAAGAAATGTTGGCAGTCACAGTGTTGACTTTGGTTTATAATCTAAGTCTTTGCAGGAAATGTGTTATTGACTTTTCTAGGTTTACTGTATATTATTAATATGCATACTTAATTGTTAAAAAAAAGAACAACAGGGTTTGATAAAAGGTTATTGCACGTCCTCTGTCACCTCTAATTTATCTCCCTATGACACGGGATGTAATCACTGAGGTTGTTCTGGTTCAGTGTCCTTCATCACTCTGTACTAATTGCTGGGCTGAACAGTAAAACTTCCCTTTCTACATTGTTCTGGAAAATATTTGGTTGACATTACACCTCAAGAGGAGTCTTGAACATGAGTGCAACTGACAACAGACACACACAAAGAGCTCTGCCAAATACCCTTATTACAAGCCATATGTAAATTATTTTTTATTTGTTAGCAGGATGTTACAGAACTCTCCAGGGCTGTGAACATTGCATAATAAAATGTGAAATAAGTAAGATTAATGATATCATTCTGCCAAAAAGTGCACTAGAACAGATTTCTATTTAGCCTAAAAGGTTAAATCTAGCTAATATGTAAGGAACGTTTCCACCAGACAGCCTGGTCTGGTGTGTTTCTTTAATAAAAGCGGCCCACCTAATTTCACAGGAAAAGGCTGTTTGACTGGGATGGCACGCAGCCAACCATGTTTACTCACCACTAACTGTTTTGAACAAAACTTTTTCAGTCAAATGACTATATCTTTTACTAAAGCTCATTGTGTTGCAGTATTCAAAAGTTTGTTTTCCCACTGTTAACTGATAAAAGCGTAAAGATTCTGAAGCTTGTAATCAGAAAAGTGTACAAAATATATTAGACACTCCATGAGCCATGAGCTTTAGAGATACGAAAGTGACACCTCTTACCTGAGTGACAAGATGGCTTCTACTATTTTTTAAGCCATTTTTGTCTATTTTTACAGATAACATTGTCATACAGTGTCAGAACGCACATAAAAAGTGATGAAATTATCTAACAGATCAACATAATTTGAAGAAAGCATGTGATAATTTAAGTTTGCATTAAGCTACACTGTGTGTCTCTTACTTGGTAGCAATATTAGTGTCATAGCTCTAGTGTAAAACGTAATAAGAAAACTTTAGTTTGTATTGGCTGATCGACTATTATTGCGGCAAGAACACAAACTGTCTCAGTTTTATTTTATTTAATTTTATTTCTTTTGCCGAATTAATGGTGCAAAACACATGCTTTCACAAACACTCTGCTAAATCTTCTGGTCCGACGTGACTTAACAGTACCTTTTTATAGGGTTACGTTACAGGTGATTAAATACATTTTGTTAAAATCAGAATTAGCTGGTGTCTATGTTGACACTTAATGTGATTGTTTTTTTTAATCTGATTGGTGAGATAGTGTCAATTAATTTTCTATAACAGCACCTCAGACACTAGTACCAACTGTAATTCAAATCACAGATTTATGTTATTATTTTACATTTACATTTATGGCATCTGGCAGACGCCCTTATCCAGAGCAACTTACAATTATCCGATTTTATACAACTGAGCAGTTGAGGGTTAAGGGCCTTGCTCAAGGGCCCAGTGGTGGCAGCTTGGTGGTGCTGGGATTTGAACTCTCAACCTTCTGAGCAGAAGTCCAACATCTTAACCACTGAGCTACCACTTCCCATTTTATAGAAACGGCTCATTTACAGGGACTTGCATGGTGAATGCTTCATGTTATCATATTAGTCTTCATGTAAGACTAATAATGAACATATTAAAAAAAACAAAAAAAACATGTTATTTAACAAAGACATAAAGTCATTGATTTGGTGAAGCTTTCTATAAGGCTATAACATTTATGGAAGGTTATCTCCAGTGTCAGGGCTTTGTAAAAGTCAGTAAATTTTCTGCCATGGAAAAATCTTCAGGACAGAGCACTTTGTGCTTTCTAGCTTCTCTAACATGACAAGCTGTGTTTTGTCTTATTGACTTCAAGAGAGGGAAAAAAGAGAGACTGGTGATAAAACAGCTGATTATATCTACTATTACGTAAGCAATAACATGTCTCACGGACATTCCACAACATTACATGTAAAACTACAATGTGTAATTCTTTACATTTAAAATTGTAATTGTTGATAAATGCATGTCTTGTAATAGGAAAATACCTGGAAATAGGCCAATCCATCCATTCTCTGTACTACTGACCATACACAGGGTTATGGGGAGCCTATCCCAGGGGACGCAGGGTACAGGGCTCCCTGGTCAGGGTGCCAACCCATCACAGGGCACAATCACACACACACACACACACACACACACACAAACTACAGACGATTTGGAAATACCAATCAGCCTACAACGCGTGTCTTTGGACTGGGGAGGAAACCCCAAAGCACAGGGAGAACATGCAAACTCCGCACACACAGGGCAGAGGCTGGATTCAAACCCCAACTGCCAGTGGTGCGAGGCAACAGTGCTAAGCACTAAGCCCCATTGTTGATTAGTTTTCTGTAACAGCATGCTCCCAAGTGTTTCCTTCTTTACATATTCAGCCCACTTACTAGTCTACACATAATGTGCACAGACACACAGGTTTACTTCATTTAATGTGAATGAACTGTCAGGGTAGTTTTAACTACAAGGTAGACTTCCACTGGTTCCTCGAAATGGTTAAACCTTTAGAGTAAAGACTTGAAAACATTAAATAAAAAGTAAATTACAACCAAACCGGTTACTATAACCAATACCCTGCTCACCAAAACTCCACACTGGACCTGCAGGCTTTTCTGTAACCGCCCATGCTTACGTCATCGGGGAAAACCAATAGGATTAAAAATCGTGAGAATGCACGCTCCACTTCGGGAGGAGGTAGGGAGGGGCGGGGCACAAAAATATATTTCTGTTTACATTTAATTTACATTTCCTCAGGAATACCCAGCAGTAGCAGTAGAGTAAACTGTCTTCATTCGAATATTCGTTTAGTTTTGCTTATATGAACTAGTACAGTTCTTTTTTTAAAAAACAGAACCGTGCGCTTTCCTCAACCCCCCCCACCTTTCTTTTTCACGGAGTTTCGTCCTTCGGCTCTTCAGCGAGTCCATCAGCGCCTTCAGTATGAATGTGAACGTGTCCACTAGCGTTTAATTTGTAGAGCAATTAAACGAGTTCACGGTGATCAGTGGATATTTACGTATCATGGATTAACGTCGGTGTTTGATAAGGTGGCAAGGGCAAAGCAGCCTGCAGTTGTGTGGAAATCGTGTCCGTTTTACAAGAGCCATGAAGGTAAGAGCTTAGAAAGACCACGCTTCTGCTCCAGACGACTGAAAAGCGTCATGTGCTCATGAGCTCTGTGTATGGGCTTCAGCCGATCAGGCGATCATTAGGGGTCATTATGTGGCTTACTAGCCTTTTACCAGTGACTGCAGTGCGGATTAGTCAAATAGGCGTCTGTATTTTCTGCGACTGGGTTTTTCTGTGTAGCTGTGAGGTGTGTGTGTGTGTTTGTGTGTGTAGAGTATGCCTGATTGAGCTGCATGGAGCTAAAGAGCACCCCAGTCCTGGTGTTTAGCATGCTCAGATGGTCCACTGATCGCAGTAAACACAGCAGGACATGGGCTCTTTCAGTCTTCACTGCTGTTCCTGATCAGTTACACGTTCCTGTACGTTTTCTTGGAATGTCAGCTTTGTCAGAGTATACAAACAACATCTGATCCTCTGACAGTGTTGTGAACACTTGTGTGGCTCATGTTGCAGTGTTGCAGTCAGTGTATGGCATGTCAGATGAATGTTTGGATCAGATGAATATTTGGATCAGATAAGGATCATGGCATAGAGATCTGCCTGACCTGCAACTCACTGAACACACAAATCAAAACACTATTTTTGGGGAAAATGTGATGGGTGTAGTTGCATAAGCATAAACAGGGTGTATACTTTAGAGACACATGTGCAGATCAGGCTGGGTGGATTGGGAGTTTGACTGATTGTTTCTTTGTTTGTTTGTTTGTTTACAGTAGAGAATAGAGATGGGGTTAAAGGAAAACGTCATTCTGAAACATGCTTATATTGAAATATTTATGCGCTTTAGTGATTCTGGTGTTAATTTGTCGGTTGATGGTGTATTTATATTATTCCTGTAAGGCATCACAGGAGGACGTTACGATGGTGTTAATAAGAGAAAAAAAATCACTAATCTCAAAAATAAGGGAAAATGTCAGGTTACAGTGCTAGAGGACTAAAAGACTAAAGCGCCGCTGCATCATTCTCTTTATACAGAGATGAAGCAAGGGCTAAATCTGACTGGTGGCACTACTGCAGGTGGTCGATTGGCATTGTGGGTAATGTATGGGACTGTCAGTGAAAGAAGTTTAAACAAAAAGATTCAACTCAGAATTTCAGTACAGTATAAGTCATGGATGCTCTGATGTTAATTATAAAGATGGATATGCAAGTCATTCAGTGTGGCTTTGTCCTATAAGTCATAGCAGTTTGGTCATCAGAGCACTCTATTTATGTTCAGACATGTTTTCAAGATTTGCCTGAAAACTGGTTTCAGATATTTTTCAAAAGTGCAGGAGATTAAAAGCAGGATATTCAGTTAAATGTGAAACCGAGCCATGCTGTTAGCGAGAGAGCTGTTATTTCAGCCCGGAAAAGGGAGACGTAGCCAAAGGACATTCTCTCATATTCAGAATCAGTACGTTGGAAGAGACGGGGAAAGAATGAAAAGGAAGGGCTTTTCCTGCTGACTCAGCGCAAACAGTTGATTATAGGAGCTGAAAAGGCCAGGGTGAGATTAGATGTCTGACTTTTCTTGAACAGCCCTCATGTGTGAGAAAGAGAGGCTATTTATTTTCGTGACCTGGTTACTAGACGTAGGGGGGGTTCAGGGGTAGCGTTACACTGCTGTGCAGTAGGGGTGGGCAGTATGGCGAAAATATAAATATCATTAAACTTTGTAGACATTTATATCATCACAACACACAATATGTTCTGTATTCCATATTAAATGAGAATATTGCATACAATCAGTAATGCCACATTTTTAAAAAGTCTGTAAAAAGTTAGTTTGATTTTTTTTTTTTTTTTTTTTTTTTTTTTTTGGTTCAATATTTCAAGTAACTGTTTAACAAAAAGATCGAACGTCTTTAAGAAAATAAACACTAAGATGATACAATGGGCTACATGTAGGCTGCTTGTTGCTATGCAGATTTAAGTGACTGTGTGACATCATTATTTGTTTTATATGCTGTTTGATTTATATGCTTTTGGTCAGGAATTCTACAGCTACTGATAATACCGTCAGCATTTGCAGAAAATTAAGAAAAGAAAAGTATTTCCTCATGATGTTGTTGGCATGTTTACCCACCCATACAGTGGGGAAGTAGAAAAATCTAAAAATAAACACCCGTAGTAAAGAGAGCAGCTGATTTGTGCTTCTTTTTTTTTTTTAACCCATTACTGCAGGAGTAAGGGTAGTACAGAAATAACAGCTAACCCACACTGTGTAGTCTGCCAGTGAGAGAGGGAGAGAGAGCACTCAGAATTTGGGCACTGAACTGGCCATAAAAGGAAGCACGTTCAACCTGTGTCTGTTATTGTTTGGTTACCGCAGCCTCAGGAATCCACTGCAGCCAACGGATTTTCGAATGCTGTGCTGTCTTTCATGCCAAAAAGGTTATTACAGAAGCGTTATGAATGCAGAGCTCGAACTGACAGGTTGTTGGCTAAACATTCAGTGACAGCAAATGGGAGTAATAAAAAAATCAGACTGTTTATTTCTATGGTTCTGTGATGTTTTTAATCAGTGGGAACGAGGACTTTGCACTTATCCGATGCCGAGTGTGAAATAAGCACTTGGTGTGTGTGTGTGTGTGTGTGTGTGTGTGTGTGTCTGTGTGAGAGAGAGAGAGAGTGTGAGAGTGTGTGTGTGTGTGTGTACGTACCTTTGGGTTAGGTGCAGTTTAAAGTCTTTGCCAGACATTCAAGTGAAAAGGAATCTCCATTATCTTAATGTGAGGCTGTGAAATCATGCACCAGGCTTTGGGGAATGTTCAGGCTAGACAATGCTTTAGAATTGAAAAAGATGCACTTTTTTAGGTAATAGTGTCCTACTATGGGATTCAGTAGAGAGTGAAAATAAAATGACACAGGTTATGAAGAACACTAGGAGAGGGTGCAGCAGTGACACTATTATGGTCCGTGATAAATCCTCAGATTGTGAAATTTCTCTTGGGTTGTTTGGATTGTTAAAAGCTGTTTAAACAGGTTACACTTGTAACTAGAGGCAATATGACAGTAATATCATATCATATCATATCATATCATATCATATCACATTATATGGTGCTTTAAGGGTTTCCCCTAGATGGACAAACTGGATGAAACCTTTTTTCCCCCAAGAGTATATCGACTGATAGTTTGGTATTATTATTGAAAATGTAAATGGGATTTGTACAATCCTAGTAAAATCTTTTAAATACAGATGCTTCTTTCGGGTTGTAATTTCTTTTGACATCTGAAGCAAAATGTGAACTTCACCCCTGGAATCCAAAAAATCTGAGCTGATGCACAGAATGATCTCCACCTTCCTGATGCCTTGTGGACTATCTTGGGTTTGGATTTGCGTCTGATTTAAATTAGGCTAACTTTACAGAGAAGTTTATCAGAGCCCTTGTAGACTAATGCTTCATCTTTGAGTGCACAGCTTTCTCTGGGTGTTTACCACTGCATGCTATCTGCCCGTCATATCAGAGATAGGAATTTTGCATGAATTTGCACGCAGCTCCCAGTTCCAGTGCTCCGCACAATTCCAGTCTCTAGACATTCTTGATAGACGCAAATGATGTAATCTCTGCATACTTTTCAGTCCAGGAGTGTGCTGCATGTGCTAGCATTTGCATTCGGAATAGAGGCTTGGACCTTGGACTGTAATGAGCAGTCGGTGCTGTCATTCTGGAGGCCTATCATGAATTAGTTTTTGAACGTGCAGTGCCGGGTCTCGAATTTCTGCAGCTTGTTTGTGTGTGGGCTTCTGAAGAGTCAGGGAACTTGCAGTGTATCACTGTCACAAGACGAGGCTCTCCAGTGTGTGTGTGCACGCATATATACAGTGTGTGTGTGTGTATATATTATACATTTTTATATATATATATTATATATATATATATACACTTTTTATGTTTATATTATGCTTTTGTTGATTTTCTGACCAGAACAAACTTCCGCTCTAATGGCATCCAGTTACTTCCCATTTTAAAGTGGTCATGCTGGCACTTCTGAAGCAAACTGTCCTTGTCACTTACCTTCCAGTGGACTAATAACATGTTTGAATGCTTTGGCGAACATTGTCTTCAAACTGTCAGAAACTGGCTGAGAGAGTTTTTCCCCACTGCCTGTCATTACACTTCTTAAGAATTTAAACCCAGCCAGTTTAAACATGACCTGAATCTAAACTGAATTTAATCATAAATTCTCACCTCTCTATCTGAATCTTTGCTCCCAAAAGCCTTACTAGTTCTGCAATATGTGTAATATTTTATATGACTTGTTTATACAATATCATCACCTTACCAGAAAGGTGGAATAGTTGATTTTTCCTTACTTGTACAAATAACCTGGAACATGATAAAAAAAAAAAAAGTGTTAAGCCGTTGCCTTAGCAAAAGTTTATTAAGTTGCTGGGAAAACACATTTGGAAAACTGACTTCTGGTCCGGGAACACTTGTTTGTGTTTGGATGTCAGTCATAGACACTGTATGGGCCACCTGAGATACAGGGGGCGGAGCTTCATGAACAGAGGCGGTAATTATGCAAATGTCGAACCTTACCTAACCGTTAGAGACCTAATCTTGGAGGGAAAAAGACTAATCTTACCTAATGTACCTTTAATGGTGCATTAAGTAAGATATGTGAAAAAAATAGGTCTCTAATAGTTAAATTAATAAGATTTGAATGATTTTCTTTACTCATTGATCCCACCCCCATTTCCACCCATATACACAAAGCTCCGCCCTGAAAACGTACTATGGTTCAACTCAAGTTACCATTATCAAGGACTGTCACGAGATCAATTTCAAGTGCAATCTGACATTCAACTGCTTGAAAGCCAAGGTACAACGCTATAAACATGTAACGTCTCTTCATAATCATTTATGAGGGTGTGAAGGGGTGTTGGGTGCTGCCTGTCTATAAAATAACTGACAACAGGCCAATCCAAACACAATCAAACATCCCGGACTGGATGACAGGTAATCAAACTGGATTATTATTATTTTTTTAGCTACATAATACACTTGTTCTGAGACAATGACATAAGCTATTATTTTTTATCATTTCTGCATAATTTTCCATATTATTTATGCTAGTAAGAAATGAAAAATATTGGCTATTGTGCCTCTGGCAGCTTGTATAAGCCTAGTGGTGGACAAATCACTAACCTGGGCACCTGGCACAAGAAGATTATATGTTTATTAATAAGATTATTCGTTTTTTGTTCTGAGTTGCCCGGCAAGCAAGTAATCCGGCAATCACCGGGGTTTTTTTTTTTTTTTTTTTTTCTTGTCTTATTCAACAATCAGAGGAAAAAACTTCTCTAGTGACTTCGACAAAACGAACGTTTTTTTGGGGTGTATATTTAAACAAGCACCTCAACACTATAACTTTAGCACATGCTACACATTGTAAATCCCACTACCTGCTGCACTACATGTATCATCTTTTCCTAGTTGGATTAATTAGCTTTCAAGGATGACGAACAACCTTTTCAAAATCAGGAACACGTAAGTAAACATTGAAAAATTCGAGTAAAACAAAGTGCAGCATAAAGCTGTGATATAAATCTCCTGCAGACTACACAGTCGCCTCACTATTAAACATACAGAGAAAAAATAAAGATGGTACCCAATTTCTTTTATATGCGATGTGAAGAGAAAACATTTCAAAACATCACGGTTCGGCTATATGAGCTCATTGCTCATAGCTCATATGACCGAGTCGCCCTGATGTCCACTCATGTACTCATTTGTCTGTATTAATGCACTTAGCTAACTAGCTCACCATACTTTATTACATTATGTTAGCTACCATTTTTCAGCCTAGTCAGTTTTCCGGTCATTCAAAACACAGGACCGGGCAGCACATTACAGATTTTACTTGCCTGGTGGACTAGCTAATGGATTTTTGATTTGTCCACCAGTGTAGAGTGAGGTACATTTAGTACATGTTGTTTTAGTCGCTCGTGTCTCTCATCCTAAGCTCTCAGTGTCATACTGTTGGCGTGTCCAATAACATCCCTGTATGTCTTCCATTCACAAACATGTTGTGTCATACCAGAGCTTTATTGTTGACAGTAAGGGCTTTAAAGTGGAAGGTAAGCCACTGCCATCTTGCATGATCTCAGTATCGGGTCACAGGATTTCCTTGGCTTATTTACCTTGTAAGCAAATGCCTGCTCCACCCAGCGTGGGGTCTGAAATACGTGTCTGCTATTTGTGTGTGTGTGTGTGTGTGAGGGTGGTTAGTAACCTATGTGGATCCTCGGCAGTGAGGTGTAAATATGTCCGTGTTTGGCTGTGTTGGATGTTCACCATGGTCGGAAGGTGTGTCTTGTATGTATAGACTTTCTCATATTTGAAGATGGGAGGAGTCAACAGTAACTCCATATTTCATGAAAAACAGAATGCAGTGACATTACGGATGTACAAATGTTCCAGTGCTTCATGTAACTTTTATTCAAAACATAGCAATTACATGGTACAAGAACCTTTTACTCGTTTAAGCACATCACAAGCTTTTTTGCTTACTTTCTACGTCAGAATTCTTTCCTTTGGGGCTCTTAAATTTAACCAGTAGTGCCCTAGTTTCCCAAAAACATCGTAACGTTAAGATCATCGTAAATATAATGCTTTCTCTACTATTCAACAGTGACCTATGTGCTGCGATGCTTTTAAAGAACTCGGCTATAATCATTTTATTGAGAATGGAAATGATGTTTCCTGCATATGGCGTACATGGAGCTGCAGGTTTATCAGATCCACCTGCCTTGTATCTATACTCATTGGCTATTTTATCAGTACTCCTACCGTAGGTGCACTTTGTAGCTATGCACAATGTCCTACACCTTCTATCAATGAAAAGAGATGTGATGGTATGATTGCATCAGTCTCTTGCTTATTTACATTTTTCTGGACATTTCAAGCACTCTGTACTGCTACTGGTTACCTTATTAGACACACCTACTATGTTTCAGTATTGGGTTTAAGGTAGAACCTACTCGCTCTGAAGGCTGACTCTGTTGGGATAGCCTTGGTAGGGTAATTTAAACACGCTTGATGGTTATATCATTAAACTGAAGCCACAGTGTCACAATGGTTGCACAACGTCTGACAATTATGTAATCAAGAACAGGTTTATTAACGAACAGTTGGACTAAGCAACAAAATATTAATCGATTTGTCTTCAGTAAGTGCTTTATCTTGGAACACGGGGCAAGGGGAGGGAATTTCCCTGGATCTGATGCCAGTCCAATTGCAGGGCACGCCTTCACACTTAGAGGCACTTTACAGCAGTCAGTCCACCTACTGGCAAGGTTTTTGGCACACCCCAGCAACAACAACAAAAAAAACTAGCAGTTTTATTTAGGAGCTGCTGTTCACTCCTGTTTAAGAGGCAAATAGAAAAGCACAAGCTGTGGGCTTTCACCTGAGGGAGCACATAAAAAACTTGAAACTTGCATCAAAAACAGTTATAAACATTTTAGTTTAACTGTTTTTATCGCTTCAGTTTGGAACTACCTGACAATTGTCTGCCATGCGTGGTGTCTCTTCCAAGTGTCCTGTGCTGGGTTCATGACTTCAGAACCGCAGGATCAGTGTACATGTATATAACTATACAATGAATTACATGTAAGAATAAAACTAGCTAATTGCAAACGTCTCTTTAAACACATTTCAGCATCCAGCATCCTTGCAGTTGAAGTTGAAATCCCAAAATGGCACTGAGCACCAAGAGTTCACTCTTCCCTTTGACTTGAGATTTACAGCACAGTTTGTGGTTATCTTTAGCACCTATCCAAGCATGCTGGAATTCCAGCCGTCTGTCCGAGTCCTTCTGAGCTGAAACACTGGCTCATGTGCAGAAAAAAAAAAGAATAAAAAGAGGCTTGAAGCTCATTGTCTGTACCATCACTCATGTTCTAAAGTTAGCTAAGCTTATCTATCTGTTTTGGTTATGCGTTGCTGGATTGTTGTTGGAACTCGTTTCTCTGGATTGCACGGTTCATTGTTTATACAAATGTTGCTATTTCTCTTCCAGAGCATTGTTGTTTTGTCTGGGGAGGTTTGGAGATTGAGTGATCAAATTGTTTTTGGCGGATAGTTGCAGCTCTCTTAACATTGCCAGTGCTCTTATTTTCTGTGTGTGGAACTTTTTTCTGTTGATCCTTTTGGCTTTCCATAGCATTCACAACTGCTGAAACTGGTTCAGATTGGGATATGACTGGTCCACAAAGATTCAAGTTTCCTGATTGGAAGCACTGTTTCCAATCCTAATTCACATTTACGTTCACTGATCATTTTAAATATGAATCATAGAATTGGAGAATATTGATGATACTCTGTTTTGAGTTATGCTTTAAGCTCGTAGCATGGTTAACTGCACACATCTTTTTATAGAGAGAGATGCGAACATCTGCAGCTGATGATAAAATGTGAAAACGTGGATCTATGGGATATAAATGTTTATGCTTACCATGGAAGAGATGAGGGTTTCTTTACATTTTTTAGTGGCCCTGTAGAGGCTAACTGGATCATTCACTAACGTCTAAAATAAGTCTAGCTTAATGACACGAACGTGAAATGACACATACAGTATATGACACACAAGTAAAACTAACTAGCAAGCTAAACAAACACATGATAGTTCATGGTAGTTGACTATTGGCTGGTCCTCTAATAAAATTCAGCCTTATAGCTATGAAAGGCCATTAGGGTACATAATAATAGGAAAATAATCAATGACAGGGTGTGTAATGTGGCCCAACATAAAGTGGAGTTACTGTTACTGTTATTTCACTTTTATACCGCAGCAATTTTCCAGTGATTACGAACAACATGCCATACATTTTATCTGTTTATAGTTACATTTAATGTTGTAAAGTGTCTGCGAAACAAGCTAGTTCCTGTCATTATGTATGTTATAACACATGTGAACAGTTTTTCCCTCACCAGCGCCTCTTTGAACTGAATAAGAACGCAGCTTGTCATGTTCCTGAGACGCTGGAAAAAGCACGAAACCCTTCATCCTGAAGACGTTCTCCTGTCGGAAATCTTAAAGTTACAGCTTTACCACTGACAATTACAAAACTCTGACACTTGAGACTCCTTCCATATATTCTAAACTCCACCTTACAGAACGTGTCAGTATAGCAATGATTACACACATTTAAAAGCTGGTTTGGTGGAGCGTCTGCCATACAAGTATCTGTGAAAGACGTTACTATGGAAACAATAATGTATTAGAACGAGCACATTAATATAAACCTGCGATTTGCCTTGCAACCAGAGCTATTTCAGAGATGCTGTTATAGAAAACGATTCAACGTGTTCTAATCAATTCAAATCGAGAATCGAACAGCACTGTTTTATAACTAGTGTGATGAGTTTTTCTTGTGCTGGTGGATTTTGCTCGGTTTTCCTTGGTTTGAGAATGAAGATAGTTCTTCTGAGTAGGGATTTTGTGTAAATGCTTACGTATGATCATGCACTGGGTGTACGATGAGTTAACGTTACCAGCAGAAGATATCGCTGATAATGCGACAGTGGGAGGGCTGAGTGAAGTTTTGTGTTGGAGAGCATAGCTGCCAAAATAACCAGCAGAGTTTTCTTGCTGTTACTGTGGAGAAAATCTGCCATAGATTTCTGGCCAGCTTCAGAGCCTAAGATCTCCTTCCACTTCTTTTATTTATCCTTCTTTTGATTTCTTCCCACTTATTTTTAATCCTCAAACTACCATATTTGCCAGGATAGTCCTTAATATTGGCACTGGGTCCATCAGAACCCACTGCTGCTTTTATAGACAACAGATGATGTTGAGTTGTTCAGAGGAAGGAAGGAGAATAGCCTACAGCCAAGGACTTTCTAACTTATTGTATCCCCAGCATGCCATATGTAATGCGTAAATGTGTTTGCTCATCCCAATTTTGGTGACTTGTCAATGGAAGCTTTGAGGTGCCAAGATTACAACTTCCTCTCATACCAGCACTGCTAATGTCATGTTACACATCTGGAAAATATTTTTTTACCTAATGAGTGTATAAGCAGTGAGCAATGAGCTTCTGTGGGATTTTGGCCTGTTTCAACATCTGTGAAATTTTGGTTGAGTTAATTATCATACAGTTGCGTTTAACAATAAGGTGATAATGCCTTAGGAAAAACAGGCAAACGTCATCACTGAGCATATTTAAATTATATGTTACAAATAATTGTGATTAGGTGAAATATGTAATAATTTTGACAGTAATGGTGAAAATATTTGTACGTACCACAATAAGATTCATGATTTTTTTTTCTTTCTTAGAATTAAGTCATCTTTGGTCATTTTTATAAGAAAAAATATGTATATTTATTAAAGTCATACGGTTCTGTTGTATTTGTACCGCAATAGCCTAAATCCTGAGCAAAAATAACTACTGTTCAGTATAAAACTTTAATCACTAACGTCTTCCTAAAGTTAAAAGGAAGCCAGCAATATTAACAGCTGGTTAGATAATTAATCATGGCAGTGTTTCTGTTCTTCTGCCAGGAGCAACTCATAAGCCAGTTGTGGTGAAAATCGCCTTTGCTCTAAGCATATCGCGTCATTGGCGAGTCCTGAGCGCGATCGCGCGTGCAGTCATGACTCACTCACCCCATATATTCATTTCATACATTTAGTCTTCAACTGCATAGAAATTGGGAATTTAATATTCAGTACATGGTATTAAAAGTTTATTTAGGACCAATTTGTTACTTCTCACTACAACATTTGGGCCATTTTAACATTCACCTGCAGCTCATCAACATTGTTTCTCCCCTACTTTTCTGTAGCTTTACCGAGTCGTAGCATGTTAGGTGCGTGTGTGAGGTCATGTGGTACAATGTCTATGCTCATTGGTCAAGATGAATAATGGGGGAATAGTGACGCTGCTTTATGAAATGGTTGTTGAGTGCAAATGCTGCAGAGTCGATTCTGTGCTTGAACTGAACTGCACTGAGAAGCCAGTCGCGGTTGTGTTTTTAATACTTTTTGTGCAACTATTAGCCAAAAAAAAAACAAACTTATGATTCTCAAAGGCATTTCTATGATACGATGTGTATCATGATATCTTAGGTTGCTCACAAAATGCCAGCCATACAGTAGTCATGTATTTCAAAAAAAAAAAAAAGATAAATAATATTTGTTAAATTTTATATAAAAATATTAAAATGTATATATATTTATATAAAAAATTTATATATAAAAAATAAGTATAAATTTATATAAAAAAATTAAAGGTTATGTATAAAATTTTAATATCAGCTGCTTACAGTCAGTTTGTAATTATTTAAAAAATTGCTAAGCATATCATGATATCCAAGATATCTCAGAAAAGCATATTGGGGCATAATTTATCATGATATCGATATTAAATCTTCATATAGTCCAGATCTAGCAACTATATTTGCAGTGAGCTTCCAGTTCAGGTTTTTACCACCTCAAAGTTAATATCAGCACATCCTGACATGTTTTATTCCTCTTATACCACTTAATTCCTCTTATTCCTCTTATATGAAATGAATGAATGAAATGAAAGAAATGAAAGATTGAATTGTCTGCTTATAGTTATATTTAATGCTGTGGAATGTCAGCAAAACAAGCTAGTCCCAGTTATCACTTACGTATGACAGCTATAAACAGACGTTTCCTAACCAGCCTTTTTTTTTTCTTTCTTTTAAAGTTAATAAGACAAAACATTGCAGCTTGTCATGTTATTGAGAAACTGCGAAGCGCAAAATCCTCTGTCCTGAAAACAATCCCATGCTGGAAATCTTAGTTTCAGCTTTAATGCTGACTGTTGCAAGGTGCTGACACTGGAGACTCCTTCAAAAGTAATAAATAAATGTCTCCTCACAGAAAACCTCATATCAACAATTACACACATTTTTTAAAAATCTGTTTATGTGGAGCATCCACCCTGTGTATGCTGTTACTATAGAAACAAGAACAAGATATAAGAATGAGCACATTAATATGAACCTGTGATTTGCCTTGCAGTCAGAAATATTGTCAGTTATAGAAAATTCATTAACACATTTTGACCAATCAGAACTGAGAATTCAGCAGTGCTGTGGTATAAATAAGCTTATCAGATTGTCTGTTGGCTGTTGTGGGGTCAGTTTTATGAAACAAAATCAGCCATGATATATTTTTTTTTGCCGACAAAATGTTTTCATATCATTATCTTTTAATACGAAGTTATGAGAACGTCTTCACTTCAACCTGCTTTCAAGACTCTTCCATGATGTTTTCTCTTCCATCTCGTGTCTTGGGATATAGTTCTCCTTTCCTGCTGTTGCTACAGCAACAGCAGTCAGTCTTATCATGTGACCTTGCTGAGACGGAGAAACCACTGCCGAGGTTAATGACGTCATTGTTGTCTGACAGAGAAGTGTGTGTGGTAATATGATTTACGGCACAGTAAGGCCTCTCCAGTCTGGTATCGGGAGAGCAGGCCTGAGGATCTTCCTCCTGATAGGGAACAAAGGAATGAGACCAAGGACAAAAGAACCGGAGCTTAAACATCAAAACTGCAAACATGGATATAATAGTGGATATAATATAATCTTCTCACTTCAAACAAAATGACGAGATCCTCTAGAGAGAAGAGTCATTGAGGACTTTGGAGCATCTAGCACTCTGATGTGAGTGTCTCTAGCATAAGCAAACATTTCTTTTGATTTGTGGAGTTTTCTATTAAACTACATGATAGAGATGCACATCATTTGTTAATCATTTCTGAAATATTGGTATTGCAGATCTCATTACTATGGTACCATATCACTAAATGTTTTATTGTGTACTGGGATCACGCTGACTAATCTCAGACATTCCAGTGGGTGTGTTGTGGGGGTTTTGATGAATCACGGCATTCACAGGGGCCAGCAAAAGGAAATAATTTGGTCAAGATAATTCAGGCCAATATTTAACCATGTCACAGGAGGAGGTTGTAGAGGAGGAGGTTGAGGAGGAGGTTGACTTGTAAGGTACATTAAAATCAAAATATAATTGCACTATACCACTTTGTCTATGTCATGCAGCTCTTTAGGTGGAATATGATCATTATCAGGCATTCATAATAATGTACTACCACAGATTCCTTCAGTATATAATCCACTGTATTAGCTCATCTCTGATCTCTGCACTGCTAGTCCATGTTTGTTTTTCTCTCCACTTTCCTACCCTTGGGAGTGACACAAACTGCATCTCTCTCTCTCTCTCTCTCTCTCTCTCTGTCTCTCTCTCTGTGTTTTTATCTATGTATCTCTCTCATGAAAACAATTTAGTATTTAAATGCATTCTGAACATTTATGAAAATAGTGAGGAAATATCTCAATTTCTTCAGAAACTCTTTGCTTACCCACAGTAATGTTTTGTGGTCACTGATATTTAGCTACATTTTATTGTCTTTAAGCATAAATATACTGTATATACATTAAATGGCTTTCTTTGTATATAGGGTCAAACATAATGGCACTGACTATACGGCTAATTGTCACTAGAAAGTCACCCTTTTGGCTAATTTAGACACCTGTATAATATACAATATGGCCAGAAGTTTGTGGCCATCTGACCATCACAGCCATATGTGGGCCTCCCCAAACTGTTACCACAAAGCTGGAAGCATGGAATTGTCTTAAGATTTCACTGGAACTAAGGGGTCCAAACGTGTTCCAGCATGACAGTGTCGCTGTGCACAAAGTGAGGCTCAAAGAGACATGGCTTGGCAACGTTGGAGTGGAAGAACTCGAGTGGCCTGCACAGAGCCCTGACCTCAACCCCACCGAACATTTTAAGGATGATGTCACGCCAATTGCATCCCAGGATTCCTCTCCTGACATCAGTGCCACAGCCACGCTCCAAAATCTGGTGGAAAGCCTTTCCAGAAGAGTGGAAAAGGGCTGAATAGGCTAAGCAATTAATAATATATAATAATAATATATGCACTAGGTTAGCAGCAGTTTGTTAAAGAGAAAAGGAAGTCTGGAAGGGGTAGCTCAGTGGTTAAGACGTTGGACTACTGATCGGAAGGTCGTGAGTTCAATCCCCAGCACTGCCAAGCTGCCACTGCTGGGCCCTTGAGCAAGGCCCTTAACCCTCAACTGCTTAGTTGTATAAATGAGATGAATGTAATTCGCTCTGGATAAGGGCATCTGCTGTAAATGTAAGTTTATTCCTGATTATATATCAATAATTTTCTATATCTGCTGTTTATTATGTGTGGTTGGTTCACCACGGTGGAGCCACGATGTTCTCTGGCTTGTCGAATATAATTAATCAAGTTAAGCTAAGCTTCAACTTTAGCCAGACATGGAGCAGAATCATATGTTGCCATAGGAACTGAGCAGCGCTTGCAGTTAGCTTCCTTTGTGGAACTGAATTTGAAGCAAATTAGCCAGGCTTGTTGAAATACGTAAGCCTAGCTTATTGAGTTAGCTCGCTTTGTGGAATACCACTCTGGTATTGGTAAAATTTAGTTAAAATTTTAATATCATGAAAATCCTGCTTTACTTTCAGACATGTTTTCTTCTTTTTTATATTTAATTAGAAACCTTATTTCGAAACTCTTATTTTATTTTTTTTATTTCCCAAGGGTTGTGTAGCCAAAACATTTAGGATGTGTTAGATTTCAGTAGACTTACATTAGGCAACAGAAACACACATTAAAATAAAAATATGGAATAGTATTCAAGTAACGAAATTCTTTCTTCTACAAGGGAAGACATTGAGAGCACAGTATTATTCATTATGCCTTGAGCTCTCAAAGAAACATACAAAGCTTGTGCCCATTTCCTCCGACATGTATCATCATCATCTGAGACTACCTACGTAAAGGAACTGAAGTGGGTGGCATACTATGCAGTCCATTCAGACGTATGTGATCTGGCCTATTTTTAGACTAGGACATGACATACTGTCTTCAGAAAGCTAGAAAATGCGTGACCATTAGACAGAAAGGGAGACAGAGAGACATGGTGGAGGAGTGCGGATATGCATAGTTTCTGGTGCTTGTAGCTGGTAGGAAATGGACGGCAGATGAATAGTGACTTTACACATCCGCTTTGACTCACTGCATCATTCACTCCACATAATCATTTAGCTGTTATTGTGTTCTGCTGAGACTGATCACGTCTGTACAAGTCATTCTCTCGGACTGATATGATGTCCATGTGTGTTTTTCTCTTTAATTCGATATCCAGAGCGTCAGTCCGTACACTATCTTATACCACAGCGCTGCTGAATTCTCGTTTCTAATTAGTCGGAAGGTGTTGATTCCTTTTATGTTGCCATGTGTAAGGCAAATCTCAGGGTTATATTAATTTGCTCGTTCTAACATGGTATTGTTTCTATATTAGCAGCTAGGGATGGATGAGATAGACTTAAAACTATATCACAATATTTCCTGGTATTTTTTGCGATAACGATATAAATGATGATATGAAAACAACATACTGCTGAATCTTTTTGGCCAGTCACATCAGCATATAGTCTTGAGAGCTGTCTGAGTCACATCTGATTTTCTGTGTCCAAACCACTTCCATATTACGGAGGAAGCTCCTTTTTTGGGGATTAATTCTTCTTCCTCGTCAAGGGTTGGAACTCTGCCTTCTGCCATGCTTGTTCTTGTTCTACGTGTGAGATGCCCATGTAAACACGCCATCAACTATATCGTCAATATCATGGGATGACACATTCTTATCATGGAGAGGAATTGTACCAGTACATCATGGACGATGCGATGTGGCACAGCCCTAGTAACAGCTAATTCATAGGGAACTGTATGGAGTAAGAAGATCTTTGTTTAACAGTTATGGAAGGAGTCTCCAGCGTCAGCACTATATAACAATCTGTAAGATTTCTGTTATAGAAAAATAGTCAATTTTGGGCTGGTAAGATTATCTCTGCCTGACAGCGAGCCGCATCGCACCACCCCATTGTTGATCATTTTCCTATTCGAGCATGGCTCGTTTTTAATCCTGATACAATGAACACATCTTTTGCCACTGGAGCCGAGGTGAATGAGAGACAAGCTATGCACGTTGAATCTCAGAAATGTAACGCACGCATAATGTCATGGGTCACTCAGGCAGAAAGGAGCTGCACAACATTTCCTGTGTGAAGTGAAAGAGCTGAATATAACCCTGTTTCCAATTATATCACGCCGCTGTTCTAGAAGCGCTCACCCAGTAAAGAAGGGGTTTGTGTAGCAGGCTGATACTGTAACTTGGCTGGAGATATTTCGTTGTGACATGGCACTTCCTGTGTTCTGAACCCGTGCTGTGAGAAGGCACTGCACCTGGAGCACACTTAATGATTATAACCTCCCTTCAGAGTAGCTCTGTGTCTTTCTAATGATCAAAGCCTTCCTTCTAATCTGGAGCTGCATGAGTTTGCTTTATGGGCATTGAAGACCCTTTTAAGACCAAGTGCAGACTCAGAAAATCAAGGGTCGTGGATATGTTGCCTTCACTTAAGTCATAAGCTCTGAGGACAGAAACTAATCTCCATAGGTTAATAAATGATTCATGTTTTTGTTTGTTAAATTGGCATGCAAACTTCTCCAGTGTTCATGATCCTGACACACTTCTGCTGCTATAGCTCATCTCACCTTGCAGATCTGCCTGAGTCATCCCCATGCTTTAATTCTGCTTGGAGCATCTGTACTTAAGACACTTTATTCTGATGTGGATGATCCCGTATGTACAGCATAAAGATTTACACTTCTGAAATAGCCTGAAATACACTTCTGAAATAAATTCTGCTTTAGTCTTTCCCTTGCTTCAGTGAATATCCTTACCTGGATACTCGTACTTAAGAACTGCTTCTGCAATCATAAAGACGGTCATCCCAGGACTCTCATCCTGAACATCCTTTCAACACGTTTAGTTCTGTTTGACTTTGTATGTGGGAAGTTTAATGAATTATAATCCCACTATCTGGGGAATAGGATTTGAGTCGGGTTCCTCTCAAGGTCTCTTCCTCTTGTTCTCTCTGGGAGTCTTTGCTTGCCGCTGTCACTTCTGGCTTGATCTGATTTCTGTAAAATTGCTTTGTGTCAGTGTCTATTGTTGAAAGCTCTATACAAATAAAATTATATATTATTATTATTATTATTAAAATTATAAATATATGATGTTCTATCTGTGAATGGGTTTGTCTAATGTGTCTTCATGATGGAATGTTTTCACTAAAAAACAAAAAAAAGCTACATTTTCACCGAAAACTGGCTAAAGTGAGACCAGAGTTAAAATCATACAGTTTTAACAGTGTGTTTAACACTAACACTTAACACATCATTTCTATTTAAGAATTATACAGAGAGTGGTAGTGGTTAAAGACAACCTGAAATCAAAACTGGCCTCTTTCTTTCTTTCTAGCTTGTTAGCTCATGTCCTTTGTCAGTGTGTGCATGATTAATCTGTACTAATCACTTCAAAAGACCAAATTCTTCTTCGTCCACAGTCTTCCAGTAAAGTTCAGGAACTTGTTCCTGCCTCTAAAATTATTTCATATCATGGTTGACATCCCCCTAATCCAGCTATCATAAATCTAAAAGCATGAACATAAAAACCGCCCTCTCCCACAGCTTTTTTTTATTAGGTCCTGTCGGTACACCTATGGCTCAGTGTTTTTTTTATGTAGTTTTTTTTTTAAACTATCTGAAAGGGGGGGAAGTAGCAGTGGAGTGCACACAAACCACAATCTTGCTTTATTTTTGCTGGTGTGTGTGAGCCATTAGAAATCTACACAAAATACAATAATATACCACAAAACCTTCATGACTAGTTGTTTGTAATGCTGGGGAGACACCACTGGCAATCAGTCTGTGATCTAACATGCACACACAGATCATATCAGGCAGAAAATAGGAAGATTTGTAGCGTTTAGTTAGAATTAAATTGTAGTTACAAATATACATTATATTTTTTACATTTACCATTGTGAAACTTTTTTTTTTAATGACAAACTTATTTATTTATTTATTTATTTACATTTGAAACCATGTTACCAGGGGCTTTAATTCATTTTTCTATGAGCATGGGGTCCATAAGTCTGAGACCATGAGCTAAAATGCTTTTATTCTGCATTCTTTTCTAAATTAATACAGCATTTTTCTTTCCAAATTATATTATCAGCAATAACTTGAGGGGAAATTAGAATCTTAGATTTTGTTTTTCATTTTTTAAAAAAGATTTACATGAATTTCAGAATTTGGTATGTCCCTCTTTTGCTTTAATGACAGTTGGTATGGAACATGTTATTTGAACATGTGCTTCTACAGAAGGGATGAAGGAAAATCTGAATCATAATATTGAATATTCAAGATATTGATTTTCTTTTATTGTTTTAAATCTTTCAAAAATTCTAAAACTTTCTGTTTATTTCCAGTTTTAAATGGGGGGGATATTCCGATTTTCAGTATGGTCTCGGACTGCTGGACCCCAGTGTTGCTCTGGGTTGTAATGCTGATGCTCCATGCAGATCCATGCAGATCAGGTCTTCATTCTGCCTTTAAGAATGCCAACCCACTGCATTCTCTTCAGCCTGACAGGTGACAGTTTAGAGGGGTGTCACTAGCTAATATGCAATATCCTGTCTTTCAGACAGAAATGATAGGCTTTTTGTGTATCAATGCTAAAAATGTAGTCTAGCTAGCCATGGAGAGTCATTTCCATGTTGTCGAGTTCCTGTCTGTTCAGCTTTTCAAACTCCTAGCCTGTTTTTCTTGAGACTAACTATTAGTTATGAATAATTGTAAAACAGAACCCCGGTGTTCATAAATATTCATTGGCTTGCTAAAACCCTGCTGGGAAAATCATTCTGCACAACATGCAGATGCCTTCTTTAAAACTAGTATATTTTAATTGGTTACTCAAGCGTAAGCATAATGAAGATTTGTTATATAGTTTAATGAAGCGATGAGAGAACTCAGTTCCTTGTAGCTGTCTGATCTCCTAGTGTCAGGAATAGGAACAGTTGATGGAGCACTGAAAAAGAAAATAATACCCAGAGACTAAGGAGAGATTTGCATCTGGGGGGAAATTAATGATTTTTATGCAGCAATTCAATTCAATTTTATTTCTATAGCTCTTTTAGCAACAAAGCAGCTTTATAGAAATCCAGACACAGATTTAGATTTATTTCTAATGAGCAAGCCAGAGATGATGGGGGCAAGAAAAAACTTCACGAGACAACATGAGGAAGAAACCTTGAGAGGAACAAGACTCAAAAAGGGAACCCATCCTCGTCTGGGTGAAACCTGATAGTGCGATTATGAGTCATTACTCATCCACAACTGTATTCTAAAGGAAAAGATCTTCAGTACAAGCATCAGAGTCATTTTTTATTTTAAAATCACTTTTAAAATCATCCACTGTTTGATGAATGAGACTGGATCATCAACTGTTTTTAGCAAGTGCAATCATTAGGCTATCTGAGTAAGAAAATCCACAGCCATCTTTAGGGTATCTAAGTGGTACCATCCACAGCGATTTCACAGCAAACTGTAGGAGTGCCATGTGGTGCCATCTTCAGCAACAGTGAGTGATTCTCATGTGAAAGACGCTTTAAGCGGAAATGGAGCATCAGGATCTTTTCACTTACCATTTTTAGTTAATGTTCTTGCTTGTGCTAACTAGAGAGCTGTGTGTATCATAAGGGTGGTTGATGTGACACAAATTTCATATGACAATTATATAGGTACATAGGTTTGCTCACAAACTACCAGCAACACAGTACTGTGTTTACACGTCTGTTCAATGATTTATATAACGTCTACAAAAATGCATTTATTTTATTTTATTTTTTTCTACTTTAAAAATTATCATTTTTATTTATAAAAAAAAATTACACAAAAAGAGGAAAAAAGACAAATCTGTAAAAATGTTACCATTTTAGAATTGTGTAGATTAACTACAAAATTTCAACATCAAATCAGCTGCTTCCAGTCACTTATATATAGACACTGTGTGTGTGTGTGTGTGTGTGTGTGTGTGTGTGTGTGTGTGTGTGTGTAATATACATTCTGACATTTATAATTTATCATGGTATCAATATCATCACATCACCCAGCCCTGTTGTATCATTGAATTACTCAAATCTCTTGTGCTGCATAATGTCTGTAATTTGTAACATGTGTAGGGCAGTGGTAGCCCAGTGGTTAAGACGTTGGCTTACTGATCGGAAGGTCGTGAGTTCAATCCCTAGAACCACCAAGCTGCCACCGCTGGGCCCTTGAGCAAGGCCTTTAACCCTCAACTGCTCAGTTGTATAAATGAGATAAATGTAAGTCGCTCTGGATAAGGGCGTCTCCCAAATGCCTGAAATGTAAATGTAGTCGCCAACCACATCTTTTTCAAACTGCTGCTCATGCTGCATCATGGGGTGGTATAACACACTCGGAGAAAAACGCTATCTGCTCCCTTCTGCATGCATGAGCTCACAGACGCCCATGATTGGCTAGCATTTCTGTGATTGATGGGGAGAGAGAACATATGCCATCCCTCCCACCCAGTTTTGCTCTCTTGAACTCCCAACCATGGATAACTGTGGCATCTTCGGCATTTGAACTCATGATCTCCTAGCAATAGCGTGAATTGTTTTCTGTTGCACCACTGAGTAGTCAATAGTCTGTGATTTTGAACGGTGTGCAAAAATAGTGAGAGTTTTAGTCATCTAAATAAACTACAGTTTTCTCATTGGAGTGCTGATTCAACTCCTTATAGATAAAAAAAAAAACACCAAATTTTAAAATCTTATTATTTGACATTAGAAAATCTCATCAGATTAATGAACTTTATATGATCCCAGTGGCAATGCATGTTTATAATAACCTTAAGGTCACATATGTGAGTTATATTTATTAAATCGTATAAAATTGTGTATCATTTAAGAGGGCATTCCAGACAAAAGTATCAAATATCAGCTGTGAAAGCAAAAACCCTCCTAATCTGTTTTTACCACCTTTGTGTACTTTTCTTAACTTTTGCTCCATTTACAATAATTACTTAAGTACACTGTGGTTACTTCCTGGATTCTTTAAGCAAATTACACAAAGTTTACAGAGAAACTGGACGTTTCAGACAGATTACTTTATCAGCATGTAGTATACAGTATATCGTACCTCATGCAAGCTCAGAACTGCGGCAATGTGATAGTCTGTTATATGAAATATTTTCCTTCGGAGACGTAGCAGGCCATGTTACTCTCTCCATGGCTAATTTAAGTAGAATAGCAGTTCATCGACAACATAAACAAAAGGCATATCTTTTATAATGAACGCATTTTGAAAAACTAAAACCCACACCTTTTTCACATTCAGCAGATTTGGTCCTTTTTGGTCATATTTTTTAGCCACATGGCAGGGGTAAAATGCTGGGTGGAGGCTTTGCTGGTGCTGCACTTCCAGAGAGCAGGGGTCAGGTAGCAGGACGAATGTGTTTGTACAGCAGAGCAGAGCTGGCACTCTCTCAGGTCGTGTCTCTCTCTCTAACCCTCAACCTGCTTACTCTTTCATCCCGCTCTGTGCCACTTTTTCCATGGGGTGGAGATTTCCTTGGAAGAAACCACACCTTGAGTGTGTGTGTGTGTGTGTGTGTGTGTCTGGTTGTGTATCTTGGAGGTTGTTAATAAGAGGTTATGTTGTGTCTGTCCTTGGCATTTACCAGCTTTTAATATAAACTTTAAGATACTATGTTTCAGAAAGCGTCTAGTGTGTGTTCTCATTTTTCTGGCCACTTGAGAAGCATTGCCAGATTTGGTGTGTAGATTTTATGCTTTGGCCAGCCAAAAGCAGTTAATATATTTAGCTTACTGACTAAATCGACTACCTACTGACTTAATCTATGATAAATGGACCACATCTGGGGATTTTCTGTGACTGTTGCTAGCTAGGTTTGTTTGGGTATATACATTTATGGCTAGATAACAAGCTATGGCTAGCCAACAAACATGTAATGGTACATGTTTTGAAATCATGAATAATAAAATATAAAATAATTATGTTTAGTTTTCCTTTTCCCATTTCTCATTATATTATATTTCACATTCACTCCTAATTAGGATTAGCAAGAATAGGTTATATCTTGTATGCTAATAGAGAATTTAAACTGTAGGTCCTGTATATTTCAGTGGTGAGGTACATAAGATAGCATTTTATCATGTTAAAATTGATACTTCTCAGTCGTATATTCAATCCCATGTGAATATGATAGCTAGCTAGCACATCTAAGAGTAATTATTTTCTACAACTAGCTAGTTTTGTGTGGGGATATACAGTTACGGCTAGCTAACAAGACATATTTCTGCTGTTTTTGCTAAATGTTAACGCTAATGATACCTGTTTTGAAATAATGAATAATAAAATTTTAAATAATTCTGTTTTCCCAGTGTAGGAACAATTAGTAGCTTTCCTTTTTTCACTCCACATGACATAAACCAGCATTAGAAACAGTAAGTAGCCTAATAGCTTGCATGCTAAACAAGAATCTAAACAGTAGTGGTGAGGTAAAGGAGATTATGTTTTAGCATTACGTTAAAACTGATACTTTTCTATCCTAGAGTCAAGCCCATATGAATATTTTTAGCTAGCTAGCAAAGATGATAAAAGACAGGAGCTGACTAGCTAGTGAGGTTTTTGTTAGCTAGCTAATGAATGTATTTTAAGAATAGGTTATGTCCCACTAAATTTGTGGAGCACTAGACTTCGTTTTCTGAAATTCTTTTTGGTCGGTGTAAAACTGGAATGTTCATTATTAACTGGAAATGGCTGTGGTAGGAGAATCAGCATGTTAAAAAGTAACATCTCCAAGGCTCTTTTGAGGCGGAAGAACTGTGGTCAGTTTCTGTGGTCTGTTTCTGTAATAGACAAGCAATGTCGTAGCATGTAGGTAAAAACATCCCACAGTGGAAAATGTGCTGAAGCAAGAATGGCTGATGTATATTTACCCTCCTTCCACTTTTCCACTTTCTAACTGATTTTGTCCAGGTTCATTACCTTGACCAAAAAGGTTATAGATCTACTATGTAATACAATGGGTGTAAGGTTAGATATTTAACACAAGCATGGAGATATAAAATATTGGGATGAGCCAGCTGAGACAGTATTCGATCTACTATGTCATTTATTTATCTTTTTAGGTACCTTTGTATAAATAAATATTAAATTAAACCAGGCATGTGTGCCTCAAACTCTAGCCCTTGAAATTACTCTTCTGAGTAATCCTACCAGTGACTACTTTCATATATTTGTAGTGATGTGGCATCCTCAGCTATGGAGACTCGTAATGAATTCATGATGCATGAGAGAAGAAGAGTTGAGTTTTTTAATTGTCCATCTAATATATTTGTATATACTGGTTCTGGAAACTATGGTATTTTGAAAGACTGGTACCATATATTCAGCTAAAAATTCAAGTTAATCTTACTGCAGATGTTTTCCATACTTTTCCACAAACAAAGTTTTCTAAGAGGTGAATTTTCTTCTACAAATGTTAACTGGATCTATTAATTGGATTTAAAATTTTAGGTGTGAATCCAGTATATACAAAAATATGATTCATCTGGTTGATATCAAATTATGCATGTTTTTTTCTTTCAAGCCTCATGCTGTGTCACAGGGCAACTGCACACACTGGGATGAAAGCACTCTGCCCTCTTCTTCAAACATGAGCTAAAGGAGCCCTAGGATTGGCTAGTTCTACTCTGATTGACAGCAGTTGTTTTTATGGCTATATAGTGCAGGACTAATGAGATTGTAAATGCTCTTTTAAAATGCACGATGTAAAATAACAAAAGACTAGATAGACTAGAGAAGCATAGAAAAGAGACTATGTACAATTGGCCATGAAATTACACTCCTCATTTGAAGTTCCTAAGAAAGGAAAATAAAATGGTCAATTACAATGGAAATATCTTGAACTTTGAATTTCCTGTTATTGTTCAGTGGACTTGATTGGACTATTGGACTATTGGACACACTCTTTATGGTATGTCCCCTGTCAGAGTGAAGGATCTTAATACATTTCCAAAGAAATAGCTGTCTCTTCATAGCTCTCACTCTGTAACTTTCTGTTTTCTGACCTGTTTTCAGTCTGCTGCAACAATTCCTGTATGTGTATGTGGGACTGACTTATTCCTTCATGATGAGATCCTCCTCTAACAAGTGCCTTGTGGATAAGAATAGACCTTGTTTTGTTCACTTCCTTTTTCAGGATGAAGATGTCTGAAGTGGAGAGTTGAACCAGACTCCTACTAAGCAGGTCTGGAGAAATCCCGTAGTCCCCTGTGTGGGGTGAGGGACCATGGGAGATGGAGGTGTCGGTGCAGCAGGAGAGGGGATCAATCAGTCACACGTTCTCTTTGACCGCTTCGTTCAGGCCTCCACCTGTAAGGGGACCCTTAAAGCTTTTCAGGAGCTGTGTGACTTCCTTGAGCTCAAGCCCAGTGAGTATCGAGTCTTCTACCACAAGCTCAAGTCCAAGCTCAACTACTGGAAGGCGAAAGCACTCTGGGCCAAGCTAGACAAACGTGCCAGCCACAAGGAGTACAAGAAAGGCAGAGCTTGTGCTAACTCTAAGGTATGATATGAGTATCAAAAGACCAAGACATTATTTGCAGTGACATTAATACATTGGTATTACCCTACACTAGCAAGTGACAAAGCGGTGCAGTAAAGTGGGAAAAAAAATGATTGGCTTGAATGATTCCTTGGACCAATCCTATGGCGTGTGATACAATTAGGGGTTACATAGGCAAGTTCCCTAATAAATTCATTAGTCACTGATGTGGGTTGCTGTGGGGCAGTAAGGATAGCAAGGAGATGCAGGCAGATGGTAAAGAAAGCAGGCCATATATACTTTTAGTCTTAAACTAGACTAGAAGAAGCCAGTTCTACTGCACAAGACTGTGCTGGGAAAAGCCTTTTTTAATTTTTCTTTTGCTTTAATGGACAGTTAATATTTTTTATATCCCTTTGCATGAAGTGGATAGGTGTTTTTTTTTTTTTTTTTTTTTTTTTTTTTCTTTCCCCATCTGCTCCCATAGAAGTTTCTCCCACAGTTATTTTTGTTGTCATTTAAAGCTTAAAAAAAGTAGTCTTGCACGGTGGCATACTGAATTCTGTTGTGATCGGCACTGTGAGAAAGAGGACTTTTAGAGCCACGGGATTGCACTATCCAGTCCCACTCAAATCCAGACTGGTTTTTGGATGCTACTGAAGCAGAAGTTGGCAGAACATGGCAGAAAGACCTCCCAGATGCTGCTGTAGACATTGCATCCTTCATCCATCATTATAAGCTATAAGGAGCTTGTGCATTGCAGTGACTTCAGCTCAGCCTCCAGCTCGTATACTTGAGTGCATTTTACGAATTGGTATTTTCTTAAATAGTATATGCCTGCCTGCAATTAGATGCCATTTAACCAGTTGGTACATGCCAACAACGGGCAAACTACAAGCGAAAGAAATGATTTGTCAGTGTGAATATAGGATTAATCTCCAGACCCCAAAAGCTCATGTTCCTCTTATACCTTTTTGTGTGTTTCTACAGTGTCTGATCATCGGAGCAGGACCATGTGGCCTGCGCACGGCTATAGAACTTGGCTTTCTGGGAGCCAAGGTGGTCCTGTTGGAGAAGAGAGATGCTTTCTCCCGCAACAATGTCCTCCACCTGTGGCCTTTCACCATTCAGGATCTGCGGGGTCTCGGCGCAAAAAAGTTCTACGGAAAATTCTGTGCCGGCTCCATAGACCATATCAGTGAGTAGATGGAGACATACTTAATGACTTCTGGAAAAATTCCTGAGTTGGGTTTATGCTGATGTGCTTCGGTATTGCTCTCCGCAGGTATTCGTCAGCTGCAATTGATGTTGCTGAAAATGGCTCTGCTCTTAGGTATCGAGATCCATGTCAATGTGGAGTTCAAAGGCCTCATCGAACCCCCAGAAGACCAAGAGAATGAGAGTAAGACGGCCTTTTTATTTTTCAATGCTAAGCATGATGGAGATTCCACATGTCCCCTTAACATATAATTGAAATGTCCTTGTGATACACTCTACTTCCTCATTACAAACTTCACAGCTTGTGCCTTAAGTCTGTACCACAAGTTCCCAAACTGTGTAATGTATTCCCCTCAGGGATTGGCTGGAGAGCTGAAGTCCATCCTAAAACCCACCCTGTTAGCGAGCTGGAGTTTGATGTCATCATTGGGGCAGATGGGAGGAGAAACACGTTGTCAGGTACACCAAACAATTATCTACATGCCTCCTTTCTCATTATGGTCTTAATACAGCTAAGGGTCCCATTAGCTAAGCCTCTGTGCATAATCTCACAGCTTTGCTGCTAATCTGCTGAATAAGTAAAAGGTGTGATTATTCTACTGATTATGCTGCTAAATTAACAGAAAAAAAGCTTTTAACAGATTTGGGGCTTTTCTCACATATTTAGCTGGTTTTCTCATTTGAGAATGATCACAATCATGATTAAATGCCGCAGTGGCTCTTGGCTCTGGTTGTGAGATTGTGCTGAGGGTACTTTCCTATCTTAGAACACTTAACAAGAGGCACTCAGTGGGAGAAACTTTATCTGGATTTCTCTCTGATGTTCAATCCTCTAGAAAATAAGCATTATGGAACTAAAGAGGCTTTGTGGAACTGCTGCTGAGTCTGAGTCTGATTGTGCAGCTATTGCGTACTCTGTTTTTTTTTTTTTTTTTTTCTTCCCCCCCAGGGTTCAGAAGGAAAGAGTTCAGGGGCAAGCTGGCCATCGCCATCACGGCCAACTTTATTAACCGCAACACTACAGCTGAGGCCAAAGTGGAGGAGATCAGCGGGGTGGCCTTCATCTTCAACCAGAAGTTCTTTCAGGATCTAAGGGAAGCCACTGGTATGGGCATGTTTGTAATGATTGATGCTTTTGCATTGTCAGCACTTTTTTTGGCCTGATGATTAAAGAGAAGATAACACTGACTCAGCTAGCTTTTCCCCCTTATACCCAAAGTTGTTTTTATAACATGTGTCGGCCTGGGAAAACCCTTCACGAGGTGTAATTTTGGATCATTTTCTACTATACACTATACAGCTCTGAAAACTATGGGTTCTCCTACACTTTACATGTATCTCAACTACAAGTAAAGTTACATTATTTTAAAATCTAGTTACCCTCCACAAGTCAAAGGGAGAAAAGTTCATGTAAAGATTCCATTAAAACTATAGTGCAGGAGCATCACAGACCATTTTCACAGCTGGTATTTGATTAAAGACTGAATTGATTAGGCTTCTGTTTAGCTGTCCAACAACTTGGTCAAAGCATGACACTCACTGTGACAGGAAATCACACTTACCTAGTGAGGTTTTAGACATCTTTAGGCAAACTGACTATTTACCGCTGCATTTATTCAACTGGCTCCTTACCCAGCATGATATTTACAGGAACATAGCACTGCTTGTCTATATAGTATAGTAAGTTGTGAATGAGTAATGACTCATAACTGTACTATCAGGTGTCATCCAGAAGAGGATGGGTTCCCTTCTGAGTCTGGTTCCTCTCAAGGTTTCTTCCTCATTTCGTCTCAGAGAGCGTTTCCTTGCCACTGTTCTCTTTGGCTTGCTCATTAGGGATAAATCTAAATCTCTATCCGGATTTCTGTAAAGCTGCTTTGTGACAATGTCCATTGTAAGCACTATATAAATAAAATTGAATTAAAGATTAAAGTAAACTTTATTTTGGTGAAATATATTTACAGTTTTGTTTGTTTTTGTTTTTTTTAATTTGAGGCTTCAAGATATAAGCAAGGAAAAAAAAAATTGGCCAGTTGCAGCTGCCGTGACATCTGATGATTTTTCCAGATAAACATAAAGCCAGATAAAGTGCTTCCTTTTTAGCTGTAGACCATTAATTATAAGTCAGACGTGTTTCGTCTGTTCCAAGGAGGCTTTGCAGTGTGCGTTGTGTATTCGTCAGATCAGAAAGAAAAATAGCTCTGCCTTTAATCTGTCCACAGAACTTTTATTTCAGCATGTTACCTGAAGACTTAATATAGATATAATATAAATCAATATCAGCATGATTTTTAAACATAATATATTCATTAGAGACATTGAGACATGCAAAAAATTTGCTGTTGAAAAAAATGATTGTTTAGTTGTAAAATTTAATGAATATTTTGAGCCAAACAGAATGCGTACAGAATGCTACAGTCCTGACAGGACCAGAAAACTGAAGGGAATCTAGTGTGGAATTATGCACTGAGGTTGTTCATCAGTGTGGTTAGCAGTTGCCTGTCTGTCTGCCCCTGTCCTGGCGCTGACAGCTTTGTGCTGAGTTGGCAGTGGCTAAAGAGCCTTTGCTTTTGTTTTGCCAGTCGTGTAATCGCTACTCTTGGTTTCAGTCTATCATACAATATGTGTGTGACAGACTGGTTTGGTTTTCCTGTAATGGGCTATCATTATGTCAGCAAGGGGAAACTAATGATGTTCTTTCCCCTTTTTTTTGAAATGCTTACATGCTTATCAACGCTGCATGTCTCACTCTCTATCTCTCTCTCTCACTCAGTATTTTTTCTCACCCTTGGTTAATTTACCACTCCAGGGATTGATCTGGAAAACATTGTCTACTATAAGGATGACACGCACTACTTTGTGATGACTGCCAAGAAGCAGAGTCTGCTGGAGAAGGGCGTCATTCTGCACGTGAGTGATCATGGGGATTTACCCGGTGCACAATCTGTCTGCTCCATATTGTCTCCTTTTCTATACTCTTGTTGTATAATAATCCTTATGTTTAACAACTCTCTCCTTTTCTCAGCCTCTTTGCTACTTTGCTACTGTTTTGGTGTAGAATGAATGATTTTGTTTCATGTGTAAGGATCAGGTGTGTTCAGACAATTTTTTGCTAAGGTTAAGTGTTAACTTTAAACTATTAAAAGGTTCAGGGCTAAGCAGTAATTTACTTACATAGGAGCACGTGTACACAGGGTTGTGAAAGCCCAGGAACACACAGAAGGTGGTTTGTAAGTCCAATGTCTAGGAAGAAACTGTCTGTGTTTTAGAGGGCTGGGTAAGTGATGAGGCTGATGGTGTTGTCAGCTGAGCAAGACCAGGTATAGCAGCATGATTCAGAGAGAAATTGTTCACCCATGAGTCTTGCATAGCTCCTCTCAAAGCCTCTCACTGCTGAATTATATGTTCATCTAAATACAGCCAATTCTGTGTTTAACACAGAATGGGTTCATTTATTTCAGCAATTACTCTGACCACATAAATGAGATCTGGTGTTTCATAGCTGACTGGCTTGCATTGTAACACTGTGGAAACCATTTTGTGCTGTCATTTCAGAATTGCGTTTGATATTGTGTTTTCCTGCCTGCATTTTAGGATTATGTGGACACAGAGATGCTTCTATCCAGGTCTAATGTGGACCAAGCTGCTTTGCTGTCCTACGCCAGAGAGGCAGCTGACTTCTCCACCAATCACCAGCTGCCCAAGCTGGACTTCGCCATCAACCATTACGGGCAGCCTGATGTGGCCATGTTTGACTTCACGTGCATGTACGCCTCGGAAAATGCCGCGCTGGTGCGCCAACGCAACGGCCACCAGCTGCTCGTAGCTATAGTTGGAGACAGCCTTCTGGAGGTGAGAGAAAAGGACATGACAAAAATGTATTTTTCAGAGCACCTATCTTATTGTCTTATGCGTTTCTGCGCTGTATTATATTGAAGTTAAGACAAGTAAGAACAAAACATGTTTTGTGCAGCCATTCTGGCCAATGGGGACAGGCATTGCACGAGGCTTCCTGGCGGCCATGGACTCGGCGTGGATGGTGAGAAGCTGGGCACAGGGCGCGTCTCCTCTCGAGGTGTTGGCGGAGAGGTGAGGCACTCATTCCACTACATTAGAACTTGTGTTGCACAAAGTACCAGAACGTTTAGCACCAGGAATGTGGAACTAGGCTTTTCACATTCCCCAGGATTCAGTACCAAAGATTCCAGTTGTATAATTCTTCATACCTGTGTAAGACTGGCACCAGTAGGAACTAATACTGCATCGACTGAAGCTCTTAACTTGGAATTTCCAACCTTTGACTAGGAAGAGCCTAAGAAAATGCCTCTCAGCTTGGTAAAGAGATTTTAGTAGTATTTGCTTTAGACCAATCAATATAGAAATGCGTTAGATAACTCTATAACACTGGCCATACAGTTTGTGGTTTTGAGAAGGTAAATACATCTGGCTTGATTTTTGCTAGATTAGGAGCTTTTGGTGTTTGGACAGAGCAAACAAAAGACAAGCTTCCATGGAGGTGTCTGTGTTTTTTCCTACTTAAGAGCTCAAACACATGGAAGTTGGAAATGATGTAATGCTAACCTCCGACTTGCCATTTCCCAAGTCGAAAACAGCATAATTCTGGATCTAGCAGCACTGTTTATTGCTGATTACACAAGACTCCATGCAGCATGTTACACCATAAACACTGGCATATACTACAAACAAAAACAACCGTGAAATTTAACCTCTCAAAAACTGTACCAGCATGAAGTAAAATTTTCTTTACAGAAATCCTTTCATTTTTGTGATCATATGGGATTTGACTTCAGAGGTTTTTAGTGCATTTATAATGTTCATTGTCATGTTTGTTTCATTAATAGTAGTCACTTTCAGTATTGTCGTTGTGCCTGTTTCAGTGTCTCAGATGGAAAATAAACTAGAACTAAAACCCAAGATGTTTTTGGGCCAGTTCTGCAATTCTTTCTAAATGTTGAGTGTAAAAACAGCAGCCTTTTTTGCCTTTATGGTTTTTTTTTTAATAGTGTTTCCTGGTATCTTGGGTTGTTTGTGTTACTTTTTGTGATTCTCTTTATAAATGTGTTATATAAAGTACCTGTAATTTAACGTGTTGTTTACCTTAGAAGATCTCCATAACAAACTTAATGTAATCTGTGAAATTTACAATGCTCATTAATGCCTCAAGCATGTCTGCATCATGAGCTTGTAAAACACACACTGCACTCGTCATTTTTTCCCATGCTCACATGCCCTATCTGCCGTAAGTGCTTTAAACTGTCTTCATTGCATCTCCTGGGTAAAATCTTGAGTCACTAATGGTCTGTGTTTAATGGGACTGACCCCATGTCCTGTGCTATTGTAACCATAATTGTGGCTCTTAGGGAGAGTATATATCGTCTGCTCCCACAAACCACTCCAGAGAACGTGAGTAAGAACTACAGTCAGTACACATTGGATCCCACAACACGCTACCCCAACATCAGTCTGCACCTGCTCCGGCCCAATCAGGTGAGACAGCTCACACGTTGCCTTTGTGTGTGTAGTTCAGGAAAAGGATTCATCACTGTCAAAATGAGAATGAAGTCTCATATTGTATTCTCCATCATGTAAAGGTACGGCATCTCCTAGACACTGGGGAAACCAGGGAAATTCGCATCGACATGGAGAACGTGGTCAACTCTTCGACTCCCAAACTCACGAGGAATGGTGTGCCATTTTTGTACTGATATTGTTGTGTGTATTTGAGTTAACAGGACAGTCCTGAAACTTGCAACTTAATACCTTATTATTTTTATTCTAGAACTTCTGCTTGAGAAGCAGTTCCAAGGTAACTGTGAGGGTGACTAAACCCCACATGCATGATGCTTTACTTCAGGAGGGTTTACTCTAAAATGTCTTTCTGTTGTGTTAGTGACTCTGTCAATACTCAGATGTCTAACCCTGTCAATAACGGGTGTTTTGCAGTGTCATTTGGATTTTAATACAACTGCGTCTGTGTAAACTAACAGAATATATTTCACACATAAAATACCAAAATGGCATTCCTAACCATAATTCAAATCCGTCCACCTCTAAGATTGCCAGTTACCTTGCCTTAAGTAAATAAAACCCGCTTTGATATTTTTCCTCCCCATGGATGCTGACCTTATTAAATGATTTGTTTGATGATGAAAGCTTTTCCCAGAGCAATGGCTAATTGGGATGCACTTTTATTTTTTCTCCCCAGAGTCTGTAGCGCGCTCCAGCAAGCTGCTAAACTGGTGTCAGAGGCAGACGGATGGCTATAGAGGGGTCAGTGTGTCTGATCTCACCATGTCATGGAAGAGTGGCTTGGCTTTGTGTGCCCTTATCTATCGCTACAGGCCAGACCTCATGTGAGTGCTCTCAAGACTTGTTTGTAGTATGATATCTACTGTAGTATATCGGACACATAATATGACATAGCATAATGTTAACATCAAAATGTGCACGGGTAGAATTGTATGACTTAGAATTATCTAGATGTATTTTGAGGTGGTAGTGTCATATGCTATGCTAAAATGGGGTCATGGTCCTCATGTTTAAGACAAGTTTCTATATGCACAGCTCACTCCTGAGACACTCATGGCTTTGGAAGTCAAAATGAGAAGTGACATAACGTTTACAATTGTTAATATGGTGGAATCCATGGAAAAGCAGTTAGCAAACAATGCTAAATGTGCTTACAGTGTAAGTTTAATCAAATGATGAGAGATTTTTCTTAGAAATCTACTAATACATATTAGAGAAATGTTGATGTTCTCATCAATTCTGTCTCTTTTCCGCATTTACTGTGTGTATATACTGTCTGTGTAAACATCTACCAGCTGATTTGTTTGTTACTCTACGCCTTAAGCTAGCTAGCATGTGCAGTGCGATATGCCCATTGTTTTTTTTTTTTAACATCAGTGTTTGCTTTCTCATGTTTGAAAGCCCTATTCATGAGTTTCTTTTAAAAGCACCAGGAATTTTCATGACCGAATAATCCACAGGCCAATTTCTTAATAACTGATATGTTCAGCTTGGTTTATATAAATAAACAATAACTAACTAACAAGCTAACTAACTAACACAGAACATTTTGGAGAACAGACTTGTACATTAAAATGATACAGTAGCGTGATTTTAACATTAAAAAATAAACATTATTACAATTGTATGTGACTAATGTGGAGTTATCTGGAAGTGTAATTTTGAGGTGATAGATGTACGCTATGCTAAGTAGAGGAGGTAGTCACAATGTTTAAAACAAGATTCTGTATGAATAGTTAACTTTTGTGTTAAAATTTTAGATGTCAAAATTTTGTTAGTTTGTAGTTCATGACTTGTGACACAATGTTTATATTTGTCAGTATGTTGGAATCCATGGAAAAGCAGTTAGCAAACAATGCTAAGTGTAATTACAGTGTAATTTTAGTCAGGAGGATTTTTTTTATGCATTTACCAACACATCTGAGAGAAATGTTGTTATTGTCAACCATTTTGACTTGTCTCCATGGTTTCTGTGCCTTTACATTGTTTATATAAACAACTTAACATCTACATGCTAGTTACCTGAATCTTTAGTCTCAGCCATTAGCTAGTATCTGTGCTTAGTGTCCTGTGTCCTAGCTAGCTAACACTATTTTTTATTGCGTATCATGTGTTTGCCTTTCTGTGTTTAAAAGCGTGTATACACATGTTCCTAAATTTCAATGAGCTAATAATTCACAGGCGAATCTCTTAAAAGCAGATATGGTCTGCTTGTATTTGCCTGTTGTATTGTAAAAGATGTTGAGAGCACTGTATCATAAACAAAAGTATAGTTGGGAATATCTGCTGTGTTTCATCTGAGCCAGGCTATTTTGGCCATTAGTAGTTCTAATAGCTTTCCATGAACAGATCACCCTTTCACTCTCTCAGCTGATTGACCCATTACCTCTAAGACACACATTAGCATTTTCCTGATTGTCCATTAGACTAAATACCCAGCTTAGTGCTTTTGATTAGTTAGCTCCTACAGTGTTATAGTGCATAATGGAATAGTCCGGATGTTATGAAGTGTTCTCCGGTCTCTTCGGTACCTAAAATATTTTTAATATTGACCTGCTTAATGCTTATTACAGCGTCTGAAACACACAGCCCTATTTTAGGCTCTCAGGAGCAGATTCAGATGTGAAGATGTTGCCGATAAAAATCTTGACTGTGTTTGTGTGTGTTGAAAATCCACAGTGATTTTGACTCGCTGGACGAGAAGGACGTGGAGAAGAATAACCAGTTGGCTTTTGACATTGCTGAGAAGGAGTTCGGGATTTCGCCCATTATGACTGGGAAGGAGATGTCTATTGTAGTGGAGCCTGACAAGCTCTCCATGGTCATGTACCTCAGCCAGTTCTATGAGATGTTCAAGGACACAGTGCCCCCTGGTGGTGAGTAGTGGTGTGCTTATGTTCATTCTTTACACGCGTATGTACATACAACTATATATGCATAATTCTTTACAATTATATATACACAATTCATTTTTAGATACTTTAATTTACATTTTTAGATACTTTAATTTACAAATTTGTCCTTTATATTGAACCCATTTACTGAACATAGACAGTTAAAAAAAAAATCTGGATATTAATTTTATTTATGCCATAGCATTGTTGAATTCTCGATTCTGACTGATCGGAAGGTGTGACAGATTTGTGTATGCTTGTTCTTGTTTCTATAGTTATCATTTCTATAACTAACTAATAACTAACATAGGGATGTTTATGGTGGAAACTCCACACAAATGAATTAAAAGTGTGGGTCAATGATGATATGTTGAAGTTTTCTGTGAGAAGATCTTTATTTAGCATCTTTGGAACAAGTTTCCAGAGTCAGAGGTAAAGCTGTAACTTTGACATTTTCCGACACAGGGAAGTCTTCAGGACGAAGGGCTTTTCAGTTTCCCAGTAATAATGACAAACTGCATTTTTTGTCTTATTAACTTTAAGAGAAAATGAAAAATGGCTGAGTGTTTATAACTGATACAACCGAAGTGACAACAGAAATGGACTTGCGAATGTTCCACAACATTAAATGTAACTATAAATGGAAAAAAGAATGGCATATTCTTAAATTAAAAATTTTAAGTCTTTGCTGTGTTAAAAGAGAAATAAAACACTGTGCTGTTAGGCATGGTAACTCTATCACAGCAACCTCCTGCTGATTAGTTTCCTATAACTTACTCAAACATCATTCTAGATCCTATTCAGAGTCTCTGGAATAATGTACAGCATTCTGAACACAGCTAAATGTTTTCTTGTTATTTACAGCTCCCTACAAATGTTTTTAGATTTTACAATCATGCTGCAAAATGGATTTTATTTTGAAAGCATTGATTTCCAACCTTTAGACTGTAGTTTGTCTTGACAATCAATATTGCCAGCAATTGCCCCTTGGGGATGAATAAAATTTATTCAACCCAATTAAATGGTTTATAGCTCTTTTAGAAAGGTTTTGCTTTTTGTTTTAGAAAACCACAACCTGAGTCCAGAGGAAAAGGCTGCGCTGATCGCCAGCACTAAGTCTCCCATCTCCTTCCTCAGCAAACTTGGTCAAAGCATCAACATCTCGAGGAAACGCAACCCCAAGGTACTGTACTGCTGGACTGTGTCAGAAAGACCAACAATATTGAATGGAAATATTAAATGAGCTACGTATTTTGTAAGCTCTTAATCTTAATCATGGCTGTACTCTTTAGCAGGATAAGAAGGAGAAGGAGCTTGACGGATTGGGGAAGAGGAGAAAGACGAGTCAGACCGGCCAGTCTGAAGATGTAAGTGTATACCCTCTGCCCTAACATTAATGACAAAGCAATATGGATTGTTATAGCTCAATTTCTAATGGTTGTTGATTGTGGTTAAGGAGGAGCCTCAGCGGCCAGTGCGTGATGAGCGAACTTTTGTAGCCACGGCTCTAACGGAGCGTAGGGTCGACCCCACTGCAGCGGCTAACAACAACAAGGTGAAGTCCATGGCCACTCAGCTGCTAGCCAAGTTTGAGGAGAATGCACCGGTACAGTCTACTGGACTCAAAAGACAGGTAGGCCAGAGTCTGGATGATAGTTTAATAACGATTTTGTATAAGTGTAATAATAATAATGAAGACTTCAGTCATTGGTATTGCTATGTAAGATGGTTCTACACTGGATCCAGTCTAGTGTTTTTTGAATTTGAATGAATGAATGTTTATATGTACACGTGTATAGGAGTAACGCCCTTTTTTTAGTGATCGTTCGTGTCATATTGCTAATAAAGGTTTTTATTCCAGACATAATTGAACTAAGTAATTAAGTGAACTAAGTTCTATTTTGGAGACAGAAAAGAATAATTTGATTGCTTTGGATAAAAAAAATTTTTAAGCAGTTCTTGCTTGTTGGTGATTGGTGGAATGTGTAGGCTAAGAAGAAGGCTAAGAACATGACCTACTTGAATGGCCAGTGAGCTGATTTTGTGTGTGTGTGTGTGTGTGTGTGTGTGTGTGTGTGTGTGTCTGATCCACCGTAATGGAGGAACCAGCAGGAATGTGTGGCATTATTGAAGGTGTACATGCTTTTTATAGCAGGCTGAACCCTCTGTGTTCTTAGCACCACTGTGGGGGATCGTGATGCTTTTCAGCTCACCGCTGTTTGTTGACACCAATATCTTCTGGACTGTAGATTCACAGTGGTGCTCTGAATTAAAAATTCTTGGCCTGGCCTTACACAAACGCCAAAAAACAGGCACTGGGCTTTTTTATGTCTTGAATATAGCTAATTACTGATAAATAATGATAAATAATAGCTGTATTATTTGAACTGGCTGCTGCTGTACAATGTGTGGTATGGATCAGGTAATGCCAGAAACTATGGCGTAGTGCATGCATGAACATTTGAGTTGCTACTGTTGCAACGAGTACAGAGTGTAAAAGCTGCCACCGGTTCTAATTCGGATTACACTTTAGCTTTGTATTTATATAAAACTATATTTTGAAGCAGTTTATTCAGTGGCCTGCCTACTTCCTGGAATAATTCAAGACTAATAGGTTTGTCAGATGTCTGCCGTGGTGCAGAGTATGCACCTCTTCATCAAGAAAAGTATCATTTAATTCATTTATTTTGATGCATTTCTTTCAGCTTACTCTTACTATGAGTGCTCAAGCTCCTTTGCTTGTGCATCACTTCCTTGTATGTCCGAGCAGACCTTTAGTGATTTATTTTCTCTGTGTTCTTTCATTAATGCATGACATTCTTCAGGTATGTCTAATATCTACACCTTTCTCTTCTTTCTCTGTCATTGTGCATATGTCTCTTCTCTCATCTTTTGCTTTGTCTCTTTTTCTCTATTTTCTACGTCTTTTCATGAATTGTGACGGTGGCTCATTATTGGCTGTGGCCGGCGTTTCCCGGCCCCTAATTGGTCACGCCACCTGTCATTTTACACTCCACTGGTTCATAGATTGACTCTATGCCTGATCTGGGGCTTGCGCTGTCTCCCTCCCTGCCATCCACCTCTCTGAAAGAGCCAGTGCAGCTGGCACCACTTCCCGCATGGAGAAAGGTAAAGAGCATGCATAAGCCCTGACACTGCCTTCATGTTGCGTGTCTTACTACAACTATCAGCTTGTATTGTTCATTTGGCTAGGATGACTTTAACTAAACCTTGTGTGCTACTTGTCAACATATCAGACCTGTAATGATGCTCTAATCCCTTGCTTTCAGCAGTACGATTTTTACTGTAAATGTTTGTCTCTTTGCACGTGTGCAAACCCTCAGAGGCGAATGCAGTTGCAGAAACAGATGAGTTTCTACTATAAGGAAATGTTGAAGTGTCAGACTTTGCCCAATACAGGGAAACAGGTACGGCCATAGACGTAGGAAAGTGTTCCAGCAACCTGCTATACCCTGCTATTTTCCCCATAGTACTCTTTCTGTAGATCTAGATTGATATAAAGATCCAGAATAATCTAGATACCGTATTTGGGAGTTGAAGATAGGGATGGACCAACTCATGGCTGAACATTTACAAAAGTGATGTTTTAGACTTAAAATAGCTATTTATTTACTAAGGAAAAATTATGAGTTTAACTGAATTTAAGATGTTGGACCTCCCTGCTTCTTCTTCTTATATCTTCAGTGGCCACAGTATTTAATAAGTTTGAAGCAAATTGGGAATTTGGATAAACAAATGTATACCACAGCACTGTTGAAATCTAAATTCTGACTGGTTAGAAGGTGTTGATTTAATCTTCTGTAACAGCAGCTTGGAAAGTAGTATTATTGTGTCTAAATCTATAGTGACAACTTACACAGGGACTTGTATGGCAGATGTAATTGTTAATATGGTGTTAATAATATTAATTAGTTTTCTGCAAGGCTTATTTAACATTTTTGGAAGGAGTCTCCAGTGTCAGCGCTTTGTAACAGAATTAAAGCTGTAACATTAAGTTTTCGCAAACAGGAAAGTCTTCAGAACGGAGGGCTTTGTGGTTTCTCAGTAACTTGACAAGCTGCTGTAGCATAACAGGAACTGACTGTTTCTCCAGTCAGCAACATAAACTTTATAAATGGATATGATGGGTGAAAGTATGATGTGCTGTCCTTTAATGCATAAAAATGTTAGCGTTGTTGAGCATGGCAGGAATAAAACAATTTGGGGGTATGTTGTTATAGCAAAATACAACTTTGGAGTGGTGCTCACCCTCATCACGCCACCCCATTGTTGATTATTTTCTCATAACAGCACATCCCCAAAGTGTTTATTTATTAGTTATATTGCCTTCTTATTGATTTTATAACTTTGTTTCCAGTGAATATTACTGACCCGTTCATCAGCTGGCTGCCAGAGCTGATAGGAATTAATATCAAGGTGGACATCTTCAATTGTGATCCACAAAAAAGAACATTCTTGAGTGAAACCTAAAGTATGCCAGTGTGTCTGTCTTACAATTGGCAAAATTTACTTGATTTATTCAATGTAGACAGAAATATGCAGCATGTTCTCCATAAAGAACACTTATATTGAATTTTATTTTTATTATTATTTAATATTTTTTATTTTATTATATTGAGTTTATTCACAAAGTCAAAAAAATAAAGATAGTAATTTGTTCTGTAAGGAACTCTGCATCTGTTTGTGCTAAAGCTCAGTAAAAGCAATAAAGTGTGAAGTGATATCCGGTAATCCTCTGTGGCCAGACTGAGCTCAGCTTTATAGCTATAGTGCTGTATTTCCACAGTGTAGTAACCGTATAGCACCATAAAGCCTTCCTGCTTGCTGTAGTTAGTAGTTTTTTCCATTTCTAGTTTCACAGTAAATAGACTCATTTATGTAAAGGTGATATAAGCATACATGGTGTTTGATTATTGTTTCAGTTATTTGATTCTGTGCTTTGCTAGCACATTTATGAATTATTTGTTAATTATTTGTGTTTAGTGTGTGTGTGTGTGTGTGTGTTTTAACCATTCCTAATGGGTCTAAAAAAAATTCCTAAAAAAAATCTTTTTTTCTCAGAATTATCTTAACAAATTTTTCATTTTCATTACCCGTCAGTTTGCATCTGTTGTATTTGTTACTCTGTCATTCTTGGGTCACTGTTATCATTACAAAGCGAGCCGGAGAGCAAACTATTTTGAATGTGTCTATATACTCTAGCTGTGTACTTTGGCTCAAAACATGTTTGTGGTTAGTAGTATGAGATTCGAGAGTGATGTGGCACATTTCGCTCCTCTCCTGTCTCTCTGAAGGCTAGCAGAAGCAGCGATGGCCTGCGGAGCTGCCCTAAGAAAACCATTCTGCTCTATCCTCCTCCTCCATCATCTTCCTCTCCATCGCTCTCTTCACATACACAGGTGACACTATGTACCATGTTCTCGGCACGACGCTCAGCTCTCTGCCGCATTCCTTCAGCTAACCTCTTCTCACTCCGTCTCGTGTTGGAGTTCCTTTCTGAATCCTTAATGAATCTTTGACTAAAGGTTTTTACAGCATTAATTATTAAGCATTCCAGATTAACACACCCAATTTTTTTTTCAGAGCACTTAATGATCTGTGGCATTTATCTTTTAACCTTAATACACCCCTTGACAATTTTCATCTTCCAGTCAGGTTTTTATAAATATTTCTCACACATTTGGTAAAGCACAGCCTACACACTGCTTGTTGTGTGGTTGAGCAGTGTGTGGATGGAGACCATTACAGACCTCCAAAGCAAATATCATTCAGCTTCATAGTAACACTGCTAGAGAGCAGGTTCATGCATGGATTTGCAGGGTAACTTGCACAGTTCTGAGTCTGAGTGATTGTGAGACAGATTTCAACGGACAGGTTATAGTGGGTTAACAAACTGGACTTGATGTTTGTGTCGTCAGAAGAATGTTCTCAAACTGGTGATAGATGAACATGACAGTGATGACGATGACAACCAGGATCATCTGACATTCTCTTACAGGGTAACGTAGATTAGGGCATGGCTCGTTCTATTTTACAAACCGCTTGAAAATTGCTTGTGTGTTTGGTTTGAGTGTTAACAGTGTCTTGGGGCACTTGCATACCAACTCCACACATACTCAGAAAAAAAAATAGAGGGTCTCATTCTTTGTCCAAGGGAACCATAGTTCAGTTCCTTACAAGTAGGAGTAAGGTGATGTGGTGGTCTGATATTGTGAAAGGGACTGAGTGCTTGATTCACCACGTATTTAATTTTTTGTCTAAATATTTTAAATGCAGTATAGTAGCCTGGTAGCCAATACATGCCAAAAGATTTGCAACAATATGAGCAGGAGGCCACACTCTTACACGGCAACATACAGGGATATTCAAGATCAAGCTACATAAAATTCCTAGCTTACAAAGACCTCAATAAGCAACTAACATGATTAAATGTCAAAAACGGTTACCTTTTACCTCAGTGCTTAACATTTAATGATTAATTTATGGCTATAAATAAGATGTTGTATGAAGGTGGTTATGGTTTTTTTTTTTTTTTTTTTTTTTTTTTTTTTTTTTTTTTTTCCTCTTCTTCCCCCATAGTGGCACTTGACATTAACACACTGCAAAAAAACGACATCGTAGCAAGTGAAAATATCTTGAATATAGTCAAATTTATCTAGTATTTCTAGTAATGCATGGAAAAATTATCTGCCAGTAAAACAAGCAAACTGAAAACTTAAACAGACTGAATAGTCTTTTATTTGATTTATAATCATTTCAATAAGAAATATTAGATGAATTTACCCATATTTAAAATATTTTCATTTGCATACATATTTTTTTTCAGTGTGCATTGGACTCTGAACATAAGAAACATGTTTTGAACTTGAAGCGAACAATAAACCCATACTTCTGTCCAATCATTTTTTGTTTTCTTCATTAACATTTATTAGCAAGCCACGCCATCACTTCGCTAATCATACCAGAGGGTTAAATAAATAAATCTGTGGAAGTCTTTAAACCTCTTTCTCTTTCTTGATGAGCTGCCTTCAGCTAAATAATTGACAGTTGACAATACCTGGGATTGACAGTAGCAGAGGATCAGCTACAGAAGCCAACATGCTTCATGTGTGAAAAACTGGAGTCATAATGCCATAAAAAAAACATTTTAAGCAATATGAAAATGATAATAGCTCTATAAACACGCCTATGGAAATTGGTTTATTTGATTGGTCTATTGATCTTAACTGATGTGTAATAATAATTTGGTAGTGAACGACTACAGTATTCAATATTGTATCTAAAAATGGCACTTGCATGTAACACCTATTCTGATAAATTCCTGAGCAATTAAGGAACATGCATATGAGCAATTTAACATGCATGGAGATTGATGCATTTACAAAACATCCTTAAAATATGTGCTTTAAAATATGACATTAACTAATAATGTGCATATGATGATTATGTATACAAATGCGGATAAGAAAAATGGCACGATTTACTGAGCCTCAGTTTTTATAGATTTTTTTCTGCAAAAGAATTTTTCACAAATATGAATGCAGAGCATGACCACTAATCCCTGATTAGTCTGGAGACTGCCTCAGACTGCCTGTTTGTTTCCTTGATTAGAATCCTGAATATGTTAATAGATATAATATGAATGAGGTGAATTTTCTCTGCGTGCACACACTTGCTTTCTCCACAGGAAAGTGAGTTCAGATCTGTGGAGCCCGTCCATGTCGTTAACATTCAGGAGAGAGCTGAAGCGCTAGCCGCTAAGTTTACAGGGCAGTCCAGCAAGCCTGAAAAACCCCAGGTAGAGCAATACAATGATGGATTGACAAATTTTCCACATTTAGTTCTACATGGTCTAGACTGGTTTTTGATTAGTGTGAAAGGCTCTTCGACATCTTTGACACAATCTAACCTTAGCTGTGTTTGTCCACGCCCTGTCTGTCACGACCAACCAAATTCAAATTTAACCGGAGACTGAATAAAACCTGACATTTCTAACAGCCTGACATTTTATGACGAAAAGCACAGCTGTCATCAAGTCATCTGTAAATGAATTTCGTTAAAATCTTGTAGATCCCTATAAATCCACCTAGTTCACCATGTCAGATGCTTCCCAAACATCCAATTTGTTTGATCTCAGTTTTTTCTTGAGTGAAGCAAGTTCTTTGCCTCATTTGCATCCATTGTAGAGTACATGTGTTGTGATGTGGAATGCAGTGCCAGAAATGTTAAGTCAGTCTAGCTCGTTTAAAGTACTGAGGAAATCCAGGTTAAAATCTGAAGTGGGAATGTCTGAACAGCAAGTTCATCATGGAAAAAAAGCTTCTTGGAATAGTTAAGGTCTCTTCACTTCCTCTACGCTAGTAGGGCAAACCTCAGTTGCAGGTTTCTACACAGAACCATTAAGGGTTCTTCTGAAGTCAAAGAGTTCTAGAGTTGACCTCCTTTTTCTCTGAATGTTTATGAGAAGCTGCAACCTGATCGTTTTAAAACCTACTTGAGCCTTATATATATTTGAGAAATCATGTCTGATTGCATCCAAGTTATCGCAAGTTCTACTCAAACACCAACAGCATTCTGCTTTCTGCTGTCAGCTCTAATTTTTCCCTTCTGTCTCTCCCCTTTTTCTTCCTTCTCCTCTTCCACTGGAGCCGATGAAAAAGCCATCACGCTTCTTTCTTCAGCAGTGGCTTTTGAGCCATGGGTTACACCCAGGACAGCCGTCCTGCTCCCCTGATCCTCAGCAGGAGGTACAGCATGGCTGCTGTGCATGAGCCCCATGTCTGTCGTTCTATTGTAACCTAACAGTGGCTTTGGATTTCTTTAGATCAGCTTGCTGCAAAGCTAATTTACAGCCCACAGTTTATAGTTTTTGTTCATGTGGTGACCACAGCGTGCTTCTGTTCTACAGGAGACACAGAGTTTGCGATTGCACTCTGATGATCAAGTGCCTATACACATCCCTAGCATCCAGGAGCGAGCCGAGAGGTTAGCCTCTCTGTTCAAAGACAAGCCTGCTAGACCCAAGGTGACTTCTCCATGCTGTGTTTCAAACGCCACTCAGTGATTCTACTGTTAAAATCACTAGATGAACTATCTGCAGAGCCACACTGTAACATCCTGCAAACTGAAGAAGCATGCAGTGAATTATAGAACAGGCTCCTTTTTTTCCTTCCTACCTGCTTGACTTATGTTCTTCACTTTTCCCATGTTCCACTGTTATCTAATGCTTTTACCCTCCCTCCATCTCTCTCTCTCTATCTCTCTCTATCTCTCTCTGTCCTGTGGAGCCTAAGAAAAAGCCCTCGCGCTTTCTTATCGAGCAGTGGCACAGAAAGCGGGAGATGTCCACTGATCCTCAGCTCACTTCACTCTCCTTGAACCGACAGGTAGCCTGCTGCTCGAGCGGCTGTGGGTTTCTGTCATTAACTCACTCGCACACACACTTTCACAGGAGAATCGGCCTGCGCACTGCTTTATTCACTGACCGCATTGTGAGATTCGGGAATCTACTAGACTAACTTGCAACAATAATATGTCTTTGCATATAGAATATAGAAATCTGTGTTGGTGTGTACTAAATTATCCTGCACTCTGAAAACAACCATGAAGCCTGCTTTGGTAGCTGAGAATGACGAGATCTACTGGTCTGATGATTTTTATCCGTTAAAGAAGTGTTCTGTATGTGCGTTTACCACAGACAAGAACTTTGAGTTGGCATGTTTTTTTTTTTTTTAGCACAGTGTGCCTCGTCTCATCTACACATCTGATCAACCAAACACACTTCCTTTTATTCATTCATAACATCTGTATTGCCTTAAGGAGTTGAAATGGCACAGCCCACTTTTTTAACAGCATCTGAAGTTCTGGCTGCGAACTTTCTGCTCTTTCACCTTTTCTTTTCTGCATTCGTTTTTCTTCTTTTTCACTTTCTCTCTTACATGTATTCCATTGTAGCATTATGTAAAGATGTATACAGGTGGCGTGAGCTTGTTGGCTGAGCAAATAGCCAATCAGCTTCAGCCTCAGGAGGACTGCCGGAGCCGTCCCGATAAGAGGGAATTGGTAAGAATTCTGGGTGTTGTTCTGAGTTGTATAGCAGATGTGAACACACCAAGCTTGGAAAAATAGGGATTGTGATTGACTTTGGCCTGTAACATGAATTTCCTCTGTACTAACTGTGCTCTTTCTGCAGTTATGGTGACAAGTTCAGAAATCTGACCTTTTGCTTATTATTTTACTTTTTTCTTTACTTTTTTTTTTTTTTTTTTTTTTTTTTTTTTTTTTTTTTTTTTTTTTTACACCATTACCCAGTATTTTTTAATTGACTGTCTAACCTCAGACTGACTGTTCTCCTCCAATTCTGTGAGCTTATTCTGTTTAATGTTCACTGCTGAGCTGGAACACTGATCTGCTATCAACTTCGCCGTAGATATATGACTGTGATATGTGTGTATGTGTTTCCTGCAGGGTTCCTTGCGGAAGGAGTTTCCACAAAACATTGGAGGCAGCGATGTGTGTTTCTTCTGCCGGAAGCGTGTGTATGTGATGGAGCGACTGAGTGCGGAGGGCAAGTTCTTTCACCGCAGCTGCTTTAAGTGTGACTATTGCGGCACCACGCTGAGACTGTCGTCCTACGCCTTTGACGTGGAGGATGGTACGTCATCGTGACTTACTAATACAGATTCATATGCAAACATCACATATCTAGTATGCATAGTCCTGTACAAACCTCTGTGTGTGTCCCCTATCAATCACAGCAAAACTAGCCAGTTGTAGGCATCTGTGAGCTCATGTATGCAGAACGGAGACAGAAAGCACTTTCCTCCAAGCGTGTTACACTGTGTTATGATGTAGTTTGTGGCTTCACGTGCTTCCTCCAAGCCTTCACCCTCCCCAGTTGGTAGCTGTTGTACGATAGCGGATACCTAAGTGGTGAGTGGGAATTAAATTAGGGAGAAAATTGGGGAAAAAATAAAACAAACAAACAAAAAAAACAGTCATTCCCTCACCAGCTCAAAAAATGCAGCTTGTCATGTTACTGAGAAACCGTAAAGCATAATATCCTCTGTCCTGAATCCTCTCCTGTGATTTCTCGTGAAATCTTGTTGACTGTTATAAAGATTTGAGACTTGTCATAGAATTTTCCCTATTCCTCAAATAAAACGCAGCAGACAATCTTATAGATCAAATGGAGAGAGGTTTGTTCTTCCCCTGCAGGAAGAGCACACTTCAGCAATGCAGCAGTAGTGAGCCCCCGATCAGCAGAGATTTATCTCTTTTATAGTGAGGTGAGAACAATAGAACAATTTCTTATAGATTACAAATGAATGAATTTATGTGCATTTATGAATTTATGTGAAAATAAAGCATACATGAGATTCTGCATCTCCTTATTAGGTAATTAAATCTTAAGAAGGGTGTTCCTATAACCACAAGCAGTTAATATGAACAGGAACACTCACTGATAGAATAATCAAATAAAAACAGTGACTACTGTGATAAAACAAAATAGCAAAATTCCCCAGTAACGCTGGAGACTCCTTCCATAAATGTTAAGTAAACATTTTCTTTGCTAAAGAAAAACATGGTTTTTAATCCTTTTATTATTAGACATAGATTGGGTCTCTGGAGGACTAGTGGTTAGGCCTTGGTGCTCTCACTACCGTTGCCCGGGTTCGATTCCCAGCCAGGGAATCAACCCCATCAACCCTGGGGCTGCAGACAGCAGTGCACTCCCTGGTCCCAAGCCTGGATAAAATTGGGGAGTTGACCAAATTGACCAATGATCTACTATGGCGACCCCTAACAGGAGCAGCCGAAAGAGGAACAATAGCATAATTAAACATAGATTAATAACCATAGATACGTGAGAGAATGACTATTGAAGTGTAGAAAATTCAAAATGGGTGGCATCAGAGAATGTGCTACTTTTAAAGGGGCTCTTTGTGAGTTTTAAAGCTTTTTGTTGCCTATGAGGCAAATTGCAAGTGCAACAACATCATTCTCTACAACCACTCTACTGAAAGTATGTACGGCTTATGAGTTGACTTTAAAGGAAAAGCAACAGGGCTGTGCAGCTGTGTTGTGGCTGTGGGTGAAGCTACTTTCTGGGCTCAAAAAAATGAAAACACAGGCCTGAAATGAGTAACCTTTTTATGTCCACTGCATGTCAGTATGGCAGATCACCATTTTTCTGATGTATAAAAATATTATAGGGCTTGAAATACCTTTAAACATTGCAAACTGCACCTTTAAGGATACTTATGGAGACTTATGCAAGGATATTATGCAGTTCAACTTTAAATGAAAGCTGCCATTGAAACTGTTAGAATGCTGTCCATGGGTGATTGGAGATCATCTATACCGTTATCGGGCTCCCAGTTATTCGTTTTCCCGGTTACTCATTCTGTTCACTTTTTCACTATGTGGCATCATAAGATTTGCTTTGTCTTCGAACACAGTGGTGTATTGTTTTCTTGGACAGAGTGCTGATTTTTCTACATTGACTCCTCCTTCAGAACACACTGTAAGGAGACTTCCCACTTGGCATAGAGCATAAGGAGCAAATACACCAGCAAATAGACTATATCAAAACTGTATAAAATATTGCACTACAAAAGGAAGTATAGAGTGCTGTCTTTGGGAACTTTGCTTAAAATGCTATACATGCACTGAATCTGTGTGTGTGTGTGTGTGTGTGTGTGTGTGTGTGTGTGTGTTGTAGGGAAGTTTTACTGTAAGCCGCATTACTGTTACCGGTTGTCTGGGCAGGCTCAGAGGAAAAGGCCTGCTCCTCCTGCTGCTCCTCTCCAGCCGAAGGTAAAGAGCGATGCGGTTTTAATGTTTTGTTTACACGCATATGAATGCATTATAATGTATTCCTGAGCTGTGCTTTCGTTTTTTTTTTTTTTTACATGGTTAATTTTTCTGAGCTGGATGATACTTTGAAATTAAAGTCTCATTTGTTAACACAGCACAAAAGCAATTTTTCCCATCTCACTGGGCAAGTGCTGCGTCCAAGTTCAGTTTGTGATGTCATGCAGCAAGCTCAACAGCTTGAATCTGTCACATTCAATATACAAATTATTAGAGGATGACAGCGAGGTAACTGGAAACCTTTAGCTGTAGAGCTTGTGAGCTAGCCAGCTATCTTGGCTTGTGTTGACGCTAGGTTTTGACATGATTGGATATTTTGACCTGATTGGATACAGTGAAATAAATTGCTGAGAATGACTATATAAATCAAGACTCTGATACTGCAACTCTACGAGTTTACTTACGACAACTGTTAGCAGGTTTACTAGCAGTTGAGTTATTAGGGATGGCAGGAGAACCGATTACGTGTCCAGACCAATTTCAGTTTCAATTTGAGAAGTTCCAGGAGTGGAACAGAACTGATGAATAATAATGTTTGACTTCAGTTCATTTAATCACAAATAACTTCTTAACAGTATGCAAATGCGTGCAGCAGCTGCATTGCATTTAACCAAGCATGCAATGGCTTCATGATTTATTTCATGAATGGGACACCAGTACATGAAAGGGCATTGTGCATACACTCATTCACACCTAGGGGCAATTTAGAGTAGTCAGTTCACCCACCGGGAATATTTTTGGGAGCAGGGCAGAAACCAGAACCTGGAGGAAACTTGCACACACAGAGCAACTCGAGTTCAGGATTGAACCAGGGACCTGGAGCTGTGAGGAAGCAATGCTGCCCGCTGTGCCACCCTGTCACCCTTGATGGCAAACTAAATTTCACATTAAAAATGGTTAGGAGTACAATTCTGTGTGTCCTGCCTCATTACCATGTCAAAGCTTTCCATCACTGCTTTTGAATGAACAGCTTTTTGAATTAATGACTGTTTGAATGAATAAGCATATAGTCAGTATGTGTTTTCACTTCAATGTAAATTCAGCTCAGTGTTATTTTTCTCTCTGTTCCCTCAGGAATCCCAGGCACCAGTGATACCTGCAGCCAGCTTGGATGCCCCTGGGGCTCCATGTCCGGTGGAGCGTGGGCCCTCAGGTATCCGCCTTTCCTCTCTCGCTGCTGTCCTGCGCCACTTTCCCAGGGTGGGGGGCTCCATGCGCTCACTGCGCCGCACCATGTCCTGGACTGGCCATCAGATGGCACACTGTCCCTTCGCCTTCCTCTTCACTTACTGCCTCTACCTGTTCTCCTGCCTCACTCTCAACCTGCTGCTCAATATTTTCTCGCATGCACCCTTCTTTACCTTTATCCCCAAGCCTCTGGATGAGCTGCAAAACACTACGCTACAGAAGTCATAGCTTATTTCTGTGTGTATTCTCAAGATGCAGCTTTCGTGTTTTTTTTTTTGTTTGTTTGTTTGTTTTAAATTTAATTTTATTTAATTCAGCGGCGCGTGTGTGTGCGTACGTTTATGTGCATAATTTAGAATGATAATACAATGCAGGATAACTGAACTTATTTGACTCAAGTTACTAAACTGTACTGTTGCTTGTCACTAGGATTTCTCCACAAGGGTACATCTTTGGTACCTTTAGTGTGTATTAGAACATACCTGGACAAATAATTATAATGGTCCATTAATTTTTTTTAAAAATTCATAATATGTTTTAAAGTTATACTACATTCACATTGATTCATATTGAAAGTACTGTTCAGTAGCAACTAGTGTTTTTAAATTAAGGATATATAGCACAAGAATGATCACATTAGAATAGTAAAATGGATTAAATGAATAGAAAATGAGTGAAAACTGTCTGTTATGGCCTTTGACTAGCATTATTTTTGCATGCACGGTCTCTTTATGCAGTTCAAATATGCAGCAGCTATTTTATATAAGTATTAATTAGTTGTTGCCTGTTTTAGACCTTTCTGTTGCTGAAACATTTCTTCTTCAAACATCTTTCTCTATAGTGCCTGCCTGACTAGTGCCTGTGGTTCTGTACCTGTAACTATTACTGAAGCTGTGTGATGTAGTGCTTGTATCAGTGGGTGTGACTTAATCACTCTGTAAGCTTTACCTTTCCCCAGTCCTATCAGAGCAGCTGATTGTCGAGCTAGAGCCTGCATCTGTGCGTGCTTTTCACCTGTAACCACAGCCTGTCATGCTTTTTGTCTTTTTCTTGGTATATGTGCATTTCTGATCCCTTCCTGCATTCTTACCCCATAGTTTTCTTTTTCCATCTTTTCTAGTACTGGAAGTTTACTGGAAAACTAAAAAAAAAAAAAAAAAAAAACCCTATAACATATTATTCATTCATAAATAATATAAAATACATAACGATATCATTTGGCTTGTTATGATAATTTGAAATATCATATCTTACTTTGCCAGGCTATCAGTGATTAATTTTTAATAGAATATTTTACCTATATATGATGCAAAGTAAGTAAGTGTATTAGTGTTCTTTAGCGTGCCTTATGCACTACACATTTACAAGGTTAATATTAAAAATATAATATTGATTCTAACATTCCGAACATCTAAAAGATTGTAGTCAGTTAATCTCAGGTCACATAGGTCCAGGGTAATAACATATTACTTAAAAACTATTGCTTTCAAATATCTGTAGACTTTAAGTTTAAATTAAATAAGATCGGTATGTTCATTGTGTGAGATTGAGATCATGCTGCACCAAGCCATGCTCATTCACCAGCACATTCACCTTGCTCATTTAAGTTTTTTTTTAGATATTTTCTGTATAATTATTAATTATGGAAGTCATTTTATACATTTTAGTTAAAGGGCAGGTATATCATTTATATTCCTATTATTGGCCCCACAGAGCAAGGATGTCATGCTTTTATTCATCATACACATGCTCGACTCAGAGTTAAAAAAAAAAAAAATAAATAAAATTCAAATTCAGCCATTGACACGTTAATCATGAAACATTGCTTTGTAGGATGGGAAAAAGGCAAGGTAGCTGATATCTTGTATTGATCAAATATGTAAAATATTTCATAATATTATTAATATATGCTATTAAATGGTGTAGGCTAATAAATCACATACGATGCATTTTTAAACACTGAGCTCGTGTTTGTCTTTTTCTATTAAATGTAATCTTTAGATAAATATATTCAACATTTAAAGAAAATACTGATTTTTAAAGATGATGCTGAATTAAACATATCAGGATGAACATAACATAGTTTCCTTAAATTTTATCATTTAAATGTCTGGTATTACAGAGTCTTTCCATCCAGAGCTGATCTGGATTTATCTCAATCTTGAAGAAAAACGTAGAGCTAAGCCTGTGCTGTATATGAAAACTGGAGGTGGTTGTACACAGAATCTTAATCTCCAGAGTCCCCAGTCCCTCCTGGGTCTTATGTCCAAATTAAACAGCATCACTTCCTCTCCCTCGCTGTCCCCTGCAGCTCCCGAGGTGAATGGTCTGGCTGAGCCCAGTGTGGCAAAACGTCTGAAAGGAACTCCTGAGCGCATTGAGCTGGAGAACTACCGGCTGTCCATGCAGAGAGAGGAGGAGCTAGAGGAGGTGCCAGAGGAGACGCTGGCCGAGCACAACCTCAGCAGCGTGCTGGATAAAGGCACGGACGTGGACGAGGGCTCCAGGTGAGTGCTGACGGCTTCATTTTTTTTTTCACAGCTTCAGTGAAAGACTTTCTCACAAAGTAAATAATAATAACTGCATTTTTCTATTGATCTAAATAATATCTATTTAGTTAACATTGTATATTTAATTAGTTTAGTTAATAAAAATTAGTGCTTATTTAATTTAATTAGTGTTTCTTTGTTTTGGCAGTTAACAGTTAATGGTTAGCAGTCTTCACTTGAATAAATGTAACAAACTCTCTGTGCAAATGTGCTTAGGTTAAAAAGGAATAAGAAAAAGTGGTATTTTTATCATCTGAGTGTTTTTTCTTTGTTTTCAAGATTACAATACAGGTCCAGTTTCCATTTAAAATGACAAAGATGATGAAATACATGATAGGCACAAATGTATTTTTTTTTTTTAATTTATACCAGAAGCAAAAATGCCAGGTATTACAATAGCAGTCTACTGATAACACACACTCCTCTCTCTGCAGTAGCTCGGAGTCTGACATGGAGGAAGAGGGTGAGGAGCTGGAGCCACCAGCCAACTCTGACCTGGGTGGAGTGCCATGGAAGGAGGCCGTGGAGCTCCACGCCAAACTGAAGGCTGGCAGCGAAGCTGGGGCAAGCAGGAAGGAGGGAGACTTGGAGGAAGAGGAGGAAGAAGAGGAGGGAGATGAGGAAGAGGATGAGGAGGAGGAGGAGGATGAGGAAGAAGAAGAGGAGGATGAAGAAGAAGAAGAATCAAGTGATGGTAATTTCATATTGTTTATGTATTACCAACTTGTATATGCTAGTTGTTCATTTCACAAGGCCAAATAAAATCAATTAAGCATTTAAAAAAAATATATATATATACTACCGAAATATACAGGTGGCATGACTGAAGAAAAATCAAGAGACATGGTGAGATTGTGTTGTTTGTGTGTTAAGTCTTCTCCCATTTCTCTGTTCATTTCATATTCCTTTTCTGTGTATGTCCATGTAATTATAGTAGCTAATTAAAGTTAATGTTATTATTGTATATTCAGATGAGGAACAGTTGTGAAAGAATTAAATTTATTTTGTGATGAAAAACAATATTAAGATATAGGTGTGGTGCAGGTGCAGTTTGTTTTGGCAGAATGTAATCAGGAGAATTCATGCATGTGTGGTGGTCTGAGAAAAGCTGTCAGATGTTGCTGTGGCTAAATTCTGTAAAATGGCCAAAACAATCAGGTTTGGACCAAAACTGACTTTTTCTGCCAACACTGTAGGTTCACATTTCTATTTTAAGAAAACATAAATATATTTTACCAGATAACATTGAAATTTGTTTATTTAGGCTACTTTCTAACCTTGCTTTTGGCTCTGTCTGCAACGATTATTTACAAACAGTCAGTCTGTCTAAAGATGTTTTAAACCCTCCTAGCTAAGTGTGATTTTTCTCACAGTCTTTGTCCAAGTTGGATAGTTACACGCTACAGCCAAGCAGACATAATCAATTCAGCCTGTAATCAGATACCGGCTGTCAGAATGTCTGTGATGCTCCCACACCGTATCATCATAACAGAAACGAATGCTTACAGACTCGGTACAGGTGATAGCATACAAAGTTTTAAGTGTTTAAATGTCTTTGTTAATGAAAAAGACATTAATTACAAGAAATTTAGCCAACAGAACTCACTGAATTTGTCAGCAGTTATTTCCCCACCAATGTTAGAGTGAGCAGAGATCAGTCGAATGAGATTTTCTCTCTCTTGTGTGTGTGTGTATGTGATTATATATATATGTAAGCTATAATAACTTCTTATTAAGATATATGCAAAAGAGTTTCAGTTCAGGAATACCTGATGTTGGAAGAGAAGGCCTGAGGTCGGCGTTCCGGTTCATCCCACAGGTGTACAGTGGGGTTGAGGTCAGGGCTCTGTGCAGGACACTCGAGTTCTTCCACTCCAACCCTGGCAAACCATGTCTTCATGGACCTCGCTTTGTGCATGGACAGGTGTCCACAAACATTTAGCCACATAGTGTATAGTACAAAACAAAAACAATGTTTAACCATGTGAAGGGCTTTTCCAGACCATCACACATCACATTTCAGTTTAAGCCATTATATTTTCAAACACTAAATATTATATCTGTAGTGTTTCGCATAGATGCAGCCTGCATGCTTTGTACAGTTGCACAGTTGCCTCCTCGTGGCAGCCTTTCATTGAGAACCTCCCATTAGATATCAGGAGATTTCTGAATGTCTTTAGTTTATTGACAGTTTCGATATTTAGTAAACCAAATATCAAGTTGCCATGAAAGTGTAATAAGAGGGAAGCTAAGGGCCTGATCATAGTGTCTGTCATGGTGTCTGTTACCCTGTACTGTGGAAACACCACTTACCCCTCTCTCCTCTGTCTTAATCCTCTGTGGCTGTGTTTCTGTGGGTGAATGTTTTGTTATCCTCTCCATGTGTGTTTGGTTCACATGCCTATCCTACCACTGTGTGTGTGTGTGTGTGTGTGTGTGTGTGTGCGTGTTGGGGTAACTGTGTGGGCTGGCAGAGGGGGAGTATTACCCTTGGGAAAGGGAGCTCCAGTCAGGTCTATGGCTGGAGAACCTGAAAGATGAAGAGGATACAGGTACCTTTAAAGGTATATCTGCCTGTGGATGCGTTTGATCATTCTAAATCACACACACACACACACACACGTGCGCACACACACCGGTAACAAAATCACTGCCTGGAGAAAATCCACTTTGTAACCTGCCTCCGTTTGTACCTCGGGTTTTGTCATTAAAACTGATCTTAGTTCTAAGTGGTTTTTCTCTCACATGAATACTGACAGCATGTTATCCAAATATGGTCAAATTGAAGTGTAAAATTAGCAAGTTTTTCATTAAAAGACAGATTCTATAAAAAGCAAATGAATAAAAGCTCTATTCCATCAAGCTTTTCACCTGAGCTGTATTTACCCAAGGAATGCAATCATCCAACTGCTGATTTTATTGCCTAACAATTCAGTGTTTTATTTAAGCATGCTTGCAATACCAAGGTGCAGATATTTTCCTTTTTTGGTCATTCTAATATTCAAAAATAATTGCAGTATAACACTGCTATTTTATACATGAGGTTTGAATGCAACTTGAGTGAGTGTGTTATCATTTGTTTGATCTCTCCAAATGTCAGTCCGTCTATAACAAGGCTCCAGACTAACTTTTTTTCAGAACCATCCTGAAACTTTGTGTCAGAAATACTGCCATAACACCATCAGCTGCTTTTGGATTATCGTGACTATGCATACAGATATATATATATATATATGGATTATCTTGACTATATATATACAATACTTTTTTGAAATGGCAGTCTAATAGCATCTTGAATGCATCTTGCTCTAACATATGATGTAGGCTGCTCCTTTTTCTGAACTTGAATGCTTTTAATGCCAAATATTATGATCTAAATAATCATTACTAGCCTCCTTTTAGTAGGTAGTAGAGTGGTAGTACAGCACTCTCTGTCACCAGCTACATTAACAGACTGTTAGCTAGCTAATCTAGTCAGCACACAGTGATGTGATTAAACAAATTAGGCCTAAAGTTAATAGTGCACCGACATCTACTTAAAGTCTTTAAAAAAAATGCAGCATTGTCAATAGTAACTAAATGGCACAGTCTTCAGATCAGTTTTCTGATCATTGCTGTGGGAATTAGAGGAGTGTACCTTTTTAATCTCAACAGTTGACTGACACAACCATCCAACAACCACAGCATAGAGCAGGCTTCATCAATTCTCTGACTGCAACCAAGTATTCTACCACACCGAACTGAATACTCGAAAAATACTGTAGCAGAACCAATAAACGTATTAAAAAAGGCCATAGTTCAGCGACTCTAGTTTTTTTTGTTTGGTTGTTTTCTTGTTTCTTTTTTATTTTGGTTTTTAATTAATTATTATTATTTTTTTTTTGGTTTTGTTTTGTTTAACTGGCTTGGCATTTGTAGCAGATTATCTGCTGCATTTATGTATTATTCATTATTAATTGTAGAAATTATTAATCACTATAAATCATTTAGACAGCTCATGAAGAAAGAAAACTTTTCAGTCTTTAAATTTTTAAATATTTTTTCCCTCTCTGGCCTGATTAGTGAAGTGTGGGCATGGTTTGTATAAAAAAATCAAATGTTAAAAGACAAGTGGCTCGGACAGAGAAGTGTGCATTTATTTTGCTCTCCAAGTGCAACAGGTATCTCATGTGTTCAGAGTCTGTTGCTGTAGTCAGAAGTGAAAAGTGAAGTGGTAATGTGAAACAAAACATAAACACTTTCAAATGATGTTTTATTTATAGCCATGAAATAATCACTAACTGTTGGCACCATTTAGTCTTTATTAGCAACAAATTTTATGTAGCTGGACCTTCACAAGTTTAATCCTTCACAAGGATTATAATCCCAAAAAAATCCCCAAAACATTTTGCATCATCCTGTGCAGTATTTTGATTGTTCCCTAAGTGTTAGTCTGGAGCCTTGGGCATTAATGCATGCTTGTAATATTCCTGAAGCTGTATTATTTACAAACTGTTCTCTAAAGTCTCCTGTTCCTTTTCTCTTTCTCTCTTTGTTGTTTCCATCTGTCCCTCCTTATCCTGCTTTTGTTACTATTTATGTTGGACGCGATCTTCACCCGGTGTCCTCTGTGAATTTTTCCTCCTCCTGTTTTCGTTATCACACTTCCCACATGAAATTTCAAATCATGACACCCAACAGCCAGGAACCTGCGAATTCAACAAACCTTGGAGCCAGTGGACCCTGTGCTCCCCCAGACGGAGGGGGAAAAGGAGGAGTGCTCAGATTCGGGCTCTCTTCCTTCACTCCTCACGCAGAACACCCAGCCTGTCTCCTGCACAGGTAACCCAGTATGGAGGAGTGCCTGGCTGCTAGGACTCACACGGGGCCGTAATAGTGTTTTTGTATGTGTGCGTTTGAGAAACAATGTGGCATTTTCTGTCCTTCATGTCATCCACACCACTTCATTTTCCTTTCTCTGAGCAATGGTGTTCTGTACGCATATTACTTTTGGTGGTTTTTTTTTTTCAGATTTTTTTGTTATCTTTGTGCAGATATCATAGCTTTGTTGATATGCTTTGTATCCATCATCCTCCCTGATCTCACTCCAGTTGATGATGTTCATTGTGGTGCATCCAGAATAGGCACCATTCTTCTCCTTTTCCCAATTTTACCCTTCATTTGTTGTGTTGTTTATACATTGTGTTTTTTCATGTACCTTTTCATTTCATTGTTTTAGTCCCCTCCCACAAATCATTGCGGCACGAGGCTGTCAGGGCCTGGCTGGACTCCATGTCTGGAGGTAGTGCGAAAAACCAAAGCAGCAGTTCTCCCTCTATACCTTTCTGTATATACACATGCAGCAGAGCACAGCATGTGACATAGATGTATTCACACCCAGGTGGAATACACTGGCTGCATGATGAAGTTCACATTTAACTCTGCATGCTGAAACCATTTGACAGAGTCTTTTTTAACCCGGAAACTTACTGTCCAATATCTATCCTCTGCTGCTTACCGACCTAAATATTGACTCTATTATGTTTTATAGTGGGGTTTTTGAGTTCAGAAAAGAATTTCGTGAACTGTAAATGTCTTAACTACCTAAAAAAAAAAAATAAATAAAATAAAAAATAAAAAAGAGCCATAGCATTCAGTATTTGCAGTATCTGTACAGCATGTATGCTTTGATACACATTTTGAATCTTTACAAACTAGACATTTTCTAGATTCTAGATTGTCATTCTCATATTGGTAACCACATATATTGCAATCAAAAATGGTTTATAGCTTTAATTTCCAAGATAGACATTAAGATATATGTAAGGTCTAACATCAGTGTGACCACTTAAGTCTGGTCTGTGGAAGGGGGGCATCTGTTTTTCAGTTTTCATGATCGTCTTGCTCCCTAGCTGCTGAAACCGAGCCTTATCCATTTGACCATGTGTGTAAATGGATATCAGCATGTGCAAAAGCTAAGCACTAATCATTGTGGCATGGGTGACATTCCAAAGAACATAATTATTTGTTTCATTTTTTTGCATACATTTTATTTAAATGTTGTGCATGCCTAACAGTTTTATTATTTCCATTACATTTACATTACGATCTATATAAAGGTTACATTCATGTCCCATCCTGACAGGCCTTTGAGCTGGTGGCTGTTTTACTCTTAACCCATAACCTCATATCTTTGTGTATTTTTTTTTTTTTCCCTCTGGCTCAGAGCCCTGTGTAGAAGATGAAGAAGAGCCTGAGGCTGAAGCAGGAAGCCCAGACATTGAGCCTGGCACTGAGCTGGATGAAGGTTTGTCACACTAATGACTGAATGCATCTGTGTTTGCTATGCCTGTGTATGCTACAATGTGTGTACATTGAGTGACAGCAGTTATATGTTTTCCGTGCCACAGAGGACATCCCTTCAGATGCAGAAGCTGAAGCTCGCTCGCAGCTTGTTGAGGATCCTGAGCCTCTTCCAGTAGACACTGGGAAGCCAGCGAGCCTAGAGCAAGTTTCCAGAATTGGTACGCTTTGGTGTAGACTTGGAACAGTATGCCATTTTGTTTGATTGTAGTGCATTAATATTAATATGTATATCCTGTATAGTATTAACTCTAGGAAAAAGACATCCAAATCTCTATTTGCTTTATTCTCTCAGAGCATACAGAACGGGTGTCTGTTAGTCCAAAGGAAATCATTGTAGACGTTATTCTCACTCCAATCCCAAAGCCAAGTACACCTACAGAGGAGGTACTGTTATTTGGCTATGTTTTGTTTTAATCTTTGACCTAGTTATCAAGGCTATCCCCTTGTTTTAATTGGTGTATCTACATTTCTACCTCCAGATCAAAGAAAAGTTGACTCCAGTGCTGATTAAATCTCCAGGCACACGCTTTTTTCCTGAGCCCTTTTTGCCTGATTATACCAAAACAGAGGTCCCACCATCACCTGAGGTTAAGACACCAAATACTCCTGTCGCGGTGGCATCTCCTATCCGCTTCCAGCCAGCGCCCCTACCAGATACGGTCACCCCCAAATCTCCTGTCCAGGTTGAGTCTTGTGCCTGCTCACCTTCAGCCAACCCCTTATCCCCAATTTGTGCTCAGCCCCTACCATGCCAGGAGCCCTCCTCACCCCTCTCTTCAGGCTCTCCTGTGAGGACTCAACCAGTTCCTGCTGTAACTTCCACTCCTCTGACAAAACCTGCCTCAGAGAGGACTACCACAGAATCTCTGAATGCAAAGGATTCGACAGTGGAGACGCCAGTCAAGAAGACTGACATCATTGAAGAGTTCTGGCTGAAGAGTGCTGAGATTAGGAGGAGCTTAGGGCTCATCCCACTGGACAGGAGCAAAGCTGTAGAGAAGAGCATTATTAAAACCCCTACCGCAGATCCTGTATTGTCTAAACCCCCGATCTCAGAGGACATATCGGAGAAGCCAGCATTCACAGGCCGCACAGTCATCCACAGACTCAATATTACTGTTGAGGGTCAGGTAATCTCTCCTGTAGAACCCAAGAGTAGTAGCTCAGAGAGGAAGGATCTGAGCAGTAGCTCTGGTCTGGGCTTGAACGATAGCAACACAACTAGTCAGACGCCTACCTGTGATAGCATTAACAACTCTGACTCAACCATGCTTACACCTCCTTCCAGTCCTCCACCACCTCCACCAAATGAGGAGCCAGCAACTCTCACAAAGAAGAAGCCTCAAGTGTCTTGGGAGAAGCTATCTACTCCCAGTAAGGAACCTGAAGTGGAGAAAGCACCCACTAAAGTGAAAACTCCTACCAGTCCAAATCAGGACACATTTGTGACTGTTCCAGTAGCTGCTCCCAGAACTAACCCCCCAGTGGTGATGAGGATAAAGGAGCCCAATAAACCACGCCGAGAAGAAGTGAGGAAGTCCTTTGCAGAGTGCGTAGACGAGATTCCATTTGCTGATGATGTGGAGGACACGTATGATGATCGTACCCCTGACACAAGCATGCAGGATAGGTTTTACACCCCACCCACCAGCAGAGTGAACAGGGACAAGCCTTCCCTCCACCTCGCTTTGGCTATGGAGAATGGAAAACCCAACATCCATGGAGGTCTCGTGTCCAGATCAGTGAAGGGTCCCCAGCACTTTTCTCCTGAAGCCAAGGAGATTGCTGAAGAGCGGATGAGGGAGAGGGAGAAATCTGTGAAAAGTCAAGCTCTTAAGGATGCCATGGCCAAGCAGATTAATAAAATGAAAGAGGCTGAGTCAAATAAGGGCGCTGTGGCCAAAGTGGCTTGGAACGTTTCGGACGTAGCTGTTAAACACAAGCAGCGCTCAAGTTCTCCAAAGTCTTCAGCTGTGAAAGCCTTGGAGAGCAAAAAACAAGCAGAGGGGCTTCCTGACCGTTTCTTTACCTCACCTTTAAATAAGAGTGTGGACAGTTCTGTCACCTCATCTGAGAGTTCCACAGGAGGCAAGAGTAAAAAACGTAGCTCCCTTTTCTCTCCGCGTAAGAACAAGAAAGAGAAGAAGGCAAAAAATGAAAGCAGACACTCTGGTACAGAAGAGACCCCACCCAAACACAAGTCCTTGTGGAAAGCTGTATTTTCCGGCTACAAGAAAGACAAGAAGAAGAAAGATGACAAGTCTTCTCCGAGCACACCCTCTAGCTCCACAACAGTGGACTCAGGAAAGAAGAAAGGATCGCCTGTGGCAAGGTCCTCAGGTGAGCAGTTTAAAAGTTTTATTGGTTTCTTTTTGGGATTACAAGCCATCAAGCACTCATGCTTTTTATTGGTGTAAATGTAATTCTATTTCTTCTTGTGTTAGATTTGCATTTGAGAAGAAACCTCAGCTTTTCCGAGGACTCAGATCTGTCCTGTGATGATGTTCTGGAAAGATCCTCTCAGAAGTCGAAGGCGGATGTAAGTCGATGTAACTTGTATGGAGATGTTTGTTTTTCAGAAAGAAAAAGAAAAGGAAAGGGCAAACAAAAAAGAGGGAGGGAAAAGAAAGGAGCATGACAAAGGCAAAGATATGCCTCAAGATAAAGAAGAGGACATATTTCTATATGAAGCAGTAAATGTATTTGACGCTAGTGGATTTCTCTCGATTGCAACAAAATTAAGATGACTGGGGATGGGAGTAGAAATTTGGCTCAAGGAATCCTTTTTAAATAGTTTCATGTGGTATTTCACAAGTCAAATGCAAATTTAATTGCATTCACCATTAGAAAGCCATTACCTTCAATGCGAATGTCACTGTCGAGCAGCTCAGGACCAGATGCATTAGTTGTACCATTTTCTGTACCAGTTTGTCGCAGATTTATAGAAGGATATGCTAGATTAATAAACAAAACTTAAGTTGTTAGTTGTTTAGATGTTGAATGAGGTTTCATGTAGTCTTAGTGTTATGATTTCTACCTATGATAGAGTTAAGAGTCATTATTTTGTTTTTATTGTACACAAAAATATCAAGCACCACAATTAAGCATCTGCACATTCGGGTGTAAGAATAAAATTCTGAAGTGTTCCTTTCTGCAAGACAAATTATAACACTTGTGTCTGTGATTAAACTTTGACTTCATTTCAAGCATGCAATTCAACTGTAGTTAGAGCATTAATTTTTACCTGTTTTGATCATTACTTTTGCAGAGGTGCCAACGTTGCTTACAATAAATCCCTAGGTCGTAGAGAGAAATAACAGACTTTAACCCCAAAAATTATAGCGCATGTCTTTGCAAGAGTTTTTTCAGATGTTTCCCAAGCATAATTGAGAAAACAGTGAAGTTTTGTGAGTGCTATTTAAGAATTTATTGCACCCAATTTCTTTTCACCAACCAAAGAAACCACAGCCCCACCCACTTGGTTTCTAAGAATTATGATCAAAGTTCACCTAGATAAAGTCAATGATGTGAAAGAAACTGTACCAGAAGCAAATGCTGGTCTTTCACGTTCCCCGTCCCCATCAATGAATTTTATTCGCATTTGTCTGACTGCTGCTTTAGCTGCTCTAATGAATGAAAAGGGTCAAAAAATTGCAAATGCTACAACTTAAGTGTAGATGTTGGCACCTCTGCTTAAGAATATACCCTAGTTTGTGTACATTTACATTCATCCTAATGACATGGACTATAGCATGGGTAAATGTTTTTTTGTGTGTTGCCATTGTTTAAATTTTAACTAAGCATTAACCCATTCAATCACACCATTTGTTTTGTGTTTTTTCATTGTTCGTGTTTTATCTTTTTATCCCCCCTACAAGTCTGTTTATGTTCCTCATGCATTGGCGTTCAAGAGATCATATGCCACGAAGGTAGTGTGTTCATTCGCATTGGTCCACCCACTCTGAGCATGCTTCAGTCTGTTACTTAACTCTCGTCTACTGTGATCCACTTGTCCCTGTGTTACTGTGTTACTGTATTACTAACAGCCTCCTTTGTAAGCATGAATCTCTGGCGCCCCTTTATTGCTGGAGGATGCAGCTGCGTCTGTGTTCACCTGGTTTTCCCAAAAGGCTTTCAGCTGATCTACATTCTGCACTGTACTTTTCACTGGTTCATGTTCGCTCCATGGCTGGTTAGGGAATGCTGAATCCACATGGATGCCACAAACATCACCTTTCTCCATACTTGTCTTCTGTTTTCTACTTCGCTGATCGTCTGCATTATCTATGCTTTGTAAAACAGGGAATAAGTGCACATTTTCCTCTTTTTTTTTTTGCTAAACAAAAATGATAATAATGCAGGATTTTTTATATATATAAATGACAGATTCGATATGGCACGATGGCTATGGTGTAATGTATGCAAATATAGAAATAAATTTTTTTCTGAATGATAAATAATTGGAAGGGATTTGAGTTTAGTGTGGAGCTGTCATAGCTGGTTGTTTCAGATGATAGTCTGTGATATAGTTGAAGAACTGGCCCTGTAAAGTTCACACCCAACTGATCTTCTCCTTGTACTTTTTTGTTTGTGGTTCATGCTTTTTTCCCTTTTTATTGCAGAAGACATACACTGAGGAAGAGCTAAATGCCAAGCTCACACGTAAGGTCCAGAAGGCAGCTCGGCGTCAGGCCAAGCAGGAGGAGCTGAAGAGGCTCCACAGGGCTCAGGTGAGACTCGACTGGTGATTTTGGACGTGTAGAGAGCAGAAGAGTGAACAGAAAAATAACTAGAAAATTAGGCATTGTTCACTGAGAAATCAGAGCCTTGATCATGGGTCTGTTTCTGCCACTCAGATCATTCAGAGACAGCTAGAGCAGGTGGAGGAGAAACAGAGGCAGCTGGAGGAGAGGGGTGTAGCAGTGGAGAAGGCTCTGCGAGGGGAAGCAGGTACCTCACATCTAACCTTTTCTTTTAATACTTTTACCTTCTTTGTACATACCCCAGGCTGTTAGTCATACACTTAGTCATGCCACCTTCTTTGTACATACCTCAGGCCCTTAGTCATAGATCTAACATTCACTACTGAAAATTCAGTAGTATGATATGTTCAGGTTTTTTGTTTGTTTTATAGATCGCATTAAATTCAAAAGCATTAGCCTGTTTTCTGCAGTAATACCACTGTTTGGTGTTCTGTTTCGCTTGTGACAAATAACCTCAAGCTAGTTTTGCTATAATATTTTATTAGTCTCTGGTCAAATCAAATTATTGTGCATTTTGGTATATTTCTAAACGATAGGTTAAACTATGTATAGCGTATAACACAGGCCTGTCACAATTATTACATAATCACCCAATTGCACTTAGAGCAGAAATCACTGCACCGGTATACATATTTTATTCTTTTTTTTTTTTCCAATTTGTCAAGTATTTCTACATTAAACTGGCATGCTTTTTTTTATACAGCACTGTTACAGCTTTAGAGGTGGCATAAAGAATAAGAAATAAGAATTGATAAATCTTAACTTTATTAACAAATGTTACGGCTGTGAGCAGCAGTGTTCTCTCTTCACATCAGATGTAAAACATATTTTTTGAGGTATTATTTCACATACCCGCATTTTCCTTATTCTGAAAACATCGTCTGTGATCCCTGCACGCTACTTTATCCAACTAGTTAAAACCATTCAACTATTCATGAAGTGTGTATTGCAGCAGGCGGTGGAATTCGGAAACACTAGCTATAGTTACAGCACCGAGGTATATTGCATGACCATGAACAGCATTAGTTTTAAAACCTAGACAAAAATTAAAACTTTGGTTTGACTAGAGTCAGTAAGAAGTATAGTTTATTTTTGTTTTCTGGTTGTTAAATCGAATCCGTCAATTAACTATTAATATAAAAAAACTAATACCCCGGACACAAAATCCGCTGATGTGTTCACTCCTGAGGAAAGAAAATGAAACTGATAATCACAATTATGTTTATGACAATCATTAGTCATGATTTCAGAATTGTGACAGGCCTGATAGAAATGTTCTTAAGCTGAACTCCAGGATGCCACGAGTTTGTGTGTTCATCTCTTCAGTCCATACAGATGCAGAGGACAGTGTGGAAGAAAGTGTGCTTATAAACGTCATTGTGGCTTTATCCATATTTTTATATGTTCTTCACATACAAATCATGTTTAAGAAGCACATGACAAGGGACTATCAAGGATTTAATAATCACTGGGACAGATGAGTCGATTCTGGTTGTTTTAATTTTTAGCGCCATAAATAACGTTGGTTCATGAGGCCTACTAGAATAGATTAATGTTTCCGATTGCAGACATGAGTAAAGTTTAAAAATAACTGTACACACTGAGAGATTTTACAGTATATCAACAGCTTTAGTTGTGGTTGGTGAACAATACTTTGTCCTTGCTGATCATTTTGCTCTTGTTTCATCCCCCCTCCTTGTCCAGCGCATCACTGAAAAGAGTGCTTTTCAACTGAATCTCTAAAGATGCTTCTTAACCTCTCTATCCTTCACTCTCTTTAAGGGTTACATAAAGGTTCTAGTGTTAGCCCTAAACAGCGCAAGAGGCGCTCAGGTATCCATGCCGATAATGTTAGTAGGTGTTAAAAGTCTTCGTCCGTGACATCATCTCTCTTGATTTCTCCTCATGTGTGTTTCAGCTGCATGGAACCTATTCTGTGTGTCTAACATAGATTTGTGTGCCTTCTCACTGGACGTACCAAAGCAGAGTGCTGTATTTATAATACAGAGACCAACATATACTACATATCTATTTTTTCATATTGACTTTTTGACAATATCATATTGAAATTGCATTTACAGCATGACCAGAAGTCATCAAATAAAGGGACTTTATGGGGTATATAGAATATACTGGTCTTTATCATTCAATTTATTTAATATCCAAGATATATGGATACGTCTTCGTTAGTTCAAACAAAAGAAGGAATGATTGTTAAAATAGTTCATCTAATCACAGACCCCTTCCCAGATCCGAGCCTGTGGCAGGGCACAGCAGCACACATCAGCAAATCTATGTGCCCATTCTGTTGTTCTGAGACATGCCGTGCACATGCAATGTCTGTATTTAACCACATGTATACACATACGTACAGTGTAACGTATTCTGCACACTCTACAGTATATGAGTGCGTGTGGGTGTGAGTGTTTGTTTTCAAACACATGCATGACTTTTTTTTTTCTTTTTTTTTTTTTTCTTGGACTAGCTGTGCCTGTGTGTGCAGTAACAAATCTCTAATATATCCTTATTGTAGACTATTGGGGAGAGTCTAATTACAGTGAGATCCTGGACTTGCATCTGGGCGGTATGTATTTCAAACCTGTCGCTTCAGACTAACAATCAGCTAACTAACCTCTCTTTCTCCCTGTACTTACTGAGGCTCTTCTGTCACTGTGTCTCGCCTTCTCGCCCATGGATCCAGTACAGATCAGTGTAACTTCATTACTCACAGAAAAGCACACTCTTAGGAATATGCAGCTCTTTCTGCATTTTGTAATGGTTTTTATGTGAATTCAGTCAAGGCAACTGAATTGCTTGTTATATTCAGGCTTTTTTTTTGTTTAGGCTAAACTAGGCCCTGCTTTTTTAATTACGCAACATCAAATTGCAATTTGATTTCCGTGTACTGTCTGTTTCCTTATTTCATTTCGTAGACAATCAATTTGTAAATTATTCTCAACAGTTCAGATTATGTAGATTCTAATCCATTCATATATATACTGAATATATTTACTGTGCAAAAGTCAGTTCTGTGAAGGTAAGACGGCTTCAGTTCTCTTATAAAGAAATCGGCCGGAGACTAGACAACCTCCATGATGTTTTTATTGGGAAAGTGGTCTATTACCACTCCGTATCATTGTTAACTATTTATTTGTTTGTTTGTTTGTTTGTTTAAGGTCAAATTCTATTTTATTTTAAAAGAAGATATAAAATAAATATCTAAAGCCAAATATAAGAAATAATGGGTGCCAGGACTTTTGCCCAGTACTTTATATTTAGTTTAGGGCCTGACCAATATAATTTTTTTTTCACAAATACTGGTAAGAACATCCAACTTCTGATAATATTAGCTGATTAAAACCAATAGTTTTGGTTGAACTGGAATTTGCTGATGTGGTTGACCGTTATTCCGACTCAAACCACAAAGACAGCAGTGTCATTCTGAAAAATAATATAATTCTCAACTCTCAAACAAAACTGAATTTGAAGGAAATTGACTGGGACTACCAAATGAGAAAGCTAAGGTTTTGTATAAGAGATTGGAAGTTCGAGTCTTGATGCTATAGCCATTCAGATTCAGATGAACTGCATCACTCCCAAAGAATCACTTCCTGCAAGTGATAGCTCTCTTTAGCATCCTACAATATGCTTAGTGTGCATTCATGATTTATCACTACGATTTACCACCAGTACTGATAATTCGATGGAATAAACCTGAGCCGATTGCTGGTATTGGATATCGGGAATTGTTGATAGATAAGATTAATTTGCCTATTAATTTGGTCCAAAACTACAGCTAAGACTGCATCATCACTCTAAACCCACAAGCTACATAACAAACCATGTATTTTTTTCTCCGTTTACCTACCCAATTTGGTCACCTGCCAATTCCCACTCACCTGCCAGATCTCCCCTTTCATACCGCAGCTACCATCTGGTGAGAGTGAAGGTTAACACATGCTTCTTCTGAGAAACATGAAGCCAGCCAGGTGCATCTGTTCAAACTGCTACTCATGCTACATCCCATGGCAGTATGACACACTCGGTGGAAAGCGCTATCTGCCTTCTTCCGCATACATGAACTCATAGATGGCCACATTTATGGACAATTGCTATATTGGTCAGGCCCTAATTCAGATTACACTCAAAAAAATGGAGGGAAGCTTGTGCATTGTTTAAACTGTACTAAACAGCTGTTTGCTTTAGCCTGCTTTAGTTTGAGCTGCTTCCCCTGTAATCTCTCCACCGTACCTGCTCACTTGTCCAGGGGCTGTGTGTGAGAGTGAGGGGGTGTGCGTGTTTGTGAGAGAGAGAGCGAGAGAGAGAGAGCATGAGAGAGAGAGATCTTTCATCCTTCTACAGACTCCTCTCATGTAATGATTTTATTTGCTGTGTCCGTGTCCACCTCCACACAGTCGTGTGCTACAGTGTGTTGTTTGAATTTGTGCTTCTGTGCTGTGTTTTAGACATACTGTTGTGTCCTTAGTCACCCACACTGACAGGAGATTGCGTGGAGCGCTGTTTCAAACAAAACACCGACAGCAAAAAAAACCAAAATGAAACAAGGCCTCATGTCCCAATAAACAAGGACAAGACCTTGATTTTGCTCCCCAAATATTGTATATGGTTATCTATGTACTAATACAAAATCACAAGATAAAATGTTACCTTTGCATGTGTAAGAAAGCTTATTGTGTGTTATACTGATACAATACAATACTTATAATACCCACTTAATCCATCTCAGGTAGGTATAATGTGTATCATTTATTTTTTCTAAAGAAAGGCTATTATGTCAAGTGAAGACGTAGATGTGGAATGGCTGGAATGTGAATTATGGATTTTCTACTTGTTTGACTACATGTAATGGCCTCAGTTTTGGTGTGCTTTTGGAAATTTGCCATCAAATCATAACCATCAGACACTGCTTTTTTTAAGGGCTATGTTCAAACTATTTGGCCTGTATGATTTGTGACAAAGATTTTCTGCAGTTTAAAGAGCAAACAGTTGAACATGTCTCAGATAAGCATGATATTCTCTGTGGTATACCACAAGGCTCTATAATTGGTCCACTTTTGTTTTCTTTGAGTATGTTGACACTGAATCAGATTACTAGGAAGCATGGAGTCAATTTTCATAGCTATGCATATCTGTAGTGCCAGATGATGTCGTTCCTCTTGACAATCTGTTAACCTAGCAAGTCTGTCCAGTTTTGCTGGCTGGATGAATAGCATTTCTTTTTTTTTTTTCAAAACAAATGAAGATAGAAATACTTGTAATAGTGGTGTACTAATTAGACATAGCATTGAGTATGTTAGCATGCTGGTTGGAAAATTTTTGCTGTCAAGACACAGCACATATGTAGTACTCGTCAAAAAGAGTTGTATAGCCAGAAATCTGACTATAATCTGATTTGAAATCACATACAAATGTGGCTTGAATCCAGTTGGGTCAGATTTTGTGTGATTTTAATTTTTTTCTATTCAGACTGCAGAAAATCTTTGTTTTTCAAATATAAATAAAACAGATTTGAGCTGCCTGTTTAATAATAGCCTTAAAATTGGATTTAACAAATAAATCGAAGTTACCCTGCTGTGGGAACAAAGCCAAATTCATTAAAGCTGGATTTAGGTTATGTTCACATTACCAGGTTGAAGTGACACAAATCCGATTTTCTGCATTGAGGTGACACAGATAAGATTTTTTTTTTTTTTTTTTCCCCAGACCTGATATAAAATTAAGGCCACTTTCATATGTGATCCTAGATTGGATACATATCTAATATGTGGCCACATGACATGAAAGAGACCGGTCAGATGGAATATCACTGTTGTCATCACACAGTGTCGGCAGTAGAATTATGTGGAATTTGATGATTTACTTGATGTTTAAGGGATTTGATTCTGGCAAAAGGGGACAGATGTGGACTGTCAGGATAGACAGATCCGCTCTGAGCAAAAAAAAAAAAATCGGAGTTGTGCAAAGAAGCTTGTAATGTGAAGTTTTTTTGTTTTTGTTTTTTTTTTCCTCCTGGCTTGAGGATAGCAGAGTTCATGGCATGCTTGTATTTAAGTGGCTGATGTGCATGTCTTTACTGGAATGTGTGCTAGACTGTAGGCAAAGGATCTTTTTCCTAATGTTTCTTGTGATTATTGAGGATGATTGGTAGGAATTAGTAGAGCTGATCAGCTCCACCACTGGCTTGATACATGATGCACTAAGCAGAAGGCTTTCTCTGGTGATGTGTCAGTGTTCTTCAGCATGTAGCACCTGAGGCGGGGTAAAGTCTGAGTTTACTACTAATTAGATTCACTATTGGCTTGCGTTGCATTGATCCGCTGGTCTTTGTCAAGCTAAAAGCAGCATTGAAATCTCTGTCCCCTCTGTGATAGTCCCTTGGTGCAGTCCAACATTCCACCTGCTCTTTAATATTGCAGATCATCCCCATATCAATCTGTCAGCCATATGACCTGCCTTGTCCTGCCTTTTACCTTATTCACTTCTCACACACCATCTCGACCACCCATACGATTTCAGCAGTGTGAGTCATCATTCTTTTCCCCTATGGAGTGGCACAGAACACACCTGCTTTCTTTTTTTGTTTTCTTATGCTTCAAAAGTAGCCAGACCAAAGACTGTCTTTTAAGACTGGAGGGTTTTTTTCCAGACAGAGCTGAAACGTTCTCAAAGATGGGATACTTTTGCATTTCAGTTTCAGTCTCAAGTGGCAACAGCTCATCTGTCAGGGTAGATCTTCTTTGCAAAACATTGTTTACTATATACTGCCTTGCACAAATATTCACCCCCTTGATGTTTTTCATAACTTTTTGTAAGGTTAACCTGGAACTGAAATGGACTTAATTGGGATTATGTGTTCTGGTGCAACCAAGTCATGTAATTATTTGCATTGGTGTGCATTTGAAGTGTCACGTGGTCACAGTGTAAGTACGCTTCGTCGTGGAAGACCCCAGAGTTTGTTAGAGAAGGTATGCAGTCTGGGGTATATCTGGTTTCACCAAATTAATCTAAATAATCTCACAGCAACTGGGGGGTTAATACTTATGCAATCACAACTTTTATGTGATTTATTTGTAAATAATTCTGCAAATGATATTGAATTTTTCAATATTAATGGCTTTTTTTTTTTTTTTTTTTTGGTAGATTCATGACATAATCCCAATTAAGTCCATTTGAGTTCCAGATAGTAATGCTACAAAATGTGGAAAAGTTCCAGGGGGTGAATACTTATGCAAGCCACTGTATTAGGATTGACAGCAGATCCCTTTGGATTTGTAGACATGAATTCCTATGGTATATGTGTATGTGGTTTTTTTACACAGCACAATGCAAAAGTTCACAAATTAGTTTCAGTCTTTCTAGCTGGCATTCTTTCTTTTGCTCTCTCTTTGTTTTTGTTTTTTTTAATTTTTATTTAAATTTTTTTTTTTTTTACACACACTACACTGTAGCTTTGCGTTTCTCCCCATAGTTCTCTTGCTTTTTTGATTTTTTTTCTCCTCACTGTTCTCTCTCCTTCATGTCTCCCTCCCCTCTCCCACACCTGTTTTTTCCTTTCCTCTGCCTTCTCCTTCTCCGTCACCTCCCTCCTTTTTTCACCTCCTCCATTCCTTTGTTCTGTCTCTTGGAAGTTGAGCCTTATGTCGGGACCCCTCGCTGGAGACCCCTGTCCTTCTGCCCATGCTGTTCCCCAGAAGGTAACGTAAACTCCGTCTCACCAGGCCGCGTTAGTGTGCCAGCCCAACCCGTGGCCTTTTACCCAAACTGCCCTCTCTGGAGTTGTGGAGCAATCCTCCTCCTCCTCCTCCTCATCCAATCTGTTTACTCCCCTCACCCTCCCTTTCATTCCCAGATAAAGATTTTCAACAAGAGCAGACATCCAATACCATCTCTAGTTTCTGAGTGTGAATTTAATAACTGCATGGTTTACTGTTTGTCACAAAACCAAAAAAAAAAAAAAAATCCATGTAGTGTGTGTTAGCTGCTTCAATCCTCTTCTGTATGGCTGCATGTTATAACCGTGTGTTAACTGTGTGTTTTGGCGTGTGTACAGTCCATAACATAGATCAGGGGTTCTCAAACATTTTATAACCAGGAACCTCTTTAACTGTAAAATAAATTCTGTGGACCCCCTTGTACAGAGATTGATCATTTAAAAGTGTATATTTATTAGACCCAGCATTTTTATTCCTGCGCTTTACACCAGAACACGTTAGATTCGTAAGTTTACATTGTTTATAGACTGACTTGTTGAGTTATTGATATTAAACCCCATTCAATTTAATAAATATAATAGCTTTGATTATGGTGGTTTGTGATTTCCACCACTGTAAGTAAATAATAAATAAAATAAATCACAGACTCTCTGGCTATGCATTGCGGATCTCACTTTGAGAACCACTGATATAGATAATTTTGTACAACAGGTAAAGATACGACATGTTGGAGTTGAAAAGAGAATAAGAAAACGTGACTTTTTTGCAGTCCATTTAGATCATCAAGCATGGAATTTTAAACCTATATACACATTCCTAACATAGCTTAAAAGAATTATCCTAAACTCTCAAGGAGCATATGTGCAGAACCAGGACAATATTCAACATTTTCCTCTGTATTTTTTTCACTTTTCAGATTTTTAATGCAAGCAGCTTTTAATGAAAATTGCAAACTGATGCACTCTTACTAAAAAATAATACAGAAATGACTTAAGTAAATAAGAACCGATTTACTTTAACTTTCTGAAGCAATTTCAGGTATGCATGCACTATCAAAAAGAAAATAAATCATTTCTGTATTTATGTAGGTTAACAAATAACCAAAAATTCTTTCCTCTTGAAAAAAGTCCATTCTCTGATAGGACAAATTATATATATATTAATCTTAACTTACAAATATCATTAAAGAATTCTACAAAAATCTAAAATTTGTAGTAGTAGTAGTAATAATAATAATAATAATAATAATAATAATAATAATAATAACTTATTGCCCCAACAACTGCCCATAGACTTCTCAGTCACAGATTTTTTCCTTTTTTCCTCAGTACAATTTCTGACCATGGTAACTGCACATTCACTATTCTTGTGATAGCAGAGTATTCCTTTAATTCCATTTGTGTGTGTGCGTGCGTGCGTGTGCGTGTATGTGTGTGTGTGTGTGCGTGTATGTGTGTGTGTGCGCGCGCGTGTATGTGTGTGTGTGTGTGTGTGTGTGCGTGTGTGCATTTTGCTCTAGAGCTCTGAGTGGCTGTGTGTGTTTTGGTGAGACTGTGCTAACTCTGGTTTTCTCTCTGTGTCTCTTCTTCGGGAGAGAATGGGGCTGAATGTTGTGGAGGCTACTGGCAGTGCGTGTCCACTGGATAAGTTGCGCCTCCCAAAACCTGTCGTCCAGTGTGTCTCTGTCTCTCACATCGCTCTTGTGTCTGAGGAACTTTGCTTTGCCCCTCTGTGTGTTAAAGCAGCACAGGGCCGTGTCAGCAAGCACAAACATTCAGTTTTTGTGTGTACTGTATTTTTCCTCCACCCCGTCAGCTAAGTATGTCCATGCTGCATCCAGGTTTGCTTGGCTCCAGTGAGCTTTTTGCATGTGTGTGTGTGTGTGTGAGACTCTGAAAGGGATGTTAAAGGGACTGTCACAGGCTTTTAGGACTGTACTAGCATGGATTGATGTGTACAGTTGGCCAGCTGTGCAGCCAGTGATTTCAGTCTTGCATGCCACATTCTTTTTATCCATGCACACGTTTTGGAAACTTGTTTTGCTGTTGCATAGGATCAAGAATGTGGATCTTCCCAATCCCCAGTATTATTTAGAGTATTTAGTATTTGCTCTTAGATTGGGATAAGCTTGATTATATCACAGCACTGCTGAGTTCTCGATTCTGATTGGTCAGAAGATATTAATAAATTTTCTATAACAGCAGCTCGGACAGTAGTGCCAATTACAAAGTTTATAATAACATGCTTGAATACGGTATCGTTTCTATAGCAACAATTACACAGGGACTTGTATGGCCAATGCTACACAAACAGATTAAAATAAAAACATCAATGATTTGGTGACATTTTCTATGACTAGACATTTATGTAGCATTATTGGAAGGAGTCTCCAGTGTCAGCGATTTGTAACGGTCAGAGATAAAGCTGTAACACTATGTTTTCTGGAGAGCTTTCCAGTTTATTGGCAATATGACAAGAGGGGTTTTTTAGTCTTATCAATTTGAAGAGAGTGAAAAAAGCGAGTATGGTAAGTGAACGACTTTATAGCAGTAATAACATATGTAATAACAGGAATTAACTTGTTTCATGGATGTTCCACAACATTAATGTTACTAAATGGATAAAAAGTACAACATGTCCTTCTTTAATAAATAAAAAAATGTAATAATTGGTAGAAATTGCTGTATTATAAGATGAATAAAACACTTTGGGATGTGCTGTTATTAGAAAATAATCAACCTCTGGTGGTAGCAAGGTGTCGTTCTTCAATAAAAATTGCAGTTGTTGGGGAAATGCTATGTGTCAGATCGCATCACACCACCCTATCATTGATTATTCTCCATTAACAGCATACACTGTTGTGTTTTATTACTTGCCTATTATCAAGCATTTTTTACTGTGTGCAGAAGGCCATACCAAAGGTTGAATAAAATGTAGTTTACTTACATACAGTTTTCTGGGTGCGTCCTCTGGTTGTTGGATAAAAGCATAAAAATGGAGATGATCCCTGACTTCTCTGTAAACAGTATACAAGAATTTAGACTATAAGCTCAACCTTGAGAAGAACAGAATGCCCCAGAAGCGTAATCTGATGTTTCATTGCTCTCAAGTGTGCTTTTAAAATCAGAAATCTTACCTCCACGCCATCTTCTGTGAATTGACCGGTCAGACTTGTCCCTGGGTCAGTGCTCTTGCTCCTGACCCACTCCTTCCTCTCCCTATCCCGTCATTCTCTAATGAGAGACATCCCGGCTTGGCTGTCATTGCATTGTCTGTGTGTTTGTCCATGTCGAATCTCTGTGTGACACACTGGCTGTCTGGAAGTTTCCTCATCCTTTCACGCTTTGGTTCCTTCAGGAATGGGCAAAAAGGACGACCCGAAGCTGATGCAGGAATGGTTTAAACTGGTGCAGGAGAAGAATGCCTTGGTGCGCTATGAGTCGGAGCTGATGATATTGTGAGTACTCCACCACCCTGTTTCACTGCAAGTCTGAGTCATCTTGTTGCTGAGCTCACAAACTGTGAGGTGTTTAAAATCGCCATGTGAATGATTTTTAAAAATGTGGAACACACAGTATAGTTGTTATGTCATTTCAAAAAAAAAAAAGTAAAAACCATAAAGTCTTTACTTCTGCTATGTCTTTAGTGCTCGTGAGTTGGAGTTGGAGGACAGGCAGAGTCGACTGCAGCAGGAGCTCAGAGAGCGCATGGCAATCGAAGGTATGTACTACCACTTTGTCCTTTAACATGTGGACTTTGTCTACAAGGTTAACACAAGGTTAGCCTCATCATGCCTTATGCCAGATATGCACAGAACTCCAGCTGATGTGCATTTTTTTTTTGCGAATTAATAATCCAGTTTCTAAAATGTAGATGTTCACAAATCACTAATGCAACTCAAGGTCCAGTCTCAAAACACTGCTGTATTATTTGTAGGAAGTGCACTGCAGTGCACTTATGTTGTATGTCAGTTTCTCCTCACAAATCTAGGCTTGGGACAAATTTCCAACTTCTTCCTCTTTGACAGTAGAACTGACTGACCATCAACGCAATATACAGTACTCTGCCTAATGTTCACTCACTGTCAATAATAATTGCAATAAAAATAGTTGGCAGTGAATTTTATTATCGATTAGTAACGGTTAGGACTGTGTTATGAAGCACTCTGTGGTGCAATGTGTCATTTAGACTACCGCATTTAATGAAAATGGCAGAGCATATTACATTTACATTAAGCTTTCAGACTCATGACGTAACCTGTGATTTCATGCCAGTAATATTTCGATTTATAATCATTGGTTTGTAGTCATTGTATGAAACAGGGGAAATGCAGTGTACCTGCTTGCATGATGCTTATTACCTGCCGTGTATCGAGTTGTCCTAGCTTATCTTTTTTTTTTTAAAGAGGAAAAAAAAAGCTGTATCTCACATTTATGGTCCTATTTAACCTACAGTGCACTCTTGTTATTATACTTAAGCAATACTGCACCAGCAAGAGTGTGGTTATACTGAATATTGGCACAGCTGTGATTTGGGTGTGGGCATGAGGCCGTAGGGCAAGTGCCGTAGGTAATCACAGCCATGTCGATATTCAGTATATGTGCACTTTTGCTCGTGTGATATTGCTTTTTTTATACAACAGTTCTATAAACAAGAAATTATTATGTCAAGTAAGTGACATTTCCAAAAGTTTTATTCCTGAAAAGTATCGTTTGGCACGTCCGCTGATGATGTCACTAACACTACAGTAGTAACTGTTCTGGAAATAGAAATGTAGTATTATATGGTGAACACAGACGAGCGGAGTGATACACACAGTGAAACATCCCACTGCGCTTACAGGAAATATAAGCACTCTTGGAATGCCGCTCGAACAATCAAATTAGTGGACCGGAACTAACTGTTGTATAATGTCATTTAAACTAAGTGAAGCTCAGGAATCAGAATTAAACCCTGAAGCCATGCTACAATAACCCTGGAGCTTCAGGGCCATGGGATTGTCCTGTCAATTATCCTTACTCAGACCCAGCAGAGTTTCACTCTGAATCTTAAAACACGGTATCTGAATATTGTAGAGCTCTTAAGACCGTGACACTTTTTTAAAGCAGTTTATGATCATAACATTCTTATTGGCTTGGCTGTAAGTCCTCAGTGACATTTTATAGGAAACAAAACAATGAAACAAGCCATATAACCTTCACCGGTCTGACTAGAAACAGTAAACAAGAGGATATTCTTTGCCACCTGGAAGTTCTCATATAAAAAATATTGTGCATGCATTTCTCTCTCTTGTAGACCATTTAAAGACTGAGGCAGAGCTGACAGAGGAGAAGCGGATCCTGAACGAGATGTTGGAGGTGGTGGAGCAGAGGGACTCTCTGGTGGCTCTCCTGGAGGAGCAGAGACTCAGGGAGAAGGAAGAAGACAAAGACCTGGAGGCTGTCATGCTCTCCAAGGGCTTCAACCTCAACTGGGCTTAGTAGTAGCAGCAAATCCACTCAACATGATCTTCACAACACCACCATGAGGAATGTAAGGACTCGGTTGAGTTTGCCTGCCTCTCTCGATGACGTTTACACATCTTTCTGATGTTTGCGAGTCATCCTGGCTCGGCTCAGGGTCGGTCTCTTCACCTGTCTCTCTTTATGCTTCAGTGGAAATCCAGTCGAGCCTTTGTGTCTGTACAAGACATTTTTCCAGTTTTTTTTTTTTTTGGTCTCAGAAAGGGAATAAACAGGGACGTCTAAAAGTCATTTCGGAAGGAACACAGCTTTTGTCGAATGTACTGTTCATCAGCTGTTACAGAGGAGAGAGGTCCTTGGACTCTATATCCATACTTTTTTATTTTGACTACTGACTGAAAGTAGGAACACACTAATAGTTGAGATGCCTTTCCTACCCACAATGCAATGTGGAGACATGATCAATGGCAATTTTTTTTTTGCCACAGTCTGTATCAATCAAATAATCTGGCCAGAACTGTCTAGTAAAATATTTATTCATTTGTTTTTGTTTTACAGAAAAAGCATGCAATGAATTTTCTTTGCATACTAAAAAGAATCTCCATGTTCCTTGTATTTTTCATAAGTTATGATCAGGAAATGTTTTATTTCCCCCTTAGCCACCTCATATCAGGACTAAAGGATATCTAAGAACAAGCATATCCTGTATTGTATATAGGACATGGCCTTTAGCTCATATTAAGTGGTGATGCACTCTTAGTGGAGCTTCTCATCTGCAGTGTCTAGTGCTGTCTCCTTGCTCTTAAGTGATCTTAATATTATTCCTGTGTAAGTTTACAATCAGCTCTCTGAAATGAATTTCCAACGGCCACACTACAGTTTACAGAAACAGAGGAATATTGTGCAGATATTTTCAATAATGGAAATGTACATGGGGAATTGCAATATTAATGTTTTAAAAGATATCTCAGTCTAGACAGTGAGAAAGAGAGTAATTATACAATCAGATCATTGATATGTGGTGGATCATCTTTTTATATTTCTAGAATCCCTGACCTTTATTTGATATCAGATATCAGTAGTCCGCAACGTCTCTGTTACATTATTTGTCTCCTGGATTGCTGAAACCGAGCAAATCTGCTTCTTGTCTTCATACTGGGATCAAGATGAGAAACTGCATGCACTGGCTGTGTAGCAACATGCCTTTATCACATATTACATGTCATATTCACATCCACAATGTTTACTCACGTTTACCAAGGGTTGATTTTTTTTTTTATGTATTTGTTTTTATAAAAAAATACATTTGTACTACATGTGAGCATTCACACATCACTAACACACAATATTGATCAACAGCAAGAAATCATCATATATTTGGCCAAACCATTTGTAATGCCTTTGGCCAAGCTGTATGTCTTTTGGTCACATACTATATAGGTTGATTGTACCTATATTTCAGCTTGGTCACCATTACGCTGTATAGATGGACACAGACTTTTGTATGTATGTACAAGATAACTGTGAGTAAAAAGTTACATGAGTGCAAGGCCTAGTTATTTAGACTGTGTAAATTGTTTTACAGAATTTATTGGTATTTATTAACATGTGTGAAAATGTATTATATGTAAAGAAAATGGAACCTAATTTTTAAAATTGTATGTTGTCAATTCTTGACGTGTAAATGCTTTCTGGTAGCTAATCTGCATATAAGACGTTGGATGTACGTTGGAAGGTAATAAAAAAAAAAAAAGCTTTTGTTCCTCAGTTTCACTATGCCATTTTGTTCTTGTTTGTTTGAAATATACTGTAGGTCCTGTTCAAGAAACAAGTCAAAAATAAAATGCAGAGATATGAACTGGCTGTCAGAGGTTTGGGAATGTTTGAACAGGCCCCTTGAGGTCTCGCACCACCTCGAGGTAGTGAGCTCAACTACTCAGTTAAATATTCCTAAACAGTGATGCCCCAAAAACTAATGAAATGGGCTTTTATTTGTTCTATACAAACATCATATGATGAATATCAGCTGGAGAGTGTATGCTGGTCCACATCCCAAACATGAGTTATTTATGTAACAGTCCTTCTTTGAACTCCTGATAATCTCCAAAGACAGTGAAGCAGAGTGCGCATGCGTGGACGAGTTCGGAACGAGTCGACTCTTTGAACCGGATCTTTTAGGTGAACCAAGAGAGTCGACTCGCATATATGAGCCGTTTTTTTTTGTTTGTTTGTTTGGTTTTTTTTTTGGACTTAGTCAATTGTGTTAGTCTTTCAGTGTAATTTAATCAAAATGCTTCCATGAAAAGTTGAGTGTAATAGCCTGCAGTGCTTTCTGCAGTTACTACTAGGCTACTGTGTATAGTATAGTCAGTCTTAATGAAGCACAAACACAGTCGCCACAATAATACTGCCACTCGTTTGTGTAAGATTTCATGAAACAACATCAGCCATAGCTATGTAAAGAAGAACAGTTATCGGTCATAATATCGCAAACTCAATCAGAGCCCACCGAGCGCTAATCAAAATCACCCGGTGACATGACGTATGACGCAGGACGTATGACGCAGGACGCAGACGCGGAAGTGTTTGTGGAAGCTACAGTGACGGACAGCTCTCTGTCATCCAGAGTTCAAAGCACATGTCACATTCATGACTATATTAGATTTGCGATATAAACAGTTTTGGACTTCCTCACTATTTGTTCGGGGCTGTCTGGACGTTAAAACAGCATTTAAACAGTCACTGCAAATTATTAAATTAAACTAAACTACCAGATAAATGTAAATGAAACGCATTTTCATTTCATCAGAGAACTGAATCAGTTCTCTGAAGTGATTCAGTCCGAGTCATGGAGTTGATTATGTCTGAAGAGTCTCTTTCTGTAGACTGCACATGAGCAGCAGTTTCTGCTTTATATTATATTCCCGGCATATATGAAAAGAAAATGAAAAGTTTACTGACATTAACTTTACCGCTGTTGAAAAACTTTAACCTCATGTCACGTATACAGTGTATATGTTGCTGAAATGCTGACGTCACACTCAGTAAGGACTGATAAACCCACACCAAGCAGACATCCGGTCCTGATTTTACTGCTGACTAGCTTTAAGCTGATTTTACTTACAACTTTTGCATGTCAGCTTTTACAGGCGTGTAGGAAAAGAAGACGGTTCCTGCAATGATTGCTGCTAGTTTCAGAGACTGTGCGGTAAGAGATTGGTTTCTGTTATTAATCTGAACCGAAGGAATCATTTCTGTTACTCACGACATGACACGACGCTCTTGAACACTGCACAGGGTTATTTATTATTCACACTGCAGTTAATAGACTGTGATAGCATCATGGTTTAGTGAAGTAAATGTGAAAAAAGAAGTGTTTTTGGTTTTGTTTTGCTAGTTGTAGACTTGCTGACTTCTTCACTAACCAAAATATCACAGATAGCTGAAACTATAAACGTTTCAAAAGAGGTATATAATATCTAATGCTTTAATCTTGACCAGATGCTTGAATGATTTCCTGAAAAAAAGGCAATAGTTTTTTTTTTTTTTTTTTTTTTTTTTTTTTTTCCCCAGCTTTTGTACATTTACTAATTATCCTTCGCCTGGAAATGTGGATAAAAGTAGTAGCATACTACTATTATATATATAATTACATAATCATACATAATTGCACATAATTACCCTTTAAAGTAAAGCCTCTTCACCTTTCTAGGTAAAGCTACATAGTAAAGGTTCCCTTTTTACAGCGTATAGTGGATTATTCATTAAACATTACTTGTAGTACATTTGTATATGAACTAGACAGCTAGGCAGTAGGTTCTGCTTATTCTGCTAGATGAAGAAAGTTTGCTATAGAAAGAAAGACTGTTGTCATGTTATGTTGACTGGATTATGAATGTATCTTGCCTATGTTTTATAGATTTTTTTTTTCTTTCATTTCCAGGCATGGAGGGCAGAAGGTCTCCCTCTGTCCACCAGCAGTAATGAAGCCTGCAAATTATACGATGCCATGCTCACACAGGTATCTCAGATATATCCATGCAGTAACTGCAGTGTACTTCAGTAATAAAAGTGAATGAAAATGCAGCATAATACATAAGAGGTTTGGACCAAAAGACTTTACTGAACAGCTGACGAAGGACTTTTGTCTGAAGCATTCTCCTTCTCTGAAAACTTTGTGTAGTATGCTGCAAGTTTTCCTAACTTAGATATAGATGAGTAAAAAGTTAGCATCAGTGCTTTCTGTGCAGGGAAAATGTCTATTGACTATTTTTGTTACTTGGGATAATGAATAAATTGTCTTGATGCTATAAATTATATTTGTTTATGTTCATTGTCCTAAGGGTGTCCACATTTTTGCACTCAGCTATATCGAATGCTTCGAAAGGGCTTCTTTTAGGTGCGATGGAGTTCTACTGCACTGAATGTTTAAGTACTATAACCTGCTATAAAATCACATCCTCCCATCAGCTAGTTAACAGGCTTTTCATGAGAAAACACAAAAATTTGGAAGGTAGGAGTACTCCTGGTTTAAGAAGCAGTAAATTATACTTGCTCAAATTCTCAAAAGCTATCCAATGTCATTTCCTGTGTTCAGTATGTAACATGGCGTAACGATGAGACCCTTGGAGGAATAGAGGGGTGTATGGCAGCAGTCCAAGCAGCTGACCCGGACTTTGGTATGTGAAATTGAGGCTATAGTATGTGCGGGGAATCAGTGTACTTATCACATATACGTATACTGACATAAACTTTTATCTGTTGAACAGAGTTCTCCTGTTTACAATTTACATTGCTGTGCAAGAGTATGTTTACACTAATTTTATCTCTTTACTCTCACTTTGCTGCAGTGATGGGTCATGTGATCAGCACTGGACTGCAGTTGGTGGGTACGGGCAGTTCAGTGTTGCGGGACCAAATGCTGGCCAGTGCCGTGAGGAAGACGCTGGATCTGGCCAGCTGCCAGGAGCTCACAGCCCGAGAGAAACAGCACGTCAAAGCCATCGAGCTCTTCTCGAAAGGGTAATTCTAGATAATTTGCATGCTGCCCAAACTCTGCTGATCTATGGGGCTATTATGCATTATATACAACATTTCATCATCTGCAGAAAAGTTGCCCACCTGCCAGTCATTCGGTATTAACAAGGTAGAGAGTTCCCACTCAACTTATCAAAGAAAATAGCCTGAGAAAATTTACACAAGTGCCTTAGGCTCCCCTACATCTTAGGTCGTCTCTGTTTGGCTGTTAGAAAAAGCTATAAAATGCCTACAGGCACTTTTGTACTAATTCTGTACTAATTAGGCAGTCATTAAGTAAAGAAAGACAGACAACAATATAAAAAAAAACATGTCATGCATTTAAATACAGCTGTTGTCTAGGTGTTAAATACAACAATATAGATTGTCTAATGCAGACCTGTCTTAATGCAGATCTTTTTTTATTTACATGCCACTCATTTACATGAAAGCAATTTAAGCTATACAAAGTTAAGACTAAAAATGAGCTCGTGTGTTTCAGAGCCTTGGCCAAGGCCTGTGACGTGTGGGATGATATTCTGGTGGAGCACCCCACAGACATGCTAGCTCTGAAGTTTTCCCATGATGGCTTTTTCTACCTGGGTGAGCAGATTCAGATGAGAGACTCTGTGGCTAAGGTTCTTCCACACTGGAAACCACACATGCCTCTCTACAGGTAGCACACACCCTACACAGACTCCAGATGCTAAATACACTATAATGCCAAAAGTGTGTGGACACCTGACCAGTCACACTCATATGTGCTTGTTGAACATCCCATTATATATTTAGTCCCCAACTTGCTGTTATAAAAGTCTTTACTCCACTAGAATTTGGAGCGTGGCTGTGGAAATTTGTACTCTTTCAGCCACAAGCGCATTAGTGAGGTCAGGCGCTGATGTTGGACGAGAAGGCCTGGAGTGCGGTCAGGGTCATAGTTCTGTGCAGGCCACTCGAGTTTTTCTACACCAACCATGTCATTATGGACCTTGCTTTGTGCACAGGGGCATTATCATTCTGGGACATATTTGGAGCTCTTTAGTTCCAGTAAAGAAGGCACCTTCTTAATGCTATATCATACAAAGACCTTCTAGACAATTGTGTGCTTCAAACTTTGTGGCAAGAATTTGGGGTAGGCTCATACGTGCGTGTGATGGTCAGATGTCCGCATACTGTTGGCTCTATAGTGTATCACATTCACACCTGTCTGTTTTTCAGTCTGTGTTCTTAATGAATGCACTACTGTGTTTGTCTTTAGCTATCTAAAAGGCCTGTATTCATTTGGACTTCTTGAAACTCGTTTCTATGACCAAGCTGAGAAAGTAGCAAAGGAGGTAAGGTAGTCATTTTATTTCTTTGAGCAACCAGCAAAATGTTTTGGAATACATTTTCAATGGATCGTATGTCTGTTATACATAGTTGCTGTATGACAGGCTTTATGATATTATGTTTCATTAAATTACAGTGTGTATGTTATTTTTTTAGTAAATAAATTAAAAAAATATGATGAGTGAGTCAGGGGAGAGGAAAATCCTGTATTATTTGATGTTCCTGAGTGGCTGTGAGTCCCCCTGACAATCCTGTAATAAACTCATAAACCCACAGTCAGTGCTGTGTCAGGGTGTCGGGTCATAATTGATGGGACTTTTGTACCAAATGTAATACGCCAGCTCAGACACATTAAATGTCATCACATGCCAACACCAGACATAAAAGAAGCATGAATGGCAGGATCAGGAGAGAGAAAATGAAAGAGCATGAGAGTGTAAAGGAACAGGAGTGTGTTAGTGTAAGAGTCTGATACTACACTATAAGAGGAAAAGCTAATCAGAAATAATGTATTTTTAGCTTTTTTTCTTTTTTTTGCTGTACAGCTAAGGCATTTGTTTATTCTCTAATTTGATTGGAAGCTAGTGAATTATAGATGATATCCAATTCATTTTGAGGAGTTTGTATCATTACCCAGTTGAGAAATTGTTGAGCTAGAGAACTCATGATAGCCAGTAGTGACTAATGGGATGCGTTAGTGAATTTCCATATTTTTGTATTTCCATTACATTGGCGAGGATGAGTTTTTTGAGCCTTCTGCTTGTGTGATAAGTGTTTTTATTATCCTTTTTTCAAGCTGGAGAAGAAAATACACAGACTAAAAAGCAAAATACATTAACATTGATTTGAGTTCATTCTGCGGTTTGGGACACAGCCTTGAATTGTATCTTAATGTTTGCACTCACAGCTGTGAGATTAGTGTGTGCAGTGGAGGAAGAGTGCAGGACAACCAACAATTTTCTTTAAGTAGCTTGCAATGGCACATTTCTACCAGAGAAGGTGAAATTCCAAAATCTTACATCCTGTAGCTTTAAATTGTAGATTATTTACAAAGTTAAACCCATTATATGAATACATGTATAAATGTGTTCCTTGTATTGCATTTATATTATTTAAGTCCATGTTTGTGAGCTAATTTTGCGCTGGTACATCCCTAGGGTCTTGCTTTAACTCGTGAGGATGGCTGGTGTGTGCACTCTGTAGCTCATGTCCATGAGATGAAGGCAGAAATAGAGAAGGGGCTGAAGTTCATGGCCTCCACTGAGAAAGACTGGGTGGTCAGTATTTAAAGTTGTGTACTAAGTTGGGTGCATGTGACATTATGAAATCTTTTCCACTTTCCATTAATCTCCTGTATCATTCATTTTAAAGGTGTGTGACATGTTGGCATGTCACAACTACTGGCACTGGGCACTTCATCACATTGAGAAGGTAAGCTTTCATAATGACAATCTTCAGTCATGGTAGCTATTTCTGCAATGACTCCACACACTGCATATACATGAAGTCGTTCTCTTTGAGTGTGGGAAATTACATCCACATCTCCACTTTGCAGATGCCACCAACAGTTTTGATTCAATTAATTCGATTCTTATGTAAATAACAGGCAACCAACACAAATAGGCAAAATGGCATGTATATATGTGGATAAGTAATATAGTAAAAATATGTATATATTAATTATCATATTAATTATGATAATTAATTATTATATTAATTATATATGTATAATTAATTATCAGCTTCACAAATGGTGTTACACAGAAAACATGCTATATTATATTTCTTTTGAATATTGGAAATCTTACAGTACTGAACAGTTTGAAAAGGAATCAATAGCCACTACCAGTTGTGAAGAGTAGAAAAACAAATTAAAGAGAATGTCACAAACAGTTATATTTCACTACAATCTTCACATCATAATCTTGTTTACTGCAAAACAAATAAGTATTACATCTGTCCTCTGTTGTAAAAAAAAAAAAATTTATACTTTGTCTTTACATACATATTTTGTGAAATACATTTTCTATTTATCAATCTCTCTCTCTCTCTCTCTGTAAGATGCTCAGTAACACTTACAGCTCATTTCCTTATAAAATTGTACAAATTGTTACAAATTGTACCTGAGACTTCTATTTTTTTTTAAAGCGAAGGATCGTCACACCAAATATTGACTTTGTTTCATTTATTACTGTTTACTGCACTTTATAGTATTTTTTTAACATTTAGTTTCATTATTTTAAATGAAGCCATCTTTGCTCTACAGCATTTCTTTGCATGTGTGTGTGTATATATGTGTGTGTATATATATATATGTATATATATATATATATATATATATATATATATATATATATATATATATATATATATATATAGATAGATATATAGATAGATGGATAGAGAAAAGAAAAATGATTTTTGTATGGTAATGCTTGGTAAAGTTTGCTTGGCACTGCAGTAAAATAAGTATGAGGTGATCTGGAAAACCCATCTGCCAATGATATATGTTGACATCTCTACTACAAACATTAATATATTTTACCAAAATAATGTGTATTTAGGTTTTTAATCTTGCTTTGGTTTTCTGACCGCAGCGGTAAATACATACAGTCAGTCTGCATGAAGATTTTTAAAGCCTTGCTAGCTAAGTATGATTTTCTTATTGCAAGCACTGTAAACTTATAGTTCTTTAAAATTTGGCGGGAATGTTTTTTGTATATATAGATTAGGTTATGTAATGGCGTCTTTAAGTTACAATTTTCCAACTTTTTTTATTTTTGAGCGTAACCATACTTTAAAATGCTATAACTTTACTTGTAATCGAGATCTGTGCAACTGAGACATTTAATTTCAGGAAAGTCTGTGGTTTTCAGAACAACTGTATATATAATAGAAAATGTCCAAATTTGACCATGTTTCCCAGGCTGCTATATATATATATGTCACATGGACACATGTACATGTTAAAGTTAATGAATTTTTCATTTGCAGTGTTTTAAATGATTGATTTTCATGTTCTATTTTATGGTGTTATCTTGTGTTCTTTAGGGAGACTATGAAGCAGCATTGAAAATCTTTGATGAGCAGGTTAGTGGTCTAAAAATTGCTCATGGATGTGTATGTATTGGCAAGAGCACTGACGTTGTCTTGAGTTGTGTGTGTGCAGCCCACGGAGTGGTAAAAGCAAAAGTATGTTTCATACAGAATGTAAAAAGGCTAGAAGAAATTAAAATTTTAATGATTATCACTTGGGTTTTATTCTGAAAGTAGGAACTGTGAGAATGAATGACCCTGTTTATACCCTGTCCTTTCATGCATGTTTATACTCTTATTGGCACCACTAAATACTTTTATAGTATTTCACAGTTCTGCTCTATGACAGCTTAAAAAATGCAGTCCATGCAGTATAATTTATGATTCTCCTGAATGTCTCAGCTGTCCCGTCGCTGCGTAAACTCAGGAGCCATGCTGGACATAGTGGACACCTGTTCACTGCTCTACAGGCTGGAACTGGAGGGTGAGACATCATCTGAATACTAAAAATACTTCTATCTCTGATGGAAACAGTGTGTGAATATAGCATGTCATTGGAATTATTGCCACTCTTCATGAAATTGTGCAAAATATGAATATGTGACATAAGTAATATGTGACATAAGTAATACATATTTTATAGTGGCTGACAGGTGTTGTTTTCTTGTATGCACTCCCATTTTTCTCCAAAAATGACAAAAAGGCATGGCCAAAAGTTTGATTTTGGTCCTATGTACCTATATAGTGTGGTCCTATGTTTTGGTCCTATGTAGCTGTAACCTATAAAACATGATAAAAACTATTTTTCTAATGGCTTGGGTGACAAAGGAATTTTACGTGTGCAACATGTTTTAAATAAGAGTTATTAAAAAAAAAAAAGAAAAAGTTCTCCGTTTGGCCAGACCGAAATCCAAATCATTGTGTATAACTATTTTATAGTTATGTTTTTGCCCATTCTACTAAAGGGTGCCAATAATTATGGATTTGCCAGTACATGCTATTGGTAAGATTGATTTTTGGCCTGAGGTCTGATCATAGGCCATGTCTACAAAAACCCTTTGCTTGTCAAGCCTTTATCTGCTGACTTGTGAGTAGAAATGTGATCACATGGCCTTGTGTATACTCCCACTGCAGGCGTGAGTGTGAAAGAGCGTTACAGGGAGCTGCTGCAGGTAACTGAGCCCCACTCTGAGGACCATACTCTTCTCTTCAATGACCTGCACTTCCTTATGGTGTCTTTGGGCTGCAAGGAAACAGGAATCACACAGCGACTGCTGGAGAGCCTGCGAGAGCTGGCAAAGTGAGCTGCTTTTCACTTACACTCCAACAAATAAAGTGTGGAGGTTTGTGGAATTATCTAGAGAACCCACCAACTGGGTGTGAGAGTGAGAATTATGAGTGTCTCTGCAGGTTGAGTAACAGCTCTCAGACTAAAATCTACCCTGACAGGGGATCCATTGTCAGCATCTCTAATGATTTTATTCCATGGCTGGAGAACAAGAAAGTGAACAAGGCTCAGGAAGAGTGAATTGTAAGAGTGGCATGTTTTATAATGTGATATGAGGTGAAGATGTCCTTATAGAGTGCAGCATCTGTTCAAGACTGGTATTATTTCTCCAGGGAGCAAAGGTTTCACATGATCTTGTCCTCTGCAATGACTTTGGCCTAAGTTTTTCCCAAAGTTACCCAAGTTGAGCCATTTTTGTAAGATACTTAAGAGAATACACAAGACTGTGATCTCTGTATGCCACAACGGCTTTCATGATCATTTTTTAAAATCTGGAATGCTGCTTTTTGGAATAATGCTGGATATTAGCCTAACTTTGGAAATTGTCTTCACAGAGAGCCTGAGGAAAACCATCAGCACCAGCTTGCTAGCACTATTGGGTTACCCATGTGTCAGGCCATGGTGGAATATGATGAAGGAAACTACAGTAAGACAGTGGAGCTGCTTAAGCCATTAAGATATCGCTTGACACAGATAGGCGGCAGTGATGCACAGGTCAGGCCCACCACCACCTGGGATTTCCCAAATTAGTGCCCCATAACAAAAACAATAATTTGGTTGACATGTATTGTTATTGAATTACAGTTGCTGGGAAAACTTTGCTTTATGCTTTTTTCTTTTTTTTTTAAAGAGGGATGTCTTCAACCAGTTACTCATCCATGCTGCAATGAAGTCACAAGACAAACACCATCAAAGATTTGCCAGGTGATAAATAGTTCAGACCCTGATTATCTGCAAAATAGTTTCCCCTCACTAGCTTTAAGCATAATGCGCTGTTCTGCAGCACACCTTCCAGGTATTTATCTGAATCCAATTTTCCAGGTGCCTGCTGGTTGAAAGAGATGCAGCGAGACTGAACTCCCCTCTTACTGACCGACTCATCCATAGAGCCTACTCTCTACACATTTAACTGCTGGGTACATTCACTACAGACATATTACTTCAACTATTACTACTTCCACTACAACTACTGCTAAATCACCTTACTTATATGTTTCAATACACTCTGTCAACCTCAGGTTTCTTGTGTTTCAACACACAGAGCTGTTAAATTTTCCAGTCCGATTGATCAGAAGGTGTTAATTAATTTTCTATAACAGCAGCTCTGAAAGTAGTTCTGGCTGCAAGGCATATCACAGGTTTATATTAATGCTCATGTTGTAATATATTAGTGTTTCAATTGTAACAGCTAACACGGAATTGTATGGTGGATGCAGCACATAAATGGAATTGCAAAAGTGTACATTCATTGATATGGTGTTTTCTGTGAGGAGACATTTAATATTTTTGAAAGAAGTCTCTAGTTTTGCGGTTTCTTGGTAATGTGACAAGCTACATTTTTTTGTCTTATTAGCTTTAACAGAGGAAAAAAAGAGAGGCTGGTTTCATGGAAATTCCACAATATTAAATGTAAATATTAACAAATATAAAACATGACAAGTCAATCCTTAATTTAAAAAAAAAAAAAACATTGTTAGTTTTGGCAAATTGCTGTGATATAAGGTTTGTGCTGTTACCGAAAAATAACCAAAAATGGAGTGGTATGATTACCACCCCAAAGTTTATTTTTTTCCAATAACAGCCTGTCCCATGTGTTAGTCCTTACTTAATCACTGTTATGGCCACAGACCAAACAAAATGATACAGAACAGCAATTAAATAAGGAAAACTAAATCTTTATCGAACTGCTCAGTTTGGGAGAGCCAACTATTTAGATTTATTCCCCCTCTATGCCTTAAATGAAACAATGTAACAAAATGCTATAAAATGCTCAAAACCTTGTTTTACTGGTAGTGTATAAAATGATAATATGAGATAATATAAAGTTAATGCGATTAACAACCAGTTTAAAAAGTTTTGATCTTTAAATGTACAAGTGGAGCTGATGTGTTTACTGGATTTGTCATTAAATGCAGTTCAATAATACAGATGAAATACAATGTTTGTGTTAAACAGCATTGGTTTTGTATTTATAATCTCAAAGTTGTCAGCAGATAAATAAAAGCACAAAACTTTGGCAGAAAAAAAATTAGTAAAACTGCATACAGTAAGTATATATACAAATAATTGGTTTATTTCTCAACTGTAATAACCCAGCCAGGTGAAGAGTCCTCTCTTCTGTGATCTCTACAGCAATGAGCTAATCTCATTCTGGATCTGAGAAATGAGCATCTGAGACAGCACAATACCTGCAATCTGCCGAGCAGAAGCATAAGGTCCAGGTCAGAGGAGAGTTTGAATTATTGATTTATTGATTATGTATAGACTGTGTTTAATCTTGAATACTTATTTCACTTGAGGTTGTAATGTATGGTGCAGTGTACAAAGCAAGAGCACTGTATGTATACCATAAGAATGTAGACACCTGACCATGACACCTATATGTGCTATTTTAAAAACCGTGGGCATTAACACAAAGTTGGTCCCCCTTTGCTGTTATAATAAATTCCACTCTTCTGGGAATTCCACTAGATTCGCTTTCCACTAGATTTTGGAACATGGCTCTAGGGATTTGTGCTCATTCAGCCGCAAGAGCATTAGCTGGGCACTGAGATCAAGTGAAGAGGCCTGGTGGACAGTCAGCGTTCCAGTTCATCCCAGAGGTGTTCAGTGGCATTGAGATTAGGGGACTGGGCTACTCAGGTTCTTCTACATCAACTTTGGCAAACCATGTCTTTATGGACAGTTTTTGTGCACAAGGGGCATTGTCATGATGAAACAGATTTGGGCCGCTTAGTTCCATGGTCAGGTGTCCACATACTTTTGGCCATAGAGTGTAAGTACACATAGCTGAGGCTGACCACCTCCTGAAATCTCCCTATTCATATGCTTATGAAGATCCATATTAGTTGGATAAACTGTATTAGATTAGCTTAGATATAAACTGTACAGCAGCAGATCTCCAAGAGTAGGATTGGGCAACACAGGACACTCAGGTTAGTGAAATGTAACTAATTTATCATAATATTGAGATTTATAATAATATTGAAAAATACATATGATTTATGATGAGGTCTTTGTTTTTCATGTTTTAATCAGTATTTCTTTACATAATGATAAGAAAACATCTAAAGTCATCCACATTTCTATCTTTTCATCCACACTGCCATCTTTTCAGACAGGGGAGCATGTCTTTTACAAGTTGTTGAGATAAAAAACAGAGGCGAGGATGTGAAAAAATGTGGCTCATTGTGGCTCAGTTTGGGAGAGCCATCTATTTAGATTTATTCCCCCTCTATGCCTTAAATGAAACAACAGATGTTTGCGAATAATTTGAAGCAATGCTTTATCGATTTTTAAATAGGTGAATTGAGACATGCACAAATCAATGTGACCTCCTGTTTTTCTGTGTTGCTACTGAATCAACAAATGTGCTTAGTTGAGCTCTTTTCCTCTTCACTCTTATAAAATCTGAGATTTTTAGGTACATACTCAAGGCTATGTCTTTTGTACCTTCTGTTAGAGGAACATAATTGTGGAGGAACACTCTAACCCAAATAAATGATCTTAATGACCTAATGTGATACTGATGTTGTAGATGATCCATCATTGGCAAACAAAAATATTCCCTTCTAACAGTGTTGTATTTCATTAGGATATTCCAGCAAAGTGTACTACTTAGAAAAACAATATTACCAATAGAGTGTGCGTATTGTCTCTTCCTGGAATGATTGTGTTTGCTACCTGTGGTAGAGCCAGAACCAAAGCCAGAGTCCCGACTAAAAGCAGATGAGATTCAATCCACGTCACTGCTCTGTCTGCACATCCCTCTGTGTAAATGGACTCTGCAGCCTCCAAGTACTTTTGAGTTTGAACCCCAAAACCACACATGGTATTGATCACAGTCTAAAAGAATGTGAAAAGAACACTGCACTATCAAAATATTGTGCTTTTCTCTAGTTGCCCACCCAATTCCCCCCCCCCTTTCTGTATATGAACAGCAGGTGGCAGTAATGCCTCAACATCAAATTCTGCAATTTGCTCCATGACTTTTTAGTAATACATAATCCCCACCACTGGCATTAGGTTTTGACACAACCATTTTCTAGAAATAGCTCACCATGATTATAGGGAAGGTTGCATTATTATTGGTTAGATTTATCATTGTCTAAATGTTATTGGGGCACGTTATATATTATGACAGGTCATTCACAGAGCAGAATAACAAAGTTCATCTGTCTGCACTGCAGATGGTAATTGGTTGCATCCAGCAAGTCTACATTTCCATAATTGTTGACTTATATATGAGGTGCACAGCAATAACACCTAGCACTAACCTCTCTAGGTACAGGGGTGCAACAGGAGAAAGGAACTGCACATCTCTCCTTGCTTGGGTTTCTCTGACTGCAGTTAAAGTAGATGTTCCAGGACCAATCGGTGTAGTTGTTCCAGCCACAGCATCGAAACTGGGAGGTTGGACAGGGGAAGAAGTTATATGAATATTAGTATTAGACCAAGTGTTGCAATTTTATGTCATATATAAGAGACCCATCACTCTAAAAGGTACATGGTTATATAATTTGGATAATGCTCATTATGTTTAAGCTTAGTAGTAAATGATGATTATGTGATGATTATACCAGTCAATACGAGGCCATGGAACATCAACACTGATGACCATAATCATCAAAAATTCTTTTGAAAAGTGTATATTTAGATTGACTAAGGAAATCAAGGAAATGCCTAAGCCATTATAGAAACTATATTTAGTTCATCAGTAACAATCATTCCTGACATAAACTTCAATGATTTGTTAAGAAATCACCCAAAATCATCGAAAATTGTATCTGACCACAAACACAGACACATTTGTCTTACTATCCTTATGAAGACTTAACATAATTATTAATGCAGCTAATTAATGTTATGCCTTTATCTAAATCTAACCCTATCCTTAACCTCAGAAACCAAAAGGAAACTGTTTGGCTCTTTTAGTTTTTTAAATAAAAGCTGTAATTTTTGCAAATTTTCCTAATGGAGTTCAGCCAAATGTCCCCAAGGTCAAAACTGTCAGATATTCTTATCCTTGTGGGGGGCATTTAGTCCCCACCAAGATATAAAAATAAAACCACACACACACACACACACACACACAAGTACTTCACATTTTTCAGCTGTTATCTTCTGTCAGCCAAAAGAAAAATCCAGTTTTAAAAACAGTTTCTTTCCCACTGCTATACAAACACAGAATTCCATCCAATAACTCCATTTATACCCTGCACTACCTTCTGCTGCTTGTAGCTGATTCTATCTGCTGCCTGTGTGTGCAAGTTTGACTGTGTGTACTGCACTGTAAAATCTGTTATGTTCTATACTGTACTAAATTGTATTGTATGGTACTGTATTCCTTTAGTAATGTTGAGTATTTGAACCAAAGCAGTACCCAAAGCAAATTCCACCAGCTTGCTGAATGGCTCTTAACAATCTGAATCTGATATTTACAGACATGCCTCTTTCTGAATGTAATCCATGAGATTCTGAAGGTCCAGGTCATCACGGTAATGCACAATGGCTTTCTTCACAAATGTCCCCAGAGCATCCTGTGTCTGAAACGACAAGTATACACACCGTACATGTCAGCAGATTTGCCTGCATCTATCTGGGTTAGTATGCAAATGTCCTAGGGGAAACATGAGGGTCCTTGCGGCATGCCTGTATCAGCTAGCAGGAAGGCTAATATGGTATGACAGGTGTGCTAACGTGCTTTAGCATTGTAATGAACACTCGCCTCCCCCAGACTGCTCCACTTTCTTTTAAGATTGCTTCCTTCACACTATAATGCCCTGTAAGTCCTCTGATGGAGTGGAAAAATGGTCCACATTGATGAAGTTCAGTGGTGCAAAACCTGGGAGCGTTGTGGTTTAAGTGGCAGAATGGAGAATGATATGGTCATTGTGGGATCAGCTTTTGTCATAGTGGACTGTATAAATACGATCAGACAAATACATATTAAATTGTCTGAGCTCAAACTTTGTGTTGTCCTATTATAATTATGGCAGTTTATTAGTGATGTAATGGACTAATGTTCACATTAAAACTTCTATCACTTACGGAATATTGATCAGATACGGGATTTCAAAAATGTAATCATGCAAACGAACACAAAAGCTTCCTCTCACCTGGTCAGAGTAAAAAAATCCCAGGACTGCTATTATCAGTTGGATGAGGAAGACCAGAGTGAGGCTGAAAGAAAACTGAAGAGGATGAAAGGCATGAATCACACAGTTCACAATCAAGGACACTGAGTCCTTGTCCAATAATTTGAACAGATTCTCACTGTTTTAAGGAGGTGAATGTTTTCTCGCAGTGCTCCGATGCATCCACAGTAGGTGATGAAAAACATGACAACACCCACCACTATTAATATGATGGCTGGATCGATGAGGAATGTGTCTCGAACTGGGTCTGTGAAAAACACAAATCCAGCTGATGCCACTGTGTATGAAGATTAGTAGATTGCTTTGAAATGGCTTTGGATTACATTATTTCATATGAGAAATAAGTGCATATGTAGTATATTGTCATACCTGTTGCTTTCTGAACTTTAGAATATACTCCTATAGCAACAATACATAAAGAAAGCACCTGAAAGAAATTTGATAGGTCAGTCAATATTATTATTAATATTATTTTTAGTGTATTACTAATAGTAGTCTTTTTAGTAGTTGTTGTTGTTTAGTGATAGTATTAGTCATACTAGTAATGGGTTTAGTGTGAGTAGACTTAGTAATAGTGGACTTTATAATAGTAGTAATAATAATATAGTATATTATATTACTTGTTCAAGGAGCAGTAGTATTAGTAACTATAGCAATAGTGTTACATTTAGTAGTAGTAGTGTTAATAGTAGTCAGGGGTTAAGTAGTAATTTTAGTAGCATTAGTAGTAGAAGTTTAGTAGTAACATTGCTAGTAGTAATAGTAATAGTTATAATAGGTATAGTAGCAGGTGAGTAGATGTAGTAGCAATAGTAGATTTTATAGTAATAGTAGTATAGTTAGTACTGATAACAGTGGTAGTAGTAATAGTATTTGTTAAAGGAGTGGTTGCAGTCATAGTTACAGCAATTGCACTGTATCAGTAGTGGCAATAGTAGTAAGAAGGTTAAGTAGTAATTTTAGTAGTACTAGTTTTAGAAGTAATAGTCATAGTTTTATTATGTTTAGTAGTAGGGTGAGTAGAAGTAATAGTAATGGTAGTTTTAATAGTAATACAGTAGTAATGATAGTTAATTATAGTAATAAGGGTAGGTGTTCAAGGAGTAGTAGTATTCGTAGTTATAGTAATAGTAGTAGTATTACTAGCAGTGAGGTGTAGGTCAATTTGCAGTGGAAAAAATGCAGTTTATTTGGCATCAATACCATGACCTATATTCTTACACTTCCAGATATTATTTGCATTGTGGACATTCTCAGCACAGCAGTGACAGTGACATGGTAGTGTGTGATGCTGGTACGAGTGCTGCAGCATTGCTGGGCTTTTGAGCACCTCAAAGTGCTGAAGTGAGAAACTGATCTCCAACTAGAAATGTTGAGCCAACAGAGGTGCTGTGGTCAGAAATCGACAATGGTAAAGAGCGGTTTGTCTAATAAATTGGTCAGTTAGTGTAACATATACACGAGTGCTAGTCACACTACCATACATTAGATATATACATGTATATATAGGCTGAGGCTATAACACCAAGATGTAAAGAAGTTGTGGGCCTCAAGAAGTACAACCATAAGGAGTGGATCTTGCCAGAGACTGTAAAGATGATAGAGGAAAACAGGAAGACAGGAAGAGGAAGAGGGCATCAGTTAACAACAGCCGCACACAAGCAGGAAAATTAAAGACCCAGGAGGAGTAGGTGGAAGCAAATAGGTGCATTAAGAGAAATATCAGGGCAGACAAGAGAAACTACCTGAAGGCACTGGCAGCAGAAGCGGAGGAAGCAGAGCAGCATGGGAACATGAGAGACCTGTACACCACCATCAAGAAGCTTTCTGGAAAATGCAGCATGCCAGAGAGGCCAGTGAGAGACAAGATAATACCTGACAAGGAGGGACAAAAGAGCAGATGGGTGGAGTATTTTGAAGAGCTGCTGAATATACCAGCTCCATGGGACTCACCAGACATCCAACAGCCATTACCGACCTGCCAATTGACTGCAGCCCTCCCACAAAGGCGGAGAGACACAAGGCAGTCAAGCAGCTGCGGATCGGAAAGGCTATAAGACCCAACAACATTCCAGCAGAGGCCCAAAATCTGGGAAGAAGAGTGCATCCTGGCAGAGTGAAAGGAGGGATACCTCATAATGCTCCAGAATAGAGGCGACCTCAGCTCCTGCTCCAACTACAGAGGGATTCCACTCTTTTCAATACCAAGCAAGGTTTTCGTCTAAGTCCTCCTCAACAGGATGAGAGATATGGTTGACCCCCAGCTTCGAGATCAGCAAGCTGGCTTCTGCAAGGATAGATCCTGCACTGACCAGTTTGCAACACTGCACAACATCCTGGAGCAGTCACTGGATTGAAACTCACCCCTCTATGTCAATTTCATTGACTATGAGAAGGTGGTTGACATTGTGGACAGGCACACCCTCTGGAAGCTGCTGAGACACTACAGGGTGCCAGAGAAGATCACCAAAATCATCAGGAACGCTTATGAAGGGATGACCTGCAGAGGGATCAAGGGTGGACAAATGACCAGTGCCTTCCAAGTACGGACAGGAGTGAGGCAAGGATGCTTGCTGTCACCTCTTTTATTCCTGCTGGCCATTGACTGGGTTATGAAGACATCCACAGCTCAGAAATGAAACAGCATCCAGTGGACCCTCTAAGACGTTGACTTGCCGATGACGGATGAAGGAAGAGCAGATGCTGATGGAAGAGCATGAATAGCCAAAGTAAGGAACATCTGGGATGCCACAAACCTGACCACCAACATCAAGATCAGGATCTTCAACAACATTGTAAAGCCTTTGCTACTCTATGGAGCTAAAACATGGAGAACCACCATCGTAACCATGAAAAGAATCCAAACCTTCATCAACACCTGCCTCAGAAGGATCCTTTGGATACACTGGCCTGACACCATCAGTAATCAAAACCTATGGCAGCGAATGGGATAGCAGCCGGTAGAGGTAGAGATTCTCCAAAGGCACTGGAGGTGGATTGGCCACACCCTCCACAAACCTGCATCCAGCATAGTAAGGCAAACCCTCACCTGGAACCTGGAACCCTAAGGGTGAAAGGAAAGGAGGCTGACCAAGGAACACCCGGCGTCGCGACCTGGAGGCAGACATCAAGAGAATGGGACTCACCTGGGTACAACTGGAATGACTGGCCCAGGTTCAAAATGCCTGGATAGATCTGATTAGCGGTGATGAATGAAGTGAAGTCTGAGAGCACTAGTGTAAATGCTTCTATTTTACATTCTTTTCTTATTTAATACAACAATTTTCATTACAAATTATATAATTGACATATACATAAATACATACATACTGTTTTATATGTGTGTGTGTAGTAGTATTTATAGTTTTATCAAATAAAAAAATAAAAATATGTTTCACAAAATTTGCATTCTGTACAAAAAAGCCCTTTAACCCAGTGAATGTAATGAGAGTTAAGCAAATTCATCAGTTATAAAAGGGGGGATTTAATCTGATACCCATAATAGTGTTTTTTCACACAAACAAACAAATAAAAAGGGTGAATTTCTGAGGTTTAAAGGCTTGTTTCCTGGACATATCCTAGTTTTAAAATAAATTATTATGTCAGTGGTGACTCTCCAGTCCTTTGCAGTGTTGGATGTGGTTTCATCTCTCCTGGGCAAAGCAACCATTAATCTCTTCTTTGAGCATAAAAGAAGCTGAGCTTTAGATCTGTTTCCTATATGGTTTCATACAGCAACAGCACTGTACAGAGTTTCAATTAGATCTGGAAAAGACTTGACTCCTGATCGTTGGGCTTTATCAACTCTTTTCCCACACCGATTGTCAAACTGCCTGACTGAGATACAGAGCATCATGTAGAATTCTTCACATATTTTGCAGAGTATCTGCACATACAAAAAGGCAAATAATTCTAATACAACATACAATGTCATTGTTTACAACAAGTGCAGTTATTTGGTCAAATAGAGAATGAGCTAATCATCATATATTAGGTGCTAATCAGAGAAAAACCTCATATCAGGCCCATGTTGGGAGTTATCAGAATGCAACAGAGGGAATAGATTAATTCTAACTGATTTTTTAATGCAACATTTATATGAGGTGCTCAATATGTATAATTTATTCTAAACAATGAAATGGAGATGATCTCATAGTGCTAGTGATAGAGACAGATGGCTCATGAGTGATGAGTAAACCACCAGCAGTGCTGTTTTGCTTGTAGAAGAGAGTTTGTTCTCCTTTATGTCCTAAAGCACTGTTGTGTAGCTGAATAAGCCGGTAAGCTGGCGCGATTGGGACAAAGGTCTGATGGATTAGGTTGTAGCATTGTGTCCTGGGGCCTGGCTGCAGTAAATAAACAGATCGCGGGTGATTTGGTGGTGGCAGGCCAGGCTAGCTCAGTGGCTGGGTCTCTGCAGCATGCCATGCTGTTATTCCTCCAGTCCAATAGTAAACCACATGGACACTCAGTTGCTTGTGAAATAAGGATTGATCACAGTGTTGGAGAAGTCATTCACACTCAGTTAGCCAGCTTGCTTAACCAACTGTCAATCAGCTACTGTATGCTGTCGAGTCGTGGTGGATTTGGAATGACAGATCCGTCTGTAATAGCAAATAAGCAGCAGTCTGGTACTGCTAACGCACCCAAACATGAGTCAGAGCAAGGACGAGAAGTTGCCAGTGTGAAAAATAATGTTGCGGTTTGGCCGTTTAGAGTTTCTTGTTTGTGTCTTCTCTTTGGTACACACAGCACCACAGTTTGCTGGATACTTTGTAATTTATGCTTTTCATGTGCAGAAAAACCACTGCTATTGTATGTAAATTCTAAGCTAAGGAAGCTCAACAGTGGCTGTGAATGTTAAAACATTAGAACTGCATATTGTAAACACACACACACACACACACACAAAAAACTGTTGCTGAACACAGAAACTCTCTGACAGAACATTCTCTTATGTACATAAAGCTTATTGTTTGCACAATTTGCTGCACAAAAGCACATTCGTAGCTTGTGTTTAGCAGGTGAGAGGCTTTACTTACCCAAAATAAGAAGCTGAAGAGGAACAGAAAATAACGGATCCAGGGATTGATGAATGAAAAGGTTTCTGCCCTGTTGAGATTCAGGTCCCTGTCCATTGCAAGCACAAATGTGAGAGGCAATTTCTGCAACACAACCACAAAAACAGGCCACCCAGCTGGAGGGGTTATTTTGTCTACCATGCAACAAGCCAGTTGAATGGTAGGCAAAGGATACAACACTGTTACTCCATCGATGCACGCCAGCAAATTACTTTACACAACGTGCCTTTGGCCTGGACTGCTAGTGAATAATCCTGAAGCTTTGCTCCATTGTTATACTGTCACCAGGACTGAGTAATGTGCACAGAATGAACACTGATGCAGGCAGACAAATTTGGCAAGCCTCATTTGATGACTGCTTCACCCTCAAAGCAGAAAAACATTGTTCATAGTTGAACATTAAATTAAACCGCCACTGACAGTGTGTCTTTTATATGTCATAATCTGTCACTGGCCCATACTATTATGTGTTGTAAAAACATCATAAAACCTCCATTCCACCATGGAAATGTCCCTGAGCCAGGCCCAGAGAGCTAAGAAATGGTTCAGACACATCATACACAGTGTTGCCATTATATGTCTAGATTGAGCTCATTAAAATTGAGTTTCGAGTCTTGAAAATAAAAGAGACAGAATTATTACATGGGCTAGCTTACCAATAACTGATGACAGTTTGCAATTTGAGACAGAAAGCTTTCTTTTTGAAATAAGTATTTACTACCCAAACAGATTTTGCCACAGTTCATTAAAATATGATATTATATGATATAATTTCTGATATTAATTTTGCTGGTGCTCGAGTTAAAACACATTGAGGTATGTATATCCCATAATGATGTGCTAATGTGTTTATTCTTAACTTGGCAAACAGACAGAAATATGTGCACAATTAATTCTAACAATGTAATTCAGTAACATGGAACTAATTAAAAATGGTAATTCAAAGCCTTAAGTAGGTCTTTTGCACATAAGGAAAAGTTTTTTTTTAAGAATAGCCAACATGAAATGAAGCAAACAAAGAGGAGACTTACATCTACATACATGTAAGTAAAAATGCTGCAGTCATTCCACAGTTCCCAATTTATATTAAACACAATCAGTTGTATTTTTAAGAGAAAACATTTTTAACCATGTTATTGTTCACTGTTATAATAAGCTGTAGTGTATCATTTAATTTAAAAATGTGTAATGTCTCTTGCGAACATGGTCTATTAGTGTTGCTGCACTTCATTTGCAGAAGGTCTCTCCAGAGCAGTTTGGAATTGTCTATGTAATTGACATAAATCAATCAACATACTTATAAATAGCATAACACATATTATTTTCATCATGTGATTGAAGGTTTAAGAGTGGTGTAATAATTGCTGCTGAGTGGTGTGCACTGGTGCTGAGAATTTATTTTATATTTTTACCCCGTTTTCTCCTAGTTCCCTCCCACTAGCTAGAGTTCATCTGTCATACAACAGCCACACAGGGAGAAGTAAAGCTTACTCTGAGACGTGAGAAGCCAGCCACCACATCTTTCCGAACTGGTGCTCGTGCTACTTCAGAGGGCAGCTGAGCACTCTCAGAATTAGACACCCAGAAACCACTGTCCACGCTTTTCTGTTGCACCACTTTGGAGCTTATGCCGAGTCCTTTTGCCAGAGTCATTAAGTCACTCATATAGCCATCTTTCCCTGGAACTTTCTTGCCAAGTTCTCCCTGGGTCATCATTGCTTCCAAATGGCACATAATTAGTATTGAGTTTGACCCTTCCTCACCACCAGTGGCTTGAGAATCACCTGCAAAATGTATGCCAACAGTGTCATGAGGAACAGGACTCAGAATCGAATGAACTAGATAGGCAATCAGAGAACCACACACATTAATGGGAGAGGTGATGTTAACCTTTTAGAATCTGGAAAACTTGCATGGTAAGATAACTAAGATAACAGCAACACAGACTTCATGGAAGGGCAGTCCTCATAGAGTGGCATGGTAGAGGCTTCCAGCCCATCTTTAGGCCATGGTAATGACATCCTCAACACTACTACACAGATAAACAGTTGGTCTGAGGATAATTTCATCCTATCTAAATAGTATTATATGGGGCATACTGGGCACAGCAAGAAGCCAGGTTTGACTTTACGGGTTGCTGCAAGATCAGTTGACTGATTCACAAAATTAGGTGATACGACCTTGGGCACGAATCCTGAATTTAACCACAAAGTCACCTCAGAGTTATCTGGCCACCAATGTATGCATGACAAGCTTATTACCAGACAATGCAGACTGATGTAGCTGTAGGTCATTACATTGCCAAGTGACCCAGCTGTCAGAGATCCACCTGTCATACACCTGTCATACACACCTGGTGGGAAAAAGACCTCAATTTTATCTGGTTGATGTGATCTTATGCTCCCTGTGTGCCTATGCCACCGCACGGCTCCCCAGCCTATAAGGGAAGCATCCATGCTGAACATCTCTCTCTTATGGGGACTACGCCCAAGCATATCCCTTTCATTAGAAAAACTTTGCATCTCCAGCCTGAGGTTGCATGGCTTGGACTACATTTGACAAAGATTTAACATTCTTTAGAACCAATTGAAGCTCCTTAAATGTACAAGAACCACCATCATTCTGAACAACAAAATAAGTTGACTTATTGAGTCAGAACAATAACTTTGTTGGGGTCTGATATCAGTGAGGCCTGAGACCCTGAAAGGTTGCTGGCTGGCAGCAGAAATAAATTTCTATATTATTCCCGTCAGGCCCCACTGAACTGATGTTTTTGGCTGTAAAGCATCTCCAGCCTTCCCCGTCAGAGGCACGCTCCATGAGTCTCTTTGGTGGTGGGGGCACTATTTAGGCCTCATCCCATGAGATGGTCATGAGGAATTCAGATGCCTATTAGAAGCCTGTGGGCAAAACTCTCCCCGTCTAAAGCTATCTGAAGCAGGCAGTGATGTTATGGGTGTGGGAAACAGGTTACGGAGGAACCAGGTTACAGTGGCCGAAAAGTGCCACATGGATGGTTCTTTTGGCTTGTGGCCATGCTGGTTTTATGCTTCTTGTTTGGAGATTGGAGGCAAATTGCATGGAGTTGATTTACACATGTCTGGCAGAGAAGCCTACCCACACCTGGTGAATGATAGGTAATAAGGCTAGCGAAGGTAATGATAGAAAGTCTATTGAAGCTAAGCTCCATGTAGGTGGCATAGGGTTCTGTAGCATTCTACAAAAACGTGGCACATGTAAGATGAGGCATAAGCAATGAGATGAGGCTATCCTCGGCTTTGGAACACAGGAAACCTGTAGCTATAACCGCAGTTACAAGCTGCCATGTGGATTACTCCATATGGTGTACATGTGGCCTGATGTGTATGAGGCAAAAAGAAGGAAGGGAAAGATGGCTAAATGACAAATTAGAAATACATCATGCATCACTTCGTGTTTGCTGAAAGGTTTTGGCATGCATAATCACACTTAGGATAAAAACACATTTAAAGATTAGTCATTAAAAATAAATGACTACATAATGACGGAATTTTGCGACACACTCTCCTTTATTTAAAAAATACTAGGATTTAAAGAATGACATTTAGTGCACCACCTAACATAGATATTTATAGTGCTTTACATGTAGCAAAAACTCCACAGGACAAAATTGGGTTGGCATGAAATTAAAAGTGCCAAGACACCATGACATTAAACACCTCACTCAGGAGCTTAAACTTCAACTCTGATATGTAGCCTAGCTCTGGGTCAGGACATTAATACAAAAATATAGATATGGCAGAAATGAGTTGTTCAAATCCCTTATTTCTAACCAAATTAGTCATTTACTGGCAGTGCTTAAAGAAAGAGTGGAACATGTGGATGTTATAGAACAATTATTTAGAACTATTGATATAATGCTTCTTCGCACATATGAACACAAACAGCAACATGGACAAAACAGTTACCTAATGCTCTCAAAATGACAAGTAAAAAAGCTAATAGAAATAAAACAACAGAAATGGATATAAAATTAGTTTCAATGGCATTTGAGAAAATGATTTACCAAAATGTACAATCAGAAAAGCCAAACTTTTTTGTGTAGTATGTCTCTGTGTTAGGCCAGTAATAAGCAGAATGAGATCAGATGATGAACTAACTACATATTGAGCTTAGCACAGTGTGAAGAACAGCTCAGTAAAGAGACAGCTTTTAGAAAAGATTACAGTGGTTATATTGGCTTCAAATCATATTGTACACTCATAAATGCCAAACTATAAAATAGTCACTTAACACTTTTCGAATGTGCAGCATGTATTAGTCCATCATAAATATGCCCCAACGTGAAAAGCCAATAGAAATTAATTCTACAGACCTGACATTAAGGCAATTGAATGGGCACCTTTTCAAAATAAAAAATTATGCCAATTTTCTTCACATAGTGCTGAACTCAGATTTAAAGAAAACTAATATAGGATAGAATAAAATAATGAAAACAGCATATGGAATAAAAACTGACAAAAATGACAACCAATATACAAAAAAATGCACAAATGCAAAAATTAGATAACCCTTGCTTTAAAGTAACACATTTTGTTTCCCCTTGTGCAGTTAGATATTACAGAAAGCTTTTCTGATACTTTAAAGCAAACCAAAGATAAAGATAAGCAACATCATGTCATTAAACACATGCATCATATTCCATAGTTATAACTGAGATGATATGCAGGAAAAAAAACACTGAGTGTGGGATGGCAGTAAAGGATATATTTAATTATTTAAAATTCAAGATTTAGAAAATTCAAACTTCTACACAATGTTGATTTCACTTTTGCGTGATGTCATACTGCATTACAAGTGACTATAATAATCTGACTGCAGGACTGCAGTCTAATTTGTGTTTATGATAACAACAGGTCCACTATTGTGGAGGTAAAATTACAGTAAAAGCTGATATATGTCCTAACTCCTTCACAAACCATCATCAGGGCACAACAATCCACCATATAAATACTGAGCATGTTAACAGTTCAGTTTTTATTATGAAGCATAAAAACACACAAATTCCAAGTAACTAATGTTTCTTATAAAACTGTGACTTGAGGCTAAAGGAACCTTGTGACACACAGCTCCGTGTTACCGTTTGCTTCTGTTAGTGCAGCTTTAAGTCTGCAGTGATTTCAGCTCCATGCCAATCCCAGTCAGCCCCGATATCCACCTGGTTTTAGCAAGCAGGTGTTATTGTGTTAGAGTCTACACTGTTTCTTAGCAATAGTTAATCTTTCTCCTCACGTCCTTATCCTCTTAAGAACCTCAAACAACATCTCACATAGCAGCAATGCATAGTGACAGCGGTTCTATATACATCCTAAGCAGAATACAAATTTTGTCCATTCTTCTGCATATCTAGGATGAAAATCTGAACTGCTGACCACCTCTGGTCCCTGATTGTATAAAACCAATTTTCCCAAACTACAGTAAACAGCAGTTCTGTGCTCAGTTGATGCCCGATTAAATGAGTGGTGTTTTTTTTTTTTGTTGTTTGTTTGTTTTGTTTTTTTTTAATCAGCACAACCTGCACGAAGTTTGAACACTTTAGGAGAAGGCCATGCTATCTGAGTCCTGGGCTGGATAAGAGATGGCTGATGACCCTTTTCTTGACAGAATGTCAGAAAACAATTGCAGTCTGGACAAAATAATTGATGCTCTACTGGACAGAAATTAAACCCTACAAAACCTTAAGCTAAAAGCACTGTCTTTGATCTTTTACTCTCCTCTAAGGAGAAGCAGGTAGAGATGACAGAACAGATTTAGTCACTAGAGCTGTATCTGAACTAAAGGTATGAATACAAAACCAGCTCATCTAACAGGAATGTCAGTTGAAATAGAAACTACTTTTACCTCTGTGGCACATCCTAGCCTTGCTAGAAAAAAAATTAATAGATAATGAGAATGAGGGAAAACAATGGATGAAGAGCTCAGGTATACAGAAACAGAAAGAATGCATGATCCTTGTCCTCTAATGATCAATAATGCAGGAAGGCTTCTTTCTTAGCATCAGTTAACATGCCTCTTTGCACGCTTTTCATGTATGTGTGTGGAGTTTACGATGCGAAAGATGAATCTTCAATCTTCACTTGTTATGTGCGGTTTTTGACTAATTATTACAACTAGAAAAAACTGTACAGCACTGGCTCTAAAACGTGAAAATATTATTAATAAACAGATTGCAGTCTATGTGAGTTTACACAGGGCATTGTGACTGTATCAGGGTATTTCAACATGGGGAAAAAGGAGAAACATCCACAGTTGCCTGACATCCCGATGTGACACGCAATCCACACTTTTTTTTCCAACTTACTTGCATCCTTTTCTAATCAATCAGTATAAATCTGTGCTTATGAGTAGTTAGAACACACCAAGCCCCTCTCTGACCATCCACAGCAACCCACAGTCCTACTCAGCTAACTCAGGGAACACTTTACTCCTCTGATGCAGAAAGATGAGAATTAAAGGACTGGGGTACAAAAAGAGAAAAAAAACCCCACAAAAAACCCCAAAACAAATAATCGTCCATTGAAATGACAGCGGTTTCCACCTAGCAGAAAACTACAGAGGCCAGGATGGAACCTTTTGTCATTATCACTGTCGAGGGAATTTGAACAATGTGAATAACATTTAAAAAGCACACCACCCAAAGGATGGCACGGTTAGTCTTCTATATCTTCTCCTTTCCGTGCAGGATGGAAGTTATACATTAGTAGAGCAATGCAGTTTATTGTTGTCATGATATTCTCCTTCCTGCAATTGTTAGTTAGTCCAAGCATACAAAAAAAGGCTCGAAAGGAGTAGGGAAAGGGAAACAGCCAGTACGGGGCTTCTTAGCCAAAGAATTTGAACTCCTCCTTCCTCTCTGTCTCTCTTTCTCTTTGGCAGATGAGTGATGTCACGAGAGAGAAGAGAAAGAAGAAGAAAAGGGACGCATGGCTGATGTTTGTACAGGGAAGTCTGGGGAGAGCAGGAGATAACATTAGGAGATGTAGGTGATGTAAAGGAGCTTTTCTTCCACAATCAGTCCCATAAGCCTCTGTACTGGAGCCTGGCTAGGCATTGTACTTCTTCCCTGTTCTGTGGATCTGATGAAACAACGTCATGGAAAAGGCCATCCCCAGGAGCTGCAAAACAAATAACACATCCAGAAAGTGAGGAGTGAGATACAGGTAGCCAACACACATCTCAAACACACGCACACACACACACATCAAAAAAGGACAGCACACAGCTCAAACATACAGCCCAAACACACACACGACGCTAACACAGTCAGCACATAGCTCAAACACGCACAGCTCAAACACACACAGCTCAAACACAGTCAGCACATAGCTCAAACACACACAGCTCAAACACAGTCAGCACACAGCTCAAACACACACAGAGTTCAAACATGGCCAGCACACAGCTCAAACACGCACAGCTCAAACACACGGATCAAACACGGTCAGCACACAGTTCTAACACAGTCAACACAAAGCTCAAACACAGTCAGCACATAGCTCAAACACACACAGCTCAAACACACACAGCTCAAACACAGTCAGCACATAGCTCAAACACACACAGCTCAAACACAGTCAGCACACAGCTCAAACACACACAGAGTTCAAACATGGCCAGCACACAGCTCAAACACACGGATCAAACACGGTCAGCACACAGTTCTAACACAGTCAACACAAAGCTCAAACACAGTCAGCACATAGCTCAAACACACACAGCTCAAACACACACAGCTCAAACACAGTCAGCACATAGCTCAAACACACACAGCTCAAACACAGTCAGCACACAGCTCAAACACACACAGAGTTCAAACATGGCCAGCACACAGCTCAAACACGCACAGCTCAAACACACGGCTCAAACACGGTCAGCACACAGTTCTAACACAGTCAACACAAAGCTCAAACACAGTCAGCACATAGCTCAAACACACACAGCTCAAACACACACAGCTCAAACACAGTCAGCACATAGCTCAAACACACACAGCTCAAACACAGTCAGCACACGGCTCAAACACACACAGCTCAAACACACGGCTCAAACACGGTCAGCACACAGTTCTAACACAATTAACACAAAGCTCAAACACAGTCAGCACATAGCTCAAACACACACAGCTCAAACACAGTCAGCACACAGCTCAGACACACACAGCTCAAACACAGTCAGCACATAGCTCAAACACACACAGCTCAAACACAGTCAGCACACAGCTCAGACACGCACAGCTCAAACACACACAGCTCAAACACAGTCAGCACACGGCTCAAACACACACAGCTCAAACACACGGCTCAAACACGGTCAGCACACAGTTCTAACACAATCAACACAAAGCTCAAACACAGTCAGCACATAGCTCAAACACACACAGCTCAAACACAGTCAGCACACAGCTCAGACACGCACAGCTCAAACACAGTCAGCACATAGCTCAGACACGCACAGCTCAAACACAGTCAGCACATAGCTCAGACACGCACAGCTCACACACAAACATCAAACATGGACAACATACAGCTCAAACACACAAATCAAACACAGTCAGCACACGGCTCAGACACACACTGCTAAATCACAGTCAGCACATAGCTCAAAATTCAGACTGATCAAACAGCACAAAGCTCAAACACACACAAAGCTCAAACCCAAACAGCTCAAATATACACACCTCAAACACGTTCAACACATGGCTCAGACACACACAGCTCAAAAAGACACACACAGCTCAAAGACAATGAATGCTGCTGAATCACTGCACTTTGAATATGAGGTTTGTGAATTGTGGAATAAAACAGGGCACTGATATGAGACTTTGTAAACATGCCGTATTCAAGTCACAAGGGAGGAAACTGGTGTTCTCTCACATTAGTGTTTTGCATTCATGCTATTTTCCTGCCCTCAGATGAAGTAATGTGTGATGCAGAGAAGCATTATGCCAATCAGGGAAAAATTGAGATGCACTATGAACATGCAGCCTCTTTGAAGTTTCCATTTCAAACCGCCCTGCATTCACACATCAGACAAAGTCTACAGTCTTCTAGCAGCCATTATCTTAAAGTAGCCATGTGTGTTTTTATTATATTTCATTCCAGGTTTCATTCTGCATCTTATAGGCAAATGTTTTCTGTGATTTTTTGATTTTAATCTCAGGAAACCACCATGAATAAAGAGCAGCAAGATATGTTCCTGTTCGAGCTCTGTGACAGATCTAACACATTATCTGTAATTAAATGTACACTATATGGTCAAAATTTTGTGGACACCTGACCATCACACCCATATGTTGTTCTTCCCCAAACTGTTGCCAGAAAGTCTGAGGCACACAATTGTATCGAATGTCTTTGTATGCTGTAGCTTTACTCCACTAGGTCTAAGAGGCCCATACGTGTTCCAGCATGACAATACCCCTGTACACAAAGTGAGGACATGAAGACATTATTTGCCAAGGTTGCTGTAGAAGAACTTGAGTGGCCTGTACAGAGCCGTGAACTCAACCCCACTGAACACCTTCGGAATGCTGAACTGGAATGCTGACTGTGCCCAAGGCCTTCTCACCTGACATCAGTGATTGACCTCACTAATGCTCTTGTGGCTGAAAGAGCACAAATCCCCACAGCCACACAAACTCAAGGAAGCCATCCCAGAGGAGTGGAGATTATTTTATCAGCTATGCGGGGACTAAATCTGGAATGGGATGTTCAAAAAGCACACATGGGTGTGATGGTCGTGTGTCTACAAACTTTTGGCCATATTGTGTACATTTAGTGCTTTTGGTAGAAATGAACTAAAGCTAGTTGTATTCCGTCTGAAGCCACATCAATCAATCCTGCCTAGGCCAGAGTGCATGAAGGCAAGGTGGCAGGCAATGTGATTGACAAGTAAGTAGTGATGATGCTGTGTCCTGTTTGGTTGGTGGTACACATCATTTATATTTTCTGCAATATACCATGCCTGATATAGACATTTCACCTCTGAACAAATATTTTATTGACAGCTGCCAAAATACAGGGAAATTGAACTAAACATTAAAAAAGTGTTCTGAGCTGTGTTCTGAAAAATCACTGACCTCATCTTCAACAGGCCAAGTACACTTCATCAATTCTTAGATGTATGGTGCTTTAAAATGTGGTACTACTAGAGAGATGTCAAAGTGATTCATGTAGTGCCAAGTTGTTTGTATACGATGTGACTACTTAATGTATAATATGTGATTTCTCAATGTATTAAATAAGATTATTGAGTATATATGATGTGATTACAAAGTGTATAAGATGTAATTACTGAGCGTGTAAGGTGTGATTAGTGAGCGTATAAAGTGTGATTACTGAGCGTATGTGATTGCTGATCGTATAAGATGTGATTACAAAGTGTATAAGATGTGATTACTGAGCGTGTAAGGTGTGATTAGTGAGCGTATAAAGTGTGATTAGTGAGCGCATAAGATGTGATTACTGAGCGTATGTGATTGATTACTGATCGTATAAGATGTGATTACTGATCGTATAAGATGTAATTACTGAGCGTATGTGATTGATTACTGATCGTATAAGATGTGATTACTGATCGTATAAGATGTAATTACTGAGCGTATGTGATTGATTACTGATCGTATAAGATGTGATTACTGATCGTATAAGATGTAATTACTGAGTGTATGTGATTACTGATTATATAAGATGTGATTACTGATCCTATAAGATGTGATTACTGAGCGTATGTGATTGCTGATCGTATAAGATGTGATTACTGATCGTATAAGATGTGATTACTGAGCGTATGCGATTACTGATCCTATAAGATGTGATTACTGAGCGTATGTGATTACTGATTGTATAAGATGTTATTACTGAGCGTATGTGATTACTGATCGTATAAGATGTGATTACTGAGCGTATGTGATTACTGATCGTATAAGATGTGATTACTGAGCGTATGTGATTACTGATCGTATAAGATGTGATTACTGAGCGTATGTGATTACTGATCGTATAAGATGTGATTACTGAGCGTATGTGATTGCTGATCGTATAAGATGTGATTACAAAGTGTATAAGATGTGATTACTGAGCGTGTAAGGTGTGATTAGTGAGCGTATAAAGTGTGATTAGTGAGCGCATAAGATGTGATTACTGAGCGTATGTGATTGATTACTGATCGTATAAGATGTGATTACTGATCGTATAAGATGTAATTACTGAGCGTATGTGATTGATTACTGATCGTATAAGATGTGATTACTGATCGTATAAGATGTAATTACTGAGCGTATGTGATTACTGATTATATAAGATGTGATTACTGATCCTATAAGATGTGATTACTGAGCGTATGTGATTGCTGATCGTATAAGATGTGATTACTGATCGTATAAGATGTGATTACTGAGCGTATGCGATTACTGATCCTATAAGATGTGATTACTGAGCGTATGTGATTACTGATTGTATAAGATGTGATTACTGAGCGTATGTGATTACTGATCGTATAAGATGTGATTACTGAGCGTATGCGATTACTGATCGTATAAGATGTGATTACTGAGCGTATGCGATTACTGATCGTATAAGATGTGATTACTGAGCGTATGTGATTACTGATCGTATAAGATGTGATTACTGAGCGTATGCGATTACTGATCGTATAAGATGTGATTACTGAGCGTATGTGATTACTGATCGTATAAGATGTGATTACTGAGCGTATGCGATTACTGATCGTATAAGATGTGATTACTGAGCGTATGTGATTACTGATTGTATAAGATGTGATTACTGAGCGTATAAGATGTGATTAGTGAGCATATAAGATGTGATCATTGAATGCATAAGATGTCATTTCTGAATGCTTAATATGTGAAATATATGTAATATGTGTAATCTTTTCTAAAATTTTTGAGTGTATAAGACACAGTTACTGAGTGTTTGTCATTACTTACATATATAATGAGCATATAAAATGAGATTCCTGAATGTACACTCACTGTGTGTGAAAATCCCAGGAGATCAGCAGTTTCTGAAATACTCAAACCAGCCCATCTGCCACCAACAACCATGCCACGGTTAAAGTCACAGAGATCACCCTTTTACCCCATTCTGATGTTCGATGTAAACATTATCTGAAGCACTTGACCTGTGTCTGCGTGATTTTATGCATTGTGCTGCTACCACATGATTGGCTGATTGGATAACTGCATAAATAAGCAGGTGCACACGTGTTCCTATTAAAGTGGACGGTGCGTGTATAAGATGAGATTAATGAGTGTATAAGACGTGATTAGTGTCCAGCAGGTTTTAAAAATAACTGAAGTTAAGAGTTATGCAGAAAAATGTGAAAGTGCAGTTTATAGGAGCGAAGAGTGAGGTAGAACAGCTCCTGAGTATGAGCTCCTAACACCTCCTATACTATACCCTGACAAGTTGCTATATCTGACAGACACTAGAACATATAAAAATATAATATGAAAAATGTGGACGACTCCCCATGGTCTGGACACACAAACACACAATTAAAGCACTGTTTTCCGCTGAGTGTGCAACTGCTTCACAGACATCAATATTTCAGCACAGCAGGGTCAGGCAGCGGGCACTGACCACACTCATTACTTCCAACCTGGTACATAGAGAGATGGAGACAAAAACACACACATGCACATGTGTACGGAGACGCAAAAACACTGCCCCCACCACACACGCACACACACACAAACACATTTACAAATACATACACATGCTTACTGCCACAAATAATATTACCTGGACAACCAAGATACACATGGCAATAGTGCCAAGCAGGTGCTTGTTATCATCCAGCCACTCCTCCACCTTCTCAAAGCAACCCTGCAGGAAACACACACACATACACAATATTGACTTTTAGAATAAACTCATAAATATATAGACATTTTAAAACATAGCATGCCACTGTTGTGCATCATCCATATATTGATCTGCTAGTGTGAGCATTCTCTAGCTCATTTGAACACTCTGCAGCATGAATTTACAGCCCTATAAGAGTACGTGAGTAAATGGTGCTTATTTAATTAACAATTTTTTACTGATCAAGGAAGACTGGCTTAACATATCATCACTTTATAATGACATCTGCAATACTTGTGCAAAAAAAAAAAATCGTTTCTCAGCTTGGCTCTATGAGCACAGAAAATGTGCATGCCATATGTAGCAGCTGAACGCTCTAAGCGCTTGCACTGAATGATCGGAAGAGCTTGTCTACTCCATGTGAACTCAGAGCTAGTAAATGTGGTGACAGACCACCATAGTTGAGATACAATACAAATTCCCTGGCTGTGTGACATACTGGGATATAGTGGACAGAGAGAACAATAGGAAAAGAAAAGCCAGATTTCTCGCACAGTGACACAATGTTTAAAGTCAGCAAAGTCCCAGAGCTAAGGGACTAAGCTTGTGGTATCCTGAAAATTTTAATACACATCCACACCCAGAAACATAATTGCCTCTGTCTGTTTTCTAATAGAAGGTATTAAAATTCAGCCAGCTTTTAGAGCTGCTCTGACATGAAAGGAAGCTTTTACTGATCTCTGCATTTAATTTCCCTTCATTCATTAATAAAAATGTTTCGAGCCCAAAATAAGAGCGAAACAACCAAAATCTAATTTCATGCTATATCTGAATGAATGAATAAATTCTTCATTTACCCACCATATGCTTCAAAACTGTCTATTCATGTTTCATATGTGGCACATTGACGTTGCTGTTCTAGACCACATATTTGTTGCTGATGCATTCATTCTATGTTAATCCACTCCCAAGTGTGCTCCAAAGCTGATGTTGATTCCCTGGAGAAAAGCTGAGAAAACATCAGCTGAGCTATTGTCAGAGCAGAGAATCGCTGCCAGTTTCACACGAGATACCGTGCTCAATTAATATTCTGGGAATAAGCTGCCTTAACGGGGGGTCGGAAACCATCTTTTTAACCACTCTGCCCTCCAAATCTTTCCCACCACACTAAATGCAAATAAGCCGAGCCACAATAGCGGAAGCTGCTCCCTTATGTTTGGTCGCAGCTCGAGACAAGACTTACAAGACTGTATAGGTAACCAGAAAACCTTTTATTTGGTTATGTACTCAGCATGCCACTTCAAATTTCTTCACAGAGTTCACAGCAAAGTGCTCTCCAAATGAATTTGTTTGATTTTATGTGTAAAATTACCCATCCCCAGCTTCTCTATCTAGCATATACATTTCCAACTTATTGGCTCATGCTATTCATGAGAAATACCCATTGATCAGAAGGTCATGAGTTCAATCCTCAGCTCCACCAAGCTGCCACTGCTGGGCCCTTGAGCAAGGCCCTCAACTACTCAGTTTGTTAAAAAAAATAAAAAAATAAAATAATTATGAGATAAATGTAATTCGCTCTGGATAAGGGTATCTGCCAAATGCCATAAATGTAAATCTTAGAACAAAAGATGAAATCCTCTAGTGTCAGTCTGTCAATCTTTTTTTATATATATTTATTCTTATTTTGTTTCGTTTATAATGGTAAATTACCTTTTGTACACTTTTAACTCAATGTGCTGCTCCAATAGGTGAATTTCCCTCTGGGATGAATAAAGTGATCTATCTATCTGTCTGTCAGTCTGTCAGTCTGTCTGTCTGTCTGTAAAACCCAGTCGCTCTTCATCCTTGAGGATTCTTCAAATAGTCTGTCTGGTGAAACCCTTTTTCCCTTATGTCCAAGGCAACAGGGTTTCAAAAGTTAATAAAGTCATTGTGACACTAATGATCTGGTATTTAATAAGCATTTCCCAATAGAATATACATTTCTTGACTATACAGTCAAGAAATGTATATTCCAAAACTATAATTTAATGATAAAAATCTACAAAAGGTCCTATTTTCTGCCTTAACAGAAAATTGCTCCCTGGCAACATGAAGTCATGAGCAGTGCTTGTGCTAGAAAAGCATGTAGGAATGACAGTGGAGCTTCCACAAAGCTTTTGTTCTTACGTAAGCTGCAAGTCATGAGCGGTGTATTGGTTTATATTGTACTAGAGGCATGGCACATGTGGATAGCAGTGAAAATGATGTGGTTTGTGTGGATTTGATCGCTGCTTCCCTACCTGCAGCTGCATTGCAGCCATACAGAAGAAGCACACTTAATTCAAATGGTTTCAAATGAGCTGTACTGTCCTTTTGTTTAACTGCCTACTATCACACGGAGGTGACAGGCTTATTAACCAGCTCAGCAAGATCAAATTAATTTTAATGTTGTTAACATTTTCCACTTATAACACTGTGAATTTTGGAAGAATCAGAAATGGTAAGAAGCTAATTATTAAAATAGGTTGAAAGGAGATTAACCATTAAAAGACCAATAAAAAAGTCTGTTTTACAGAGTGTAGTGTTTATGGATCAGCATCACTTTAGTCTTAAAATGTCACTCCTTTGTATACTCTATATATTTGTCTGCTGGTGTGAGCATTCTCATAGTTCATTTGAACACACTGCTGCAGTAAATGCGCAGATAAGCAGAACATTACAGAAAATTATTTGTCACAGCTTTACAGCTGAAATTTTTAACTAATTAGGAAAGACTGGCAAGCATATTGGCTCTTGCTGTTCATAACAAGTAACAAAATGATGGTCTGTTATCATCACCCAATTAAGCCACAATTAAATTATATTCACTATAAAACTAAGCTTTTGTATTTGGCAAAACAAATAACCCACATTTTACACCCACATTATCTCACACACATTCTTGTTTTGTACCCTCCTTGGCCACTCACCCGCTTCCAGAACTCATTGGTGACGTTGCGGCCGCAGTCCTGATAGTGCTCCTGGCAGCAGCGGTCAGGTACCACCTTCTCTTTCAGAGCCTCATGCCAGTCTGTAAACCCAGTCACACCGCAGCACTTCCACTGTGCAATGCAGAGAAAGACACACAGCACAAAGTCAACATTACTCAGCTGATGGAAGGGAGAAGAAAAAGGGCAGAAAGGCAGTTTGCAGTTCTCCACTATTTCTTCTATCTTACCCACCAATTTCTCACTTCAGCTAGTCTCTATCTTGTGATTGGACTTTGAAATTCATATACACAGAACCTTTTCTTGCTTTAGGTGCCTTTACTTAAATATCTACTCAAAAAAAAAAGACAAATCTCTGCTTGGAGACATAATGTGCTGATGCTACAGCTCAGAAGTTTAATGTGTATGCGTACCTCAGCTTGAATGATATTCCAGGCATTCTTCAGACCAACGTTGTTTTCTGAGTAGTACAGAGACAAGCCGTCTTTCAGATCCTGCTTGGCATTCTCACTGACCTAAAACAGCAACGAGGCCAGTAATAAACATCCATCATTCAGCCAACAGTTAGCGCTAGAAAGGAAAACATCTTTGGCAGACAGATACAACATACATTTATAGTGAGATACAAAACACCTTTGTAAAAAGACTTTTGGCTTTGAGCGATGCTTTTCTTGACCACTATATAATTAATGGCACTATATAATCATGTGATGCTTTGGCCCAGTGAGCATGTAGCTATAAAATGAGTTGTAAAATCTGTAAATTTTGGTATAATTCTCCTTATGACTGGCTGCTGTGACTGGATTGTGTTAGATAAATATCTCATCAGTATGTTCTAATGACCATACTGTATATTATGTTTAATCCTCTCAGCTATCAGACTGCCTTTGGGTACCAAATGCACAAGCACTTAGCTTAAAGATAACACAAAAATGGCACTGCTGGTAGAGTTATTTCATTTGGGAGTGACACAGAATGACTTATTAATGCTCTTAACACAATCTTTTCCAGATTCTCTAACTGCTATACCACCAGCATTGACCTATTTTACATATTTAATATCATCCTCATTAATCAGAGGCATTACAAATAAGTTCTAGTACAAAAACCCAAATACAAATACATCTGAAATCTCAAAATGAATCATGATGTAAAACGAGTTACTGATTAACAGTATTGCTGATGTGATGCAGAAAGCTAACAATGATAATCAGTCAAGAGTAATGATAAGAGACGAGGAGAGTTCTCTGAGAGGAGGAACACTGTTTATGAGAAGATATTTTGGTGTTTGTATGCTGTGTATTGGCTCCCCCTGAACCCTGCAGGCTCCATCAAACCTGATTCTGCTGAGAGGTGAGAGAAAAATGAGAGGAGGAGACACATCAACAACATCTCCCACAGAAAGACCTCAAAACCTCAGACAATTCGTATTCTCATTATACACAGACAGTGTTAGAGCAGAACAGCATACATAGTCTCTCTCTCTCTCTCTTTCTCTCTCTCACACGCACACACACACACCTTGCTCATATTTGTCAGAGAACACTGTAACTGCACTCGCAGCAGATCTGAATAGTGGTACTGGCCTAAAATACATGATAATGACTTCTGCTTCACAACTGAACAGAGGCGACCCAATTACCCCAGCATGCACTGCGCAATCACTCTGCTCTAATATGGCCTATTTACAATTAGCCTGGAGCCATGAAGATTATACTTATAGTGTCATATCTGTGAAAAACATGCGGCAACAGAGCTGTGAAGTGAACCACAGTGAAGGCAGAGATGTGCATATTATACCACAGTGCTGCTGAATTCTCGATTCTGATTAGTCAGAAGGTATGGCTTAATTTTCTACAGCAGCACAGCTCAGACAACAGTGCCATACATCTGGCAATGTTTATATTAATGCACTTATTCAAATACATTAATGTTTCTATAGTAGCATCTTACACAGGAACTTTCAGTATATGACAGATGCTACACATACAGTAAATTGACAAAAAATGTGTGTAATTGTTGATATATGACAAAGTTTTATGCGAGGAGATGTTTATTTTGCTTGTTTAAACATCCATGCTTATTTGTTTATTTTTGGAAGGAGACTCCAGCATCAGCACTTTGTAACAGTCAGAGAGTTTTGTTTTTTGTTTTTGTTTCTTTTTTTTGGTCTTATTTAATGATTGCTGAAGGAACTACTGTTTATAGCTGCAATAACATAAGTGATAACAGTAACTAACTTGTTTCAAGGATGGTTCACAACATTAATTCTAACTATAAACACTTAAAAACTGCAGCGTTGTTCCTTAATAATTAAAAAAGAAGTTAGCAAACTGCTATGGAAAGAGGAGGAATAGAAACAAAAGAAAGTGCTGTTATTTGAAAGTAATCAATATTTTGTTCATTATTTTCCTAACAGCATGCCCTGTTGTATTTTTTCCTTACTAGACACGTAACTGGGTCTGATGTGCTTTAATAATATAGAATAACGCATGACAGACCATGCAGAAATGTTTTATATATTAATGCTATCTTGTTTTATACAAAAATAATCTGGATTTACAGTTACCACTGTAAATATTATAACACAGATATAACAGCACAGACTGAAGTGTGTTATTCTGCTTATACCACAGTGATTTACATTTCATGTTATCGAGCATCCTCGAGTCACGTTTGCTCCTGTTATTGCTTATGTTATAGCCGTTATAAACAGTTTGTACATCAGCATCTCTTTTTTCTTTCTCCTGAAATTAATAAGGCAGAAAAACTCAGAAAAAAACATTAATATAAATGTATCATTTATGTTACAGCCAGAACTTCTGTCAGACCCATGCTGTTATAGAAAAATCAATGCACTCCTTCTGATTTAAGAAATTAAACTTTGCTGTAATGAAATATAAATCGAGAATCTTCAGCTTTCAGCACAGATTAAATTAGCACTGTTGGTATCCTGTCACCATGAGATTGTGGTCTAAATGTAAGCATGAGGGTCCACTGCATAAGAAAGCCCATTTATTTAGTTCCACTTTAGGAAGAACAATACAACTCCTTCAATTAGAGTTAATTTATTGCTTAATTTATTGACTTGAACAAATGCATTGATCATTACGAGTTTATTTGCTTGACCTCTGGTAATGTTTAAACAAAGTCTGTCCAGTTGGAACTGAACATGCTCTAAATGAAGTCCAGACAAGTGTGTGGGCTGGAGGAGACACCTGCTTGTGATTGTTGTGTGTTTGCTTTGTCTTCATTTCTCATGGTAAAGTTTGGACACAGGCTTGCAGATGTTGGAGTTTGTTGAGCAGTGTTTGGACAGTGTGATTGTTTTTAATGCTGGTCAATAGGGCCCGGCCTGATACAATGTCTCTATCTGCTCTTAAATAAAGATAACATCAGGCTTGTCACACTTACCACCTCTAGCTAATGTGAAATATCATTAGTTTCTAATTAGAGCCTTGATCATGATCTTGATAGGGAAAGAGTGAAAATGGGCTGTGGCTGTGCTGAGTATAGGGAAAAAAAACTGTCACAGCAAGCTCTAACTGACTGTAACCTCAGTGAATGTGCTCTGAGCAGGAAGAGGATTGAAATAAAAAAATTCTTACATACAATATGTAGATTACCTATGTACCATATTTTGATACTTAAAATTAATATTCTGTATTATGCTACTTGTGCTATAACACTTTTCAGAATGGAATTAAAAGCACATTTTTTCTTTTCACATGCCTTTTTTTCAGACTCACATCTGTTTGCTCTAAGAGTTCAACATGTTTGTTCAAGTGTGAAAGCTGTTACAGAAACCTGGTGTGGTCCAGAACACTAATCGCTGTTCCACTTGAAAACTGTTATCTTGGTTTCATTTGTGTCACTGTTTTTGAAAGCAATCTATGGTCGCTGCTGGGAGTCAATTGGTTGCGATTGGTTCAACTTGTCACATTACTCAGTTACTATTTGACGTTTTTTGATGGTGGGAGAAGGTATGCTGTGGTTTGAGACAGAATGCCCAGAATATACTGAGCAAAAGGCATTTAAGTTTAATGTCTATAACTCACAAAATCATTGCATATATTTTATTTAGAAAAGCTTCACCTAAACAGACACCCAAGCAAAAGAAACAGAAAAAGACATGAATAATATAAATAAATGAATAATTAAAGGTTATTAAGAACAATAAACAATGCACCAGTTTCCAATTTGCTGAAATAGCCCACACAGCAGAAGTGATGTACAAAATTGTACAGGCAGTTAGCAGTTTGCAATTTGTCTGTGTGGAAAAAAAACAAAACAAAAAAAAAAAAACACCAAACATGAAACAAGCCCAGAACAGCTCCTAGCTATACACTTAAGTATTCAGACCAAATGAGAAATACCCACAAATCAAAGGTCTTGGCAGCATTGCTTGCAATGGGATTTGAAAACAACTTTGATTTAATTTCTTCCTCTATTTTTCATATACTTTTCCACCAAAGTTCCTGCTCCAAAATACATACTTGGTAGTTGGAGTATGTCTCTCTTCTGTAGTGTTGGACTCTAGTATGGCACTGCTGTTATGTCAATTTCCTCACAATACCAGCAACGTCCTACTGAGACACTGTGAGGAGCTCTGAGGCTCAGACGCCTCTCTCTCGTCTGACCACAGTCTACATAATGCATGATAAGCAATGCACTATTCTAATGGCATGACTTTGCAGATATTTGGCCAGCATCAGGCATATCATTTAATTGGCTCAGGACCTTGTCGCTGATCTTTTTCCAGAGTTTATTTTCAGTCTGTCCTGACAAACACAAGCACACAGGCAATATGAGATTCCCATGAGTGCACAAGCAGTAATCTCACAGAATCCTTTCCGAATTGGAGATACAGGAAATCAGCACAGATCAGTGACAGACTGAGTCTATAAAAGTGTAAACTAAAACAAAATATGGTACTTAGATCTCTGCTCTTATTAACCTGACATGATATTTATTACATAGTGCCTATTGAGGAGTCACATAATATTATGCTTGTATATACCTGAGCAGAGTACATGTTCTGAAATTCAATTGCTTTCTCTAAATTAAAGACACACCATTAGTGTCTAAACAGGGTTGCTAACCCACGCATTACCCCTGCACCATTCTGGTCTAACAGCCATAAGAGAACTGCACAGGTAATACGGCTCATCTGTCTGCGAGCCCTTGGCAGAAAGTGCCACCCTAGCATGTTTCCCCTAAAATCAGCTAATATGGCTTCATTTGGCCATGGTGCAGTGCCACGCACGCTGGAACGAGGTCAGCGGTGTAAAGATGGATGCTCTAATCTGGTGCCTGGCCTCCACCATCTGCTGCAGTCAGATGGCAGGTCACCACAGGGTCACGTCTGCATGTGGGAGTGTGTGCGTGTAATATCACTGTAATCCACAGAGAGTGTGGTTAGTAGTATACAGGGGCCAACTGTACCTGTGTTTTCACCTTACTACTAAAAAACAGCCATGACAGCATAAACAAGATGGGACTCTAATTGTCAGTCTTGTTGCCTCCAGCCTTTCTGACAGTCCTGATGGGCTGTGATTACAAAGTAAAGCAGTCCTAATCAAACAATCAGCACTTTAGTTTGAAAGTGTGGGGAAGAGCATCATTTGTTTCTATTAATGGCTTTTTATATGCTGCCAGTTTAGCTTCATCTCAGCCATCATTATAAATAAATGGCTTGCGATTTGGTTGTCAAATTGTAGGATGAATTAAACACATCTCCGATGGCTGGAGAGAGGCCAGAGCTAAACCTCTGATTGGACAGGGAAAAAATTAATGCATTCACAAATCCTTCTAGCACATGTCTTATCTTCTCTGCTATGACCTTCTCTGGTCATCATCTTTATCATGATCTTCCTAGCCAGAGTCCTACATCATATCAGTGACTGACATGAGTGTTAAGGCATGGATAACATTTGCAGCAATATGGCTTAGTGGCACTTAAAAGCTAATAAAATGTAAGACATGTGGTTATCACTGCACTGAGGCATTCTGAATTGCTATTCATTTACTCGATCTTGATGTGATGCTGTATGGCTATAGCAACACACACACACACACACACACACACACACATGCACCTTGAGAGATATACATTCATGGAGTATTTTATTAAGAACACTATACTAATACTGGGTAGGGCCTCTCTTTTCTCTCAAAACCTCAGCCTCAGTTCTTCATGGCATGGATTCCACAAGATGTTGGAAACATTCCTTTGAGATTCTGGTCCATGTTGACATGATTGCGTCACACAATTCCTGCAGATTTTTCAGGTGTACTTTCACGCTGCGAATCTCCTGTTCTACCGCATCCCAAAGCTGTTCTATTGGATTCAGAGCCGGTGACTGGGAAGGCAACTGAAGAACAATGAATGCATTGTCATGTTTATGCCACAACTTTTGAGATGACTTTTGCTTTGTGACATGGTGCATTATCATGCTGGAAGTAGACATTAGAAGATGGGGAAATTGTAGCCATGAAGGGATGCAAATGGTCAGCAACAATACTCAAATAGGCTGTGGCATTCAAGCCATGACCGATTGGTATTACCGGGCCCAAAGTGTGCCAATAAAACATTCCCCATAACATTACACCACCTCCACCAGCCTGGACAAGTTGGGTTCATGGATTCATGCTGTTGGCACCAAATTCTGGCCCTACCATCTGTGTGCCTCAGCAGAAATCGAGATTCATCAGACCAGGCTTTGTTTTTCCAGTCTTCAACTGTCCAGTTTTGGTGAGCCTGTGCCCACTGTAGCCTCAGCTTTCTGTTCTTGGCTGACAGAAGTGGAACCTGACGTGGTCTTCTGCTGTTGTAGCCCATCCGCCTCAAGACTCGACGTGTTGTGTATTCTGAGATGCTTTTCTGCTCACCACAATTGTACAGAGTTGTTATATGAGTTACTGTAGCCTTTCTGTCAGCTCGAACCAGTCTGGCCATTCTCCGTTGATCTCTCTCATCAACAAGGCGTTTCTGTCCACAGAACTACCGCGCACTGGATGTTTTTTCTTTACTGCAGAATTCTGAGTAAACTCTAAAGACTGTTGTGTGAAAATCCCAGGACATCAGCAGTTACAGAAAAACTCAAACCAACACATCTGGGACCAACAAACATGCTAAAGTCAAAATCACTGAGATCACATTTTTTTCCCCATTCTGATGGTTGATGTGAACATTACCCAAAGCTGCTGGTCTGTATCTACATGATTTTATGCATTGCACTGCTGCTGCATGATTGGCTGATTGGATAACTGTATACATGGACAGGTGTAGAGGTGTTCTTAATAAAGTATACTTGAGTGTAGTTACACAGTTAAAGAGATAACTTTAAAGCCACAAAGAGACAAAATATCTACCTGCAATGTGTAACAGATAACACAAGTGTCTCGATATCAGAAAAAAGGCAGAGGCGAGGAACACAGTGACACAAAGCCCAGTTGTGTTTCCTCCATCAAGGTTGTAATTTCCTGGTATCAGGACATTTCAGCTGGTGTTATCTTGCTTATAGTACAACACTTGCCAAGGTCTAAAAAAACAGAGGTTGTATGTTCTGCATACTTATGTTATAACTCAGCGATATATTAAAACAGTTCCTATCTTATTTTCATTATGTTGCTTGCAGGGAACTCTGGCTATGCAGAATGATAATAAAAATTACATTCAACATTTCCACAGAGAATGAAATTTGAAATTCAATAGTGAATATATCACTATACAACACTGTGTTATTAATGCACACTTGCCACCCAATCACAATCAAGTTGCCATGCTATAAAATCTTTTATCCAGCTCCTGCTGAAAAAAACAAGTGTCTGTTGAAGGGGAGCAGTTCAACTATAAAGTTCAGAGTGACTTATAAGCAGAGATAAGGCTTTGGGGTATACAGTATTTCCCACTGACAGAGCATGCCTCAGAGACAAACACATCCCCATCTCTAAATGGATTGTGGGTAAGTAAATTACTTTAGCTGGGCTGGTGGGGTGAGTGAACAATAACCTCCCAGAAGGTCTTTAGCAGCTCCAACACTTTCCCTGCATCTCACAGCATGTGAGACAAGTCTGGTCTCAACAATAACATGGCCTTAAAAAACAGCCACAGGGAGGCTAGTGCACTTCAGTGAAGTGTATTTCGAGCATATGTTGTGTGACACTTGAGGCTTCATCTAGGGAGTAATTCATGAGCAATCCTAATGTCATAAGGTTAGAAAGTGCTGCCCTGTAAATTCCAGCTCTTATGTGCAATGTCACTGAAAAAAAATTCACATGAAAGTGCACCTGTAGGCTCTAAGAGACAGCTTAACTCCAATTACTCATCACCAACTGGTCAGGATTATGCTGCATTGTGCAGGTGACCTTTGACCTTTGCAAATTACTTAGGGCATGAAAATCCTGAAGGTTCCCACCCTCGGAAATGAAGAGCTGAGTAAGTCAGAAAGCTTGGTGGACAACTGGAGCAACAGGCTGAGAGACACTAATCTCAAGACGCTCAGACGGACTGTGAGTCCTTGTGTGTGAGACTGTGGACTTCGCCGGTTTATGAGAGGAATGCTGTGTAGGAATTCATTACAGGAGCTTACCTTACTGGAGAATGTGAAGAAAAGGATGAGCAAAATCAGCTCGGCCAGCAAAATAATCAGCAAGACAATGAAGAACTGCAAGCAGAAAAATAGAGATGAATCACTTAGGTTGAGAGAAACAAGGAAGGCAGTTCAAATGGAAGTTCAATTCAAATGAATCATCCTCTAAACACACACATTGACTCCCCCTCACTCTCTTTCTGCTAAATATTTACAAAGTCTTCTACACAGAATGAGGCTGCCAGGCAATAAGTATTAACTCGGGGAGCTTGATTCACTTTTTATTCATCATTCTGCTGATTGTGGCTGGTCGAGGGCATGCGAGCAGCAGCTTTAGCCCAGCTGGACGCCTGTAAAATGTTTGTTTGCTGAATTTTTTCACTGACAGGTTATCTTGATTGGTTTACCCCATTCCATAGACACTATTGAAAGAAATTGCTAATTTGTCTGTGCATGTACTAGTTAATGGCTATAATAAACTAGATTCTGTCACTTTTCTGTTTGGCTTTCCTGTCAAATGTCAAATAAGGTGCAGGAATGGATCTAAACATGTGATTTGGCTCTAACTGAACACTGATATTCAGTACGTTAGAGGAAATTCATTGACACATCGCCAGCTCTAGCTCTAATCTTCTATTCATCCCTGAAACCTATGCGACTATACAGTGATATACCAGTTTATTTTTTTCACTTGTTATCCATTTAATCATTGTCCATTTTATCAGGTGCTCAGTATGAACATCATGGTGAAATGATGTTCAAAAAGAGCATCATAGTCTCTATGATTACAGCTATAATTCGACAGGAGTATAGTATACAGGTGAGATTGTCCATTGAAGAAACGGTGAGACTTGGGCATTGCAACTTTATATACATCCCATTTGTTGCCTGCCAGCCACATTTAGTCTGTTCAGCAATGGAAAAGAACCACCACAGGACCAGTACTGAATGTATTATTTGGTTGATAAACCATTCTCAGTACAGCAATGACACTGGCATGGTGCATAATGGGTGCTGCAGTGTTGCTGTGACTTTAAACAATGTCAGTGCTAGGTTGAGAAACAATCCACCATCCAGAAAAATCCAGCCAACAGTAGTCCTGTGATCACCCAAATAACACCTGCTCAGTAGTGCTCCCACTAATGGTCAGGGTACAGGGGCCACTGTCAGTAGCTGATGAAATGGTTAATAAGTGTATGTACAAGATAGGTATACCTAATAAGCTGGCTGCTCAAAAGGTCAGCTAATTTGAAATTTACATCAGTTCCCTCTAGTAAGCATGCTTAATCACATGAGCTTAACCACTGAGAAAATGGTATTCTCCTTCTCGTAAAATTCTCCTTCTGTTCAAATTTCAGTGTTTAAAAAAGTACTCAGACATGAATGCAGGTAAAGATTTGTCTTATAATACAATATTATCTTGACCAATTTATTATTCAGGCTTCTAAATCACACAAAAGCCCTGTGTGTGACAAGCTCTCCAAATTAAACTGTGACCAGGGCTATTAAAAAGAGATAATAGCTTTGTACTTGTACTTAATAAAATGTGAGAAAGGGCATAAGGGAGAGAAAAGGAGTAGAAGAGACTTTGCATGCTTGAGTGAGTGACATAAAAGTGCTGAGAAACCCACTAGTAAACACTTGCTGCCAGATTAGAAGGGCAAGTTTAGATAAGATAGGATTTGATAGGCAATATTAGATAGGAGATGGCTCAGTGATTTCTCTCCCAGATGCCTGCAGTTATGGACAGTTTCTTTTGCTCCATTCTGCTCATAAGCAAAAAGCTGATCTAGAGAAAGACTGGATGTGTAACACAATGCCAATATCTGTATCTGCTCAGTGCCTAAAATATCTGTATTTGAATTCAAATCAGAAGTTGGTATTGCCTAAACTGGAATTAATTATTTATTCTAAATACAAAATTTAATCCTACCAATATGCTCCCAGAAACACTGAAAAAAAAAGAGGCTGCTAGAAAATGAAGTAATTTTTCATTCAAATAATTTGCAGAGCATAACTTTATTCACCGTGTACAGTTCCTCAACCTCAGCTACATCACTTGAGTTCATAATTGGTCTCAACAAGATGCCCTGTAGAACTTTCTGGCAATTTTTCTATCTCCTGTGACAATAAACTTGCTAACGTCTTTTTCATATCAGAGATCTGCTAATATTTGATCAGATTTACTTTAATTTTAGGTTTGTTACATTTCAGAAAGATCAGAAAGCTGGACATAGTATCCAAATCTACTAGCAACAATGCCTGTATGATTTTCTGGGAAGATTTTTCATTTAGTAACAATGAATAACCCAAAAGAATGTGACAAAACCCTGAAAAAGCATATGAATATTGTGCCTCCTGTTGATATCTGTATTGGTATTTGTTTAAATAACATCTTTTCATTCAAAATAACATATTCATATATGGTTACATCCCTACTGACACACTGCGCAATTTTCTCCATGTTACACAGGGAGTGTATTAGGGTAGAGATAGTGTTGTGTGTGTCTGTGTATGTGTCTGAGTATGGGGTCAGAGATATACTCACACTCAGGAGCAGGCACTTGTTTTCCTTGATGGCACCCAGGCAACCAAGGAAGCCGGTCACCATGACGATGGCGCCTATAGCGATCACAAGGTTGGCAGCGGAGAGGGAGGGGAAGGAGGGCGAGAAAGTGGCAAAGCTGCCCTGAGACACTGCCAACCAGATCCCTACACCCAGCAATCCACAGCCGCACAACTATATATGTATAGAGAGAGAGAGAGAGAGAGAGAGAGAGAGAGAGATGAGTTAACATCCTAAAATTAATGTGACATTTGGAAATTAACACATCACAGATCCTGATTTGACATGAATATGTTTCTGGTCTGTTTCTACCTTTTAAAAATGTATGTCTATCAAGAGACATCTCCTTTCACTCCATTACACCTGCACAACAGTCCCAGACAGGTAATGAAAATGATTTCACCTCTGCCGAAAGCATTTTAAACTTAGGATTCAGTACAGAATGTGTCTCTGTTGCAACTGAGAGACTTCAGATACTTTTTCACCTCAGACACAGATAATAAAACTTTATTAGGGAGGTGGAAAGCTGCCTACCACTACTGTCCCATCTGCACATGCTGACAGGCCAGCTCCAGCATTTTTACAGAGATATAGTTTGTATAAGTGTGTCAGTGAGACAGCGAGAGAGACGGATTGAGAGAGATATTAAGGGACTGAGTAAATACATAGGAGTCTGAGTGTGGTGACAGTGGATGTATGTGTGAAAAAAGGAGGTGTAAGCTTTGGAATCGGTGACTGACAGCCTCAGCTGATCCTGGGCTTGTTTTCTTCATGGATCACATCTAACACAGATAGAGAGAGGTATGGAGTCGAACAAACAAGTCGTGCAGGGAGGAGACGGTTGACATTTCCCTGGCCACTAATAGAACAATATCCAACACAATCACCTTGTGTATAAGAAATCCCATGCTGCAGTGATACACAATCAGGCACCATGCAGTAAATCACATCATTGCCATGTCTGTCTCAGTTTACCGCTGCTCAGTGGAGCATTACAGTACATTATCGTTAAATGCTAACAAACCCACAGCATGCTGAGGCTAATCGGCAAGCCCTCACGCTGATTTCCAACTCTTTCAGACACAATGAATAAGTAATGGCGCCCACATATAGTCTTCCCAAGCACTGTAATTGAGCTGGCAGGTTCTGTTCTCTCCGTAACAGTGACCGGCGCACTTAAGCATAAATAGATCTCTTCATTTGAAGCATGGTGTAACGAACACCTTTAGTCATGATTGATTCGGTAATCTGTCACCCTTTCTGCTGAGTTTCTACAGCATCAGAGATTAAAACCTTTGTGCATTTCACTTTTGGCAGCTGAGAGTGGGTGCTGATGCTATGTTTGATGAAGAAGCACTTTACCAGGTTTGGTTGCGAGTAAGAGAAATGGCTTGGCCTTCACTGAATTACAGAGTCAGAGTGCATCGGCAATTATGCAAGACCTCCAGCTCAACCCTTACGTTTACATTGCTAACATTCATCAGTTCTCAACTGTTTGACATGCCGAGCACATGCACACTCACTCAAATTTGATTGCTTTCTCTGTAAATTAATCCAGAAATGAATGATTGTGTAATGTTTGCTTTGTCTCTACCTCTTTTAAACCCTGTACTTCTTATAGTGTGCAATCATACAAGATTTATATTAATTACAGGTCTGGCATCCTTACTTTCGTTTTAACAGTCAGAACACATCCATCAACATCAACCAGTTTTGCAAGCTCCTTAGATCAGAAACCCAGGGCAATAAGCCATATTTGACTCCCAAAGTCTCATGTCTGATTGAAAAGCCTGCAAGTCTCTGAGGCATTATGAAAGACCAGGCAGAAGAGGATGGGACAGCGAGAGTGCGCATTAGTGCAAAAGAGTGGAGGTGAGAAGGAGAAAGACAGAATGAGGAAGAGAGATGGATGCAGAACAGAAAGCACAGTGGGACAGAGGATGCAGGGCAATGAAAAGATGAAATAAGAGTAGAAGAATTGAGTAAATGCTGTATGACACTCGTTCGGGAAGACGAGAACTCCATAATGGTGCATTAGCAGCATGTTGTGATGGGGACCTTAACGGACGCTTTGTTCTTTTCTGATGAGTCTTGCAGGTGGGAGAGTGAAAAAGGGAAGTAAAAAAGGTAGAAAAATAAACTATAGAGTGCTGTGTGCTCAGGTCTTTGAACAACCTTAATCATACAACACTCTGTCACACCTGCTCGATGCCCCTTTTGTCTTTTTTTCCTGTTTCACTTTCTTGTTCTCTTAAGTCTCTATTTGTTTTTTTAAAATTGTATCCTTCGTTAATGGTGTTCTAGTCAAAGAGCTGAGTAAAATGAATCACTGGGAGCATGAGGATCAAACTAGTTGTTGCAAATAAAATGAATTCACAAGTGAACCAATCATCCTCAAGCTTATCTTCTTGCACACATATTAACATGGATCTCAGGCTATAATAAAGAATTTGGCCACTGGCTCTCAGTCATAACCCCAGTTTAAGGCCAATCACATACTCCTCAAAAAAAAAAAAAAAAATCTCTTCACACTCTTCTACACATGTGAGAATATGAGTCTATGCAAGCACATGTTTGTGATGGTTTGCATGAAAATGTGTAATGCTACATTGTCCTGTTTATTTCAGGGTATATGTGGCATTTGTTTATTGTAATGCTGATTTATTACCTGACTTCCGCAGGTCCATAACTGTGTTGAAAGCTTTTTGGTTTTCTCCATGGTGGTAGATGACAAATGGCTTTGACGTGTGTACAACCTCATACACTATATGGCTAAAAGTATGTGGACACCTGACCTTCACACCTATATGTGCTTGTTGAACATCCCATTCTAGACTTGGTCCCCCTTTGCTATTAAAATAGCCTCCACTCTTCTGGGAAGGCTTTCCACTAGGATGTGGCTGTGGACATATGTGGCCATTCAGCCACAAGAGCATTAATGAGGTCAGGCACTAATATGTCATTTTCCTCTTAGTGCTTGGAGTCCCTGTATGGCAATTGTTTCTTCAGCGTAAAATCAATGATGGATAACTGTAACTCCTTATAAAGGGCCTGCCACTTCAGTACTGATTTGATGCTTACCAAACAACAGGAGTTATTAGGACAGCATATTTCAAATAATCTTTAAAATATGAGCCTGGCTTTAATCATTCATGGAGTCCATTTGAATCAACCTGTAGTGCATTTTCCTCTTTGGTGCATTACATTTGTGCAGGTCCAGTCCGAGAGTCTGAGCGAGGAACTATAGTGCGGTTCAGCTGCTGTGAGAAAATGATTCGACCCTGAATCGATCCAACTGTAGAAAGTGAACTAAACATGCCATGTGTTTTGACTGGAGGGCAGCATTTTTTTTTTAGATGCAAGCTGTTAAAGTGAGTTGTGAGGTGCAAACTGAGCCAAATTTTATGAGTATGAATTCAGCTCTACACACCCCTCAGACAATGATTTTAGACTTCTGGTTTGTTTAATCTTGTGTAGTGTGAAACTAAACCAAACCAAATAGCAATGAACCAAAGGTATCAATTTGACAGCAGCCATAACAAATTATTATATGTCCAGTTAATCCTAATTCTGATTAAGGCTACAGGATTTGCTTTAGTGACCACACATGCCTCTGGGGCGTTAACAAAAGTTTGGTTTAGTGCTTCCTTAACTTTTCACTGGATTATCTTCTGTGTTTTTATACTGAAGCTCTGGCCTATTTGAAAATATCAAACTAAGGGTCAGTTGCAGCTTTATTTTTTATTTACAGACACAGGCAGTGTTTTCCACACACCTTTGGAGGAACAAATGTGAAATAAATTTTTTTTAAAAAAAGAACCAAATCCAAAGATCAGGCTGACAAAAAAATAGTCATTACAGTTGGTTTATAGGACACACTCCTTCTGACCTCTTCTTAAACCAGGAAATGAAAAGCTTCTCCACTGTTTCTACTGACATTTTGTCGCTCTCATATATATAGGAAGGTTAAAGTGGCATTTCTCCTCAGGTGGCTGCATTGTGACAGCGATGGCTACTGAAGCAGTTGATAAGGCAGCTAGTAGACAGGCCATGAAGCCTTTTTATCTCTCTCTTGTGCTTTACTAGAGTCTTTAGCTTCAATTAAACTGACCTTGAGTGAAAAGACTGGCTCTCGTAATGCTCCATTTACCCAGTCAGATTCACCCACCCTTCCTACACCTGCACCTCTTTGCTCTCATGCCCACCTCTGCAGTCTCTGCAGATGCCTCTCACTTGTATGCTTTCTTTTTTCCAGGAACAAACAGTTTTTTGTGTGTTTGTTCTTGGCTCTGTCATAACTCCATTCTTCACACTTAGCAAACATCAAGAGCCCAGTGTGGGAGGAGAGACAGGAAGAGGAAGAGCAGTTCTTCCTGCAGTTTATTAATGGACTTTGTGGATGTGGTTTTGCTGCTGTTTGCTCTCTTTCCTGTTATTATTTTACCTTTTTATATTGTTGTCTGTCAGGTTTTCATAAATACTCTTGATGGAATGTGGTTTTCCATCTTTACTATAACCTATTGTTTATAGACTCAAGTTCTGGTCTCTGAATGGAGGCGTGGGTTCAAATCCCACTTCTGACATGAGCGTTTATGGGGCAGTGGTGGCTGAACGATTAAGGCTCTCAGTTACTGATCAGAAGTTCAGGGGTTCAAGCCCCAGCACTGTCAAGTTGCTGCTGTTGGGCTCTTGAGCAAGGCCCTTAACCACATCTGCTCTAGGGGTGCCATATCGTTGCTGACCCTGTTCTCTGACCCCACAGTCATCTCCAGGATTATTTGCACCCACTTTATCCTGATCAGGGGCGTGGTGCAGGTGGAGCCTATCCTGGGAGCAATGTCTTAATGTAGGAATACATTCAGGATGGGATGCCAGTCCATTGCAAAGAACTGTGCACACACATATTCATCCTAATGGGGCAATTTAGAGTCACCAGTTCCCCCACCAGCATGTTTTTGGGAGGAGGGAGGAAACTGGAGCACCCAGAGGAAACCCATATGGACATGGAGAGAACATGTGAAAATGCACACCTGACCATCACACCCATATGTGGGGCTTCCCCAAATTGTTGCCACAAAGTTTGAAGCACAGAATTGTCTAGAATGGCTTTGTATGCTGTAGCATTAAGATGTCCCATGCTGTTCCAGCATGTTGGTGTGTAAGAACTCAAGTGGCCTGAACAGAGCTATGATCTCAACACTGTCTGCATGACAGATCTTGTAATTTTTTAAAGATTATTTGAAATATGCTGTCCTAATAACTCCTGTTGTTTGGTAAGCATCAAATCTGAAGTGAAGTGGCAGGCCCTTTATAAGGAGTTGCAGTTATCCATCATTGATTTTACACTGAAGAAACAATTGCCATACAAGGACTCCAAGCACTAAGAGGAAAATGACATTCCATTAGCAGGTAAAATCTTGCTCAAATACTCACTAAGCCTTCATTACTGATAGCCTGAGACGTGATGGCGCCTTGGAAGGACTAAAGTGCTACTTTCCATTAGCCTACTGTTTTAAAATGATATATTTGTGGTGTAGAGATATATGAAATACCTTTAAAGTCCCAACCTTCATGATGACTGAAACTTAAAAGAAAATTAAAACGTCTCTTTGATAAAGTGGCTGAATGAAAAGGTTTAGGTCGACCAGATATAACTTTCCTTTTAGCTTCCAGTCAAACTCAATAAAATGCAGACAATTTCTCAGCTCTGCCTCAGTTCAGGAATGTCACTCAAAAAACAATTCAGGAAAAGGAACATCAAGTCCACTAGTGAATAAAACTGTTCAGCTGGATGGGACTTAAACTTACACACCTACATAAAAGAAGCATTAAAATCATATATAAATATAGATTTCTAATAGCGGCTAACAAACTCTTTCTTCACTCATTTTTGAATGTCTGATTCAATTTTAAGAAACTTGAGAAATCTTGAGGAAAAATGGACTTGGTGAATATAATTGTATCATAAAACACATCTTTCCAATGCAGAAAACTTTCCTCCAACTGGGGGCACATTTGCTTTTGTATTTGACAGAGAAATAATCAAACTGCAATATTGTATGTATTGAATGCAAAAATAGCCTTGTTACAGTGTAGATTTAATTCCTAATACTCAAACACGGTACACTGGTTATGAAATGATTAAACTATAAAACTATTTCAGGCAAATGTTGGCTTGTAGCTTAACATAAACAAAAAGGCCTATAAGCCTAAGGATATTATTTTAACACTGAGAGCCATCTAGTATATCCCTGCAGTCATTTTTGACGTGTACAGATAGAATGAATAGGATTTTCAAGCTGGGGCCGTAAACACTGTTATTGACATTTACTTCACCAGTGTTGCTCTGCTGAGAGATCAAGTAATTGTACACGGTTCATTCTTGAATGTTTCAAGAGTGAAATGCAGTGAGCAAATTTGATGCTACAATACCTATTGAAATATTGGTAAACATGGACTTTCAATTTGCTCATTTTCTACTGGACTTCCTATGATGCACTGTAACACATGCCTAAGCAGTAGCTAATAGTAGTAGTTAAATACCACTAATGTCAAAATCAACCAAATCAAAGAGAGTCCCTGATTATAGGCTGATGGCTGGTCTTGATATTAGATAAGAAAGCTGAAATCTAATATCCATCAATAGCTTGACAGTGAAACTATTCAGGTTCTTGAAACTATAGTGCATTATATCAAGAAGTCTCACTGATGGCATAATGAGCATGATGTGGGGCAAACTGCAGTATCACACACACACAAACAAACCAGATAGGCAGCTGCATTTGTGATTTCTAATTTTTTTTAAAGTGTTTCAAGTCTGTAATGCTGTCCTGGCTCCATGCCGTGCTACCAAACAAACAGAAAACAGAAAAGCTATAAGCCTTTAATTCAAAACAAACAGCACTACACTTATGGTTCTGTCACTTGTCCTTTTGTGTGATTTGTATTTTCAGTGAACAATGTGTACTTAGTCTACCTATTTTTAGTTCCTCTTTATTAGTTCATTACCCCACAACTGTATTTCACATGCATCGTCTCAATCACTGCTGATGATGTATTACAGATGTCTCAATGACTTGGGCTGAAGAATATCAGTGCAAATGGAGACCAAATGTAGGAGGCATTTCGCTCTGAGTAATCACCTTACATGATTCTCACTACAATCTGAGCTAGAAAGAAATCAGCCCCAGCCTCACTTCTTCATACCATTCTGTGTATTTTTATTATGAGCATTGGTGGCGCTGTTGCTCTTGGTTCCACAAAAGTATACTTTAAGGCACTTGTTAACAGCAAATAATCTCATGTGGACACCACAAATGAAACCTTGTACTGATGTCTTTTTAATCTTTAAAAGACACCAGACACCAGAACACATACCAGAACACAGCATCTCTTGATGAGCATGAGCACCTTGAGTTATTCCACTGTCACGTTACCAAATACAAAACAACCATGTAACATGATAAATGTATCTTGTCTCAGCTCTCAAGTGAAGCCATCCTACCCTAAGGCCTCCACACAGTGTGTGTCTGGCACGTGCTGTGGTGCAATTTTCCAGGCCTGACACTGCGCTGCTTCAGAAAGCAAGCTGCCCTTGAATTATTCAGTATGTTTCTGGGAAATGGAGAGCAGCAGGCTCTTACTGAAAATCAACACAGAAATCCTTCAAATTCAGATAGATGTGTGATGGAAGATTAAAAAGCAATGTGCTAATTTTTAAACCTCGAAATGGGCCAGCTGATCCCTGTGGTGACCTGGCGAAAAAAGTCCGATTACAACTGATGAGAGAAAAGTCTCTTAGCAGGAGCTCTGCTGTAAATGAAATCCTGACACAAATACAGATAAACATTCAAGAAGCCAGAATTTTGTAATAAGTATGAGTGTAATTTAAATAATCAGCCATATCTGTGAGAGCTCCGAAACGGTGGTAAAAAATAAAATGAAAGAACTTCATGTCTGTCTGATACATCCAGCCACTGGCTTATTTCTAGATAGCAAAGCTTTTCATTATTAAAGAATGCTCTCACTCTCTTAAAGAAAATCTTAATCCAGAATGCTTTATAGTGAGTAGTTGTGCTGATGCCAGAGATGCACAACCTCCTCACACAGTAGCCAGTCTCTGGAGCTTTCAGCTTTTCTGTGGGTATCAGACCAACACTTTGAGGTGATGAAAAGGCTGTTTAGTGATTCAGAATCAATCAGAGCATCTGTGCTAAGAGGCAGCTGTCTCAGCTGTCACCTGCCTTCTAGTAGAAAGAAAGACGGGGGGTGGGCGGAGGTGGAAGAAAAGGGGACAGTGTGTGTGTATGTGTGTGTGTGTGTGTGTCTGTGTGTATGCATGGAAGGGCACTGAAACAAAAAATAATCTATTACAAACTATTCACCGCTGTTGGCTCATTTTTGCAGCTCTGTGGATCTTTGGCAGCCCAGCAGGACTCTTCTGTCACTGGATGCCATAGGCACCTTAATTATGGACTGAAAATAATGAAAGTCATGCAGACAGTAATGAGTGCTGCTCTGGCTTGTGACATTTCATAAACACAGGTATAAACTGCAGCTTTTAGAGCAGCTTTTACAGGCTTGCTGAGAAGAGATGAGGCACAGAAGACATACTGCTAAAAAGACTCTGTAGAGTCATGAGAGTCAGAGAAAGTCAGAAGGAAACTTGCTTCAATCAGACAAGCAGCTAGCATAAACACAAATCATAACTGTAGTACTGTAAGACTCCAAAGTCATTCTGTTTTCACTCAGATAGAAGGTCACAAGGTTGTGTGTTTCAGTAGGTTCTCAGGAGATTTTGCAAGTGGTAAAATTCATGGATCATCATCTTTCTGATTACTTTTATGAATATAATCTACTCAACTACTCAAATAACAAGTGCATTAGGCAAATGTATAGCATTATATTTAATTTGTTGAAACAAAAGAACCCAACCAAATTATTTTGAACAACATCAACAGTACTCTTCCTTTCAATCAAGAGGCAATATTTGTACTTGTTTTAGATATTTTGCTTTCAATTATACCTGTTCAACCTAAGCAGCCTATTAGTTAGGCAATTACTATAATAACAGTAAGAACTATAAAAGCTAATCCTCACTTTTGGTGAAAACGAGAGACATGCGGCAAGAAATGAGGTTCCTCTTCAAGGATACTGGCCTTACTGTCTGTCATAGGGTGAGGAGATTGACAATCCCGGACAGTCTCATCTGAACTGAGAGGAGCCAGTTGATGTGGTTTGGGCACACTACAAGGATCCCGCTAAACCTGTGTCAGGCATGTCTCACTGGACTGCGACCCCAGGGCAGACCCAGGACCTGCTGGATAGATTATATTTTACAGTTGTCTGGGGAATGTCTAAGGAACCCCAGGAGGAGCTGGAGTCTGTGGCCGGGGATAGAAAAGTCTGGACTGACCTTCTCAGCCCACTGCCATCGCAAAACCCCAGCAGGAAAAGTGGAAGGAAAATAAATCAATGAATGAATTTATAACAGCTTTCATAGTGACTGATCGTGATATTCTCCATTGTAATGTCACTGAACGTCTGACCTGAGCACTCCACTTTAAAAACCATGACTTAGGTAGAAACAAAGCTGACATTGATTAACATGAGGCTGCCAACATGTTTTAAGTAAATGTTCAGACAGAAGCCTAAAGCTAAAGTAAGTGAAGTGGGCTTTGCTCTGCAGAAAGTAGTCTTATACCAGAGATATTCACTGATGAGAGCGAAAAAGAGTGGATGTGTAGGAGTCATAGCTTCTGTGTTCAGCCTGATCCCTTGAGCTTACCCACAGTTCACTGGCTTACCCTGAACCTGCAGCCCCTCTGTTGGCCTTCTTCAAGCACTCCTACTCTGCATTTTCCAGTGTTCACAGCCTGCATAGCATTGACCACTGCTGAACCTAAATGAACTCGCAGATGTGAAGACAGGAAATGGAACTATTATTTTTTATTTATTAATATTAATGTAGTAATGCTTCTTCTTCCTAAGGTGTAGCTTCCAGCAAGTTGCTAACATCAGAGAGATTTTCAGCGCTGTTCAAGACTCTTGAGTCAAATCAGGAAAAAAGTAACCTATTATTGTAGCCTATTAGGCTGAAGTACAATATATGATTAGAAAGGGAGATTTTAGAGGAAAAACAGCTATAGTGTAAAAGGGAACATTGTGTGACTGATTAAAAATTATTATAATAATATGCCTTTAATTGGTGATATTAGTGAAACCATTGACTGACGTAGTACTAGCCATTGAAAACAAGATTATTTTAGAGCTGATTAACAGTAGAAACATGCATGAAGCATTCAAACACTATATGACAAAATGTTTGTGGACACCTGACCATCACATCCATATGTGGTTCTTCTCCAAATTTATGCCACAAAGTTGGAAGCAAAGAATTGTCTAGAATGTCTTTGTATGCTGTAGCATTACAATTTCCTTCACTGGAACTAAGAGGGCCAAACATGTTCCAGCATGACAATGTCCCTGTACACAAAGCGGAGTCCATGAAGACATGGTTTGCCAAAGTTAGAGTAGAAGAACTCGAGTAACCTGCACAGAGCACTGACCTCAACCCCACTGTACACCTTTGGGATGAAATGGAATGCAGAGTACTCCCCAGGCCTCCTTGCCCGACATCAGTGCCTGACCTCACTAATGCATCTCCCCACAGCCACGCTCCAAAATCTACTGGAAAGCCTTCCCTGAAGAGTGGAGGTTATTATAACAGCAAAGGGGGACTAAATTTAGAGTGCAATGTTCAACAAGCACATATGGGTGTGAAGGTCAGGTGTCCACACACTTTTGGCCATATAGTGTATAATTTAAAAAGTGCAAAATATGCATCCCGGCTTACTCACTTGCAAAGACTCTTAGGAAAACCAATAATGGAATTTTGACATTTTCTACTTTATATTTTTCTGAAAGTAAAGTTATAGCATTTTAAAGTCTGGTGACCCCAAAAGTAAAAAGAGGAGAATACTGTATTTAAAGATTCTAATCTGGTTTTCATGTCATTTTGCTATCCAGCAACTTGATCAAAGCCCGATATTCACTGCATGAGGAGAGCTAGCAAGGATTTAGATATCATTAGGCAGGCTGACTGTTAAACTGACTCCATATACAATATGATCTTTGCAGGAAGAGAGCCTAGTCTGGTCACCTACAAAGCTATGAAAGGAGAAGACATGGGACTACGGGCTTCCTGTACTACAATACACTTTAGACTACAGGTTTAAACACATGACTTCTATGTTCTAGCCATCATACTTTACAGTTTTCAGTGTGGTGTTCAGTATAAGGCAGTCTTTCCTTCAGCTCAAGCTTCTTGTTCTGCTTCAGCACACATGGGATCAGGTGAGTGTTCACTTTCACACACTGCTATTTGACATGCTGCACCACATCCTGTGTGTTCACAGCTTCTCTGTTTCTCTCCCCCTGTCTGTGCTGCTGATCAGTGGACTTTCACTCGGGCTTCATAAGTACACACAGCAGTTATTTGTCAGATCCTTCACAAGTCCTCTGTGGAGTTTTGTGCGTGTGCTGTTTCCACACAAGTTCTTTTCATGATTTTTATGTTGTGTGTCTCTGATTTTTATGAAGGCTTGAGCGTAATGTAGTGGTATAAAGCCAGAGGTATAATGCCAGTGTATTAGTAAGGGAAAATATTTTCCTCTCTTCAAGCAAAGCTTTAATAATCCTATTCCATTTCTTACTACTTGGTTTCGTGGTTTGCCCCACATCAACATAATTAGGGCTCTTCATCCACTACTAAATACAGAATTATAATTATACATTGCCTAATGAAGATAATTTAATGCAAGACTCACTGAATATATTGTAAACCATAGAGATAAGGAATTATCAGATATTGACACCATATGCTGGAGGCTTTCACATGTGAGTGAACCACCACCAAAACAATCAATAAGACAGAAAACAGCTTTTCTGTATGTTCTGTCAGTCAGCCAATAATTTCTACCATTAAAACAGTCATGTGAAGTCTATAAGTGCAAGAAAAAGAAATTGAATCATTTGTCCCTGGTGAACACTCAATTTTAAGATGCATGAGAAGAACTGACTTAACTGGACATCAAATAATCACATCTTGCTAATGTCCGTATTCTCACCCAACCCTGTTTTATAATTATGCCATTCTTCACTTGGTAAAAGTCTGAACTGACAAACATGAAAATACAGAGAATATGTCTACCATACGCATGACCTAATGGCTTTTATTTGTGTTTGTGTTAGAATCACAAAACAATAGGTTCCTCAAAGTCCTCAAATGATGATGAAAAGAATTGCTGAGTGTCTCTCCTATTTATCATCAGGATCTCAGGAGTGTCCTATGGTGTACACACTACATGCTTTCTCATTCAAATAAACATAACTGGCTGTGGTGGTTGTTTATGCACTATTTTGTATCAAAACAAGAAAGAAGTGAAATATGAGAAAAATGTGGAGGAAATAATTGTTGGAGAAGACACAGGCAGGGATGATTGTTCTGCAAAGAGAACTCGAGATACAATGCAAAAAAATATATATTTTTATAGTGTGCGCTGACAGGAATAGGGTTGTGTTTGTTTTTATTTTTGCTGGTCCTAGAACCAAATAACAAATAATTTCTTATAGAAGTAATATTACTGTGCTTGCAATAGTTTAATCTCAAACTCTCATTGGCTGTTGCTTAGAGATGTTTTTTTGTAGAGGTGCTCACACTACAAACATTTTTGTAATTATCGGAACATCTGTGAAAGCTCTCGGACTGAGAAAATTGCATTGCTCACCCACTCATGCTACACAAGTGGTCGCCACGGGGGTGCGCAGCAATTTGTTGTCAAGCTGTGGGTTGTAGCAGATCCCCAAAATTAGTCTGCGACAAGGAAATCAGGGCTAAAATTGTGTAGTGTGCATTCAGCATTTTTCTCTAATAAGCACAAGCATAAAATTTCCAATAAAAACATTTAGCAATAACCACTTTGTGGTATTTAACTTTGTACTTTAGCAAAATCTACCAGCTTTGCTCTGGGTATGCTTATTGAACTTCGTGGACTTGGATTGAGTGGGTTTAGTCAAAAACCCTTCATTAATATTACAGTTAGGACAGACCTGATGTAGATATTAATATTTCAATCTGAAATCTACTAGGCCTTTGAACACCAACATAAAGGTGCATTCACGCATCACATTCATTGGTTCAACCCAGATTTATTAGAGACTAAAGTGAGTTCATTATTGGAAATATTAAAGGTGCTGTCCTTCAACTATTCCCAAAATTTGAACTTTCAACTTAAACACAAACTATAAGCTCCAAACAATGAAAAGCTGAGTCAAAAGCAATTCACTTTCAGTACAAATATAACTATTTAGAAGATAAAATGGCTTGGGATTGGCCACAAGAGGAATTTACCTGTTCAAATGCCTCTTCTATTTAATCTGGTAAGACTTAAATAAAGATACAAATAAAAAAGCCATGTGTAATTCAAAATTACAGTGAACATTATTTCTGAAACCACATTATTATATATAAGTGTTATCTTGAAGTGTTATCTTATTTTCCACATCAAGCCCATATTCAGTGTGAACTATTATTGCTTTATGCAAATACCCATCTGTCTCCGTGCTTTTCCACTCAAGGCCAAATTATGATTAGATGATGTATCAAATGGTGGCTATGTGTGCGTCAGTGAGAGAGGCAGAGACATATAGTGGAAGAGATAGATTATGGTCCATATACAGTATGGCTTCTCCAATAGCCTGGCTATATATGGGTAATTACAGAGACCTCTTTACCTCTCCCACTGGACATTTCATCCCTGGGCACTTTGTGCTAACCTTTGACCTGGGTAAAGGTCATGATTTACTGTCAGTCATGCAGCCAGTAACCATGGCCTCTCATTAATAATTCCAGTTTATTACCCCATTGGAGCTATTTACTGTTTTAGCACACCTTCCAGTGTACCAGTGACAATGACTTAGATTGACCACCAATGGAGTCTGGGAGGCATAATAACTACTAAAGTTTATGTATAAGCTATAATGAGGCCATCAGTAAGGTCCTGAGGGAGGATATGGAGTGAGATCGGCAGTGTCAGCTCTGACAGTTGTATCTAGAAAGAGATGTAGATTAGGAGCTACAGGGTAAAGACCAAGTGGCTATTAGACTCCCTCACCAGATGCTCACACACATGTCTCATAGAGATTATTCAGTGGGGCTGAAGAAAAAGGAATAAACGATAAAGAGTAGACATAATTTGCCACCTGTCCATTTTTATAGCCTCTGGCTGAGGTCAGTAGTCATGTCCATGTGTATTGGCAAGGTTGTAACAGTCCATGATGAAATGCATCAGTTTCTATTTTCATTGTATCGAGGTGAACAGGATGAAAACCGAAGAATAATGTATGTATTGATGGCACCTCCTGACCCTAACCTGGAATAAATCAATACTCATCATATCTGCCAAATGCTATAGAAGTAACAGCAAGCAATCTTAAAACCTGCAACATTGTGAGCTTGTTTCGCAGATCTCATTTGCGTAGTTTTTCCTGGGCTGCTGCTTCTGGTCAGAGTGAGCTGCCTGTTTAACACAATAGGGAGATTTATTTTCTCTGGTGTTGGTGTGGACTTGATAAACAGAAGCTTAGGGCAAGAGGAGAAGGGCAGAAATTTTATTAGAGCAAAATCAATACACACCTTCTCTGACACACACACACACACATGCGCACACACATAAACCAATCATCAGTTCACTGCTATATGATATAAAATAAAGATTTCTCCAAAATATTTTCCTGTGCAGACACAGAGGCTTTTCAACACAATCCATGTGCTAGCTCACAGCAGCAAATACACAACGGGAGATTAATCCAGTATGTCACTGTATTTCTGTGACCAGGTTCATGTGCTCTCCATGACTTCCTTTGTTGGTGCCGTGACCTCGCCAGCAGCCAACCGTGACAGGGTCTGTCAGGAGGCCTGCCTTTATAAATTATAGCAGTCTCACTGGACCTCTATCTCTCTTATCCCTGTGCCCCATGCACATTAAAGGCATGTCACTCTGATGAGCACTTCAGTACTAGCCCACATAGGTTCAATAACTAGCCCAAGAAAGTAAGATCATACCTTTTAAGGGATCAGGCAACATTTAAAGAAAATACTGCCACTTCAACAAATGTAAATATAATGCATACTACAAAATTAAGTATACTGCATACATCCACAATAAATATTTACACTGTGCCTTAAGGAAAGTACTTTCATTCAGATTAGGACATTATTTTTATCAATCATCAGCAGTTATCATATAATACATGACCACTTACTCTAAGACCAAATGTTCTTCTCTTTGCTGAAACTGCTATTTTTGAGACAGCCTTGAATCTTGTAATCCAACAATGAAAAGCAATAATATAATAGACAATAATATACAATAATATAATAGCAGCAAGATAAAATTGGGTCTTTTTTTATATAAAGGCCTATAGAATAAAGTGCCATATGCACATGGCTGTGTAATTGATTTAGGGCTTACTGTTAAGCAGTGACAGCAGATCAATCCACTGAGCTGTTAAGCTTAACACGGACATGGGACTGATGTTGGACCTCCATATATTGCTTGTAAAGCAAAATGAGGTAACATTATTCTTCAGAAGGCATAAACTGTGAGACAGAGCTCAATAAGGGCAACACCTGAAAAGTATTTCCTACTAGGAATAATGTGATAAACTGTAAGTAACCAACAGAGTCCCACATCCACAACAATTGAGCATGGCTGGTTATCACAATAAGTTCTATCACTGATTCCTTTAGCTTTTGGATTGCTGTTGTAATTTTGGTGTAATTGTTGTAATTTTGGTGTCTGTTGTGCTATTATATCCATCTTTCCTAGTTCTGCTAGCTTTGATACTCGTCGTACTTGGGTGCATGATGTACTGATGAAGTGTTGTATCAGGTTAGAGATGTTAAAATTATTTGCTTTGCTTCCCCCACGAAGAACACAATCTTTGCAAATAGCACTGGCTTGGTCTAAGACAGTTAAAAATTGCATACTGATGACATGTTTCATTTCAGCACAGGTTTTTTTTTCCCCATCTTCCCTTCAGGACATGTAACAAGATTTAACTCACATTTTTGTCACTGATTAGCTCACCGTATCAGCCAGATAAAGGAAATATCGACTGATTGCTGATATTCAGGCTAAAAATCAGCTGATTCGGATCTGCAGCCGATTGATTCTCCCAACTCTAACTAATTATAGAAATATGAAATTATTTTAGAGACTTTAGACTCCTAGGCATCCCAAACAGGAGCAATGAAATATCAGACAATCCACATCAGCCTAGCTGCAGGTTGCAGGTTGGAAGATATTTGCTGCAAACTAAGAGAAAGCTGTTCATGCTGGGACACAACCCAATCATCCAATGCTGCCAGTATTGCAATATGCTCCAACACACATAATATGCCAGCGCTGCACTATGCCTCAGCTCTATGGCCAACACTGGGCTGAGAGATGCTTCCTTTTGAAATTCAGGATGGAAAATCCTCCCGCCCCTCTCGAAAAATCTTGGTGCCATCCTTTGGAACCGCCCGAGAGGCATCCAACTGGTGGGGAAAGGTATGGTATGGGAATGACAAGACTCTTTGCTTTTATCTTTGTGATGAGAATGATCCATTCTGATGCCATCTGCATAGACACTGCCTGTTTTTTTCCAGAAGGGTGACAGAACACCAACCCATGCCATCACACAGATATTAAAAGCTGCATGTAGTGTGAATCCAAAGTGTGCTCATACCCAAACATGAACTGATGTACATGATGTACGAGTCTACTGCTCTACTTGTAAGCAGGGCTGAGCTGTGAGAACAGAGATCCATCAGTCTCAGACAGCTTGCACTGATTTATTTCAGAGGTATAGTGCGATAATCCTGGCTTGCTTCCGATACAGGATGGCTGGTTAGAGAGAAAACTGGGATTGGTTAACATGAAGCCTGGTGGGAACACAAGATACGAAAGGCCCATGGCTGGAAGCATGATGCTGCATATGAGGCTTACAATCACTCTGAGCTCTGTAAAATGGCTGCTTTATTGGTATTGATTGTATGTGGGTATGCACAGTCCATGTCATTCAAGTAATACAAAGGAAGGGTCAAATACAGATTTTTGTTTGGCTTCTGGAATACCTAGCATCTGTTTTTTAGAAGCACAATACAATGATATCTATATATCTCAAAATATATATGAACAAGCCCATTAGCACCCCCACAGATGAAACTGACTGATGCTAAGAGCTTGTGTGAATACATGTATTGAGCAGATGTGATAGGTCACATTGGGTCACACTCACCACACGTTTCAGCATCAGAGTGGAGAGGTCAGCTACCAGCTTCCTGTATTTATATTTGGATGGAGATATCACTGATGGCTATGTCTCTGCAAGTGATCTGAAGTGCAAGAATGTATCATGACAAACCAATAACGTCAATGAATTTTACATCATTACTAATGACTCGGCTCAATTACATTTAAAACTACTTTTTTGGATTGATTTGGGAAGGGACCTAAACCTTTACAATGGGTGTATAACTGTATCTGTCTTGGAACCCAATGAATGTTAGTATTTTATTACCTTATAGCCTTGCTTTGGTTGTACTGGTCAATTCTGGAAGGACATACCACTATGCATTTACTGCAAATAAGTCCAGCTGAGGTGGACGTAGCAAAAGCCCTTTGCTGTCTAAGCTCTTGTCTGGTCTGGTTCTAATCCTTATCTCTTCCATTACTACCTGCTGCCACCTGTTTTGGTTGACCGTCCAGGGTAGGTCTGTCATTGCCTCGCATGTCTTTAAGTACATGACCAGCATCCATTCAGCAGAGGCTTGGTTTGGAAATGACGGCATACATACTACAAATCACTTGGGCTAGGTCACAATTGTTGGGGTCACACTCTTGTCAAATGATCCCTGGAATCATTTGGAATAGTTCCAAGGCAATGGAGGTGAAAAGAGTTGAGGCATCTTTTCTGGTTGATGTATGGTGCTCATGTTTCACTGCCATGAACACAGGTTACTGAGTGTTATGCTCCATAAACGACAACTGGTAATTCGGAATTTTCCAACTTGGAACCTCGTACTTCCCACATTAGAGCGTTCACGCAAACACAGCCTACTGGCATTTAAAGTGAATATAAAGTATAAAATTGTAAGCTGTCTACAAAAAGTGGAATTAAAGAGTTGTTTGGGTAGTGCTTAATTTATTTTTTTAAAATGGATATGATAATTCACTGTGCAATAGTGTCAAAAAAGACATGAAAGAGCAGTTTGATGCCACTCTTTTAAAGTGATGTCATGGAATCACAACTCAGACAAGTCGGAGGTCTCGAGAAACTCAGATTTTCCAAGTAGGAGAGCCGGTCAAACAGATCTTTCCTACTGGGAAGTCAGAAACTTCCCAGTTCTGTCTTGGTCGGGAACACAGCATTACTCTCCACTAACTGCTTCAAACATAATTCTTTAATAACTTATAAAGACAAGATTCTATGGACTCCAGTGACTACATTTTGCTCCAGTTATGCTGATTGTGCTGTGTTGTTTCAAAAGTTTATTTTCCCACTGGAAATCAGTGCACAAATATGCACATACACGGAAGTGCAGAGAGCCAATCAACACTGACAGCTTGGCATTAACACTGATACTACCTCTATGCTGGTACATTTCTTCAGGCATGAAAATATCTAATGCGTAATATGTTAATCAAGCCGGACAATGCAGTGCATTGTGGTTATTAATCATGTTAGAACTGAGCTAAGCTGAACATCTGAGCTCAGAAATTGCACATTCATTGTTTCAGCCCCAGAGGACCACAAATAGGCTCATACTGGAGTATGTGCCGTACTAAGCGTAGATTTTAATGAGCAGTCTGATGGGGGAAGTGTGGCCTGTTTTCTTTCATTCTTTCAACACTCTGCAAGTTTTAACATGATTATGTTTGAAAGAGACTCTCAAGCAAGCTGTGAACAGTGTCATGACAGAGTAGCCAAGTGCTACAGCTATTTTACAAGTCTGGCTGTGGGGCCCGTATCAGGGCCTGCTAAGCTAGGGGGGCTCTCCAACCTACATCACACTGTAAGGTCAGATGAAGTCCAGCCAGGCTCTCAGCTGATGGTGGGTATATTTAGAAGTCTGACTTGGCCTCCAGAAAGGGGGTCTGCAGAGGCACCCTTTATGGGGCATCTCTCCAAACAATACAGCACCAGTACAGAGCAACTGTTCTCATCATCATTTTAAAAATCAGAGCAGCTGAGGCATTGCTGTGCCAGGGGTCAATGCAGAGTGGTGGACACCCAACAGTCTCACACAGAGTTTACACAGAAAAGGTTGCACAAAACAACAACAACAACAACAACAAAAATTCCGTGAGCAGCAGTTCTGAGGATGGAAATGCCTTGTTGATGAGAGAGATGAGAGGAGAATGGTTCGAGCTGACAGGAAGGCAACGGTAATTCAAATAACCACCCTTTACAACCCTGTTGAGCAGGAAAGCATCTCAGAACACACAACATGCCAAACATTGAGGCAGATTTGCTGAAACCCACATTTGGTTCCATTCCTGTCAAGAACAGGAATTTGAGGCTACATTGGGCACAGGCTCACTGACACTGGACAGGTGAAGCTCAGAAAAAGATGCTGAACTGTTCAGTTCTTTGGCTTCCTAAATAAATTGATAAATTGCCCCTAGATGTGAATATGTGTGTGAATGTGTGTATGGTGCCCTACATTGGCCCATCCAAATTGTATTCCTGCCTCACGCCCAGCGCTCTTGGGACAGGCTTTGGATTCACTGTGACCCTGACAAGGACTTACTGAAGATGAATGAATGACAAAGATTTTCATAATGGCTTCTAAATGGCTTTGCTTTTTCATGGTCCCGAGAGTATGGCTACTTTCAGGTTTGAGCTTAATTTCTACTTTTTTCCACTTTTCTTACTTTTTCATCCTGGGAGAAATCCTTGATTGATGAGATGCATGCTAAATGAATCCAATGATAATTTTCGTTAACAACTTCTTTCATCTGTCCTCGATTCTGTTAGGCTCATAAATAGGCTGAAAAAATGGAAATAAATAAGGAGGGTGGACCAAATAGAGCTCTTACAAAAGAGGTAAACATTAAGAGAGAAATTAGAAGGCTTTGGAAGTAGCACAAGCAGGTGTCTGATCTACACTTATTAAAGTGCATTTGATCTGAAGCCGCTGCATATGACATTGGAATTAGTGTTGTCTATCTGTGCAAGGAAAAGAAACAATTTGATCCTATCTGTCTTATAACAAATGTGTGTGTGTGTGTGTGTATGTATGTGTAATGAAAAGGGTGAGAAGAAAAATGCTGTCAGCAGGACTGCGTAATATGCTCCTCCTCTTGACCTTTCAGAAAGGTGCTGATACAACTATTAAGGCATTTACACTACTCAGATTCTGTTCCATGTGTAATTGTTCCATATAATTAAAGATCATTTTTGACAGAGATAAATGTCAATGTGGCAGTTTAATTATACCATATAACAATAAATTAAATAATTATTGCTCTAAGAGACTGATATCATCATGACAGTGTATGTCGGGGTGCCAAAACTACATCATGCAAATGGTTCTTTCAGTTCAGACAAAGTTTCAGCTTAAATCAATAATAAAGTGAAAAATCCCATTTTAACAACTTCCTTTTTACTCCAAGTGTAGGTGATTAGTCAGGACATGTTTGGTTGTGAACTTTCCTTCTAGAGCTGCAAGGCCAATAAGTAAGTGAAGCTCATAGCTACCAGTTTAGCACACATTCTTCACACTGTGTATGATGCACTGTTGTGTATAAAATGTCCCAAAGTACATTACATACAGAATTTCTCCTTAATTAAGTAAAGTGGTATTCCCTAAGTAGTAAACATTACACCTTAGGTAGTAAGTGTTATTCCTTACATAGTAAGTGCTATGTTTAAAAGTGTAATTTTTATGTTAGAACTGATTCAGATACTAACCCAATTTTATTATTATTATTTTTTTAATACAGCCCTGTTCTGCTATTATATGAAGTTGGTTATGTATGCATGGAATTTATATTGGCAATATTTTCTGAAGAAGGTGCCTTACAATTTATGCACTTTTCACAATGTGAAACTGGTGGCTATCACTTCTTTAGTTTGCTTCAATTTTGCAGGAGGAAGAAGGGCTGATTTATTTAATGACAAAGCTAGTGTAACTAAAGGAATCATCTTTTGTTTCTCCTACCAAACCAAAGAAGCAAAATTTAGACACCAAACCTATATTGTATGATTGGATTGATTATATCTGGAACAAGGGGAAGACTGTGTTGATTTCATTTTTGGCTGGCTTTAAGAAAGGGGTCATCAACTGGCAGACCGTGAGCACTCGAAATATACTGCAGCAAAAGAGATCAATATATGAAAAACTCTCTGTAGTTCAGTGACTCCAGTTTTTAAACATGAACTGTCGTGGTTGCAGCAGATCCTCTTTTATGGTCACTTGTGCATATTTGCACATTTAGACAAAGGCAGCTCATCAAAAAAAAAAAGTTTCATGGTCAGTTTTTTAAAAGGGCCCAATGAAAGCCAAATAATAATCTTTATTAATGACATGATTACCTTATAGAGCAATGTCCTAAACCCATATCCACCAGCCATACACAGCAAAACAGAGCAGCAGAGGACTTGTGAAAGCTCTGGGAGCATGACTTTAGGGCAGAGGAGTGGAGAGCTGAATGAAGTGTTGCATGCTGTCTCTGAAGGCTTCATCTCTCTGAATGTTTCATGCAGAAATTGTATGAATAAAAGATGCTTAAAGAAAAAAGCACGACTTCACAACTTCATCAGCTCACATTGCCCTCAATTTCACCTTTGCCTACAGAGGACATAGGCCAGTACAGTTCAGAAGCTAATAGATATTAAACACTGAAATTTTGAATAAACCATTTAGCATGATGTCTAAGTAACAATCACAAGGCGGAGCTGTGTATCAAATGTGGCTCATGAGATGTTCGCTTTCATTAATCAGTTAAATATTTCCCTTCTTTTTGGAAAGCTTGAATAAATAATTTGTAAATTTCCTTTCCAAACATTCCCCCTGCAGTTCCCATCTGTCCTTCCTCTCAATCCTGCAGATAACCATCACTTCATTCACTTCATTTCACTGAGGCAAAGCACACATGGCCACATGTCCTCCTTTCCACCAGCATGACAAGCAGGAAATGTCTAGTTTTGATGCAGGAAGCCAACATAATAATGCCAATTTAAAAAAAAAAAAAAAAAAAAGCCTGGAGTGTCCAAAGCCAGGAGAGAGAGAGGATGAGCCAATGTGCTCATCCAGCACCTTTCATCTCACTGAGGCGGGGCTGTTTCTGCCAGGATGCCAATTAGTGCACCATCTGACCTACAGGCAATTCGCCGTCCTGTGGAAGACCCTGACAAAATGAAAATGTGGGGATTGATGTAATAATTCAGTTGGCTATGGAGTAGTACTATTCTCAGAGGAAATACTATCTGTTAGAAATATTTTTATAAAACAGATAGGAATCTAAAATAATCAGTGAGGGCTGGTGGTGATAGTAGATAGACCTAATATCTATCAATTGCCTGAGAATGAAACTATTAGAGTTTAACACGGCATTATTACAGAAGCCCTAAGAGGTCCTAAGAAGTCATGCATTATTATTTTTTTCTTTCTTGTTTTCTCATGATCACAACTTAATCTTCTCATGATCTCGACACAACAAAAGTTGTTTTCTTGTGATCTCGACATAACAAAAGTTGTTTTCTCGTGATCTTGACATAACAAAAAGCTGTTTTCTCACGACATAATTTTATCACAAGAAAATCTCATGCCTTATGAATGGGATTGGAGTAGCATGCGTGTTGGCGACTTCGCCATCGCGATCATAAATTTAATAATTGCCCGCTGTAGAGATGGACTTTATCTCTGCATTAAGAGAAAGGGGTAGACCTGACAGCCTCCTACTCAAGTGACGGATACTAATGTGGAAGTTGTCAATCACTGACAGACATTTCAGCTTGAGTTAGTCCCTGATCGAAGTAAAAATGAATTTGTTCATCCGTGATGCTGTGGGATTGCACTAAGCTTTTGCTGCCTCCAGAACAATACAAACAACATGTTATGTCGAGTACACAGAAAAATTAAGTTGTGATCATGAGAAAACAACTTTTGTTATGTCGATATTATGAGAAAACTGATTATCTCGAGATTATGAGAAAACAACTGTTTGTTATGTCGAGCTCACAAGAAAATTAAGTCGTGATCACGAAAAAATAAGAAAGAAAAAAATAATGCATGGCTTCTCAGGGCTTCTGTACATTATATCATGAGGCATAATAAGTATGATGTTAGACAAATTATTCCACTTCAAGCAGATCTACAGGCTGGGCTTGAAAGAAACCAGTCCCAGCATTGCTTCTTCATATCATTCTTCCTATCGTTCTCTAAATAATCTGCTTTAAAGTACAAAATAATCTGCCTTAAGACATTTCTTAACATCAAATTCAGTAATTTGATGTGGCTGGCAAAAATGGAACCTGATATTGATGACTTTTTAATCTTTGCAAGACAGAGGGGATTAGTTCTGCTAGCCGATTGACACTACAAAAACGATCAGTACCGCTTTCAGAATTTAAATACCACTTTACTGTCAGAAACCTGAAACCCATTATAGCCTTTTCTTTACAACACAATCAAGCACAGACGTTTATACAGATTATACTTGCTAAATTAGTAGAAAACATTCTGAGGTCAGGGAGAGAGCATGTTCCTGGGGCATGAGAATATATAAACAAGTAAACATGTTGTAAATCGCAATTTATGACTTCTAATTAATTCTAAATAAAACTAACATGCTTTATTTAGTTGTAAACTGTCAGAATAATATTAAATAATCACAGAGGATTTGGAACAGAATAATAAAAAATGAACTGGAGTGAATAATAAGCAATGTTATAGTTGAAACTGCAAGACCTTGAAGCCCCAAAGCATTGTGCTCCTGACAAAACAGGAATCATTACCTTCATCCATTTTTTTTGAAGTACATCTGGAAGATAATTATTAATCCTTCTACAGAGAATATGCGTTGCTGTGCACCTGATTGTGCTTTTGTAAAAACCCAAAATAGACCTCATTACATAATCACGAGGAAAATTTGCATTGGTAAAAAAGAGAGGAGTGGTGACAGAATAGTCTTGATTTAACAGAAGCGTATGACAGAATACCACAATACAATGTGTACCTTCAGGAAAGTGTATTAGAGATGGGCATTTTCAATATCACTCTAAATGACATAAAATCTCTTCATACAAAGCAGAAAATCTCTTCATCCAAGGCACATTTGCATCTTGGCGAAGGTGTCTTGGTGTTCTCACCACTGTTTTCATAAATATCTACATTATTTGGGAATAAGAACACATTATGATTGTATTGTGAGCAGCGCCACAGGCAGTGAACACTGTAATTACAAAGGAAAAACGCAAGAATTGAGCAAAACCTTAAAGCACTTTTGATTCCCTTAAAGCAATTTTGATTCCCAAATTTCCATAGCTGGCTGATCGACCATATGGCCAGTCACAGCAGGGCATTTTATTGGCATAGTGAAATGAAGTGTTTCTGCTTGGGTTGGTTCAGACTTCTGTTTCAGTGTGATATAGACATTAGAGTGTATGATCCAAATGCATATACATGCCAAACTTTATCCAAGTGCTACATATGGCAGCTTAAGTATGCTGACCCTGAGTAGATATTTTAAACACACCAGAGTTTTTGCAAGCCATGAGTGGAAAACAACAAAATCTATATTACTCTCCATGTTGTGTTGGATAAGAGTTTCCTCATGCAACATGCACTTTTGGGGTCAACAGCCTTCGGTTCAGACACTGCTACAGCACTGCTGGCCTTCTCAAACCTGCACCTTTAGCTTGAGGGCCTTAGGCAGCAATGAAAGGATGAATGTTGATCTATTATGGGAAATGGGAACACTTATGATTGGTGTGTGCCCCTCATCCATCACGCCTGGCACACACATTTTGACATGTATGCATCACTTCCAAGTGGACAGGCACATTTCAGAGCTATATTTGCAGGCTGACATGATGCTTCATGCTTCCCTTTGCTTCAGACCACGCCGCCACGCCTCTTTGACCCATTACATGCTGGTGAATCACTTGGCCCTCTTAAAGTGCCTGGGCTTCTTGCTGAGAGTACATCAGACAAATGGCCTGTGATGCCTGAGAGGAACAGAATGTCACCCTGTTGTGCAGAATAAAGGTATTACTGTGTAATTAGCTCTTTTTCCCAGAAGCCAAAAAAATGAATTTCTGCCTGTTTTGGGGGTGCTGGTGTTCAGCTCTGAATTTATTTGTGATGTCACACTCCACAGTAGTCCTTAATGGCTTATATCAGGGGTGTCCAATCTTATCCACAAAGGGCCAGTGTGGGTGCAGGTTTTCATTCCAATCAAGCAGCAGCCACACCTGATTCCACCTGTTTAATCAGTTGATCTTGGCTTCCAATAGACTATCAGGTGTGGCTTCTGCTTGGTTGGAATGAAAACCTGCACCCACACCGGCCCTTTCTGGATAAGATTGGACACCCCTGGCTTATATGAAAATAGACACTCAGGGTTTTAAAAATTTGCAATTTTTCCTAAGTATTTCTTTTTTTTACCTAGCCTACTAGGTTTAAATATTATACTTTTATTGTGGCAGTTGTGTATGGTGTTTTACTATCAAAAAAAGCTTTAGATTAGTTTAGTGCTGTCTGTGTTGTCTCTGTACCAGTGTTATTGTGGAGAGGTGTGAATTGTTTGCCTAGCAGGGGGCTCACACCCCTCCCCTTTCCCATCGCCCTGCTCACCAGCAGCTAAACAGAGTCACGATACTCTACACACTGAAACCCAACAGTGTCCTGACTAATCTTATAACACACTTGGGGCGATAAAATAATTAATTTGTTTATACTGATTGAAAATGTCTGATAAGTCGATTTCCATTCTGCCAGCAGAATGGAACACCAGAGTACTGTGAGAAAGGGTTAAATAAGAAAACCTTATTTGAAGACGTCTGGTCACTACACACTGTATTGCATAAATGGCTTCCTGGAGCTAGAAAGGTAGCTCTTATTCCACTGGGAACTGTAATTTTACCCTAATGTTTTTGGAGATGGATTCAGTGTTTGGCTGCACTATACTGCCTTTTAATTAGTTCAAGGCTGTTGACTGTTGGGCTGCTAAAGCAGGCATACAGCGCAAACAAAGCCTCAAAGTCATAAAACGTGGCAGTAATTTGAATGTTTAATTAGTGACATTTGTTCCGCTAAATTGAAATGACTAACAGAGGCAGGAAGCTGATCTGTGCTAACAGGTATGAAAAGACCCTTTGACACTTTCCTCTGCTACATTGTAACACACAACTGAATGTGTAATATAATGTGAAAATGTTTAATGGTAGCAAATTCAAGCATCTGCAAATGTTTTATTTATTTATAGCTCTTTATGCAAATAGGCATAAATGCACAGCAGCTTTGTAACGACAATTAACCATTGGAAAAAAAAAACACTGCTGAAGGAGTTCACTAATTTAAGAGCATCCTTCATCAGCATAAGCAACACATTTCCTTCACACTTTTAACTAGATGAATAAAATCTCTATTAACTACTTTGTAAATGCCTATCAATATAATACATTTTCAGACCACTTGGCAAATCATTTTAAAGGGACTGAACAGGATTTGAAAGTATACATTGTATACAAGTGCTAACAGGGCTAGCAACAATCTTTCAAAGATGAAAAGGCATGAATATAAGCTTTCATTTTTGCATCCACTTCAGGTTATCTGCTGTTAACAAATGTTTTAAGGTGATTTTTGTGGAGTCAAGCACAACATCACCACCAATGGTTGGAAGAAACATACACAGAATAGTATGATAAAGTGATGCTGGGACTGATTTCTTTCTAACCCAGACTGTAGATTCAGTTATAGCCATGTCAGGTGATTACACAGAATGAAACAGCTCTAGAGCTGATATTTTTCAGCCCAATTTGGCAACACATCACAAACAGGTCATCAGCAGTGATTAAGAAGGTATAACCAGCTGTCACTGCATATATTTATGTTCTGAATATAGGTGTTATGCCTAAAGTGAGAAATAAAACCCCCAGAGTGCGCCAATCACCATCTGCCGGAGTAAGGAAGAAAGAGCACACAGATGGATAAAAGGGCGTAGAGGAAGCGCTGAGACCCCCCAAATTCACCTATCCATATCCATAAAGGTTTTTCTGCTCTCACATCCCACTCATTTCATTACTGTGTGCAGGTCCCCTGATCCGTGTTGTAATTTTAATTAAAACCTGAGTACAGAGAGGTGATGAAAGCATGCTCCATTTCATTTTTATTTATTTATTTCTTAGGCTGATTCACCTCTGTCACTGCAATATATATTCATGTTAAAGACAGACAACTGAACTTTATTGATTAATACACTTTGACATTACTGTCTCAAGTATGGACATTAAGGAGCATGATAACATATCAAGCCTGGTGTATAGTTTATCATTACAATGGACATAATTACTGCTGTCATTTCTTATTTGTACATTTTTCACATGATAGGCTTAAAACAGACTGCTCTGTGTAAACCAACGCTGATTCCAGCATTGACTTGACAATAAGTTACAGCGAGGATGATGCACTATTATTTTCAAATCAATCTAAAGTAATATTGTGAGCTGCTCATGATCATTTTATCGTAGTCTAATTTTATAAGACTACAAGAGGCATTTAAATTATTCTGATTAAATGCGATCAACACAATGACTGTTCTGTTGTATACCTAAGACCTGCTGCTTTAATCATAAAGACTGTCCTGTGCTCATCCCAGTACTCTTCTTCACAATATGCTCATACTGAACATCCTTTCAACACACTCAGTAGTGTCTGCCTTTATAGTATATGGTTGTAAAAGAGTAATGATCCAGTGTCATGCAGAAATTATGTGTTCCCTTTTCAGTCTGGTTCCTCTCCAGGTTTCTTCCTCATGTCATTTTTCTCTGCCACTGCCATCTCTGGTTTGCTCATTAGAGATCTTAATCTACATTAAGTTCTATAAAACTGCCTGGTGGTAATGTCAAATGTTAAAAGTGCTATACAAATAAAAAAAATATATAAATTGCTATACAGATCAAATTGTCATTGTGCAATCAATCCGGTGTGGAAAAGATGTAAATATTCTGAATAATCCTTAAAACTGATTAAATAGCCATGTGTTAGCTTTATAAATGCTTTATCAGTCAGGTTCTATTTCCCACCTTCACTTTTATTTTATTATTTTCCTCCATTCCTACTAATAAACTGTACTAACTTCTGTAAACCTGCTACTATAATGGCACATCATTAGTCAAGCATGTACAATGGTTGTGTAGGTTGTGTGGAAAGACCCTTTGGCTGTCTGAAGTGTGTACACAAGTGGCACTTAATGTGCTTTAAGGCACTACAGTATTGGTTGAATGTTTCCTCTCTCACTCAGAAAGAGAGTAGACATTTTTTCTGTGGACAGTGTCCTATATCCAAAAGCCATAAAATTAACTGGAGACACCCAAGCTGCCTGCCGATCCCTCCATGCTGCCAGAAGTGGACACAGCCTCAGAACTAGTTCCATATCTGTGAACCTGACACTAAACCACAGCCAGGCACACACGCAAATCTGCCATAGGAGAGAATATAGGCCCAAAGACTAATTTCCCAACTTCATGTGCTTAAACTGCTCTTTATTGATTCTGCCTACCTGAGGGAAAGCACACTTAAATTATCTGTCTTAGAAACTTACATGCTGTTCTCTCTGTCTCTCCTTTGCACCTGGATTGTCTCTTCTTCTCTTCCTGACAGGCATCCTGCTGGGTTACAAGAGACAAACAACTGATCCTCTCTACATTCAGCCAAATCCAATTTAGACCGTGGCTCCACTGGCACCCTTCTTTATTGTTTGCTAATTCTGCTTTCTAAAAGCTGCCAGTAATTAATATTCTTTAAGAGAAAATAAATGGGTGTAAGACACTTTGTAAGTGTCACTACTGATAAATTAGTGCTTCTCCTTGATTATACTGTTCACCAGCCATAAATTTGGAAAACACTAGACAGGAATAAGGTGTCACGTATGAATGGGACATATGACTCTGCTCACGTCATCATGCAGGCTAATTTTAAACAGAAAAAATAGATTTATTTGTGGAAAAGAAAATGTAAAATAACTTTACAAAAATGGATGAGTTTTAACTGAAGATTTTCAGTTTTTTTCAGTGTATTGAGAGTGTATTTCTCAATTTACACAAATGCCTGAAGATAAGGATGCACAGTACACTAAACTGGCTTGAATGATTGTTGACTTCCCTTCATAAATCATTAGTTATGTGTTTTTTGTGTTGGTATTTTTATTGTTTTTTTTGTTGTTGTTCTTTTGACATTAGTCAGCTCTGTATGTTTTGTATGCGCCAATCTTCCTTGCATGCCAGGCATGGACTGGGTGCAGCACCTGATCACTTTCTGGGCGTTTGCTTTCCTCGAAGTCAGTGAAGTTTGTTCTGCTCTGCTCCTTTGGCTCTCAATTTGTGCTGATTGGTGCACTCGTTCTGAGAGGTCTCTGGCTCTCTGTGCCATTAGGTGACTGTTCTTGCTTTGTGTTGTGCTTATGCAGCTCTGCTGCTCCATGTCGCAGTGTTCAGAGAGGTGGCATTAATGTGGGACTATGACCAGCTACTCCACTGTGGTTCAACCTCCGCAACTGCTTTTAAAGGTCTCTGCTGACCTGTCTGTTTTTTTGTTTGTGTTTTTTTCATTATTATTTTAGACTCTGTCTTTTTTCCTAATTATAAAGCAACCATGGGTATGAAGAAAGATGCTATATAAATTAAAATTTTTCATGTATATTTTTATAAACATACTATTATTATTATTATTATTATTATTATTATTATTATTATTATTATTGTTGTTGTTGTTGTTGTTATTGTTAAATATTCATTTCTCATGCTAGCATATCAACTGAAGACAAATAGCAAAGAAAAGAAAAAGACAGCATCTATGTATTCCCTACCAAGGTTAAGAAGAAAAAGAAAACTCTCTACAAAAACATACTTAAATGGTTTTAATAAGAATCGAGTTCCACTTAAGCCAGCTAATCCCCAAACCCAGCCAAACCAAAGACAGAACTATACATTAAAGAAAAAGCAATAAGTATAGTACTGACTTTTGAAAGCTGTGCACTGGGATGGGACAATGGGATGGTGAAAGCATGTTATTCTACTGTTACACATTAGCGATCAGTTAACCTCAATCAACCCCATACATGGGCGTTCCCCAAACTTTTGCCACAAAGTTGGAAACACACAATTGTCTAGAATGTCTTTTAACTGGAACTAAGGGGCCCAAACCTGTTCCAGCATGACAAAGCCCATGCACATAGCAAGCTCCATGAAGACATGGTTTGCCAAGGTTGGAGTGGAAGAACTTGAGTGGCCTTCACAGAGTCCTGACCTCAACCCCACTGAACACCTTTGGGATGAACTGGAATGCCGACTTCACACCAGTCCCCCTCGCCCAACATCAGTGCCTGACCTCACTATTACTCTTGTGGCTGAATGAGCTTTAATCCCCACAGCCACGCTCCAAAATCTAGTGGAAAGCCTTCCTTGAAGAATGGAGGTTATTAACAGCAGAGGGGGAATAAATCTGAATTGGGATGTTCAAAAAGCAATATGGGGGTGATAATCAGATGCCCACAAACTTTTGGCCATATAATGTATCTGACTAGTGTAATCTCACAGCTGTTCACTGATACAATTCACCATTTGGTGGTAACCTCCCCACACAGTCTAACCTTGAATTATCCAGTCTGTTCACACCAAATGCTTTGACCAAATGCAAATGCTTTGTACTCAATAAAAACTCTTGGCTGGTCATCAAATAAGGCTTATGCTGTCAGCGAATCCATGCCATTCTGCCATTCTGTCTGTTTGGCAGATTGTACCAGTAAAATGAATGAATGAATGAATGAATGAATATTTTTGCCCATCTTCAGATAAGTTGTGGATTTTGACTGCAAAGTTACAAAGGAGATCTGTGCCAAGAACTGCAATCTAACAAACAAGTCCAGATAATACAAGTATCTATTCTAACATAACAGATGAAAATAAAACTATTTATAATATTTGACTGTTGCTATCTCAATATTTTACAATGCATGTCAGTAAGGCTTAATCTCATTTATATGAAATATTAACGTACTGGAGCGCACTGGAAGGAGACAGCGCTCTGCTCCACCAGTTATGAATAATGTTAGCTTCATAACCAGCAGACAGAGTGAAAAACTGACTTTAATATGCTAAAAACCACTCAAAAACTGACCACTCTAATTCTCCTCCTCTTTCTTTATCTGGCAGGTTTCAGAAGGCCGACTGCTGCGTTGCCTGTGATATATATGTGAATTATCACAAAGTGTTTGTAGAAATTATACTGAGACAGAGTGCATTAAACACATGAATAAAAGATGAAATGTAGCTACTGGGGGTGTGTTCATAAATGTCACAAACTGGGTTTAGTGGGAACCAAGGATAATTTATCCTATTTTAATTCCTTCTTGTGTTGTGTCTCTTTTCTCTTCTTATTTCACACACACACACACACACACACACACACAGGACATAAGGACGTTTAGTGATGAGACACATGAGACACTTTCCAAAAGCTTATCTTCCTTCTAAGCACTACAGAGGGACAGAGTTTTTGAGGTGGATGTGCTGCCCTGTGCATTTTCAGCTGGAAAGATACAAAGATCCTCCTTCATTTGAATTCCGTTCCCTCTCTCTTTATCTAACTCAAAGGTTTACTTGTTTATGCTTAAGTTTAGACTGATGCAATGGCAAGTCAGTGTGTTTCTGACAAGGATGCAGAATTGAGAATAGATCCATGGCATTCTTCCCCCCTGTACCTGAACCTCATCTGTAGACCTATAGTGGCAAGTTAAGAAGTGAGAAAAGAGAAATAATTTGGCTCATACCATGCTGATGAATTCTCTAATCTGATTGGTCAGAAGGTTAATGAATTTACTATAACATCAAAGACAGTAGTCCTGACTGCAAGGCTTATGTTGATGCACTTGTTCTTATCAAATGAAAATATCTTGAATGTAGTCAAAAACAATCTAGTCATCTGAACACTATGCAGCACAGATGCTCAGGAGTTAGCTGAGTGTGTGGGAAGCTTCACGCTTTGTTACAACCTAAACAAACAAGCATGGATAAGCAATTAACATTTTACAAATAGGCAATTCATTTGTGAATGTAATATACACAGAACTTTATGCTCTCTTACATTTTCATTTTTATGAGACTATTAACCTTTAAAGGGGGGGGGCTATAATTAGTATATTAGGCAAGACTTGTATCAAGACTCACAGCTCTCTGTCTCTGTCTCTGTCTCTCTCTCTCTCTCACACACACACACACACACACACTGAATTGAGTCTGAAATTCATATTTTAAGATTTGAATTCATTGTGCTTTACCGTGACTCTTTACATCCCCCACAATCACCCACAAACCAATTTGAGCCGGAGACTAAAACCCTGAGACACTGAGACCTGTCAATCATTTAGAAAACACCCACTCATGTTGTTATTGTGTTTGCCCACAGCATCTATGCAGCATAAATGACTTACATGCTTGCATAGCAGTCTATAAGGAATAAGAATTTAATTAAAAGCTGCATTGAAAAGACAAGTGTGTGTTGGTCTCCATAAACATGCCTATTCCTGAGAATATTGATGACATGCGAAGCTTCTTAATGGAGCCTTCATGAATTCCCCAGCAACAGAAACTGAAGGAAATCTCCAAATCTTCACTGGCATCATTAAATCAATTCACTGACACTTGTCTTAGCACCACATGGCAGAGGGGGTGACAGAACACATGTAGGTGTCACACATAGCCAAGATTAAATGTAGCACTGACAAAAAAATGACTGTAGCATATCGAAGCAGTGTGAGAGTCTAGAGCACCAGAATCAAGCTATGAAGTAACATGTCATTTCTAATCTGAAGTTATATGTATGGCAGCCTGGGAAAATCCTTCACATGGTGAATTCATGATGATTTTCTTATATATATACTTCATTTCTGTAAACTGCAATCTTTCCTGAAGTGAAATGCTTCTCTTTTGATTGCATCTGTATCTCAATCACACGTTCTAATATTTTAAAGACTGGATACACTAAAAAAAATTTGCATTTTAAAACTGCAAAATTGCATTTAAATATAGCATTCTGATTCCACTGAAAGACACACTAATTGCCTAAATGGAACTGCTATATATTGGGTTAATTTGCATTTAATAAAGAAATATGTAATAAATATGACCATATAAAACTAAGGCTATCGTTATACCAGTCTTCAGTCATAGCCTTCAGACATTTTTGCAGCCATGTTTGTTAAACTGGCCTCTTAACGTGATGTTTGCAGAAAGCCTAGACAAGTAAAAAGTTAAATAAATAAATAAATAAATAACTGAGTAAATAAATAAATAAATAAATAAATAAAATTTCTACATCATTTCTGTGAAACGTATTTATGTTTTCTTAAAGTGGGTGGTCAAAATCAAATTTTTGTCATTCTGGAAGTTTGGCTGCCCTACAAGGTAGTTTGTTTGACTTACAAAGCCAGCCATTGTTCTGATAAAAGCCGAATAAGAGGCCTGTTAATTAGAGGCCTTTTAAGCCCAGTAATAAGCAATTGCCAATAAAGGAGAAGATCTTTTGTTATAAACAATAAAAAGTTGTGAAAGCCCTGGGTAAACCAGAACTGAGGATGCCAATCACTCTGACAACTTCTCCTCTACAGTTTCAGCTAAGCAGGAGTTCAAGACTCAAAATTCAAAACTGTTTTATTGCCACACAACCATGTTGGTGGTAACTGGGTTCAATACACATCAACAATCACCACTAAACAAAGTACAAACAATACAACAAGCCAATGCATTCATTAATGAAATGAGCATTAATGCTGAGTCAGTGTGAATTTAGCCAAAGAGTAAATGTGCAAAAAGTTGCAGTAGTACGGATGGACTAACTAGGAGCAAATGGTAATGATTGGAGTTGATGTGTAAGAGTAATGACTAGGAGTGCAGATATAAACCTATGCTCATGTCAGGCTTGTGCATGAAAGTCAAACAATGTAGCATTTATCAAAGCTGCTCCATTACTTGGTTGGTAAAAGAGTTTAACTACATACAAGCTACTATATTGTTCATATGCTGCCACCTCCCTGCTGGAAAAATTAATCAAAGTAAATTGGAAATGAATTAAATGCAGAATGGGATGGGAGAGCTGGATGGGAGAGCTCTCCCCTGTCAATCATTGCTACACTAACCAATTGTGAGCATCTGTGAGCTTAGGTATGTGGAAGAGGGCAGATAGCGATTTCCTCTGAGTGCGTTAAGCTGCCCTGTGAAGTAGCATGAGCAGCAGGTCGAGATGACGTGTAGCTATAGAGGAATCAAATGATACCCTTCACCCTCCCTAGGTGTTAGCTGGGGTGTGATAGGGGAGAGTTAGCTAGTAAATAGGAATTGGGGAAATTATGCTTATATGAGGAGGCATTTCTCAGAAACTGGATATTAACATGTTAATGGGTTAATTAAATGTATGAATTTCCTGCCATGGTGAAAAACAATTTTGACCTCACTTGATCACTTACTCCCCTTTACTCCATTACACAGATGTAATATTCTTCATTTCACAGCTAATTGACTCTTATTGGAACTCTGGCACTATCTAGTGTTATTCTGGAGTAATAAATCACACAAACTACCTGGAAATAATTCCTGGAGGTGTATGCAAAATACCACAGAAACCACAGCAGGTCTCAGCGTTGTGTTGTGTTATTTAGCGGCTATAGCAGAGACACCTGTATCTGGATGTCCACTTTCACTAATAGTTCAAGTCCACTTCTGGCATTTCCTATAACAAACTTTTCACCACCACCAATTGGTTTTGTTCATTTGTTTTTCTTCATAATCTTTATAAACTACTTCCTCAAAACCAAAAGGATATGATGGAGAGGGTGATGGCAATAAAGTCAGTCATATGATTATTACTGGAAATTATTACTCGCAGCTAATTCAATAGTAGCATGAACCATTTCTTCATAAGGCAATACTTCTAAAGATGAGAAATTATCACAGGAGAGGTGAAGAGGGTGTAATAGATCGAAGAGAATTGGCGCCGTATACACAGATGTCCCTCAGGGCAGACAGAAATTCACTCAACATCCAGGAGAGAAGGTATGTGTCACTATTTGGATGGGTCCAATAGCCACGGAGATGAGATATCTCATCTCATATTGAGGCATAGTGCAAATTACTGTTTATGGGATGGGAAATGGAAGTTGCAGTCTCCTTTCCAATATGTCACTGGATAGCAAAGGCTTTACCTGATCATTTTCTTCTACCTGGGGAGTGTTTGAATGTTTTCATACTTGGCGGTAGAACACACACAGATCATGTGCTGAATCATTTATACTGTGCACTTCAGTGGACAGTAATGTATTATCGGTGTCTGCCACTTCCACTGTACAACAGGGTAATGCAGTATCATATACACTTTAAGGCACTTATACAAATCACATTTGGCCATATCTTATTAGTGATGGTTGAAAGAACTAATGCAGGATGCACAAGTGAGGAACATGGTGTAATTGGGGAAGGATAAAAGTAAAATTATAGCTGATTTTTAAACACTAATGAGGGTTCATTAATGACAATCCACTTTCTGGTAGCAGTAAAAATCGGGAGTAAAATATCTCACTGGTTCTTTATTTGGGGAACAGACAGATGGTTATGATGATATCCAGATGGTTTGAAGAATTTCCCCCTTTTTCTAAAAATACCCAAATACAAAGTATTTTGTAAGGCTTTAGACTCTGCAATGGCTACTCTTTGAGATCTAAGCAGGAAAAAACCATCTAAAAACCATGTCATCCACTGAAGCACAAAAGATGGACAACAAAAGAAAGACCGAACAAACAAAGACAGGAATCTAGTGGGACCAAAGAGGGGTAAAGTGTTGGCTGAGAAAAAGACAAAACAAGTCATGCAACAAAGAGTGAAAGTCATACACTGCCTCACCTGTGGGCAGAGGGAAAGAAAAATGATAGACAACGTCTCTTTCTCAGTGTGCATTTAATCAATACATTCCTCAATAGAAAAATGATATATATTGGTTCTCTCATGTAGGGTCCCTGGAGGACTAGTGGTTAGGCCTCGGTGTTCTCACCGCCACGGCCCAGGTTCAATTCCTAGCCAGGGAACCAACACCAACCACTGGAGTTGCACATGACAGTGCACTCTCAGTGCCGCTCCCAAGCCCGGATAAAACTGGGGAGGGTTGAGTCAGGAAGGGCATCCGTAAAAACTGTGCCAAATCAAATACGTGGACCAATGAACCGCCGTAGCGACCTGTAATGGGAGCAGCCAAAAGAGGAACAACAACACTGGTTCTCTCACGTCCATTTACAAAAACAAGAGAAAACTATAAAGAAGTACTAAATACAAAGCAGTTGTGGACTTCTGCTGAGCTGGTATCATTCAAGAATGTCCACAAAAATGCTCACAAATTGTTCAACTAGATAAGCAGCCTGAGTAAGGATGTAAGCAAACAGGAATACATTAAGGTTATCTCGTTGTGACTAGAGGTGTACATCAGGACTAGGATCCCAAAAGACGCACGAAAAATTTGTGCAAGTGGAAGGTTTTTACTTTCATGTGGGTGCAAGCGAGTGGTCAGATATGAAGCTCATGTGACAAAGAAATATCTCGTTCTTTAACAACAATGTGCGGTGATGCATGCTGCAATTACAACATCTTTAGTAACAGCCTGGTCAGGGTTACAGTGGTTTAAATTAAGCTACTATACTTTGCAAAATACAACCAACTAAATTCATTAGAAAACATCATGGGCAGGTACGAGCAAAAATAATAACTGCCTGAGTGGGATAAACAAAAAACAGTCCTGCAAATATCTGTTTGAGACCAATTGTGAACTTGAGTGATATAGATGAGGTTGAGGAACTGTCACAGCCAGAATTTACTGTCCAGGGGCATGGTGGAAGGGCTCATTAAAAAAAATAATTAAAGTCCTCTTGTTTAGGCCATGTCCACTTTGGGTTCCAAATACAGATACAGATATGGATATCTGGAGCACTAGACAGATACAGATATAGTGCTCCATTTTGTTTGATGAGTTCATGTTTCAGAAGGAGAGTTAATACTGAAGCAGGTAGCTTGCCATGATCTGCATAGGGTTCAGGAAATATTAGTTACTGCAGCTCTCCTGCTATTAATACATAACCATCCTGCTGCTCTGAATGACATTGAGAGAAACAGAGAGACAAAACAAAACCAGAGGACTAAAAACCATTTATTTAGTATGATATATCAAATCCAAAAGGCACTATCAATTACAAGCTCATCACATGCCTATGACTTCTTGCATAAATGCGAATTACGGAAATTACCAAAAGGTCATTTAGTTGCAAGAAGGCATGTGATACTGTGACACGTGGTGTCTTAATTCTAAGTATAGAAGAATGGGACATGCTGATGGAGTACACACAACCTTGACACTGCTGGTAAGAATAATCAGAATAAGAATACATTTTGTGTCTTGACTTTACTCAAGAGGCAGATGAAGGATCTTTTAAAAAGGGCACAGTGTTGGCAGCATATCTTAGCAGTGCTAAAATTCAGAAAGGCACAAAGTGGTCCCCCATTGCTGGCACTACAGGTAAGTTCTCTCTTTATATGCAAATGCACATTACTCCAGAGGATTCTGGCAGTGAAATGCTTCTGGTGGGTTATATGTTTAGACAAGTGAAGTACTGTTATTTTCCAAAAGAGGCCAACTAAACTGGACTCATGCAGAGTGAGGATTAAGACTCTATGACAAGCCATTACATCTATCATGCAGAGGAATATCCTGTGCATTTCAGTGCATTTATCTGTCACTCTTTATAAGTGTTTGCTTTCTTCAATGAGCAGTGAAGGCATCTAGCTATGGCACATTTCTAAGAGTCTGTACTTAACTCCATGGCTCAGTGTGAAGCGGCCAGTGTCTTTTATGTTTTGACATATGACTGCTAAATGTAGCAAGCTTTATGCTACGGGGGACTCATGTCACCCTGATCCGTGTCCTCATAACTTATCATCATGCATACTTTGTCTCACTACTTCCTTGTCTCATGATATGGAGATGAAACTTCCTGTTGCATGTTCTCACACCGTAATCCAAGTCTCTTGATTCCCATTCCATTGCTGAAAGCAGGAGTACATATTATTGCAGCTGCTGATGAGGCCATATGTTCTGCTTTTGCTGATTGAGTTACGCTCTTCTGTGCTGGACGCCGGTACGGAATGTATGGTGTTTATGAGATGAAGGGATTTGGCAGAGAGTCAGACTCAGTGGAAATGCCAAACCTCAAACATTCTATTGTATAGCACACTGAGAAATAGCTTCCTATTTCTCAGCGTGCTATACAATAGAATGTTGGAGTATATAAATAGTATATTATATAAATAGAAATAGTATATACCTATTAATCTATATACTATTATTAGGCAGGTCACCCTGACTTGGAAGAACTTCTTGGTCAGTGACAATTAAATTTCTGATAAAGAATGGATTGTAAGGTTTCTTTTGTGCATAGGGTATACTTTAATTTATTACATCTTCCCCCTACAGCAAAGTCCATGTATTGGAATGGGCTTTAAGAGCAATGTGTACTCGGTGTGAAGCAAAATTGCAAAATAAATTAAAGGGTTTGTTTTTGAAACTCAGCAAGTGTCTGTCTGAAACCTACCTTCACATTCCACTGGTGTAGTTTATCATAGAAAGGTTCTTTGATCTTAATAAATGCAACACATTGCACACTTTCTTCAAATCTACAAAGGCCAACTCTCTTCCACAGCCTCAGTGGTTTTTGTCAACCTTTATTACTATGACAAGAAAGGGTGCATGAAGCATGCATGTCCCCAAAGACTGGCCTGTCTCCATATGTTAACTGCAGGCAGACTCCAAATAAATTAGTCACCGCTGAGAGCATGGCCATGGGGAATTTGATACAGATATAAATGTTACCTAAATAAGGACACATTTTCACTCCATATTGCTTTTCCTAACTCTTGATGAGTGTTCTGCTTGGGCCAAAATGACCCAATTAAAATTTTGTACTAAATTTATTGTGTCAAAAAAAAAAGAAAGAAAAGAAAACATAAGGCAGACGATATATTCAGCAATACCATGGTCAATGGGATATCCATTGCTAAATAGTCAAAAGAACATGAGGATTAAAGTGAAACTGAATTATTCAAGAGCCTTATTTTTCAATGCATGAAAAAGGAAATAGGGGCACAGCCTCATGGGGATGCATGAGTCCTGAGAATTAGACAGTGACGCCATACTGCACCATGCAAGCCCAATTAAACAATTCTATTGATCCACTATATGCTTTAGAAGAAGATCTTAAAGGGATAGTGATAATGGTGGTGTTTTTCCTCAGAACTGTTCACAGTTTTACACAAATTGGCTCTAACTGAGTTCCCCCAAGTGTAATGATGGCCACCCAGATACAAATTTTCCCCATGTATTCTGATGTGTTTTGGTGCATGGGAACACCAAAAAATAATGGTCATTGTTGCTGCCTCACAGCTCCAAGTTCCAGGCTCAGTTCTTAGCTCCATGTGAGTTCAATTCTGAGCCTCGATGTGCTGTGGTAGATTCTTGTAAATAAAATTAACCCCCTAAACTCCCAGCTTATTATTCAGCTATTCAATATACAGCATATTATTTAGTAACTCAGTGAAACTAATAATCTGTGTAGTGAGGAATACAAGCCTAACCCCGCTAATGCATCCTGGGAGTTTAAGGAATGCCATTACTATTATAAGCATAGACAAAAACTTTTGTTTTAAGTTCCTTAGTGACACAACAGAAAAGTGTTCATCCTATCATTGAGAGATTAAGAGTCTGAAATCCAACAAATGCCACTGCCATCCGTAGCCAAAGCCAAGAAAGCAAAACTTGGCCATGCTCTCTGGATGGGAGGGATGACATACTCTCTTTCCTGTCAATCAGAGGGATACTAGCCAATTGTGGGAGTCATGTATACCTGTGAGCTCATGTATGTGGAAGAAGGCAGACAGCACTTTCCTCCATTGTGGAGAAAACCTGCTTTCCTGTGAGTAGGCTGGCTTCATGTGTCTAAGAAGAAGCATGTGTTACCCTTCACCCTCCCCAGTTGGTAGTTGTCATATGATAGGGGAGATCTGGCTGGTGGGAGGGAATTGGCAGGTGACCAAATTGAGGAGAAAATAAGTGGATAAAATTTGCTGTAGATTATTGTTAAAAGCTTCATTTAAACACTGCGATCTCTAAAGACCACTAATTTAAAATAAACAATGTAGGTAAATGTGTTTAAGCTGAAGCCTCATCTCTAAGCTCCAGAATGCATTAGAGAAGAGCAGGACTGAAATATTCGCGTAAGACATGAAAGGAGCTTAAAATCAGCTTGCAGATATTCTTATCATCTCTCCTCCAGATTTGGTAGGCACTCAAAAGAACATTCCTTCTCAAAGGAAGCAGCCTCGGGTTACGACTTTCTGTGCGCTCCACCCTCTTGTCAGCTACACAGTTTCAGCAGCCCCAGAGATTTGCTAAATGTGGTTTAAACAAAGCTTGTTGGTTGTACTAAGAAAGGCACAGAATATAAGAATGGTTTAAAATATTCCATCACACATATAAGCAAAAGATTCGAAGTTGCCAAGTAGTCCAGCGATCCTGACCACACTGCTTTCCGTTGCAGTTGCCCTTCCCTGTAGCCTCTTTGGTTACAGCCCCTGCCCAGCTGTCCATAGATATTTCTGGGAAATGGCATCCTAAATTACCAACGACGCAATTATCCAACCTTATGATGCATGTTAAGGCCCTTTCTAATGCACCATTTGACCCTTCCTGGAGAAATGTGTCATCAAGGCTTGAAATTTAATTTTATGTTACCTGTTTCAAATATTATGACAGAAAGAGAGATTATTTAATGAACGGCCAGGCATACATAAATGTGAGTGGTTTAGTTTCTCACAAAGTATAGGACAGGAATTAAAAATAAAACACCAAAATTGCCCTGTCAGATTTATTTAAAGGCTTTTCTGACTAAACACAGACAGAAAAATGAATAAGGAACAGGTCAAATCAACAACAATTAAAAAAACTCTCTGTAAGACCCCCTGTCTCCCTACATGCCTCTTTCTATCAGCTGAAACGATTGCAACACACCTCTGCCAAATTATCTTAAAAAATGCTATTCTTCCCATTTCTCTCCCTCTGGCTCAAAGAGACCATATTATTATACCTAAACCATGATTTATCCATAATGGACCACCATTAAGCGACACCTTAGACCATGTTAATTTAATTTAATCTGATGGTTTGACATTAACCTCGTGTGTTACACAATGACCCAGTCGACCATGATATATAATGAACAGAGCTCATACTTCAGCTTGTGCTACATGCTAGTGATAGATCTGACCTTAAGTCACTTTCCCCAAAAAACAGATACTAAAAATACACATTCATTTAAGCGGCAGCAGAATAATGAAATAATCAGACACCTTAATCCAGACCAAATCTAACAAGATGCCTGAAATGGAATGGCACCTCATACAGTGTGTATATGAGTGTGTATCCTCACAGGACAGGCTCCAGATTCACTGTGACCCTGATCAGGATAAAGCAGTTACTAAAAATGAATGACTAAATTAATGTAATTTAATCTAATAAAACAGAAACCAACCTTAACAGACCTAACTAAACATTATATTGAGTTAAATAAAATGCAATCTGCAAGTATGATAATTTTCCAAATTGTTTGTTTATCAGTAAAGTTAATGTCCTAAAGGAAGTACATCTGTATACATAGATATTAAAATCACCACAAATCTAAATATTAGAGTCAGCAAAGTTCTGTTTACAACATGGCTCTTAAACCACAAGGCTGTGTACATTTGTCATCTGTTAATCAACAAACCAGTGTTGATTTTACTGCAACATCATTAAAATGGATATGGTGCCTGCACATAGAGCAAATTTCATCTACGCTTAATCAAAGTCAGTCGCTAGGTGGGAATGCATCATTAATGTTTTGTGGAAAATTATTTCCTAATAAACAACAACTCATCGAGAGCATGAAACACATTGATAACAATATCTAGAAAAAACAGACTCTTTATAATAATAGGCTCTTTATAAGTAACAACAAAAAACTGATGACTGATGAACCTACAGACCTGACGTCGCGTCTCAAATGAATGGAACATTATGAATGTAGGATGGAGGAAAAATTGAAGGCTCACTTTGTTTTGTGATTTATAGATAAAGCCCTCAAGAAAACATAAAGCCACTGGGCAATGTCCATCTTAGTGGCCTGGGAGAGGCTTGAGGGAAAAGAGTAAATTGCATGACATTTATTGGTACTTCAGCATCAATGGTGAGAGAATTGCAATATCAGTTGTCAGTTTAAATAAGCAATAAATGCAGACAACAGGTATAGAATGAGCCACACTACCCAGGGCTTCAAGTCTATAAGCCCTGGGATGTGTACTGGCTTGTCACAGGAAGGTTTTACAACCAATTTTCAGGCGCTCATAACAAGCAATGATGCTAGTTACTATAAAAGTGCACACATTTGTAGAAATCTGTGTACTGATGACATCTGTGGGAGAATGATATCGGTCCTGGGTTAAGAATTGTGTATTATATGCAACATATGTTCACTAATTTCTGCAATGTTAATATCTGTGTTTTGCCTTAATCCAACAATATCACCTATGAGCCTGTCTGTCTATTACTAGAGCATTTGTGCTTTCAGTTTGCTTTTCACCATCAACAAGTCCTCAAAGTCCTGATACTGACTCAAAGTGAGAGACAATAGCTTGTTTAATGAGATTTTTTCAAACATAACTCAATTAGATAATGTGTGTTATCCAAGCACCTTCCGATGATTCAGCTCATAAACACATAAAATTCACTCTTCTGTGAAGCGCAGGAGCAAACTGCACATTTTATGTATGGTTTTATTGATGGTAATTGCATCTTGGAATGAAATGAAAAGAAATATTGCCATCTTATTGTAAAGGACAGAGAAGGTGAGATCCTGATAGAGTGTATATGAGGCTTGCTATTGGTACTCTGTTCAGATGTTCAAAGCTTCAGAGGCGAAGCTATAAAAGTCTGGGGCTTTACATATTCAAATAATCACAGATTCAGATAATCAGGGTTCCTAATAATAATAATAATAATAATAATAATAATAATAATAATTATTATTATTATTATTATTATTATTATTATTATTATTATTATTATTATGCATATTTCTTTGTGTGTGTGACTGACATCAACTTTAATACTTAGTACAGGACCTTAGTGTTAACTAAACAATTTTAAAATCTAGAAAAGATTCATTTTGTCTGCATCTATAAACAACACAGCTTAATCTGAAGGGTAGGTCTAACAAGGCAGGACAAGGCATTCTTTATCCATAAAGAATACCAAATCTCATATATATATATATATATATATATATATATATATATATATATATATATATATATATAGAGAGAGAGAGAGAGAGAGAGAGAGAGAGAAAGAGAGAGAGAGAGAGAGAGAGAGAGAGAGGGCTAATAAAAGGCCCTAATTAAAAAAAAAAACATATTTCATTAATACTGTATCCATAACATAACACTCAGTGGATGCCATGGTGGTTACTTCACATCATATTTTCAAGATCACAAATAGTAATACGGTCAAATTCTACCAAATGTGCTGGCTTAATTGCAGATGTAGTATGCTGAAGGTCTCAATCATAATTTTAAAAATTATTTTCTGTGGTTTTGGGGTTTTTGATATAGTATTTTTAAGTAAAAAAGTATTATCAGGTCATATTGGCTAGAGTGTGCTGAAAAGATACTTGCGTGATAAACATTTATAAAGGTTTTATATACAGTATAGGCAAAATCAATACCATACAAAAATGACCAAAATAGCCTCCCAAAGGTTGAAGGACAAAACACATTCAAGTTTGTTGACTCTTTAGGCTCCGGAAATGTCAGAAATGGGAAAAACTCATGAAAATTGTATTTGGGCTCTTCCAACTTGACTGGAATTCAACCAAATCAAACTTGTGTCAATGGAGCTAGTGTTTTGTTGTTATAAAAATGTCAGTGGTGGTCACCAGACTGTGTCCTTTGTAGGGATTTTTCCCAAGAGGCATTGTTCAGGGTCTCCCATGATCACCATTTAATCTAATTGGACTTAGATTTCCCTTTTAGGCATCAGCGTCATAGAAAAGATGTGCATTGCACATTGTCATTACAGTTTAATTAAGGCCAGATCAGACAGACAGTTGTTGACTCCTTAAGCTCCAGAAATGTCATGGTCAGAAATGGGAAACATTAAAAATCGTATCTGGGTCCGTCAGGCTTGACGGGAATTCAATCCAATCTAATCACATCAGTTGTGGTTGGCGTCCGAAAGAGACGGTGTATAGATCCTGTCAGTGTCAGTCACTGGATAGCCCTTTTGTAAGATTGGTCCCTAAAGACCCTGGATAAGGAGCAGACTGAGAAGACAGGCCTTTTATAAACTCAAATGAAAAGCATCAGGGTCTCACATGATCACCATTAAATCTACTTGGGCCAGAATTACCCTTTAGTCATCAACATCAGAGATAAGGTGCAGAGGTGCCCTGCTGTTAGTGTGTAATTAAAGACCCTGCTCTCATTAATTCAATGGTAAAAGGCTAACTCAGACAAGACACTCAGTCATATGTGAGTATAAGGTCAGAAGATACACACAGACCCTGAAATGTAGTCATTGATTTCCTAGGTATCTGTTTTGGGTAATAAAGAATAGTGCTGAGCAGTGAATGTCAGGGTGAAGAACGCATATTAACTCACTAGTAAGGTGCAGAATTGCATTGATTTGTCTGCCAGGAGGAAGCTGAAGGAGCATAATGCATAAAGCCCCTGCCACTCCTGCTACACATTTAGAAAAAGCTTAAGCAAAAAGTTCCAGTATTATTAGTACCCTTCATGAAAATGACAAATGATATCAACATTTAGATAACACATGCAGTAAGTGATGCAGTAAGTGATATTTGATATTTTCTGCTTTATTTTAGCATATTTTTGGAAACATAAAAAAGTAATTTATTTCTTTCTTGTTCTGGGAGCACTCCTCCATGCAGAACATTTTTAAAGTGCCTTTAAATTTTTTAGATCTGCACATGTGGACTGCTTTCTACAAACCAGACCACTGAAAGATCCATCAAGTTTTAAACTCGTGCCAGAGACAACCAGCTACAATATCCTGGTGCCCTGTCACTAAAAATGCTCTCAATCTTTACAAGAGCATCTGCACCATTAAGTGCAAAACAGCCTCAAAGAACCAATGCTCTACAGTCATATTTTAGAATGGCGATGGGGCTTTTTCTTGTACACATTCCCCTCTTTCAAACTGTAGTTGTAATGACGCTTGGTGAAATTCAGGGTCTGCATTTTGAGAATTGCTCGCAGGAATGGCTTATTTTGTACAGCCGTTCTAAACATCTTGTTATAGGGACCAGTCTAATAGTGGATTTTTTTATCTGCCAAACTGTACAATTGTGAAATTGAAGCTTTTTCACCTCCCTCACCATTCTCCTCACTGTACAGGGATGCTGTTTGCTTGTGTGTCCTCTTCCTGCCATGTTTTAAACTTTTCCAGACTGTTGAAGCATTTTATTATGGACCTGATTGTCCATAATGGTAGTGTTAATGGTTTATGTTTTTTAAAGAAATTCTTAAGACTAAGAGCAATTTAAAATGTAATTTTTTTTTTAAAGATAATGATTTATATATTCTTTAGAGGTGCCAATAGTTCTTCTACATGTTCTAATACTATTAAAAAGTGCATATGGAAATAATTGTTGTTGGGAGAAAGGTATGCATTTAATTAACAATGAGTACTTTTTTAATGGAAAAGCTGATCCATCATGTTTAATGTTTAATATATACTTATAATTTTTAACAAAGATGCCAATAATTCTTGAGTTGACCATATAAGTGGCTTGTGCTGCTGGCAGTGTAAAAATCTCGCAGCACACTGGGACATGGTCAGTTAATTTTGAGAAATTACACACCAAGAACAAAAAAGATAAATTGCCCCATATTATGGGCAGAGATGCATCAATGCCTCACATTTTAGACAGATTATGGTCGTACAAGGCTCCAAAATATTCTCTTTAGATGAAATACGAGGCCCTCATCCATATTCTCTCAGTAAATAATATGCTATCAGGTGGTCCCTGATATAACAAAACATTTTATATGACATGAAAGAAAAAACAGCCAGTTTAATAACTACGCCAGTGAACATTATAACCTAAATGTGCATCCATGATGTAACTGTGTTAACACTGGGACTTAAATCTGGAGAACAATCTCCATTGGGGATAGTGTATCATGGATGCGACTGGTCCAGTGAATCTGTCATGCATATATGCCATGACATGCCTAAACGCACTAAAAATCATGGAAAGCACTGAGCTATTGCTGGATACGCTGCTAGTTTCAAAACAGCTACCGTCTGCGAAAATGGCTGACTATATCTTTAACAATACTCCTGGCTGAAACAAATATGAATACTTTTGATTTAGGCATCCGAATGGATGTACTCTATGTGACCGAGGTGATCTAAAGGAGCCCGAGCCATTTCACTGCACAAAGCCTCTGGGAGTGAAACATATCCCAACAGATCCTACGAGGTAATGAGGTCTGCTGCAGGGTTCTAGAGACACACTAAGCAGACAAAGAGCAAAGAATAGATAGAGGTGTTCATCAAATAGTGACCTCTGTGTACAGATACACAGAAATGAGATTTAGAGCAGGGGAGCTATTCAGGAACTATATATAAATGAAGACAATTAAACAATTACAGTGAGCTTTCAAAGAAATACTTATTAAATGTTTTACAATCATTTTTTGAGTGATTCAATTCGAGACAATTTCACAAAGCAGTTGTATCTTTTACAAGATATAGATTTGGATCCCTACTGAGCAAGCCAGTAGTGAAGCCAAAAAAAGAAGCTCTGAGAGGAACCACACTTAGACGGAAACCCCATGTCACAGGCTCACCTGAGGATTTCCCGCCACACCACCAGAGGTTCCCATCACCTGAATACTAACCTATTTTCAGGTTACCTTGCTCACCTGAAGTCTTTGCGAAGTCTTGCCTACTTTACGATCGACAATTCTGAGCTACTTGTTATTTTGATTTGCACATTCTAGTGTTGTGAATCTTGGACTGTTTATCATGTTTGCTGTTTTTGCCTGCCACTTCGGATTATTTCTCCATTTGTTTGCCTTTTTGTGTTTTGAACTGACCTGTTTTTCTGATTGTGATTTGGTTTCACATTATGTTAAACTCAGCATTTGGACCATATACTCTTGTTGTGTGAATGTTACACGCATTCTCTTCTGGGTGGCACACCACCTGGATAGTGGGATTATAAATTAGAAGTGAGATGATGATGCTTTTGGAGATGTACTGTTATCTACATGCTGTCATGTGAGAACAACTAAAGCATGAAATCTTTTGGAGAATATTTTATCAGAATATAATTTGCATTTACTGTCAAAAGAGCAAAGAAAGAAACAGCTTTGTCATCTTTCTCCTTAACATTCGCACTCCCTTCAGATTAACAGTCAAGTACCACATTGATCAAAAGTGAACGTGACAGTGCGTATGGTGAGAGTAGCCTAGTGATTTTTGTTATAATGTTAAATCCCCCACAGCTAAGGGCATTACAGAACATTAGAAAACATGTCCTCTTGAGAAGGGAAAAGAGTGAGAGGACAGAAAGAGAGGGAACAGAAGTGGTAAAGAGACTGCTTGCAGAGAAGCCCTGTAGCAAAAACAGTGGTGTTGATGTTAAGAAAAGGACTTTAGTCTACCAAGACAGTGATTCGACAGCTACACCGCCTCTCTCCCACCATAACAGCCTGAGATTGCCACTTACTTTCTGTACTTTCTCCCTAGACAACCAACATTCCCATCATTGAAAAAAATGATGTCAGTAGGGGGGATTAAAACGATGGGGTTCTAATCTTTTGTTGCCTGTGACCTAATAGCAGATAAACCTGTGCAATCTCAAAAACAAGCACTACTGTTTATGAATAAAAATGCACCAAGCTGCTACCATCAAAGTAAAAAAATAAATGGCTTTAATACATACTCAGAGCTGTGTGCTTTTTGAGCCCAGTGCTAAGGTCATGCTATTCTCTGAATCAGAATGTTAAAAGGAAAAGAATTTGCTTTTGATCTGATAGGGGAATGATAATAGCAGCGAGAGTGATAGGTATGCATTCTGGTGATATTTAAGCTTGGCAGCAGCTTAGAAGTGAAGAGAACGAGAAGTCAACTAAGAGTACCAAACACTGCAGAAATATTTAATTCAACAGACATCACAGCAGCTCAGTGTCTGAATAAATAGAGAGTTTTAGTCAGGCTGCCGCCATTCAAGAACTCATTATTGACCTCATTTAAAATGAACAGTAATTAAACAAATCCAGTTGTTAGAAGAGCACTATATGTGACCAGTTCCATCTTTCTAAGCCACACTGACACAAAGTACATTATTGCCTTTTCTACATGGCTGGAAATGTCTCAGCTTTCCAATGATACTAATACTACAGATCCCTTAATCACACATTTTTTACAAGTGCTACATCATTATTTAGACTTAACACCTCATCATTTCAAAATATTATATCATTATTTTGAGTTATCTCAATATTTCAACATATAACATAATTATATTACTATTTTTATTCATAAAATATTATTAACATTATGATTAATAATGATTAATATTTCAACTTGTTCTTATTTCTTTGCTTCAAGATATTATGTCATTGTTTTAACATTGTTCAACACGTCGAACTTTGAGGTGAATAGGCTACAACAGTAGAAGAATGCATTGGGTTCCACTCCTGTCAGCCAAGAACAGGAATCTGAGGGTACAGTGGGCACAGACTCATTGAAATGGACAGTTGAAGATAGGAAAAAGACCACGAGGTTCTTTAACAGTCCAATTTTTGTGAACATGTGGCCACTGTAACAAACATGCCACGGTTCCTAATAAAGTGGCCAGTGAGTGTATATGAGTACATACAAATATGATGCCAGTCCAGCAAGTGACTCTGTTATTCACTGAGAGATAACAAGAAAGAGGATGTTGTTCAGCCAATTGTTCTGTAAATTGCAGCCTACAGAGGATAATTCTTGTAATAAAAGAGAGGCAGACAGAGACAGGAAGACTTAATACGTGGCCCACTAGCTTCTGTAGCTAAAGGCAGCTTTCTCTTTAAAGGAGCAAAGACATCATCAAATGTTGGAGAACTTTCAATCTACACTTATTGTTTAAATTTCATTCATACTGATAGAAATCCTGATACTTTATTTGATCAGAAACCGATAAAACCTTCAAACAGCGTAGAACTGAAAGTTTAAATCCAGGTTCCTACACAAATGGCTCAACTCAAAATAACAGAACATGTCACATTTGTTCAGTCAGCTGACAGGTTAGACATATCACGTGGCAGGAGGAATCAGTGCCCTAAGTGCTAAGCAGAATGAACCGTGGTCTAGATCGACACTAAACGCTTTAATCTGAGCTGAAGCGGTGCAGCTTAGCCTACACTAATCCCCGTAAGAAAGAGGAGCCAGATGGTCGGCAACAACTGCTGCAGAACCGCAGAGCAGTTCTGCGAGAATCCTGCAGCTCCTGACGTTGTTTACCTTGTTCCTCGTGTTACACTTCTGAGTCGTAGTGAGCGCCAGCACCTGGCACCACAGTTCTAAAGAACTGCACCCTGCAGAGGATGATGTGTCAGAACTAAACACTCCACTGCGGTAGAACCTTGTGATTCCTGAAGTGCCGCAGCCAGAGAAGGACTGTCCCAGGGGTGTCAGGATACAGTAACACACCGCTCTCTTAACGCTCGCTAAGCTCGTCCTGTACCTACACGGCCTCCACCTGCTTCAAAATGACTCTGTCAAGAAGCACAATACTTGCCTTAACCTGACCTATGGCAAAGCAGCCATTAAACTTAATCGAAGTTAGAGAAAAAAAAATGAAAAGACTGTAAGAAATCATTAAGTGAACATTAGCACCAAGACCGGCACTTCTCAGCAGGACCAACAGCCTGGGGACACTGAAAATCTCTCTGCTTATACGATTTATACACACACACTCACACGCACGGGTCAACCACATAGCGAGCTCAGTGGGAGGCAACCATATTACAGCTAGTTACCGTTTCCTGGTGTGTAATTGAATGATACAGAAAAAACTGAGACACAGCCCCTCTCTCTCTCTCTCTCTCTCTCTCTCTCTCTCTTCCTCCCTCCCTCCTTGCAGGGGTGGACAAATCAGTAACCTGGGCAGAAGCAGATTTAGTGTCCAGGCTATTAAATGTTAGTCATAGTGATCTGGCAGACAAGTTGGTTCAACAACCAGAAAAAAAACATGTACATACAGTATGTAAGGTTGGCATGTATGTTTAAACTTAATGTAGTTTACGTGCATGTGACATGCCACAATGTTCCAACTACAGTGCATTCTTCCAAACTGCACCACCTGCCAGTCAGATTAATTAGTGTGCACAGATGATTTTTTCTGAATCAAGAACACACAGGTATGTGGAAACCGAGGAAAATAAAGTTTGGTGAAAAGCTTGCCCAACATGCTGTCAACTTGCACTTGAAGTGAAATAAAGAAGCTGGTCAGAGTTGTGTAATATTTGGTAAGGCAAGGGTAGAGCACAACATCTAATAGCTGAAATTTTGGTTAACAACTTGCTGAATTTTTGTCAAGAGCATGTACTACGTTAAAACGTCTATTAGAAGAGGATAATCATCATAAAACTTTGTAAGTCTGTATTAATGCACTTAACTAGTGAACTATGGGGCTCACCATATGTTATTACATTGCATTAGCTACCACTTTTTAGTCTAGTAAATTAGGTAACCAAAACACGGCACTGGGCACACTGCAGATTTTACTTGCCTGGTGAGCTAGCTAATGAATTTATGATTTGTCCACCCCTGCTCTGTCTCTCTGATTTCACTGTAAAGTGAGTTAAAGCTGTGCTTAATGACGAGACTCCCTGAGGGAGGGTTACTGAGGTGTACACCTCCCACAGACAGTGGCAGAATAACAATGATATAATCAGTTGGGACTACACACACACACACACACACACACACTTTACTTCAGGGTTATCAATCTCAATTTCTATCTGTGCCACACTGGCATTTTTGAATGCCCTCAATGGGCCATAAACTCTACACCTAATTAATTTCTTTAACTTTATATTAGTGTGGCTTTAAAAGCAAAATGTTGGACGTTTCCAAAAGGCAAAGTTGATAAACTATTCAGCTGCATGCGCTATTAGGTGAAAAAATGTATTAGGCTAAATGATGCATTTATCAACTGAACAAACAGAGAAAATTTGCAAAGCAATAATCAAGAAAGATCTGTTTTCTGTTTTGCTATTGGCAAAGTATATATTTTTTGGAAACGATGAAACTTACACTTCTCATTCGGCTGCTATTGTCAGGGTCATTTTAAAATTTCCAAATTTAGGCAGTTTCTGGTCACAAGTCAGGTTAATAGATTTAGCTTTGTCATAAAGACTTGCACAGTTTCTTCACACAGAAATAACACCAGTTTATCTCCATTATGAATAAACATGTCCTCAGTCTCACACTTTTACTGAAAAAACGCTACTAATTCTTTTTAAAGAAAGCAAAAACACAATAGACGGTGGCATGGTTGTGCAACTAGTAGTGTTGTCACTATGTATTTGTGTTTTTGCTTTCTTTAAAATTGTGTGATGGTCTGGGTGTGGGTTTCTTCTGGGTTATTTGGTTTCCTCCCACTGCCACATGATACAATGTGGATTGGCTAGTGTAAACTGCACTAGGTTTGAATGGGTGTGTGAATGTGTGTGTTCATGGTGCCCTGTTATGGACTATGTCCCACCCATTCGTGGGCTCCGGATTCACGGTGACCTTGACCAGGTTAAAGCAGTTACTGAAGATGAATGACTGAATAAAAGAAAAAAAAAGTTTTTCTTTATATATATTATATATATTATATGCTTTCTATGCCAACTTTGCCACCTGTTTGTGCAATCCACTAATACGACTTATCCAAAACTACTAAAAACCCTAAGCTGACATTAAATCCTAGATTTTCAATGTGAACTGCAATACAGGCTGATTTTTTCTCTCAACTCTTCTAACAATAAATCAAAGGGAAATGATGCTTAAAATGAAGATTTTTCTTTCTTTGTTTAAAATCTTAGAAATAGAAACAATAACCTGGTTTATTAGTTAGTCTTGAAAAGACATTTAAAGAATCGCAAGGCACATTGTAAGCATAGATCTGAAAGATCATATGGAACATTTCTCTACTTTATTAATAGCATTTAAGGTATGCACACAGGAAGCCTCCTCACAAAAATCAGGGCACTACCCAGCACCCAGCAGGCAACAGTAACACACCAAGTATCAGAGAGACTCAGGACTCTGACTGTCTCCCCTGGAGATCTGAGTTATGGACACATACTGACTCCTCCACATGCCTTTTCCGCTTATTCCTCATTCCCTCATGGGAATAAAACAGAATCTGGGGTGTGTGTGTGTTGCTTATGTTTATGCATGACTGCCTTTCCACAAAGAACAGAGCCTACTGTCCCCCTGGCAAACAGTCTGCTCTCGTTCTCATAAATTCTCATCAATCCAAGATCAGCACTGATGGTCACTAATGTCATGATTTTTATTATTATTTTTATATTATTATTATTTATTTATTTTTTTTTTTCCAGTTTTAAATCTTACGTAGCAATCAAAGTTAACAATCGTAAATGAACTACAAGGCTATTGTCTGGAATATATGTCAATATCTAACTATGAGCAGATTACATATCAGCATAAATGAAGCTCTAGTTGTTTAAAAAACAAAACAAAACATAATTATGAATAAACTGAGATTATTCATGACTATGAACACCATAGCACAACTGCAGTTTCGATTAGTCAGTAGACTTCACGCTCTATACACAAAGTTACGTATGACCGAAATTTATTTCCCAGAGGCCCTCCACTCAGTAGCAGACAGAAATAGTCGTGTGTTCATAAATGACAGCACATGGCACAGTCAGCCTGATGTAACTGAGAGAAATGCACAGTCAGACTAGCTAAGCACTCACTTCTAGAAACATGCATTGTAACCTGTCTTACAACACATCTCAGTGAGAGATGAATCAAAGAACTGAGAAATGTTGATCAGCCTCACAAACACGCGCACACACGCGCGCGCACACACACACACACACACACACACACGGCAGCAGTGCCTCAGCACCAAAGAGGAAAACGAGCAGAGATGAAGAGAGGTTAAAAAAAAAGGTATCACTTACCCAGAAGATGAGGTTGAAGAGGAACATCATATATTTCAAGCAGCACAGGAAACCGCTAGCCATGTTGCACTTCTTGAATTCTAAAAGGAACACAAAGGATAGATCCAGGTAAAAGACCACGTATTTGCTGCTTTTGGAAGTGCTCTGTTTGTTGCTGTCCTTGTTGTCGGCGGCGCTCTCTTTGCGCCCCGTGGAGCCGTAGAAAGCTCCAGCGGTGAAGCCTCGTCCCCCAAACGGACGACCTGAGCTGGACGCGCGGGCAAAGTCAGAGTCGCAACTGTCCACAGACGGGCTGCGGTGGATAGCGGACTCCTCACTACTTGACTTCTCCATGCTCTGGGGCTGAAGCTCTGCTAGCTAGATCATACTCTACCATGTCTCTCAGAGTAGCCAGACAAGAAGCTCCTAAAAGTGTCTCCCAAAAGAGTGTCTGTCACACACACCAATCAGGAACGAAAGTCTAACGGAAAGAGATGCCACAGGAACAGTGCGGGTTCACACTCACTCGCTCATCACTCGTTATGAAGCCCAGAAGCCAACCTGTGTCCAGCCAGTGCGTGTCAGAGTTCCCACAACTTCCTCACCTCCTCCTCGCACTCTTCTTCTCTGAGCTCTGCTGAGCCGGCACAATCTTTCTTTCTGTCTCTCAGAGCCTCAGCCCTGTGCTGGTGCACTTCTCTTTTCTCCCCTCCTTCCCTGCCTTCTCCTCTCCTCTGTACTGAGCTTGTGCTCCTGATCTCAGCGCTGCCGCTGATGTGTGCTATTATCGACAGCTGCATTTACTGGGCATTCCCATTCAGCGCTGAGCCATCTATCTACCTCCTCCTCCTTTCCCTCCTCCTCTCCCTCTCCCTCTCCCTCTCTCTTTCTCTCTCTCTCTCTCTCTCTCTCAACTCCCAGTCCCTCCTCTCTGTCCAGGAACCAATCGGGCATCAAGTGTTTTCTGTAGCCCATCCCCACAGCTGATCCTATGCCTTTAATAAGCTTATCATTACTGTTTTTTTTTTTTGCCTGTACAAGTTAATACATTGATATTCACTCTGGCTAGCTATCAGCCACTCAGGACACGGCTGGATAAAAAAAACATGAATTGGAGAAAGGCTGTTTATTTGTAGTGAAAATGAGACCCTAGTTTAATATGTAACTGATGCACACGCCAAAGCTGAAATCTTTATATTCATAATGCACATAGCATATAACTTGATCCCCTGACCTTATTGCTTTCCTCTAATTCAATTCATCATATTCATAATTCTTTGCTCGCATTCTCTCTCTGAGGTATCTGTTGGGGAATTTGGCTATGATTACTGTTAGAATAAGAACGATTACATGCATGACCATTCGCTCAATAGTGCTTTGCAGCCATCGGGTTGTGCTCTCTCAATTCCTTGTAAGGCGTGCCGATAAATTGGCAGAGTCTCTAGCTTAGGAATTATAGCACCATTTCAAGCATGGAAACAAGATCATGCCTTACAGATACTCAATGCTTTCCTATCAAGAGCCAGGGACATAGTCTGGATTGCCTACCACTCATTCTCTCATTCTTGGAAAGATGATAAGAAATTATGTTAGGACCTGTTTTAATCTGAAAACAAAACTAAAACAAACAAACAACAAAAAATCACACCTAATTATAAACCCATCTTTTAAAGTTGTAATTAAAATGTCCTGTGTATGGGCAATGCCACTGAAAGAAAATGTAATTAACCTAAGTTAGCATCATATCCTTTTAATTAACTGTGATATTTCCTTTAAAGGAGGTCTTCCATTATTGTAATATTTAATTTCCTGTAGTCACCCACAGATAAGACAGTCTGGAGTCTGATGACATTATTACCTAACCCAAATTACCTTTACTCCACTTCTGTTCAAACCTTCTGTTCTATAATACACATTGCACCACAGCACAGTTGAATTCTCAGACCTGATTGGTTACAAGGTGTTGATTAATTTGAATAACAGCATGGCTCTGAAAGTAGTTTGGTTACATATGGTGAAGATTTCTCTGAGGATGTAAAAATGTATTTGTTGGAACATTTCTGTGTTAGAAGAGGAATAAAACACTTCAAGATGTGCTGTTATAGGAAAATAATCATCTTCAGGATGGTAACAATAACTTTATTTCTTGTCAGGTCACATGACACCACCCCAACATTGATTATTTTCCTATAACAGCACACTCTGTTATGTTTTATTCCTTACAGCTGGGTTTGATGTATAATATTATGACAGAATATAATCATGATTATTTACTCATCTTTTTTTTCTCTCAGTCCCTGGCTCACATCCCTAGTTTTTGATTAACCCTAATCACAGCCATCAATCTGTAGAATCTGCTATGTGGGTGAATGATTATACATTAAAAGCACTGACAAACTGGAAGAAATAAGTTGGTAGTTAATGGGGTTTAATCACTAGGAGTTTTACTATATTTTAATTTTTAATAAGAATCAGGACACAAAAGATTTCATAATTCTTGAAAATGTACCAGATAAATATTTCGTATTAACCTTTTTGGCCACTGGGAGAAACTCACCAATGAGTCTTGGTAATGCTTGCTTTCTTGCTTTATTTGTAAAAGATTTTTTTAAAGAAAAAGCGTCTGTGCTTATAACTTTGTATAAAACAGTTTCAGCACACTTGTGCAATCCCAAACTTTTAAATGTATAGACAGCATTCAAGTGTACTGAAATCAGCAGTGATCCTGAGAGTGAGTCAGAATTAAAACCTACAGCTGTGGTGTGATGGCACTAATATAGAGACGGAGTGAATGCTTCACCAGTGAGTATGAGTATACACATGCAACGCAAGCTGAGCTTATAGACAGATGGAGGAAAGTGTAGCTCTACGTTCTTATGCTAAACGTCAGTAATACCTTGTTTGCCTGTGGCTTCACTCTAATCCATTTCTTTGCGTTTCAGCGGAGACAACAATCCTGACGAACCTGTTTGAATTTACTCAAGACTAACAACACAACAAATCAAAGTGATCAATTAGCCAGGTGCCTTAACACTACACTTGAAACACTTCCTTTATGTCATCATCTGACCCACGGAATACTCACGAAGCAAATGATCCATTACACCGCATCCCTGCTCAAAATATCTTTTCAGTTAAAAAGCTTGTGCACCCACCCTATTAGATCTGCAGAATTGGTTTTACATCAAGAACAATAATTTGGCTACTCTATCTGAAGCAAAACAGTCAATCGTGCCCATTTCAAACCGTTCATTATGCAGGCTGTTTTCCCGCAGGCATGCCAGGCTCTTCATTTATTTAGCCTTAACAGATTTGTAATGTCTGTGCTATTAAGAGCAACAGCAGAGAACCACACTGTGGAGACTGAGACAAAAAGAAAAGGGTTTGACCAGAGCTCAGTGCTCCCCTGATGCTAAGATTCAATATGGCCTGCCTCTGTGCTGCACGTCAGCAAACTGATATTCATTAGGACGCTACAGGAGCTTACAGCTACTAACTCTGCAATGAGCTGATAAGGCTCGCTGAACAACATGTCCCATGTTCAATACAATTGTGCATCCACACACACTCTCACAGACACACAAATACAAGAAATACAAGCAAACAGACAAGACAGGTACCTTTGAGATTGAAAATAATTCAGCTGACTCAGAAAAATTTTGAAAAGAAAGGTGAAAACTGTAAAAAGATTTTTTTTTTTTTTGAAAATACAAAAGCAAGCTATGTGGATGCTGACTTAAACTTATATTATAAAAGGCTGAAAAAATCAAGTCCTGTCTGTTTTCATTCTTAGTTTATTCTTTGTTTAGTTTTGCAATAGATTTCATATTGCAATAGATTGCATTAGGGGACACCAAACTACAAGATGCCAGGGTAACAAGGGTGTAGCCAGACCTCTTAAAATGGGGGCAGTCTAGATTGGGACAAAATGCTAATCCACATCCATAGAAAATGACCTGGTTGCCACCTGTGTCTGTGTATGGTCTGAGTAGGATCCCCATCAGACATAAAAAGCACTGACCTAAGCAGCATTTGTTTGCTACAAAAAAGTAATATCTAACATCATCATATGATGTACGGTAATATAACAGATTTAATATCATTAGCTAAAGGTAGCTAATAACAGACTGAGGAAATCCAATGTGTTAATGTAAAAAAAAGTTTGCCTAATATTTGCTTGCTTGTTTGTTCATTGAGATCAGTGGGGGTAGATGGCACTCTTAGTCACCTTAGCTAGCTAAACTCAGTCAGAATTTACTCCTCAATGCTGGACAATGATGAAATAAACGTTCAAATTTCCCAGAGACGTTGTAGTGGGCATTCTCTTATTATTCAAACATGTCTATCACAGCAGTATTAATCTAGTCATTCACTTGTGCATAATATGACATTGGTAAATGCACTGACAATAGCACTGATAATAACTGAGAGGTGGCCATGCTGCACTCTACTCTTTGACTCCACCCAAGGTATCACTGTACAAGCTAATGGCAATACAATGACAACACAATACACAAGAATTAAGCTCTCCCTCTTTTTGGAAAAAACAAAGGTAAAAAAAAAAAACAAGGCTTAAATTTTGGCAGCCACGTAGTCTTATATGCTGTTAACAAACTACTAAAAGTGGACTTTTTTGCATTTTGTAGAACCAAGAACAGCAGCACCACCGATGATTGTAAGTAAGATTAAGTAGATCATAAGTAGATTCACACAAGCTATCATACCAGATTTTGTGTGCACTGCGGCTATTTTATTTAAGCCTGCTTCACTGATATATCCATAACACATCATTAACAGTGACTGAGAAGGCGCATTTGAAATACAACAACGGATGTACAATATACATCCGGAAATACAATAACTACCTTTGGAGGAACTAGAAGTAAATAGACTAAGCAAACATTTTCCAATCAAAGTACAAAACAAGAAGATGACAGAACCGTAATTTTTGTGTGGATTGAACAAAGTGTGGCATAATTATGGACTTGAAACTTAAATCTTTCAGTGAGTGTGTTCCTGTGTAAATTTATGCCTATGATGAGACCCCATGCTATAAGGCTCAAACATAATAAGTTTCATAAGTTTAACGCTGAGTTACTGAAGCATAGTCGATTTTTTTAACCCTCCCATTCAGTATCATGACCATCACTGAATATCACCAAAGACTAGACAGAAGTAAGGTGGGGATATGAATTGCTTACAATGTGGTTTGAGATCCATATACTGCAGTGCACTGATAGTGCCTTACTATTTTTCTGTAGCAGAATAAATCTGAGAGCTCATGCAACATACTGCACATACCCATTGGAGAGGAGCAGAGATCAGCTACAGGGAGATAGAATAATGTAGCATAGTGTTTGGCTCTTTTCTGTGCTTAACACTGCTGTCCAGTTGTGATAAGAGCATGTAAAAGCAAATGTGCATTGCAGCACCACAATGTTTCTGCCTCAGCATTGCATTGTCACCTTGTCTAATAGCTTCTTCCCTGTGAAACACCACTGGACCCTTCCACAGACAGCTGACCAGGTGCAGAGTAAAGAATAACTCTATTTAAGCAGCAATGTGGCTCTGTAATAAGAGCAAGTTCAAAGTCCACCTAAGTGGATTGTTCTAATGTGTTATAGGGTGAAATGATTACACTGAAATGTAGAAAGCGATCAATGGCCACCACATGTGAATTGGAGGCTCGGTTTGCAGGTTTTATAAGATAAAACCCTTTAATCAGCGTGCTTATGCCCTATATTGACTCAACCAGCAGACAGAGAAAAACAAGTTAGATTAAAATCTAGAATACAATATAGTTATGAAAGTGTCTACTTTTCCACTAACAAGAAGTTTTGTATGACTGCAGAAGTCTAGGAGAAGTCATGAGGTCCAGAGATGATTTATGAAAGCTCTGAGATCTCCACAGAACTAAATCCACTGAGATGGAGAATTAGTAGAAGAGCAACTGACACACACACTTCTGAGAATGACTAAAATCCCAAATAATGAGTGTTAATTTGCATGAGCAAGGGATAAATTGAGAGTGCAGTTACTGGGCATGTAGTGGGTGATTTACAAAGAATAATTCTGAGAATGATGTAATGTGTAAAATTGGCGGAGAAAACAATATGTAAAAGAGGTTTTGCGTGTGCTTAATCTTCTTGGTAGAGGCTGTGAGTTCAGATCTCAGAAAGAGTCCTGGAAGAGTGAACTGAACATGAAACTTAAGCATAATGCAAACCAGTGCCAGTAAGTCATCATTTTGAGAAACATCCTGGTCATTTCCATTCAGCTCCTTCTTATTAAGAAATTATATCATTTTGTCTTCACCTGCTGGAAACTGGCTTCTGAAATTTAATACCTGCTATTGAGTTGTATTAATTTTTGCCGGTAATGACTTTCACTCTTAGTAAATTGCATTGTGGGTGCAATTTTAATCAATTTGCACCATCACCATCCTGTATTTTGTACATTATTTAGAAGAAAAAAATTCATTAAGGAATTGTTAAATGTTATTTTGCTCATGTGAAAGACATAATGTTCACAATGTAGATGCTGTTAGTAAACCAGCTTGCACATCTTGCAGGTGTTATCGTGTGAATGTTTTTTTTTTTTTTTTTTACACAAACACAAACCTTTAGTAAATAAGGGCCTATGATTCATATGAGTAAGCACAATTAGATATGGCACAGCAGAGCATATAATGGACTGTACTTGAAGTACAGCCTGAACAAGACAAGAGCCATTTCAGTTAGTAATGCGGGGACTGTTGTGGTGCACATGTACAGGTGCAAAAACAGACCCTGAGTATTAGACCACACACACTTCTTACAACCAGCCATATGCTACAAGGCCAAACTGAATAAGCACAGCCCATCAGCCAGCAACAGCTTGACTCCACCAAGTCTAGCAATTTGCACAAGAGCATGCCAGCTAGGTTATACTTAGATATTCAGCTCAATTAACTACATTTCTTCACTAAACGAAAAAAATATACTATTTTGAGCCTCTTAATACAAAATACATGAATACAGTGAAGTTTCTATATGGCAATGTCAGTATATCAGGACAGATGTAACTCATTAACATCATTTAAGATTCTGTGAGGTTAATAAGATGTTAAAGAATGCACTTAAAATGTTTAATAAGGTCAGTGTGTTGACTGATAAGGTCAAACATAAAGATGTGGAGAACATTTAATGTTAATCACTGCCTAATTATAGTCATAACAACACTACTTGATGTGGCTAAGCAACCTCTCAGTGTGCTGAGACTGTAATTGGACTCATAGTGAAGTTTCCATTTTCCTAAGGATTTTTATGAATCAAAACTTTTTTTTTTTTTTTTTAATAAATCCTTCATGTCATGACAGGTATGCATAATTCTTCTGGTCCTTCAGTGAATTTCATTTTAATCCATGTAAGATTTTTATGAATATCCATGAGATTGTCATTCACGTTTTATCCTGGCCTCGTGTTCACTGTTTCACTATATAGAAGATATTTATGAAAACCTAAGGCCATTACAATACTGTGACTCTGACATACCAGAAGTGCACTGAGCTACAATGTCATTTGTTGTGACATTCTAACATAAATCAGCCAGAAATACAATCATATTTCAACAAAATTTTGTTATGTGTCTCAGGTGTAACATCTAATTAAAAAATCTTTATGAAAGCTTATGTCTGTTGGAATAATCCATTATAAATGTTCATGTAGATTTTTGATGGGCTCATGTAGGTTACATGTAGTATTACAAACTCTGCCCTTAAATAAAGGTTTAACAACTGCTTTTTGTAATGATTTTATAGTGATTAATGATTAATGACCCTGTAAGCCACTTATTAAACTCAAGGCCCTTGGGCAAATGTAGCCCGCTAACTCATTTCATTTGGCTCACGGACACTTGAAAAAATTATATTGAAATGACCCTTCGTACTGAACTCAGTAATGAGTATTTTCTCTCTAGACCAGTAATATACAGAATTCACAGCAGACCTGCACTGTTTTCCACATGCGTCACTCTACAGCATGCGAGGGCTCACATCACATCTCACAGTACTGAAACACTGGCTAAAATGGAAATCTATCTGCTGCGTTTAATACCCTGCTTCTAAAAATGATTCAGAAATGCTTCAGGTGTTGGCCTTTAGTATGATTCAGTGATTGACTCCAAATCCAGAAATGAATCACCAAGTGGAGAGACCTAAAAATATGTTGAAAAAAGAAGACGAGACAGATGGAAGACTAAGTCATGTATGATGACTTAGCATACAGCATACAATTACACTCTCCTTAAGTCTTCTTCTTACTGTTACATATTTTTGATATTTGGAAAACAGATATAACCTATATAAGGTGCTGCAAGACTATTAGTCTTCTTCTTCATAGTTAAAGCAAAACCTGATGAGTGCATTTCAAAAAAGTGATATGAATGTGAAAACTTTTGATTAAGGCAAAAGAAAATTAAAAATATATCCTAATTTCTCAGTGTATTCTCATATAATGTGCATCTGATTAGAGAATTTGTTTTAGTATGAATATTATATTTAGACTGCTTTTTTTAACTTATGCCTACATTTGTTTACTGTCTGCCTCACTGTTTTTTCCACCGCCTCGACTAGTCGACGTCCCCACAGCAGGTGACTGGTGTGATGGCAGACTGGTGAATGTATTAGTATAATCAACTAGCACTGTGTGTGTATATATATTTAACCAGCATACTAAATGTTAGCATCTAATAGTGCATACATATAAATAGGTTCTATTAGTCCTTCTTTTTCCTAGAATCATTCTATTCTACTTTTAGAGCATAGATTATTGGTGTTAATCAATGAAATAGATAATACCTTAAAATGAACAGCTTTAGTTTATGGCCCTTCAAAGGCTCACAAAAAATATTACCTGAGTAGTTTTATACCCTTGCTTTAAGCCACATATTATTTGTTAATACATAGCTCATTCTCCAGTTTGGATGTCAAGCACATTCACAATCTGTTTCATCCTTTAAAAAAGCCAATTATCCTTTAAAAAAGCCAATTAGGTTTGTGTGATATAAATAGCTACAGAGCACAGCACTAACAGTGTGCAGAAATCAGTAATGATTGTTTGGTTTATCTAGTGTGAAACCATATAAGACAGGGAGGTGTAGATAAAACATTAATATCATTAGTACATCACAATTAATGATTTTGCCACAGTGTCGTGTCTTTCTCACCTGGCACAGTCAGTATTCTCAAACTGAAATGTCTATTGTTTAGGAAAGCCAAAAAACGTCCATCATGTTAAGGAAGTACGACAAGTCTTGTTTAGTTTAAAGCAGAGCAGAGTAAGTCTCTGCTGTCTCAGAGCTGAGATAGTACAAATGACCTGGCAGACACTCAACACGTTTATGTCTCCTGTCAAGTCTACAGTGACCAAGCAGCAAACCACATGGACAGAGAACATGTGTGTGTCTGTGTGTGTGTTTGTCAGGAAGGGTGTCTGAGAGCCCCTACACCTTCATTCAGGTACATCCATCAGGCAAGAATAAATGATAGAGGAGTAACGAATGAGAATAAACCAGCAAAATCGAAACATGCAAACACAAGCCAAGTTGGACATTAGCATTCCGAACAGTGGCAGTGTCATCTCCAGTCCTGGCAGCTCAAATCACACCGCTCACTGACCATCATCCTCACACACCACGGAGGTCTTTTATTTACTGCATCATAACAGCTACACGTAACAATGAAAACAAAAATGCCACACTGCTTCACTTGCTTTAATTTCATTCAACCCATCCCATTTTTCCATCTTTGATACAATACTGATATCAAACCTCGGACGTTCAGCATATTCAGTACATTTGTACAGATTCAATACTCAGACTGTGCTTACTATTGTTACATATTATACATTATGAATGACTTCATTTAAGAAAAACTGCTTGAAGCAAGTAGGTAGGCAGTAGGTTTAATTAAAGTTTATGGGAATGAGTGCCAAACTATAAAGTATGGGGAAAATGTTAAGCTACACATGCACACACAGGCACACATACACACACACCAATAAAATATGGATTTGACACATTTTCTGATCCAATTCTGTGACTTATTTTATGCTGTGAATGCGTGTAATGGTGACTGACATGATACAGGTCTTGCACGTGAACAAAGGAAACAGAGCAAACATCGTTCCTCTGACATTTCACATAACTTGGCAACGGAAGCTCTCACACAGTTGCCTCGGTTACTCTGAGAATGTGAGTACCGGATCTCCATACACTTTGAGACCAGGACTGTATCAAGATGGAAAATTGGGATAAGTGAATCCCTAAATAAAAACCAACGACTTTTATGCACAAAAACCCTTTTGTGAACTGAAATGAAAGCGAGTGAAGTAGCACAGTATTTGTTCCTGTAATACCAGATAATTACAGAGGAAGCAGAAAATAGTAATAAGAGAGGACAGGTACAGTTGAGTGCAATAGTTTGTTCCAATCCCTTTGGTTAAAAATAGAAAGGTAAATAGAAGGCAGTGTGTGACATCTAGCAGAGATAAAACATGTGGTAGCCAGAGCACATGGTCAAATTTTAACATTTTTAAAAACTACAGGCTTTCCGGAACTGAAATTTGTTTCCCTTTTGCATGTATTTCAACCACAATTAATGTTATAGAATTTTAAATCTGGTTAACCCTAAAAGTAAAACGGGAGAAAATTGCATCTAAAGGTTCCATTGGGACTGTGGTGCAGAAGCATTACAGACATTATGACAAACACTATCTGATTACAATCTGTATTGATTAGGCTTATGTCTGTTTCTCTACAGCACATAGCTATCTAACAAACTGATCAAAGCATGACATTCACTATGTGAGGAAATCTCACTCAGCTAGCAAGGTTTTAGACACCTTTTGTTTTTTATATCTTTAAACTGGCTCCTTAAACAACATGACCTAGTGCAGGAAGATATTTATGGTTTCTAAAAGTTGAGGTTTCAAAGTATGGTATTGGCAGAAAATCTTGGTTTGGGATAAAAAACTGATTTTTTGTCTTTTTCTTGATCTTTGCCTGAATTAGTAGCCATAGTAATATCAAAAGAGTTTTCCCAGGCCATTACATACAATATATATGTTTAAAAATAAAGAAAGAAAGAAATCAAAAGCTTCTCAGAGGATATGACAGAGCTTTATATCAAATTAGAGAGAAAAACGTTAAATTTTTCCCATTATTAATATTTTAACACATTATTTGACCATTTTGTGTACAAGAACATTGTGAAACCTATCACACTATACGTTCTGATGGTATAAATTAAATTATTAGCATTTTTCAGTTTGTCCTAGGTTTATGCAAACCTTTGCACTTAACTGTAACTGAGACAAAGAAAGCTAGGTTTAGACAAAGAAAGCTAGGTTTAGACAAAGAGAGCTAGGTTTAGACAAAGAGAACTAGGTTTAAGAGAGATGGATGAAAGGGATGTGGTTTATGAGTCCATGGCCGCATGTTGAGTAGTCAGAGTGACACTGACCTGTGATGTCATTCCACCTTTCTGCGTGAACCTAAAGCCTATTTCCAGCATGGAAACTATGTAATTATATCAGTTTTCCCCTCTGGACACGGAGCAAGTAACCGAACCTATAGAGGGCTCTATTCCTGTGGCAATCCATCATAAACATAATCACTCCAGTATTTCATGGAAGAGGTTTTCCAGGGCAGGAAAGCAGGCTGAGATAGAACTACACATGAACATTCCTGCATTCAAAGATTAACAGGAACTGCATCGCTCACTTTGGTCAGGCTGCTTTAACACACCCTGATGAAAGCAGCCTAGCACTACAGGCAGGGAGGAGGTTGAGAAAAATGAGAGGATGGTTGAAGGTGGGCACAGCATGAGGCTGAACTGCTGACACAGCTCCTGGAGGGCAGAAGAATTAAATTCATACATCAAAACCACCACTAGAATGAACACAACGCTACTTACTACACTGGAGTATGCTGGGGATTTCTTTTCCCATTAGTTAAGCTTGGTGAAAAAGAAAATCATTTGTATTTAAGTGAAAGGCTCTGTAAATATGTATTTGACCCCAGAGGAAGGTTGCAGGGGTGGACAAATCACTAGACCAGGCACCTGGAGCAAGCAGATTTAATGTCCAGGCTATTCACTTTTATTCACAGACAAGTAGGATTAACAACCAGAGAAAGAAAATACTCTCTACTCCTTACTGACTTTTGCTAAATGCTTCCAAATCCCACTGCTTGCTGAACCAACAAGGTGCAATCTGGCTGATAGTAGAACAACCTTTACTAGGTGGAACCTTTAAACTGCATACATCAATGATCGCTTATCTTCTGAAGAATGAAGAACGTGCACTTATGTGAAAATAGGGAAAAAAACAGGAAAATAAAGTCCAGGGAGAAGTTATCATATAACTCTGCTGCTCACTATACGCAGTCACCCTGGGGTCAAACATGTCAAGTGAAAATAAAGGCACTAGCCAGACACAAATAACACTTATATTTGGGATGAGTGGAGAAAACACCACAGCTTATAGTCAAAACAATGACTTGTTGACTTTTTCTGAAGGGCAGAAGAGGATAAGGATTATGGTTACATAGTCATCCCCACTCTTGGAATTCATATACTTGTTCATTTCCCTTAATTTGTATTAATACACTTAACTAGATAAATAGCTCGCCAGACATTATTGCAATATGTTAGCTAGCACTTTTTAGTCTAATCAACTAGGCTTCCAGGCAACCAAAACATTAGACTTGGCAGCACACTGAAGTTTACAGGTGTTCAATGGGCTACCTACTACATTCATGATTTGTCCACCCCTGGAACATGCATTAGGTTTTATATTGCACCACTAGACTCAATCCAAAACTAAAATTTCCAAATATTATGCAATTTAAGACACCGCTGTGATGTTCCTTTGCTGTAATTTGTGACATAGACCTCAAAGGCAAACTCAACCCATCTCTGAATGAAGGCTGTACAAGAATCATTTCAATATTCCAATGAGAAGAAAGATTTTAATTCCTCAGTACCAATTCACTTCACAGCCAACACTCAATACATGATTGCATAAGCCTTTTCTTCCCTCGGTGTTAATCAGTAAGAAATTAACCTCTGTGGAACAACAGTGATCTTGAACGCACCAGCTGGCTCGAGGCTCCCTGTGAGATACTCAGATTTGAGCAGACAGTGAGATGCCAAGGCACGGGCCAAGGTCCTGGCGCTTGGCCTCAGCTCCTGGCTAAGTTTTCTGAGGATGGCCTGAGCCACTGGAGCACAGATGGTGTGGAGTTGAGAGGAAAGAAGCAGTGGACCCTGCTAAAGCACCCCAAGTACCTTCCAGTTGGATTAGTCCATTGTAGATCCCATCAAATGGAGGCCTTTTTTCAGGGAGCAGGCCAAGCCCAGTTCCAAGAATGGACAATGGCCTAAAATGTCCCTATGAAAACCAATCAAGTGGTGCCAAATATGGTGGGGAAATAGGAATGATTTCAAAGACTGTGAGTAGATGGGGGAAATGGGGAATTGTCTAGGGCAGGGAACTGGGTGCATCAACATGTCAGGAGGAGTAATATTCCTACTACCACCCCAGAACCCACAATTAGAAACATTGATAGGTCTATATTTAAGACATTTTAGTCACCATTCATAAATCAGTACCTAGCAGTCTGGCAGTGTGTCAAGTTCATTAAATATTAGTCTTTGGAATAACGCAATGGAAAATTCACAAAAGCTTTTGCTCTTTGAGTAGTTGCAGGTATGCCTCACCCCCCAAACACATGCTGTGTGTTCAGGTCACAGACGAATGGTATCATCAGGAACACCTCAGAGAACAGCTTGCAAAAAGAAAGGAAATTATGCAAGTGCACTTTGACACATCATCTATTTTAAATCACACTCAAGGCCATGACTTCTCACTCAAAATGATTTACAATTCGACAATAGCTTCATCGCCCCACAGGCTACACATTGCAAGAGCTGCCTAGCATGTGTAAAAATCATCTGCCTTATGAAAAAAATATGCGCACCTTCCAGACTGGCCTTTACTGCTCTTTGATTGTTCCACTCAAAGCTGTGAGTGTGATGGTATGTGGCAGACCTTCATTAGGAAATCTGGTTCTAGCATCAGTCTCTTCTAACAGGCGCAAAAAGCAGACCCCTAACTTTTTCTTTTTTGGGTGGATTGTGTGAGAAGCTAGCCAACACTAGACAGTTCTGTCAGCTTTAAGTGGACTTTAAGGGTGCAGGTAAAAAATATTCTGCAGCTGCAAAAATGACCCAACACATTAGCAGTGTTGTGTGTGTATGTGTGTGTGATACTGTTCCCTAGTGATGCTGGAATGAAGACTAGGATGCCCACATCCTAACTGCTAGAAATAAGATGCCTGCTCTCACCTTGCCCACACGATTTCTGTATAACTTCCAACTCATCTTCCCACACTGACCTTCAATTTAGAGGAAACATGTCCTGCCACTCCCTACTGAGCCACATTAACACATAAATAAAATAGCGTGTATGGTTACAGCTGATGTTACAGTTTGCTGTAAATACTTTCTGAAATGGCTGTCCACTCTGGATGAATGCAGGGCACCGCGGTACAAGAGCTGACAGCCACATCTATTTGTGGCACCTGTTTCACAGAAAATTAAAAAAAAAGAATGTGTGTGTGGGTGAGTGTAGGAGCACGCCAACTGTAAAATCAGGTCAGTGATCCATTCCTGCACCTTTAGGCATCTCTGAAGCAGAGGCCCTGGCTCCGGAATGTCTGCTCTAGGTTATTACTGCTGATCCACAGGTGTGTGTTTGTCTGTGTGTGTGTTGTGTGTGTGTCAGCTGCCAACTAGAATCCATGACCCAAAGATTGTTTATTTGTTCTCAATTGCCCATTGAACAAGTAATCAAGAAACACTACTCCTTATTGTGCACAACAGTAGTTTTCATTTGGTATGTAGACATTACACGTAATGTGCTTCATTGTGTTGCAACATTCTAAATCACACCACAAGCTACACTACATACTGTTGTTACTATTTGTTCTCAGTTGAAAGTTTGTTACTAGTACATGCTAACAACATGCAATCTGACAAAACAGAAACAAAAAGTTAATTGCAAAGGTAGCACAACATGCAATTACCTCACAATCGACAGAAAATAATCTCATAGCAAAAACCCTGGCCAGTGACTTACTGATGATTTGTTGAGGTCGCAAACACAACTTGCTCCTTTTGAAATGTTGTTATTTTCACCTAGTGTGTATTAATGCACTTAACTAGCTAACTAGCTCACCATATGTTATCATATGTTGTTGTTGTTGTTCCTCTTTTGGTTGCTCCCGTTAGGGGTCGCCACAGCATATCACTGGTCTGCGTATTTGATTTGGTACAGTTTTACCCCGGATGCCCTTCCTGAAGCAACCCTCCCCAATTTTATCCAGGCTTGGGACCAGCACTGAGAGCGCACTGTTGCATGCAACCCCACTGGCTGGGGTTGGTTCCCTGGCCAGGAATCGCACCCGGGCTGCAGCGGGGAGAGTGCTGTAGCCTAACCACTAGTCCTCCAGGGACCCACTACACCATACCCCTGTATAATAGTATATTTAAAGACAGCATTCTGGTTAAGACATTTGCTATTATACTGTATCATCTTCATACTGATGAATGAATGACTCTGATGAACATTTGTGAACTTGATTAATATTTGTGAACTGTGGAAGAAATAAATCATAAAAGGTAGAATACATAAATTTCAGGGCAACCAGATACTGAAACTAATCGCAGGATGAATCCTAAATTGCTTTCTATTTGTCATATAGTGCATTACATGGTGTGTAGAAACCAGTATTTTATGATCTATTTAATGCATATACATCGGGCATTGGAAGTTATTGGCCATTCAGGCTAAACTGTTTGACCATCACTACTTTACAAAGAGAAATTTAATAAAGGCAACCATTTGCCACCCTTCTTAGGAAGAAAGCATCATTACAGTTAGCTACATTTAAAGCCCCATACAGGCTACCATTATATGACCGTTGTAATGGTCACTTCCATGTATTCTAGTATAGTATAATATTAAGACAAATGTTTAAGGAGATCTAAAGATACGGTGTATCCAATATCAATATTCTGATCTTGGCTGTAGGTGTTCAACAGCAGTGAGTTTATGCACCACATTTTATATATCAATATCTAAATATATCTTTTATATTGTTGCGTGCAGAGCTCAGACTAAACCAACCATTTATGAGAATTAAATCCAATGTTTCCACTGAGGTTTGAACATATTCCTTGTTATTTTTGCCAAAGGGTGATTTCTGTTAAACTTTATCACTGACAGATTGAGGGTTATGTGATGTGGATGAAATGGCTGTGAGGATGTTAGCACCAGCCCTACTGCCTCATTCCTCTCAGGTTTTGTTATCTCTGGACAAATTACAACTGATGTTAAAATGCATGAGATTGGCTTATCTTATTGTTGTTGAGCAGCATGACAGCAAAGGCAATAACAAAATGTAAATAAACCATAATTTATGCTCTTTGTCTGACATAGTGATTTATTTGAAAGATATACAGACACAATGCACATATTTTATATGGCCAAAGGTTTGTGGACATCTGACCACCATACGCATATGTGGGTCTTCCTCAAACTGCTGCCACAAAGTTGGAAGCACACAATTGTATAGGATGCCTTTGTATGCTATAGCGTTACAATTTCCCTTCAGTGGAACCAAGAGGCCCAAACATGTTCCTACATGACAATGCCCCTGTACACAAAGTGAGGTCCATGAAGACATGGTTTGCCATGGTTGATGTGGAAGAACTCGAGTGGCCTGTACAGAGCCTTGACCTCAAACCCACTGAAAATCTTTGGGATGAACTGGAAAGCAGACTGCAGCCCAGGCCTCATCGCCCAACATCAGTGCCTGACCTCACTAAAGCTCTTGTGGCTGAATAAAAAAATCCCCACAGCCACACTCCAAAATAGTGGAAAGCCTTCCCAGAAGAGTGGAGGTTCTTATAACAGGAAAGGAGGGACTAAATGTGGAATGGAATGCTCAAAAAGCACATATGGGTATAATGGTCAGGTGTCCACATACTTTTGGCAATATAGTTTATGCTGGTCAATCAGAAGTGAGTATTTTTCATGTCCATGGTATAAAACAGTTTATACCACAGCTTGTTGAATTGGTCAGAAGATTTTTAAGCAAATAACATGTTTATATCTTGTTCTACAATGCCATTGTTCCTATACACATGAACTTGTATGGTGGATGCTCCACACAATCTAAGAGTAATAATCAACAGATTTAAAAAAAATCTGTTGTCATTTAACAAAGAAAAATGTGTAATCATTGATATGGTGAATCTTTCTGTAAGGAGATGTCTATTTAACAATTAAGGAATGAGTTTCCAGTATCAGCACTTTATAACAGTAAATATTCTGCCTCATGAAGAGTCTTGAATACTCCTTTTGATAGCTCTGTAACATGACAAGCTGCATTTTTTGTCATATTAATTTCAAGAAAGAGAAAATAGAGGGGCTGGTGAGGGCATCATTTTTGTGACTATAACATAAGTGATAACAGGACCTAACTTGTTTAAAGGACATTCTACAACATTAAATGCAACTAGGAACTGATAAAATGTACAATGTGTTATTATTTAGTTAATAAAAACTGTTGTCATTGGAAATTGCTCTGGTATAAAAGGAAGAAAACACTGCAGGATGTGTGGTTATTTGGAAAACAATCACCTTCGGGGCTGTAACAGTAACTCCACTTTGCACGGGCTGTATCACACCACCCATCGTTGATTATTTTCCTATAACAACATTTCTTCTTTATATAAAACACAAAATATTACTGAATAACAGTAAGGTGATTTCTGACATAATGAATTTAGATGTTACATACATCAGATTCACACACGGACGCTGATCAAGACGCTGCCTCAGGAGCTCCGCCAAGCTGACCTAAAATTTCTCCATTTTTATATTAATCTAGATCTATTTTATAACTTTTTATAGTATTTATAGTAGCTGACAATATTATAAAATACTCTCATTCGAAACGCTTTTTATATCGCTAGTTTTATTTGTTTTCTAGAACACCCGCTTTTGGCCGGTTAGCCCATTAGCATCGCTAGCCCGTTAGCCCAGCTACCACAAGTTTGTTTACGTTTCTCACACCGATTATTTCTGTTGTACTACTGCTATAAAACACTGTGGCGGTTGTGTGCCTGCCTTTGAGTGCAGGTAAGGATACACCCGAGCTGCACTCGGTGGATCTGGAGTTGGAGGCCGTGGAGAAGCAGATCCGCGACCTACAGGTGAAGCAGGCCCAGCTGCGACAATGGAAAGCCGCGCTGGAATTGTCCCGGACTGACGCTCACCTGTCCCAGGTAAATTCGCGGCGGGAAACAAACACCCCCACAACCTCAACTCTGCGTACTTCTCTGTCCAGGTCCAGTGCACCAAGGATGCGGCCCACCGAGGTTTCGTTCACTCCAGCGCCGGGGTACCACGGAGCCTGGATGCAGCAGCAGCGGAAGACACGAGCCAGGACCCGGGCGAGGACCTCTCCCCCTCCGCCGCCACCCGTTTTCGAGATCTCGACCCAGAACCGCTTCGCTCCCCTTCACGAGACGGAATGCAACGTGGTGATCATCGGAGACTCCATCGTCCGGCACGTCCTTGCTACCACGGCTAAAGGTAAGGTGTGTACTCGCTGTTTTCCTGGTGCTCGTGTTCTCGATGTCGCTGCACAGGTACCCGCGATCCTGAATAAGAAGAACATCGGAGCTGTGGTCCTCCATGCTGGCAGCACGACGCTGAGGCAGACGGAGATCCTGAAGAAGGACTTCAGAAGCCTGATTGAGAAGGTACGCAGCACATCGCCCACGACGAGGATCATCGTGTCAGGACCGCTTCCCACGTTCCAGCGAGGAATCGAGAGGTTCAGTAGGCTATTTGCTTTTATAGGTTTTATAGGTTTTGCAACAACCTACATGACTATAAATAAATACAGAAAGGACATTGTTCATATCACACTCTCCAGTGTCACCCAAATGAGGATGGGTTCCCTTTTGAGTCTGGTTCCTCTCAAGGTTTCTTCCTCATATCATCTAAGGGAGTTTTTCCTTGCCACAGTCGCCTCAGGCTTGCTCACTAGGGATAATTCTGTGTAACATCTAGGACTGTTTGCATGTTTCTGTTTTTCTGTTTGCATGCTTTTTGTTTCTTATGTTCTGTAAAGCTGCTTTGAGACAATGTTCATTGTTAAAAGCGCTATACAAATAAAATTGAATTGAAAAATTGAATTGAATACATCTTTAACACTGTTGTTAAGCAAAGCTAAGCAAAGGCTAAGCAAACAGCTAATGAGAATTAAATCTAAGAATTAAATTTTCACTTATACTGAAACTGTATAGTGAAACAGGCAAAACATGTACTTTATGTGCATGATGCCATGTATCAAGTGCTTTGTGCTCTGCAAATAAAATTAAAACCAGGATATTTGGTTCTAGTCAGCATTTAGCAGAGATAGCAAAGAAAAAAAGCATACTGTAAAAACAAGGTTAGCCACAACTTTAAGTCAAAAATTTATTCTCATTGTTATGTTTACATGGTAAACTATCAGGAGCATTGATTTAAAAATGTGATAATGTGTAAAAATGTGTACAATGTTGCCATTGTATAAGAACAGTCTATGAATTCAATAAAATTTCAAAATGCCACCATGGAGTATCAACTATGAACAAAAACAGACCATACTTACAGCTATCAAAGTCAAAGTTTATATTGTACAAGATGTTTTGCCTGGGTGCCTAAGGCTTATTTTATACCAGATACTAGTCAGATTTACAGCCTCTCAGAAACAGCAACAAAGTCCAGATCAATCTTGCTTCATAGAGTCATGGTCATCAGCTCATGCCTTTGTTGATTTTAGTGTGCATACTCTTTAATATTCATCTCGTGCATTGTATCTAATTACACTACACTATTCAGGGTGACAGGACATTCTTATCCTGCGAGCCGAAAGGTGACAGGATGAACTTTATAATTACTTTACCTGACACAAAGGCCAAGTCTGAGTCACAAGCATAGAGGACCTGAGATGTCTATGAAAGTTGTGTATGTACAGTATGTGTACTCAGGGGAAAAGTACCAACCCAAAGAGACAGAGCTAGCTAAAGGTCACAGAGGTTGTGTTGGTGGGCACAGTGTTGCTGGTATTATGCAGTCTGACATGACTCTTGCTCTCAATTCTCATCTATTGACACAGCAAATCATATTTCATCATTTCACTAAATCGGCGAGGACACTTTGGATGAGCGATTTGAAACACAACCCTGATTGAATTCTCTTTAAAGACTGCTGACAGTATAGAGCACTGCGAGTTTGAGGAGAGGGATGAGACGCAATCTCCTGCGTGGGAAAAACAGCAGGCAATCTGTGAGAAGAACTCTGAAACCACACCTGTTATTGCATTTCATTAAATATAAATGGCTAAATGAATGAAAAATCAGTATGAGATCCCCGGAACAGCCAGATAGTTTAGCTTGTGTAATATGTGGAAAATACTTAGCAACATGTAATTTGCTTAATTATTGAATTGCTACTCACATTCCTAGTATAACTAGCTACTGCAGGGCTCTGTGACTCATCCCTGCCACTAAATGCATGTGTTTACCTAAGAGCACCAGACGCTTTGTATGTATTGGACAGTCTGGGAAAACCAATGGGATATCCCTGTGGCTGAATAACGATAAATAATTATAATACATTTTATTTTAGGGTACCTTTCAAGACACTCAAGGTCACATTACAATGCAAATAGACAAAGATGTTGTTGGTTTTGCCCAAAATTGGGTTTTTCTGTCTATAACATACTATGACACCTCAAATATAAATATTTTTTTCTTCTTGCAAAGATCACGTTGGGTAACGAGCCAGTTTGCAGTGGTAAAAACAGTCAGTTTGTCTTGCTAGCTAAGTGTGAATTCATTACATAGTAAATATCGCTCTTTGATCAAGGTGTTGGATAGATATTTGCCATAGCAAAATGGACATAAGCCTAATCTATTCAGTTTATAATGAGATACCAGCTATCAAAATGTCGCTGACACTCTTGCCTGCACAATACTGTATAGTAGAGAATGTCAAAAGTTCACTTTTGTCCATCGCAACCACTGAAATTTTGAAAAAGGCTTTAAGCTTCGCCCATTACCACAATCACATAATGTCATATAACCCTGAAAAGCTTGTTTTCTGATACGCACTATATGCCTGTGTATGTATCATATGATATACATTCACCATCCACTTTATTAGGAATACCTGTATACCTGTTCATTTATATGAAACTGGACAGTTGAAAACTGGGAATAGACCAGGCGATTTTTTTTTCTAATCTTCAACTGTCTAGTTTGGGTGAGCCTGTGCCCATGATAGCCTCAGATTCCTGTTCTTGGCTGACAGGAGTAGAACCCGATGTGGTCTTCTGCTGTTGTAGACCATCCACTTGTCCGATGTTTTGTGCATGCTGAGATGCTTTTCTGCTCACCATGGTTGTAAAGAGTGATCTGGTACCAATAGCCATGCCATGATCGAAGTCACAGAGATCACACTTTTTCCCCCATTCTGATGTTTGATGTGAACATTGTCTGAATGTCTTAACCCGTATCTGCATAACGTATTGTATTGTATTGTATTGCACTGCTGCCACGTGATTGGCTGATTAGATAACTGCATGAATGTGCAGGTGTACAGGTGTTCCTAATAAAGTGGACGATGAGTGTACATGCCAATTTCCTTTATAAACCTTATGAACTACACATATGAAAACATATGACGTTGCATTGTATTTTTTAAAACCATTTCTTCAAAATTATTATTTTTCTATATTCACCAATTTCTAGATGCCCTTCATGAATATATTCATTCCTATGCCTATTTAGTGAGATAGTACTGAGAAATTTACCAAAATATTGACAGTTGTTGGATTTATATTAGATTTTATTACTGAAAATGGACACAGTCTGTGGTCTTTTCTGGGTTAAACTATAAAGAAATGATTTCCCAACCAGCTGTTCTGTAAAAGTCTTTCTCTTGAGAAAGTCTTCACAGTGAAATAAATATTTTCATTTTAACATCATCCATAGACTAGATGTTTTGTTTGAATAAGTATAGAAATTTGCACATATTTAATAGAGGAAGCCTCATTTGTATAAATGAATGTAATGTTCCAATATAAAAAAACACTTTCAGCAATCAACCAGCAAAGACTGATTGTTATTAAAAAAAAATCACTTGTTTGGTGTCTTGACTTAATTCCAAAGCTCAAATTACAGAAGATGAAAGGGCAGGCTTTAAGGAAAACATTTACAAATGCAAGGCATGTATAGTCTAATTAAGTCAAAGTAGACACAATAACCAATGCAAACATAAAACATCCACATTGCATCACAATAAAAGTCTGAGACATATCTGAGGAACAATGTTGAGTAAAACCCAGCAAATCTCTGTTGTTTGTGTTATGTTTCTGTGGTGTAAAAGCAGGGCTGAGGTGCAGCACAGCATTACTCCCACTGCTGAGTTAAGAGAGTGATTTATTGGCTTTGTCAAGAGCAGCTGTTGCAGGGAGACGATTGCTTGACAGCAGCTTTGGGGAAGTGGCTTTTAGTGAAAAGACCAGAAGAGACACCTAGCGCAAGAACTGTAGCCTTAAGACAAGCCCTTGGTAGACTTAAATCTAGCAGTATGGAAATCTAAGACACTCAGTTACTGTTTGTATCTTGATCTGAGAATCACTTTCTCACTTTCTTAAACAGAGAGACGTGAGAGACAAGAAAAAGAGACAGGTGTGCAGAGACGAGTTGTTATGGAACATGTCTTCTCAGTTCTCCACCTCTAGAGTCGAGGACTGAACTGTCACAGAGCAGATGCTCCAGGCAACATTTACACCTCACAATCTGCCATCCCCCCTACACACACACACACACACACACACACACAGACGTACATTTGTCTTACTATCCTTGTGAGGACCTTCCATTGACATATTTATTAATGCAGCTACTTAATGCTATTCCTACAACTAAATCTAACCCAAACCTTAATCTCAGTGTAACCCAAAGGAAACGTTTTAGCTTTTTTTAATAACAGCTACAGTTTTTGTAAAAAGAAAAAAGCTGTTCTCCTCGTGGGGACCAGCAAAATGTTCCCACAAGGCCAAAACTGTGGTCAAAACTTCCTATCCTTGTGGAGACATTTGATCACCACCAAGAAATAAAATGACCCCAACACCCCCCTCTACAACACACACACACCACACACATACACACACACACATACACACAAACAATCAGCGCAAACAGACTCTGAGCAAAGAGAGGCAACTGCCAAATCTCCGAAAAGTGATGTAAGTGCAGCTGGAACGGCGGTGTGTACTTCCTGAAACAGCACACACAGTGATGCCTCAGGGAGGAAAAAAGTCCCAACAATTGTTTAACTTCGAAACATGGCCAAGAGTAGGGAAGAGTAGAACCAGTTACTCAACAGCTTAGCTTCTAAGTTCTGTTCGGGTTTGACATTTTCTAAAATGATTGGTCTAACAGGGCACGCATACTGGCACAGGAGCTATTGTTCCCGCTCCAAAGCTCCAGGGTCTGCGTTTCAATCCTGAGCTCGGTTTACTGCCTGTGTGGTGTTTCACATATTCTCTCCATGTCTGCGTGGGTTTCCTACAGGTTCTCTACTTTTCCTTCCACCTCTGAAAAACCCCATTGGGTGGATTGGCTATGCTAAATTGCCCCTATGTGTGAATGGGTGTGTAAATGAATTGTGTGGTGCCCTGTGATGGCGTGGTGTCTCATCCATGGTGTATTCCCACCTCACAACCAGTGTTCCTGAGATAGGCTCTGGATCTACCACGACCCTGAGCAGGATAAAGTGGTTACTGAAGAATAAATTAATAAATGTTTTTTTTTCTACGTTAAAACCTGATGAGAATGTTTCTCTAACTAGAGACTAACAAGACAAAAGTGTTTAAAATGGCTAGATTTTGTAAACATGAAAGAAAAGATGATTTTCATCTCTGTCACATTGTCCTCTATCAGATATTTACCTGCCATCAGAACAATCTTGGAAATGGTACTTGTCTGTTTATTTCCATAAATAATGTTTACATTGCTAATAAATGAGGTGATGATGTGATTTACTATAATAGATATGCTATAAAATTTTATGCAGTTCATTAGTTTTAGGCTCAATATTTCAATGAAAATTAATTTGCTACATTAAATAGACTTCTGGATTGGCCTTCTGGAAAAGCCAAAATTACTCAAATCAAAAGGTTTCTTTTAGTTATTGAAATTAAGGTTAGGATTGAATTTTAGGTGTATGGCAATAGAAGGTCCTCACATACATAGTAAGACAACCGTGTGTGTGTGTGTGTGTGAGTTTATGTAAGCGCTGTATGTATGTCTGATGGGAAAATGCTTGTAATAAATGAATTGATTTTTGTAATTTGTGAATTTTGACAGGATGATCAATTCAGTGAGGTAGAATCCTTGCGGCACGATTTATCTATGATCGTCACATTGTCTCAGAAAATCACTCACCCTAAATAGACTTTTTTGTCGTTACAAAGATCTGCTTCCTAACGACATTAACATAATTTATGCCTAGTATCAACTGCAAAAATGAGTTATATGGGCTCTTCTAATACAAGTGAGAAAGTATTTTATATGTTTGCTTGACAGAGCTGTGCAGAGAGTCAAATGGGTCATTTAATGAACAGAAGCATTCCATACCTTTTCTATGTTCAGTATTCTGTGATTAAAGTCACATCAGTCATTTATTTAGTTTTAAGTTCTCGCAAAAAAAATTCAGTGGAAAATTAAAGAAAAGGAAGTTTGCAATGGTTAAACTTAGAAAAGCATTTGTAATGGGAAGGAGATGAATAAATTTCAAAAATTAAATAAATAATAATTTAATACAGAAGTGTTAAAAATACCATTGTGGATTAATTTACCACATAAGTGTTAAAAATACCATTGTGGATTAATTAGCACAAATTATACAACACTGTTAATGTCATTACTGCAGAACATGCAGTATGATTTTCATGGCTTTTGTGGCCAATTTAATTCGAACTAGCAGTGAGATATAATGGTGTAATTTTAGTAAGAAGGTAATCATTTGACACTTGTAGAAGGCATCCATCACATGTTATTTTTTTGTCAATTTTTTGTTCTTTTTAATGTTACTTAGTCCACCTTTAATGAAAAAGTCACGCCAACAGTTTAAAAAAGAGTGTCAGCAGGGGCATGGTCAAGCACAAGCTGTGAATAGGAGGAGAAATTTCAGAGAATGAGTGGGTAATGGATGCGAGGGTCACCTGTGTATGATTAACGATGGCATGCTTATATGCTGTGTGTCTTGCGATGAGCGGCTGAAAGACAGAGTATCAGTGCAGAGCTGAGCTGAGCCGATCGAATAAACCTTTCTCAGACAGTGTCCTGCTGAGTCTGTGTGTGAGTGTGTGTGTGTGTGTGTGTGTGCTATTAAGTCTGATATTGTTTCTTTTGTTTTTATTTTGATAAGAGTGCCATGCTGAAAAGCACGGAGAGCAACCCAGATAAATGCCGCTCTGCCTTCTCTCATTCCTGCCAACAGTCTCCTCAATTTCCTCACACTCACCAGGGTAGCACAAAAAAAAAAAAACAACACAACAACTTGAAAACGTTACTTTAAAATCAAAGAACTCTGCAAAACAGACAGCCATGATCAGTGGAATATCCATTCCTAACAAGTAACAAATAGAATATGAAGGTATTAAAATAGTCTAATCATTTTTCATATTAAATACAAAACCAATATCAAAGCTCTGAGTTTTGACCAATATCTTATACTAGTAGATATAAGTAGTGATTAGTAACTAGTGACTGGGATGATTCTATGCAGGATTCTGTTACTGAGATTTTCGTGGGCCAAGATGAAACTATGACAGGATAGTAATAAATGCCTCAAAACAAAATTAAAATTTGAGAGACTATCACACTTTACTTGTGCTATAGGCTACTATCTAGTGAATTTTTAACATAACTCCACAAGAGGCAGAGTCAACAACATACAGTCATCCATCATACTGTCTAGCTCATTTTAAAAGGATTTAGACATCTCTTTGTTTAACTGTGTTCAATACACCAGGTGTGTTTTCCATCATACAGTGAGGTGTGCACAGAAGAGTTAAGATCATTAACCAGCGCTGCCAGGTTTCAGCAAAACTTCCACCCCAACTACATCCCAAAAGACCTGAAGCTAGCCTAAAAAATTTGAGCATTGGAAAAGGGAAACACATTTTTTTTCTTTCTCTTAACCTTTGTGTAGGAAACAAGGTCACCGTGGTGCACATGCATTTCTACTGTGCAGACTTTATCCACTCCATAATACTCTTTACCATCTTTCAACCTTTGCATTATATCTTACAATAGAAATGGTGCTATACATCATAGACACTTATACTTCGCATTTGTCTGCAGAAATTCATTAAACTTGATTCCAATTATTTGCTATAAAATAAGGTCTTGGTGGCTGTAGAGTATTTTTAAACTAGACCAATTTGGTGTAAAAATTGTGACCCTGGCAACCCTGTCTGCTGCTGCTCCTTCAACAATGTTCAGCTCAAAGTGAGCATGGGACGTCATGATTCCTGCCCCAATGGGCTTTTATTAGTGCTTGTTGCAATTCCCAATTTTAACCGCAAGGTGCAATAATAACTCTACAGAGCTAAATGAATAGTAGAATCAATGGAACATGGGCTTATATCTGTCAAACAGAAACATTTTATTAAACCTTTGGTCGCTCAGAAGAGGCAATTAGTATTTCAATGGAATTTAAAATGTACGGAGTTGTGAATGAGATCTTTATAAAGATGAACATTTGTTGAAAAGCTGATATATATGATGGGGTTCTGCTCCACCTTCCCCTACGGAGGAGCCTCCACTGCCTGTGTTGTGTGAGTCAACACAAATTCATTGCATAAAATCAGTTGATCAGATTAGAAAATATGCCTAGACTGGTCTCATACTCATTCAATGATTCAGGCCCGTACAATAAAAAAAATATTGATGTCAATATCAGGTTATTAATATCAGAAAAGTAGACATTGCAGGGAGAGAACTGGGAGTGTTTAGTAGGCTGATTTACTGCTACATGTTGCATTTGTATTTGGAGAATGTGAAGTCTTACACCAGAGAGAACCCAGGCTGTTAGAGAGTGCCCATCAGCAACTCACTCTTCTCCTTGCTGCTTTCTTCCCCTTTCTCTCAAGGGCCTTTTTCTCTCAAGCTGCTCTCATGTATTGCCATCTTCACCACATTTCCTCTCAGCCATTCTATTTTCTTTCTTGCTCTCATATACACACACAGTTGCCCAGTGGGAGAGCTGCTCTCTCTCCACAGGACCTCACTTACAGGAGATGGCTTGCCTCTGCTCACAGGTCATCATAGTGCTTTGTTCAAGGAGTGTGTGGGTAAAACTGGTGCCAACAAGAACAGAGCAGAAGCATGTAAAAGTCTTAGCAGTGCCAGAGGGCTTTCCATGTTGTCTATGCACTATTCATGATGGTCCCAAATGGCAAAAACATAAAGGAAAAGAGGATGTAACAGGTGCCGTCATGCCATTCTCTTTCGGCACTCTTGCTCTCTCCTACAGCACTCAATGCTCCAAAGTGCCAAAGAATGTGACACGGCAAAGGTGAGAAGACAACAACGTGGAAAAGAGGTTAAAAAAAACATTCATACATCTTTGGTAAGCGCTTTATCCTGATCAGGGTTACAATGGAGCTAGAGTCTATCATGGGAAAAGTGGGGCAGGAATACACTTTGAATGAGATGCTATTACATCGCCATGCACTATGCATCACCATGAAACATACACACACACACACACACCTAAATTCACACACCCATTCTGACCTATGGGCAATTTAGTGTTCACCTACTTGCATGTTTTTGGACAGTGGGAGAGCAGAACCCAGAAGAAACCCACATGAGAGTAACCTGATAGTCCACACAGAGAGTAACCTGGGATCAGGATCGGACCAGGAACCTTGGCACTATTACGCAGTTACACTACTACCAACAGGAAAAAAAAAAAAAAGAGGTGATAAACAAGTGCAGCTTTTGTCCTATACTGCAATCTGACTGTATTTATCCCATAAAATTCCGATAAGTAAAACCATCTTTACAAAATGAGATACACAAACCGAAAAATGTTTAATCTTGGTCAGGGGCTTAAGATGTGCAAATCTAACAATCAGCTGCAGGTCAGAAAGATTGATGTGGCTGAATTTTAATGAACAGCTGCTCGGCACTCTCTTTTCCTCTGTCACCCTTTTAGTGTTAATAAACTCCACAGAGTGACATACTGTGATTGCACGGCAGTGTACACTGACCACAATGACAGCCGTTTGTACTGAGTAATTTCACACAAAAATTTCCGGACTGAAAATGTGTGACTTTTTCCACTCACCCACAACACTGTTAACCTCCAGCCCCTCCAGCCGATTCAGTTCAGCGAGCTCAGATGCACAGCTATTTAATACGCTCAGAGTGATAACTCAGAGTGTGCACTGATGCAAGTCTCCATCTTATGCCTCCATCTCTCTCTGTCTCCAGATCGGCTTGTGATATTCTGCAGCCTCACTATCCCTCTATAGCCTTCTCTCTTCTCTCAAGGTGTGTGTACCTGTGAGTGTGTGTGTGGGTGCCACAAAACCCTTTGGTGTCAATCTGTTCATTCAGATCCTGTGGTGATAAATATATCTCCAGACAGATATGGATTAGTTTGACCCATTCATTCATGAGTCTTATATAGAAGATGACATTTTGCGAGCTGCGAGTTTCATGAGACTGATTACAATAAAAATGCAGAGATAACATGACAGTAAGTGCTTATGGCCCGTCATTACTACATATAAATCTTTTCTACTGGTACACATTTTGCAAAAGTATGTGTTAGAATATTAGCACTGGGACGTCTGCATCAATCTAGCCAGAATTTATTGTTACTGTATTTCTGGGTTTATTGTTGAAACTTTTCTCAAAGTGAAAGCAGAAAAGAGAGAACCCACTATCGCTACTGTCTTGCAAAACAAATGAGTTTTTACCTTCCTTTGCACCCATTTCATTCGGCTGTCCAGTTTTTCCACACCATCACTAGATTGATGCGTCTAGTGTTACTGCTTTCTACAAAAAAACTGAAGCTGTTCAGACTGAAATCAAGTCTGAGAGAGGAGGGGCTGGTTGAAGATGGACAAACTAACAAAAAAAATCACATAAAAGCTTGACATGGCAGGTTGTAAAAACTGAGGTGTAATACATGTCAATGTTTCTGAAAAAAAAAAGATGTTTCAGACAAAGCTATACGCCTGACTGCATCTCTTGCAGAAATACAATAATAACTCCTGCAGTTACATATGAAAAGTGGTGGTTGACAAAAACAGATTCTTTAGGCCCTGCGATTGATATGTTAATGTATTAGCAGGTAGAACATCTTGAATATCTGAATGCAAGTTTTTAACTTTTGGCTGTTATACATTTAAGCCTGTCAATGAAGAATTTTAAGTTTGTGTAGTGCTGGGGGTGTGATGAGTTGTACTATAAAGCTGCAGGTTTATAATGAACGGTGGTTTTACCCAGTTCCTTCATGTCGAGGGGAAATTTGGACACTTTTTATTTTGTTATTTAATATATGTACTTCCAGTGCACATATCAACTTCAAATTTACATACATAATGTCTTTTGACTTTGTGCTTAGAAATATGTACAAAAAAAACACATAAAAAATGCAGAAAAAGCATATATTTAAAAAAAAAACTGACAGGAAAAAACTATTTGGACACCACAAAGTAACATCAATGTTGCACTGTTGCAAAGCCATTGTTGGCAGTTACAGCTTTGAGATGGCTACAGTAACAAGTAATTAGCTTTCTGCAGCATTGTGGATCAATTTTAGTCCATTTCTTTTTGCCAAACTCTCTTCAGTTCCCCAAGGATATGAGGGTCCTGCTGATGGACTAGACACTTCAAAATCCTCCATAAATTTTCAATGGGATTTAGGTCAGGAGTTAGGTTAAGCCATGCAACTACTTTCTTAAATTATTTTGGCTGTATGTTTGGGGTCGTTGTCTTGTTGAAACATCCATCTTCTCCTCAGATCAATTTTCTTGACCTATGAGATTACATTCTCTTCTAATATATTCCGTTACATCACTCCATTCATATTTCTTTTGATGATGTGTAATGCCGGTGTACTGCTGGAAGAGAAGCAGCTCTGTATCATGATGCTGCCACCTCCATACTGTGAGTATGGAGTTCTTGGGTTTGTACACACAATCTTTCTTTCTCCAAACATGATGAGCTGAATTATTGTCAAATAGTTCTATTTTTGTTTTGTCTGTCCAGACTGTAGTGTTCAAAAAGAATTCTGATTTGTCAAAGTGCTTTTTGACACACATCTCTGTGCTTTGTTTTTTGTGGAGGAGTTTTGGGTGAGGTGAAGGAACGGAGATGATTGCGGTGCAGTCCATTGCTTATTGTTCTCTGTGTAACTGCTGCTCTTGCTGCTTTCAGGTTGTCCTGCAACTCTTTTCAAGTGGCTGCTGGCTTCTCTCTTACCTTCCTTATCATTAGTCGGAGAGTGTATAGTGAAATCATGCGTGGTACACCTGTCTGGGGGACGATAAGTTGTGGTTCCATGAACTTTCCACCTGTATATCATCAAATCAATTGCACTGACAGTGATGTTTAAGGTAACTGCTATGGTTTTGTAGATTTTTCTGTTCTACTGTTGTCCCTGAAATCTTTAGGAAACTCCTTCACCTTTGCATGAAATCTTCCATGCAACCAGCAACGTCATTTATAATGACACCAGAAAACATTTTTTGCAGTATATATAATATTATTTTTAAGTATATATTATTTATTATTTATATAACCTTTACATATGAATACATATTTGTATTCTTATGAATACATATTTTTTTTAATTCATATTTTTAAGTCCAAAGTCAAAAGACATAGTGTGTGTATCAGTCTGAAGTGGATATATGCACTGAAAGTATATTAAATAACAAAAACAAAAGTGTCTGAATATTTACTTTCCCTCACTGAACTGTGATTTCATCATCAGTCAAGCAATTAGAGCAGTTTTTTGCATCATTGATGTGTTTCAGTTTCATTCATTATATAGGCCTGTCATGAATACTTAATGAGCACTAAATTAGTTTGATGTGAACTCTGTATTTCTGATCTGGAGGTGTTGATGTCTGGTGTGTCATGTTGGCTCAATATTCTGCCAACATTAGTATTCAAATCAGAAGTCCAGAAACTCAATTTAGCCCCTTTGTAGGTTAATTAGGCTGGACTGACTTGAGGTGTAATCGGTCTGCTGGGGAAATTTAAAAAGTCAGTTGTGGTATGTGTATTTGGGGAGAAAAAAACTAAAATTGAAAAACATATTCTGATACTTATCTCTTAATGTTTGTTAACATTGTAGGTCACTGAGTAATTTTCTGGCACAAACCAATGCAAATTTGCTTAACCAGAAAAAAAATATGAATACATACTGCACATGAATAACAAGATGCATATTACTGTAGAGGATTGATTAAAATCTCCGTTAAACTGAACACCTGCCCTTCCATCAGCAGACAGATGCCAAGCAGATGACTGGCTCAGTCACTGATGAGAACCAAACAAATGTGCACTCATAAATAAAGTGCAAATACAATATCCATAGTTCAAGTTGTCACACCGACGCTGAAATCATTTGCAGTTTAATATCAAACGTTTAAATGAGAAGTATGAGGTGTGGGACGGTGGAACGGTATCATTTTACTGTTAGCTGAAATCGTCAATCACCTGTCAGGAACGTTCTCATACATCTTTAAAATGGTCCTGAGCCCAGAGTCTGGTCATGTGACCTGTTCTGAATACCAGCCTGCTCACTTCTTTAACTACCACACACGACTTGAGACTTTGCATTCACACAGTAAGTCAGTCTGTGTGTACACATGTGAAATTAGAAAATGAGAATCTGAGAGAAATGAGAGACCATGCTGGCATTCAGAATTAGAGCCCCTATTGTCAGGAGATTGCAAGTTCAAATCCTGATGTGACAGCCATCCGTGGCCGGGTGTCCAAGGGCGAACAGCTGGTGAGATGGATGACGCTGCTCTCTCCTCTGTCATTCAGCATGACACTAATCAGTTATGGGAGTCTATGAGGTCATTGTATGTGGAAGAGGGCAGACAGCGCTTTCCTCCAAGTCTTTTCAGCTGCCCTGTGACAAAGCACTGGTTCGAAAAGATGCAGTACCTTCACTCTCTGCTTAGTTGCTACCATCTGGCAAATGACTAAACTGGGAGTAAACTAAAATGGAGTAAAAATCCAAAAGAAAAAAAATAAAGAAAATGAGAAATTCATCGTGGATTTCTCCTTCTCTCACACACACGCACACACACAGAGCCTAATACCCATTCTTACAACCTTCTATGCTTTAAAGCTTTCAGAATTACAATGTGTAATGATAATCTGATAGAGTAAGTTTAAATTTGATAAAACTGAGTGATATTTGTTAACAGAATTTCTGCCACAAGTGACATACTAAGTTACGAATAATGGGATATTGGGAATAATGCTAAATTTTTCAATTTAATCTCTATCCCATGCATCTTTATGCATGCATATGGGAGATTAGCAGTGTACATTTGGACAGCTAATTTGGAATGAGTTGTAGTTTCTGCCTTTTGACTGAATAAAAGTGTTTTTAATAGTCATATCTAATTGCTTGGATATTATAAAATTTATTATTAGATTGCACAGATTTTGAGCTAGAGCTTTTGACAATATTCATGACATAGTTTTGCAGAAATATGTTCCAGAATGGAATTCAAAGACTGCACCTCTGTTATGAGTGAATTTCAAGTAAACAGGTTTTATGTTCATGTCAAACTGATTGTGGTAATTATTCACATGCCACAGGTGAAGTAGGTGAAGTTGAACTGTTGCTAGCGTTATTCCTTCCACACAGTTATTACACATCAATTATGCAAAAAAATCTATCTATCATTCTCATTTCCACCTGTCCTCTTCTGTATAGCAACAGAGAAGCAGCAGGAAACAGAAAACAGTGGAATGCTGCAGTCTCAGAAAACAAATGTTTTCAATGGCTCATTTTTTTTTTTGTCTCAGAGCTTCCACTGCAGCTGCAGACCATCCAGCCTTCTACATCATCATTAGATGAGGCTCCAAGTCTCACCATCCATAAGCAATTAAAGCTGTTAAGAGTGAATTAAGGTCTGAGGTTTGAAAGAGAGAAGGATGGAAAACCTATAAAGCAACAGATTAAAGCTCGACATGGCTGACCAAGCTTGTGAGCGATGGCTAGTTATCCTTTCGTGTCTATGCACTGAGGCTTTGATCACATATTACAACTGATGAAGTTGGTGGGAAAGGGGGAGGGGAAGTGTAAAGGGTTCCTGGGTTCCTGATTGGCTGGCTGAAAAAAAGGTACTGCATAAATACAGTGAACATGTAAGTGAGAGGAAGGAGCTACTGGACCTCTTAATTAATTAATCTGAAAGATTAAAGAAAAACAGTGTCGCTTTCTGTATTGCCCTAATCGATCAGTGGCTATTAACTAGATCCAGGATGAAATAAGTGGAAACATGTTGAGCTGCCTTGGCAGTGGACTGCTTCCAGAGTGATTCACAGACTCGCACACATTCGGAACTGCTTCAGCATTGGACTTTTACATCTGATTTAGATTTGTCCAATACAACAAGTTAATGGTCTCTACAAGATACTAGGAGTTTGAATCTTTGAGCTGACAATGAATCGCTTCACTTTTTTTTTGGTTTTCAATTAGACTAAAAAGCAATACAATGATTTTATCAACCCTACGTGATATTGCTCTGCCACAATATCCAGTGATGTTTACTCCGATTATATTACCAGACCTGCCAACCTTTATGCATTTCACATAGGAGCTATGCATTTTAACATATGAGTACACTAGTATGGGTTACCACTCAAAACAGGCAAAAATAGAAGTTTTTTTCTCTTCATTAAAATGGAAGATCAGCCCACTGACATATTAATCTGGAATCATTTGTGCAGGTGTTTTGATCTCTCCAATATCAACTGCCTGTAGCACTGCCTGGAAGCCCTGACCGTTTCCCCCAATTTTGCACGCTCTTGTCAATTCATGGGGGGCCCTCGATTTCTGTCACAGTAAATGAAGAATGCTTTGAGTTCATTAATGTGAAATTAAATCTGTCTAAGTGTATGCTGGACATAGCTAATATTAGTTAAGGATATATTTAACACCAGTTAAATATAATTATTGGGGATAACACCAAAAAAAAATTTGGCTGTAAATGGTCAGAAATATGATCTTTCAGTTTTTGGACAAAAGGAAGATTTTGACATTAAAAAAAAAAATTAAATAGTCCTACAACAAAGTGTCATATCTGTTGCTCTTCTTTAACATTGAAAATGTTGGCAGTGTAGACAATGAATTTGTAAAAACATTTTATTGAAAATGTACTGGTTTGTTTTTTACTGTTTACTGCTCATTACTGCAGAATCACCTAAAACCCCATCATCAAATTGAGTTTTCGGGATTGCAACTGCCGACAAGCAGTTATCGACTGCACTGCTGGTAATATTATTACACTCTCCCCTACTCTCCTTAAGCCTGAAATGGTGGAAAGGCTCATTTTTCCTGTCTTTTTTAGGCTAATGGGTCTGGACTATTAAATTGTTCATTGCAATTTTGTAAAACGGTTACAGGGAACACTTAATATCACACAAGCCTGACCTGCTGTGTCTCAGTGAAATTCTCTCTGCTCTGACCAGGTGTCTTTTTAAGACATAAAGGAGCGCCGTCTATCAAGTGCACTACACTGACGGTGGACTGAAATCTCTAAAAGAAGGATGCAAACATTAATATTATAGTCATAAATTAATTAATGAATAAATAATTTATCACCAGTCATGTTGGTTCTCATCATGTATAGAGGCTCAATCTTATGATTTATCACCACGCATGCTGACACGGTTCAGTTTCATCACGTCACAGTCCCACTATGGGAGTTCCCCAGTGGTGAGTTCTTTGTCCACTCTTGTTCTCCTTACATAATACATCACTGGGGTCAGTCATCAGATCACACTTCTCCTACCACTGTTACACTGATGATGTACAACTTTACTTTTACTTTATCTTTTCCTCTATGCATCTCAAGTGCCAGAAAGTTACTGACTGCTTCTGACATCTCTTCCTGGATGAAGATGCATCTTCTGAAATCAATCTCGACAAAACAGTACTAACCTACACTATATGGCCAAAAGTTTGTGTACACCTGTCCATCACACCCATGTGTGCTTTTTGAACATCCAATTCCAGATTTAGTCCTCCCTTTGCTGTTATAATAACCTTCACTCTTTCCACTAGATTTTGATGCAGGGTTGTGGGGATTTGTGCCCATTCAGCCACAAAAGCATTACTGAGGTCAGGCACTGATGGGTGAGGAGGCCTGGGGTGCAGTCAGCATTCCGATTCATCACAAAGGTGTTCAGTGGGGTTGCGGTCAGGGTTCTGTTCATACTCGAGTTCTTCCACGTCAACCTTGGAAAATTATGTCTTTATGGATCTCGCTTTGTTCATAGGGACATTGTCATGCTGGAACGTATATGGGCCTCTTAGTTCCAGTGAAGGTGAATTGTAATGCTACAGCATACAAAGACATCCTACACAATTGTGTTACCAACAACCAGATTCTTGTTCTTCACAACATCCAAGCTCTAATCGTTCTCATCCAAGCTCTAATCGTTCTCATCCAAGCTCTAATCGTTTTCTGTCTCTATTTGCAGATCTACCTTTAAATGCTAATATCTTCTACAGAGCATTCAGAATGCTGCTGCTCATCTGGTTCACAACCTCCTGAAGCTTTTTAATGCTACTCCCCTACTGAGGTCACTCGACTAGCTCCCTACTGCAGCAAAAAACAAATTCAAAATGCTTTCCTTCACATATCAGGCTTTGAAGAGCTCAGCACCACATTATCTTTGTACCTCATTCAGAACTACACATCTGCACGGCAACTCGATTCTTCAAATTCATGAAGGCTGAAATGGCTTTCTCTCTAAAGTTCTGCATGGTCAGAGGTGAGATCTCACTTCTTCAGTGTCCTGGCTCCTTATTGGTGAAAAGAGTTTCCCAATGTCTTCATTCCTTTGTAAAGCTCTAAAGACCTTTTCACACAATATCCAGTATATTTTTGACAACGGTTTACTAATTTATAATAAGCTAATTTATTATAAGCTAATTTCTAATGTCTGAAAGGGGATAAATTGTGCACACAAAAAGTTGCAGGTGATTTACGGAAAATTACAGAGAGAAAGTGACATGAAAAGTAGGGAAAGAAAGCAATATGTAAATTAGTAAATATGTTATTGACAATCTCAGCAAGTTCTGATCTCGAAACAGACTCCCGGAGGAGTGAAACTAAATTTTGCCACATCTACATAATTGAGCATCCAGTATAGCACAATTTAAAGGCTGTGAGATGATGCATCGAAAAACTGTACAAAATACAATATTAATGCAAAATAAAAGACTGTAGACTTCTGTTAGACTTCTGATTGTGAAAGAAACCTTTTTACAGTCTCTATTTAAATGCTTTTCTCACTGAAGATGTGAACATGCAGAGAATATCTAATATGAAAACAACTTTGCCACGGTTATATTACATCATCTTGTTGATCATTTTGAGAAATCGATAAACCTCCTGATTTTTAAAAACCTTGTGACTGATATACTTTTCTCTCCATCTCGCTGAAATTGATCACAAATTTAACACATGGTCTTATTCACTTGCGCACACAATTATTGGTCCTGAAGAGAATTTCAGGTTTAGAAAATCACAATCCAGTTGGTACAATTAATCTGTCTGCTTTGTCTCCTTTTATTGCCCCAACCTGCATATTCCTTAACACAAACATGCTCATTTCAAAGATGTAATCTTTCACAGACCCTGTTATTAAAACAGATTATGTTTTTTTTAGTACACTTTAGTGCCTTGTGTTATTTCTGATCTTCTTGAATATATTGTTTATAAAGTTTAAATTGTCTTTTTTTTTTTTTACCAACAAGACCACTCCAGCTCTTATACATACCTGCATTAATTTTGCATCATTAAAGTTATGCATGCATATTGTTTTTCTAGGTCATTCTTGTATTTCTTTTCAGCTGTACAATTTCTAAGATAGTGTGCCAAATGAAAAAAAAATGTAAGTGTAGTATACCAAGCTAAAAATTAGAATTAAAATGCATTGTAAAACTTGGTATTAAACACAGAAAACTATGAAACTATATACACACTGGGGCAGGTTGGACAACATCAATCAACCAAGCAAGAGCTACTGTGTAGGATCCGTATATAGATATGGAAACTCGAGAGCTCCAAAATAGATAAACGTACCTGCTCAGTATGGTTTGTACAAATGCAGCAGTGTCTGAAAGGAAGCTGTTTTTGAAAAACACATCTTAGAAAAACACATCTTTTCAGTAACAATTCTGAAACTAGGCTACTGATATGAAGACTGATGTTTATCTGCTACAATAAAAGACTACTGTGCTTTGCTACAAATAAGAGGGTGTCTTTACATGCTATAAATATGAACAATGTCATAAATCTCATAAATCATACACTCTCCAGCTATGTCTACATTCAGCCTAATAATTTGACTGACAAAATAAATTCATATTCCAACATAGAATACCCATTTAATAATCAAATAAATGTAAAAATAACTGCTAAATCTTTAAGCAAAAACAACTAACATTTAGAATCTACATTCTACATGTGTTCATGCTGACGAATAATTTTTAGGTTTTTTTTTTTTGTTTAGTTTTTTTTTTTTTGTTCTGTGAGGCAGCACAGATCATATTACACACTTTAAAAGACTCAAGCATAATGACCATGTTGGATAGAGTGTCAGATACCCATCCTACTTATATTGTGAAACAGAATAAAACAGCACATGAATGCTTCTTCTGGCCCTCTGTTTAATAAGACATTTGGAGTGCAGATATTTTTTGCTCTCCTTCATAAGTTAGATGTGTGATGATGTATAAAGGCCTAGCAATAATTGATTAATATGCTTTGCCTTTCTGTTCACATCATTCAGCAACTGCTGCTGAGATTTATAAATCTATAATAGACTTGATATATTAATTATGGGTGTTCACTGGGAGATTTTTGAAAAAAAAAAAATCATCCACAATAGAAAATCGTTGGAAATGTATATTTGTTTAAAAAAAAAAAAAGTTCATCAAGAGCACTGTACATGGGTCTACATTGTCTACATTGTCTATACAAATGATAATAGAATTAATTGCAGATAGATAGATAGATAGATAGATACAGTAACATTGCAGTGATGGTGTGGTGCAGGGACACTCTGTTTAATGCCACATATCATCTAAAATATCTTCTACATCATATCTATCAAATATTACCCGGTCATGCAGAAGTAGATGGTACAATGTGTTTTCCTCAGATGTTGAAGCATTGGTGCCTCGCAATTAATTTGCTCACATATGTCACACTTCATTTTACACTGACTGAATAATGCTGTCTGTGAAACAACCGAGCGACTTCCTTTTCCACATACGGATACCATTTATAAATGTGTGATCCGTTATTGTCACCAATAAACAAAGTCAGTTGTGTAATTATACAAAGGGCGCTGTCAAGATATGGATTAATATACAAATCTCAGGCCAAAATAGGGGTCATAATTCTCTCATAAATCTCTCTCACACATACACACATGCACACACTTCACAAATGGTACTGTACTAGCAAACAAATGGCTAAAATAATCAGTATTTAATAGCTTTTATTTTTGACATCATCAAGTGACATTACTTGAACTGACAAGATACTTGTGCCTGTGAGTTACTGAGTTATGCAATCCCTGCTGGAATTTATTAGAAGGAATGTGTAGCCTATAAGCTGAGGCTACATGCTGCTGTTTTTGAATGTGCTTTTTTAATTATATGCAGGAATAAGACACCTGTAATCAGAGTTATTGTATTCAAAGCAGCAGAGGAGCAGGTAATGCTGATTAGAGAATTCAAACTGAATGCAAACTGATTTCAATACTTGATTATGCAGAGAGCATGTCCTTTAAATTATTAGAAAACTCTGTTTTCAGAACAAGCAACATTTCAGACTGTCTCACTCATGACTTGAGCTATTGTTGCATACCGACTCACTTCTTATGATAACATTGACACTAAATCTGCGCAAGCATATAAATTGGATGTACATGTAACATGCATGTGAAAAGATTTTTAAGAGGCTGCCAAGTTTAGGCACATGAACACATGAATTCATTTGGACTGATGAAAATTTCTTGCATGTAAACACCTGTGGGCATCATGGTGATCTTATGATATACAACATAACTTCTCGTAACATGGAAACTCTTAAAATGAAATTAGCTTATTTAAAAAAAAAAACATTAACAGGAGACTATGAAAGTGGCAAAACCTAACTGGTTGAGACTAGAGGTGTGTATCAGATCTGAGCAATCTAAGCAGGTTTTTACTTTCACGTTGAGTGAGTGGTCAGACGTGAAGCTCACAGGAGTGAGTGAGTGGACAGACGTGAAGCTCACAGGAGTGAGTGAGTGGTCAGACGTGAAGCTCACAGGAGTGAGTGAGTGGTCAGATATGAAGCTCACAGGAGTGAGTGAGTGGTCAGATATGAAGCTCACAGGAGTGAGTGTGTGGTCAGATATGAAGCTCACAGGAGTGAGTGAGTGGTCAGATATGAAGCTCACAGGAGTAAGTGAGTGGTCAGATACAAAGCTTATGGCTGTGAGTGTGTGGTCAGATATGAAGCTCACAGGAGTGAGTGAGTGGTCAGATATGAAGCTCACAGGAGTGAGTGTGTGGTCAGATATGAAGCTCACAGGAGTGAGTGTGTGGTCAGATATGAAGCTCACAGCAGTGAGTGAGTGGTCAGATATGAAGCTCACAGCAGTGAGTGTGTGGTCAGATATGAAGCTCACAGGAGTGAGTGAGTGGTCAGATACAAAGCTTATGGCTGTGAGTGTGTGGTCAGATATGAAGCTCACAGGAGTGGGTGAGTGGTCAGATATGAAGCTCACAGGAGTGAGTGAGTGGTCAGACGTGAAGCTCACAGGAGTGAGTGAGTGGACAGATATGAAGCTCACAGGAGTGAGTGAGTGGACAGATATGAAGCTCACAGGAGTGAGTGAGTGGTCAGATATGAAGCTCACAGGAGTGAGTGAGTGGGAGTGAGTGGTCAGATATGAAGCTCACAGGAGTGAGTGTGTGGTCAGATATGAAGCTCACAGGAGTGAGTGTGTGGTCAGATATGAAGCTCACAGGAGTGAGTGTGTGGTCAGATATGAAGCTCACAGGAGTGAGTGTGTGGTCAGATATGAAGCTCACAGGAGTGAGTGTGTGGTCAGATATGAAGCTCACAGGAGTGAGTGTGTGGTCAGATATGAAGCTCACAGGAGTGAGTGAGTGGTCAGATATGAAGCTCACAGGAGTGAGTGTGTGGTCAGATATGAAGCTCACGGGCGTGAGTGAGTGGTCAGATATGAGGTGTTTTCCAGTGTTTCCGGGGGCACGGTAGTTTTAAATATTGAATTTAAAATCAAAAATCCTTAGGCCATGACCAAAATCCAAATCCAGATCCAGATAGTGGCATTGTGTTACACCCCTAGTGTTTGCACAGTCTCTGTGCATCTTCAGTTTGAGCTAAACTTGTCTAGGCAGATTCATGTGAGCAAGTGGATGAGAGAGAGAGAGAGGGAAAGAAGATGAGAGCAGGGAGAAAGAGAAAAAGAAAGAATAAGAGTCCCCAGGAGACGCAGGGGATCACTTCCTCAGGAAATCACAATGAAACACAGGAACCTACCACCGCATCTTTCATTCACATAAACCATAGCCAAACGTGTTGGATAAACTCCAACAGAATATAATTGTTCTCTCCTTATCACAGAGCTCATATAACTTTTAAACAGCTTCACTAAGCACATCTTACAGGTATTTCATGTTCCTCCCCCAAGCTCTGTGTGATATTTATGCAATTTTATTCACTCGAGTTAATTATGACTCTCTGCATGTAGCCGTTGAGCTATATCATAAAGGATGCCAGTTCTTCCATACACAATCATAAATGTCTTTATCAAGCTTGTTATTCAGTGACCCATTGCAATTACTGCTCATTTCAAGCATGCATTTGCATTGCATCTAACACTGGTGGAATGATTAGAATCAGAATGCACTTGCTTTAGGGCGGGTGTATACTGTGTGATAATTTTGAGCTCCCGAATGGTTTTACAATTCTGGAAAGAATTATTAAAAATGGTTGGTGCTCATGATTTTGTCGCTCGCAATATATGGGATATATTATGATCCAGTCCGACTGACTCACAGCTTTTTTGCATATCAAGAAATATTTGTGCTGTTTGCTCAAATTTGTTGTGTGGAGGATGTTAGCTGAGCCAATACAGCATTTTTATTGCTGACCAATGAGCAAGTGTCTTTCTGTTGATGCTAATGCAAAATACAGTTTTATGGCAAGAGAACTGGTCTCGCTGGTACCTATATGTTTCTTATGAAAACTATAATAAACATATTGAGGATTAATATTGTAGCAGACCAGTAGACATTAGCATTACAGCTCTACCCCACACAATATTCCAATACTCCAATACTAATAAATAGTGTGTTATGAATCAAGGATGTTCAATCTTATCTGCAGGGGGTCAGTGAGGCTGTAGCTTTTTGTTTCAATTGAGCCACACCAGCAGTTTGCAGATAAGATTGAAAACCCCTGTTATAAATAGTCCACCACCTCTTGTCTGGGAAAACCCGTCGGATGTTGCTATGGCTAAATCCCTCAGTAATTTGGTGGTTATGTGACAGGCAATTTCAGGAGGAGTGTGTTTTTCAATGCCAGAATGTCCTGCTACCTCAGACTGACCGAGAACATGATTCTGTCTTTATACACTGTTGGGACTCCATCAGTAAGTAAATATATCATTTTATCAACCATTCAGATGCATTAGATGCCTGTAGTTGATGATCCTGGTGGTGAGAAATCCTCCACATTAAAAAAAAAAGGCTTTCATTAACCTCTTCACTATTCTCCATATTTAGCTAGTTTGCTAAGCTAGTTGAGGTTTGTTTAGATTCAGTGAGGGAGAGGTGTATCTTGAATGCTAATGGCTATTGTGTAAATCAATCAAGCACTTCAACATGCCATTACCTTGTCTTCTTGTTTCAAATGGAAATACTAAATCTACCATCAAACCACAGCTCTCAAGCCATTTAACAGGGACTTAAAATAAGATGGTGCTGTCACTTCTGCCTTGGCATCCCTTTTGCTTCTGCTCAGTGCCAGGAGTGCAGGGCAAAAAAACCCACACATTTCACATCCAAAACACACATTTCAATGTCACAAAGATAGCAATAAGCACAAGCAACTATTCAGAGAGAGAGAGAGAGAGAGAGAGAGAGAGAGAGAGAGAGAGAGAGAGAGAGAGAGAGATCGATCAATGAGCTGTAGCAGTTCACACAAGGTAAATGGGCTGAAGTGATGAAAAGAAGGGCCCACTTCACTCATTCTTGGCAGACTGAAAAATGACAGCTTGCAGTGACTGGATATCTACTCCACTCCACTGGACCTTTTCAGCTCCCATCAACCTTTCTCTCCTTAACATGCCCCCTCCCCTGCCAAAAAGCACCTCTCCTTCCATCAGTCACTGATCCACCACCCCCACCCTTCCACATTCAATCAAGGGCTACTTCAGCAACTGCCTTTACATTCTACTACCAAGTGGTCATGTCCAGAACAACACACAAAGACAGCTGCTTTGCTTTCTGTGGAGTAAATAATATTGAGTGGATTGTCAATCTTCACTGTACAACCCTCCTTTATAGGGAAAGAAGAATAAAAGTGGTATTTAGATCAGTATTATAATTAATTACTAGCTTCTGAGTCCAAACGAGCATGAATTTGTGTGGGCATTGTAGTACAATCGCCCAGTGAAACTACAGTCGTGTCCAGAACAATTGGAAGGAAAAATAAAAGCCTGTATAAGACAATATTAGACATAATGGACCTCATTATGATGATGGATACAAAAGAATTTATTCGTAAATCCGTAACCCCGTAATTAAGACAAACAGCATTAGCCATTCAATTAGGACAAAAATGCGATGGTTGAGCTGCATTAGTGGAAGAGTTAGAACGCACCACACTTACGAGGTGCTCTTTCACTGGAAAGTCCTCATTTGGTTGTTTCTCTCTGTGAGCTTTACCTTTTATGGAGTTTTGTAATCGTCACAAAATGTAAGTCAGCTGGGCGGTGAATTACTGAATTTACATGTGATTGGTATTTACACACATATGCATGTGAGTTTGAAGTTAACCAGAATTACCAGGAATTCTTGCAGAATTTTTGTTCTTTCGATGAAAACATTTAATAAAAACGTATTAATTAATAAATTATTCAAATTTTACACCCCACAATTATTCAAATTTTACACATTGTTACTAAAACACTTGCATTTTTAAATAATAAACAATAACTAAGCGTTCGACACAAAAGAGATTTATTTTGACCTGCAAATGTATCGCAATTGATATAAAATCTATAAAAGCAAGTTATAAGTTAAAAATACTGTTAAGATCAGTTAATCCGGGCCATAATTTCAAAGTTTCAAAAGTATAAAGCAGTTGAACATTTGCCAGGAAGGATTTGCATGAGGATATTATTTGTTGCTCATTTTCTTGAAAGGGTGCCAATAACTTTGGAGTGGATTGTATAATTTTATTTTATTCCCGGACAGCTGAACTCTCTTCAGCCCACTCACATTGGCCTTTCAACATTAGAGGCATCGGAGGAAATGGAAGAACATCACTGAGCTCCTTGAAATGCAGAAAACATGCTGTGAGCAGCAGTAGCTGAATGAGGCCAGGGGACGAGTTCGCACTGTCTTTTAGAAACCTCCAACTTATATCAGCACACACAGTCTCCCAAAAGATCATGCAGTGGGCCTGAGGCGCATCATTTATTTAGCGTTTATGCTTTCCTCCAGCGAGCCAAGACCCACCAGACAAAAGCAGCAGAATTAACATGCAGCATCTTCTGTCTCACAGCGCTCAGCTTAAGGATTTATGTAATAAAAACTGAATGCATTTCTAGCAAGAGGGAGAATAGGCTCAAGACGCTCAATCACCTTGAACAACACTTCAAAAGAACAGCAGGGGAATACGTAAGTGTGGAGTAGGGCCACCTCCTGGCCGCTCGCCATTAAGGAACAACGTGTCGTAAAACAGCACAGAGGGTAATGAAACATCTGCATTCACCCTCACAAAAACCAACAAACTTAACAGACTGATGTGACCCCAGACAGGTTGTGCGACAGTTCCAGCTGAGCATTTTTTTTTTCCTGATGACTTTGAAAATGGAGAGAGCAATGGAGTGGCATGCGGAGAAGGAGAGATGAGAGAGTGATGAAAGATCAGAACGTTTCGCTGCAGTGGCAGAAAATGAAAGCCATCAAATGCGGGCAGATTCATCCATCTCCAGCTCACCTCATCAGTTTGCCCGAGTTCACTCCTCTGCACAGCAGGATGGAGCAAGTGAGTGAGGAGGGAACAGAAAAACCCAACTTCAAGTCTGCAGAGAATAAGCCAAACCTGATTCTGCTTTTAAAAAAGTCTAAACAAGACTAAAGTTTCATTTATCTGTCCATTAGTGATGAGAAAATTGTGCTTCCCACCCACTACAATTCTGATTTACCTTCTGTTCACGTTAATGGGCTTCCAGCCAAGGATTGAGCTTCTATTCTTTCTCCGTCTTCAGGATTCACTCAGTCTCTTCTCCTAAGCAAAGCAAAGAAGAAAAAATCAATTTCTCCTTTAAAGTAATGACTTTTAATTGTCTCTTTTCTCCTGAACAGATAATATTGTGCACAGGCGTAACTGAAAACATTTGTCTTCCTTCCTGTCTCACTCACTCTGTATGTGTGTGTGTATTCCAGCTTTCTAAGTCATCATCTCTGACACTATGCCATGAGGGTCATAAACAGAGCCCTTCACATGCTTCACATTACTGAGACTTCAGCTTGATTCTGTGCAAGATGCAGCCAATCTCCCTGACTCTAAGGTACCACCTGAGGCAAACCTGGGAATGAGATTGTAATGCGACTCATTCTGCAAGATATTATCAAGGGTAATGATTTTTTCAGATAGTGAAAAGAGAATTCTCACAGATCAGCATGTAATGAAATGTTGCTCGCACTGTTGGTAATCAGTGCATTTAGAATGGTCTTATTAAAATTACAAAGCAATTACAGCATGATATGGTAATGATAGACTCAGATCAATTAAATCTTTAAGTAATGAAATGTTCCACTGCAAGGTAAATAGTGCAGCTTGAAATGAACGACCTATCTGTGCTGATGAACTGAGTGGGAAGAGGGGAGAGAGAGTGAACAATGTGCTGCCTTCGACTAAATGGATTGGACTTCTGAGAACTCGGTTCTCTCTCTCAGTTACGGTCAATACAGAGTAAATAGAGGAAAATAAGCCTGTGGAAATGGATATACAGATTCACTCAAATGCAATGTACATAGAAGAATATACTATAACTATAACCAGAGGTGCCTGCTGGTTGATAAAGACACTCCTGGTAAAATACCAAAAGTATGTGGACACCTGATCGTCACACCCATATATGCTTGTTGAATATCCCATTCCAGATTTAGTCACCCTTTGCTGTTATAATAACCTCAATTCTTCTGGGAAGGCTTTCTACTAGAATTTGGAGTGTGGCTGTGGGGATTTGTATTCATGCATTCAAGAGCATAAGTGAGGTCAGGCACTGATGTTGAGTGAGGAGTCCTGGCACAGTCGCTGTTCCAGTTCATCCCAAAGGTGTTCAGTGGGGTTGAGGTCAGGGCTCTGTGCAGGTCACTCGAGTTCTTCCACTCCAACTTTGGCAAACCATGTCTTCATGGACCTCACTTTGTGTACAGGGGCATTGTCATGCTGGAACAGGTTTGGGCCTCTTACTTCCAGTGAAGGAAAATTGTAATGCTATAGTATAAAAAGACATTCTATACAATTGTGTGCTTCTAATTTTGTGGCAACAGTTTGGGGAAGGTACTCATATGGGTCTGAAGATCAGCTGTCCACATGATTTTGACCATATAGTGTATCTACACAAACATTTAACACAACACATATTAATATCTGGCTGTGGTGACTACTGGTATCAACAAAATAATAATAATAATAATAATAATAATAATAATAATAATAATAATAATGAAAAAGAATAAAATTTTATTTTCTCTAGCATACAGTAAAAAAAATATGCTGTTCGGATCAGCTGTGATCAGCTGAATGCTACAAACACAATAAGCTTATTATTTGGATTCACCATGTAATTGAACTTGAAAAAAATCTGCTGATAATGTCTACTATAATAAAAGCCAAGCAATCATTTAAATCTGTCATTCACATTTAATTCGTTGGATAAAAGACCACCTCAGTGACTGTGGTCTGTGCCAGAAAAAACAGTTAATTCTCTGGCAAGATCACTTAATGGAAAACTATTAGCAGAACAGACCAGCTAAATGAGAATGAATAAAATAAGTCAAAGTCTTTTTCTAAAGTCATAGGCCTTTTTTTTAACCACCTATCAAGTCGGGACCATTTCTCGGCCCAGTGCTTTGGCATGCTGGGTTCACTGCGTCTGTCGACAGCAAGGTCAAGAGCTCTTCTTCCAGCAGCTTGAGCTCAATGCACTGGCTGTGGGGTGCTGTCTAAGCACTTTCATTCTCCATCATTATTACTGTCACTTAGTTGGCCACAAGAGACTTGAGTGAATTACTTGAAGTCCACTGGCATAAAACATTTTAAATATTTAAGTTAAACACTTCAATTTAAGCAAGATAAGGGATGCATTTAAGTGCTCTGCAGTAAACTTCTTAATCACTAGTCTTAGTTAAGTGTTATGCATCAGTGTTTTATAGCAGCACCTAAAAAAAAAAAGCAACTTGCAAATCTGTGTAAACTCTAGAGACTGTTGTGTGTGAAAATCCTAGGAGAACAACAGTTTCAGAAATACTCAAACCAGACCGTCTGGCACCAACAACAATGGCGCAGTCATCGAGATCACATTTTTTTCACAATCTCATGTTTGATGTGAACATTAAATGAAGCTCTTGACCTGTATCTTCATGGTTTTATACATTGTGCTGATGCCACATGATTGGCTGATTGGATAATTGCATGAATGAGCAGGTGTCCAGGTGTTCCAAATAAAGTGGTCTGTGAATGTGTGAAATGTTAGCAAGCTTCAGGTTAGTGTTACTTTTTTATACATCATTTGTATATTTGTAAATTGATCTTTTGTCAGCGAGTTTCCTTTGGTGCTATTACAGTTAGTTCAAAATACTTGATTACATGAAGGTGTGAAGAAGTGAAACCATCTCTTCTTTGGCTTCCTTCTTTGAATTCAATATATATTTGGAGTTTTTAAAGCTTTTACCAATCCAGCCCTTGTTAAAATCTCTACATACATTGAACAAGTTCTTTTTCCACTGCTGATCCCTTGAGCAAGGCCCTTAAAAAAAAGATAGATGTAAGTCGCTCTGCATAAGGGCATCTGCCAAAGCTATAAATGTAAATATATGTAATCTATATATAGGTTAAACTGCATTTAACAGTTCTGTGCTCAAGGTGAAAATTCAATCGAAATCAGACATTTAAGTCGCAGACACCAAATGACACATTATAGAACAATTGTGTAACCGTTATTTCCATTTAGTTTTGTCTCAGATCCTGAAAAGTTGCTTTATTTGTGCTCGATAAATAAATGAAGTGGCACTGTGCCAACACTGTTGATGTAATTCCCAAGATCTCCTGCATTCTGGGATGTGGTCTAACATTCTGAGCCGCTCTTGCCCCCCTAAAGCCAATGGTGCCCTAGTTTTTATTCAGTTCTATAAGCCCATAGACATATTGCTATGAAAAGCAAAGACCACAGGATTGAATTATCCTGGACACACACTGAAAATTGAAAAATATCATTCGTTCTCAATATATAGCCAGTCCAAGCCTTATATAAAGTAGAAGTAGACTGAATGTAACCATTACACTGAACGAGTATTAAGAAAGAGTATTTACTCTTCCAGCCAATATGCCGAATAAACAATACAACATAATCATTTTACTTCTAGTTAATGCTTTGAATACACACAGCCTGGAATATATTAACATATATCATATACTAATATTTAATAATATTGCCACACTACTCAGCAGGGTTCATGAGACACCGCATGGTGTATGAGCTTTGGAATGGATCAAACATAACATATGGAAGCTACGGGGAAACAAGTTTGATGTCGTTGCCCGTTTTTGCTCTTTGTCTGTCAACTTCGTTTCATACAGCTGTCGCTGACACAGTTTTCCAACTGTGACAGCAGTGTTTCAGTGTTCATGTATTTTTCCCAATGGCTGAAGAAAAAACATGCATCAGAGTAAAGACTTTTCTGCTCCAATGCAATATGGTAAACACTGCTCTGAAAATTATACCTATTTACAGTTTAAGGGGGAAAAAAATTATAACAGAATGCTTATTTTTTACTGCGAAGCTTTTTAAGTGCAACAGATTTCAGCCATCTTAACGGGATGGGGAAAAGAAAGTTCTCCTGGGTGGACACTAACTAGAGGACTCTAACCAAAGGCCATCTTCCAACTACTTGTAAAACAATCTCATTAAACACCAACGGCAATTTAGAGACATGTTAGTAGGATTAAATCTTATAGAATCATAATTAAATACACTGACATTTTAAGTAAACTAGACACACACACACTCCTCCACAAATTAAACAGAAATCCTGAACTTCATGAGTATTGTAGAGATGTCAAGGCCATTGCACAGCTGAATTACCGCAGGACCTTGTGGCTGAGTTGTAATTTATCTACGCGGTGCTATGCTTTACATTTTGATGAATACACTACGGTGCAACACTAGATACATTTTAAGGGCAGTGAAGCCCGGTGCTGTGGACTGAATGTGCAATGTGGAGATTAGTCTAACGCAAACATTATTTTTATAAATATAACACTGTTCATCAGCACAGAGGCAGACAGCACATACCTTATGTGTGACCTTATGTTGAAAGATGAAAAGAAAAAACAGACATTAATTCATTTAACTCCCAAGCTAAAAGCACAGAGGTTAAAAAAGGAAGAGCTTTGTAAACTGAGGGAGAGTGGTTGTGAGGACATGAAAAGTGAGAAACACCAACCAAAGAAATTTCAGTCTAATGCAGAGTCACAAAAAATATACTCGAGTCTGTTATTACAGTGTCATGGCAGTTCCATGTGTATTTATGAAATCCTATAGAGAGTAAATTAAACTTGAAATAGTATACAAATTACAGTGGCATGCCTAGGAGTGGCTTTAGGCACCCTATGATTTAATGCGATTTCAATTCAGGCTGTCAAAATGCAATTATAAAACAATTTTAATGCATCTTGACACATTTATATTCCATACATGATGACTTGTTTTTTTAAAGCATAAAGTAAATGTTGTGAAAGGGTTCACAAGGGTTCTGACTCAAGGGTTCTCTGTTTAGCAGAAAAAGCAGAAAAGCATTTTTCCTCCAGTTTGTGGTCATATTAATTCATAACATCCGCAACGGGTCTACAGTCAGTGCTAAAAAAAAAAAATCTCAGTTATTATGTCAACTTATATCAATGTTACGTAAATGTTTATAACGTTACGTAAATGTTACGTAAATGTTTATGGCATATGTCAGGTGAAATGTATAGTATAGTCTTACAAACACAAACCTTATGCTGTGTTACCAAAAACATTTTGCCGGACATGACTGCTAAAGAGAATATGTGTCTGGAGACAGTCGTTTAAAAACTTGGCAGTGAATAGTGGTGAAAATGAGAACTATGCTACTCCCAAAAGCTTCTAAAACCAAATCCAATTTCCTGTAGTTTGTGTATTTAAAATCCAGAAAAGCTGCATTATATTGAGAGAGGGCGAAGGCTATCACATGCTTCCTCAGAGGCATGTGAAGCCAGCTGACTGCATCTTTTCGAACTTCTGCTCATGCGATGTTAGTCGGAGGAAAGCACTATCTGCCCACTTCTGCATGCATGGACTTACAGACGCCCATGATTGGCTTGTGTCACTGTGCTTGATCGGGGGGTGGGGGTGGGGTTATGTCACCTGCCTAAAACGGCCTTTCTGGTAAGAATGTATCCACATTCAGAGAGTCGAGATCTTCAAGAGCAGAAAGAAGATTTGAGCATCCCATCAATATTGCATCTAAATGTAAGAAATATTGTAATATTGTCTCTGAACCTCTAACACTGCCCTATAAAGCAAGCCTTCCACCACTTTCTGCCCATAATCCCAATCTCTAAAGCGGAAATCCTCCTCAGCGACTTCAGAAAATAAAGCTACATATGACTTTAATGTCATAACAGTTAATCCTCTTTTCCTCTCAGATCAGTGTTAGGTAAAAAGCAATCTCAGACTAGCATACATCATGCTGTAACTTCCCCTTCTTTCTTTAAACTTTGGTTCTCTTTTTAATATTGGGACCTGTCTTCACCGTTCTTCTTTCAGCTCCTCTCCATTTCTAATCAACCACTCATCCATTTCTTTACTTTTCTGGCATGTCCTCTGGCTACCTCCTTTACAAATAATCCCCATGCTACTCTAATCTTTATGTTAAAACCATAAAGCCTGACAGACTGTACGAATATCTGGCTTACACCATTGCCCAGACCAGCTGCTTGGGCTCTATGGATCTGATCTCAGCTATGAGGTCATTCTGAACATGAACCCAGCCTCAACACCTCATCATCCTCATTAAACTTTATCAAGCCAACAGAAATACTGCAAATACACACCAGTAAGAACAGTAGGAAACATTAAGAAAAAAAATAGAGTTGACAACTTCACACTCTAGAGTTTAACTGTATGCACCTTAAGAAAAAATAAATGTTGTAAAAGCAGAATAGAGGGTGAAACTGTGCGATAATGAGAACACAATGCATCACAAAGTCTCTTGTGTTGAATTCCCACTCAGCTAGGATACATCGCTGTGTGTGTTAAATGAAGGTGAAGGCAAGGTAAACAGACTGTTTCTGAAGTTAATGTTTGCTCAATGTCTTAGCCTCGAGTGTTCAAAGAAGGCAAAAATCCCCCAAAACAACCATTATATGTCTTCACTTCCAACTATGACCATACACCAGGACTGCCTGCTCACGGAAACTTGCATGGTCTCGCTTTGCATTTCTACCTTTTCATTTGATCTTGCCTAATACATTATCTCGACTGAACAGATACAGTGCCTTTCTGTGTCCCCTCTCTCTCTATTCTAATAAACTTCCTTAAATTTGTCCATAACACCAGAATGCAGAATGAGGAGTATAGACAAGAAGACACATAACAAAGCCAAACAAAACATTACAGCTCTGAATCATCCCAAAGCCTCAGATTTAGGAGGCGAAAGAGGCAAGTCAAAAATGCCGTAACCCTGACAACCGCTTTCAGGCCCTGTCCCAAATGGCGCCCTACAGTACGTCCTGCAGGTCACACTGGCGATGTCTCTGAGGCGTGGACCTAAGGTGCTTGAGTGATCGAGGGCTTGCGGGTGTAAAAGCAAAGTATACGGGACAGTCCTTAAGACTTCATCAGTTTCCTCTTGTGTTCAGCAGTATTAGCATTATTTTATTAATTCGACAAATCAAAATAATAAATTAAAAGCGTGATAAAATAGCCTCCGATCCCACCCACGTACTGTATTATGATTCTATGACCTCAATTTAGTATCTCACAACCACATTACATTGTATGCACAATTAAATGCCAGTGTTTTTTAAATGCCAGTGTTGCCAAACTTTTAGTTTAGTATATTGGCAATATACTAAAATAAATCTTTATTTTTTAGTTAAAGGCTTGCCATCTTCTCATATATATGTCATTGTATTATTCTTTTTGTTTATTTTTTATTGTGTATTTATGTTATACTGTGTTGCATTTGATAGAAAGAAAAGACTGCTTTTTCAGTCTGTATTTTCTATCCCCAAATAGAAAAATCAAGTGCTTGTCCATAAAGGCAGTGGTCCAGATGCTGCTGAGAAAACCCTTCTCAGAAATCTCTCCTCAAGAAAAACCTGGCAACCACATAATTGTGACCTGCACGTGGGTCATTTTAATCATCTGAATGGGCCGTCTAGAAATTCAGCGTAAGCACCTCCATAATCCAACTCTGAATACACAGAATTCTCCCTAAGTAAATATTAACATATCTTATGAAATCTTATGACAACTCTGAATACAGCCCTCGGTGTCATTACTCACTCAAACACACGTGTGGATTGTTTCTATGAACTCAGAGCGGGAAATAATTAGAACTAATTGGTTGCATTGCGATGACTAGTGAAAATGTAAACTTCATTTTCCATTTGAAGACCTTCTTTCCTCCCCCAGAGTCAATCCCTTCACCAAAACAGAAATTATACAAGATCACACTGACAAATTTAAATGATGTGTACTGTGGTGAAATCTGCAGGCAGCAGCTCCATATAAAATCATGTGTAGCTACAGACCTTAATTAAGTCATTTATCATACTGGGTTTACTCTGTTATTTTACTGGGTTTGTTTCGCATAAGTTGTAACCCTGATGCTTTGTAATGACGTTATATTAATAATAAAATACGCTGTAGTTTATCTGAAGATCTTTTCTCTTTTCTGCCTTGCTGGTCTCTGTCCTTAACAAACCTAATCAATGTGACTGGTCATCACTAGCATCGCTAGACAGAGCAGTAAGGACACTTAGGGGAGGCTAATGTGCACCCTTTTGAAGCCCTAAATGGGAGATAGGACCCCCCTCTTTGTGCACCGTTTGGGACAGTCCCAACATGCAAGAAAGTTGGGAAACTCAAAGCTTTCACAACACCAGAGGGCTCGTCCAGAGTTTTTCTGTGGTGCATCAATATCAGTTAATATATTTACTGCTCTAATGAAATACGCCAAATCCAAATGCGAATTCAAGCAGCACAGTTCAACCTAACAGTATTAGTACTTCTCTGAATTACTAAAGGCCTGAATGCAGAGATTAAGTTTTCAGTCCAGTGTCTGAGTTTTACTAATTACTGATGTGCAATGAGGACTGCCCTCTTCCCCCCACTAATCACCTTAATTGCATTCATCTTATTCAATTTAATTGAGTGGCTTTTTGCATGTTAGAATCAACACTCTAAATGTTGAATCAAATACTTCTGCTCTTCAAATCAGTCGGCAGAACTTCATCCATCACAGGCTAGATGCTCTAATCGATCAGTTGCGGATCAGAATTGGCCAGTGTTCATTTGAAATGACTCGGCTGATCTCAGAAATTGATTTTTTTTTCCCTTGGATTTTATACAAACTAAAGCAAGTTACAATGACTTGCATGGTCGGAGCCATGGATGCTCAGAAGTGCTTGGAAGAAACTGCACCCTCACCAAAAATACTATGACAGGATTTTTGTATGTAATGCATGAGAAAATTCTGATGAAGATAAAAGCCAGGATTTATGAAGAGAACAAGGCAAGAGCAGCTCATCAGAGAAATCTGCTGAAAGAGTGGTACAAGCATGCGCTGACACAAGTAGCTTGGATTTTCCTTCCATATTATGTCTTCTGTCTGGTAAAGATTAACATGGTTACTACTATTACTTCATATGCTACATTGACTGTGCACTCTTACATCTTGGCTAATGCATATTAGCTAATTAGATAGGGGTGTGAAAACAGCCAGAGTACAACTGAAGTACCACATTTGCCACATTGTGCAATGTTTCACTGGCCACCTGTGATTCTTGCTAGAAATTATTACTATGCACATCTGGCGGATGCCATCTAAAACCTCTGCAATTTGGGTTTAATTCTGCTCAATTCCCAGGCTGGTTTCTCATTAGCATCTACTTGGAATTAGTCATTTTTCATGCAGGGTCCCTTGCCAAATGCTTAATTCATGCCAAATAATGAGGTTTAATTTCAGCAATAAAGTACACAAAAAAGTGAAACTACTACAATACAAATGTATTGTCATTAACTGTTTTGGGATATAATTAGAATATAATTGGTGTAAGAATTGTACGTAAGTCAGTGGGAGATATATGTAAAGTAATTGTTACATTCCTGCATATTTTTCCCCTGAAACATCTACAGTGATGTCCATTCTCCAGACTTTACCCTGGTGCACAAATGCAAATTCTGTAACGCCTCAGCTCCCAGCATCTGTTCGCATGTGCACTCGTGACCATCAGACCATCTGACTAAGCAACTCTAAATGACATCCAGCCTAAAATTAGCTAAGTACTCGAAGAGACTACAAGATGATTGTGGTGGCAGATAGCACAGCTCAGGAGAAAAATCTAGCAACTGTTGTATTTTTGTGACTTAAAAAAAGACAAAAAAAAAAATGCATGGCCCCCAAAGTGTCAGCAGTTGTCACATTTAAATGAAGTGGTTTGTTTTGTTCTGAAAACGTATTAAAGCTCACTCCAATCTCATAAGAAATTCTGACCTTTTACAAGATTTACAAGGCTAAAAAGACAGTAAACAACAATCTCCTGGTAAACCACAGCTTTAGCAAAATGCCTGACAATCTCTAAAGTCTATTAACTATTTAACCGGTTATATTTCCTTTTCCAAACACTCTAAACATCTGGTTATGATTTCCAAAGGAACAATTGACAGTCTTGCATTATTCAGTTCTGTATAACCTACTAAAGAAATAAAAATTAATAGACAAGACTACAATTTTAATGGCAGTCTCTTCATGCTGTCCTCCTATAATAACAATGTACCGACTATTAGGGTGTCTTTACATAAATGTTGCTCATAAACGTTATTGCTCATCATCCTTTAAGGTTTTTGTGGCTTAGCACTGGTAATGACAGCTTATTACCTCAGTGGAAGATGTATAAATTAGTGGGAAAGGAGCAGGAAGCGCTACAAGGCTCACAGCTTGTGGGGTCATTAGGGTCACCACCAGGGTGGTCCGAGTAAGAGGTTATCTTCGGACATCTCGTTTACTGACTCCTGCATTTGACCCAAGCCCAGGCGTTGCGACAGCAGGGAGCGTTATTATTTCACATCACTTAAACTCAGTTCAAGCTAATACTGGCACATGACTTCTGTGTCCTTCTACTGAAACCGGAGAAGACATAACCTGAACAGACACTAATCATCCTGAGTCCACTGACCCTGTGAATAAAATATCACAGGCCACAAACTATCTTCCCTCGTCTCCCAGCTAGAAAATGCTGTGCATTTTAGTGCTCTGCATCTATTCCCTACATGTGAGGCTGTGTAATATGGATGCTGTCCTGTAATTCAGACAGGCATTGTAATCCAGGCTGGCCTACAAGCAGGACTATAAGCTTGTAGCAAATCAGTATGAAGTGCGCACACACACACCCACACACACACACCCACACAGACACACACACACCCTGGAGGAAGCAGCTCAAATCAAAGCCAGTGTGCTCATGCAGGGTGGCGAGTGAAGCCTGTGGGGAAGCAGAACTGACAGAAGACACACTCTTCAACATGTTCATCTGGAGCAAAAATCCTCTGAAATTAAGCCGTGGAATTTAAGCCGTTGAAACAGCTAGTTGGTGACTCCATTGGCAGTGTTGAGACTAGAATAGAGAAACAGGTTGAGCACAGATTGCTAATTGGCAGTGACAAACTGTAGGTTGTGACACTTAACCCCGATGACATGGAAAGGATGTGTCATGTGTGTGTTATATATAATGGTTTACTTCCACAGATGACATAAACATCAGCAGTAAGGACTAACTGCATTTCTGTCACATATCAGATATTTTTATTTTATTGTAAACTGTATAGCTTCATTTTTTATTCACTTTTTTTTTTTTTTTTTTTGCAAAAATTGGTTTATGTTATAAATATGCTATTCACATGCCAATGAATATACACTACGTAGGTTTTATACCAAAATATGGTGTCGGTTCCCTTAACTGACATTATTTAACACATTAGTTAACATAAACAAACAGTCTGCTTTATCATTAGGATTAACAAAGTATTTTTATAACAAAAACAAATAATCCAAATAATCAACATCTGTCATTTCAATGACTGAGTAAAATGAAGCCTATTGACTGGTAACGCTGAATGACTGAACGAATGAACAACACCTTGATGAAAGTTTGCAGTTGTTAACTTCCAATATTTACAAGTTATCAACAGTTTGAAAAATGCTGTCATTTCATTTTTATGAGGATTTATTTTTAGTTATGACTGCTAGTGACTATTGTTTCTATAGTAACAGCTCATATGCAGGGACTTGTATGGTAGATTCTCCACATAATCTAAGAGTAATAATAAACAGATTTACAAAAAACTTGTTGTTTAACAAAGAAAAACTTAGAATTGTGGGTTTTTTTAAATATTAATGGTGCTTTGTAAATTTTTTCAGCAATGGACAGTTTTCAGGACAGAGTTTACACTTAAAATGACAAGCTGTGTTTCTGAGAGAGAGAGAGAGAGAGAGAGAGAGAGAGGGTGAGGGAACGACTGTTTATCATTGCTAAGAACTAACTTGTCTTGTGGATGTTCTACAACATCTAACTATACACCGCTTTGCATCAGGCCGTATCACACCACACCAGAGTGTGTTATTTTGGTATAGCAGAAGCACTCGTCTGTTGTGTGTTATTAACATTACTTATGGTCTGTATTGGAAAGAATACAAAACACACTGACTTGAGTAAAAGTACTGTTACTGTAGTAATAATTCACTTGAGTACAAGTTAAAAGTAGTCATCAAGAAAATCACTCAAGTAAGAATAAATAAGCCATCTGCTTAAAAAACTTGAGTACTTTATAAATTACTTTTTCATTTGTCTACAGTTGACACAACTAATCTGAAAATGTTCTGTTTTTGTTTTTCGGTCTTATGTTAATTAACCTAGTGAGCTATGCTGAAATGAACTCCACATCGATTAACAGTATATAGGTTTGTCAGCTAGTTAGCTAGCTGGCTCACATTCATTCATAACGTATAAAGTTTCTAACACTTATTCTGAGTGTTACCTATAAGCTGTAGCAGCACTTGGATATGCTTAACACAGCAGGTAATCACTACTGAACATCAAAGTAACATCTTCAATTTAATACAGAGCTTTCATACTGTAAAACATCAAAACATCTGGCTAGCTAGCCTATCTCATTCAGCTAGCTAATGATGTACCTGTACATGTTTCTGCAGGGTTAATGCTGGGCTGTGAATTGCTGATATTGCCCCAAGTTTTGGCTCATGTAATTTTCAGATCAAGCATTTCAAATTGAAGATAGCTGATACATTGGGTCAGAGATGATCATCTGTCTCCACTGTCTCAGACATTGCTACTGCTGACTAAGCCTTTGCCATCTAACTTATTTTGATTGAATAAATTTCAATATTGAAATTGAATATTATATAACAGTGATAAAAATAAATGATACTTTCATTACTTCGTTACTTTCCACCTCTGCATATGGTATAGTAATGCAGAAGTTTATTACCTGTCATTTTCTCATCACTCATATTCATGCAGAAATTTTTTTTTTATTTTTTATTTTTTTTTTATTTAAGCCTCCCATGGTTTCTCTTCACTCACAACAGAGTGGATAACATATTAAAACCTGCGTACATTTTGGCCAACTATGTTCATTAAGTTTAGAAAACTAACGTTTCAACAGACTAAAGATAAACCATGGAGTCTTAAACATTCAAATATATACATATTATACAAATCTGAATAGTATTTAAATGTGGAAATTTGTTTCTGAGAGCCCTAGAATGGAATGCTAGCTGGTCTATTCCTAAAATACAAACACAGGTGCATTAGTGTGCCATAAAACCCAGAGGCATAAATAAGCCAAGCCCTCTAGCATCATTTGTTTTAATTTTGTGCATGTGGCAGATAAAGTTAAATACTGTGGGTCTTTTAGAAAAAAAAAGCACAATAGAAGGTTGCCCAGTGCTCCATCTCAAATTACGCGCCTATAATTTTGAAAAATGAGGCTAGGATGACATTGAAGAATGGCATAGTGGGCTGCGTGTGTAGCCGAGTCTCTTAAGTGTTTTTTAGCAGAGCTTGTAAGAGCGCAGTTTTTTTTCTATAGTCCTTCCATGAGCACTGCTCTAGCCATACACAGCACACAAGCCTCTCTGCAGTTCATACGTCTTTGTCATAAAACAAGATATCAATTCTCCCTCCTCGAGCGCATGCTAATTAATGCAGGAGAAATAAGAAATTAGATGATAATTTTGTCCGGAGTATCACTAAAACCATTTCTGCTGGATTTTTTTCCTGTCCAAAGAAGACATTTCCAGCAATGTTATTTCTATCTACCGGTATTCATTTGATTGTTTCTGTGAATGAGCATGCGTTCTTGTTTTGTATTAAAATGTGCCCAACGATGAATATGTAATAAAGGCACATTCCCAGGACAATGTAAACCAACATGCATGAATAATTGATTTCCTCAGAGCATTGGGTCACAATGTGCTGTGTATAGGTCCTTTTCAACGCAATACAGTTTTCCTGCCTCCACTCTTTCACAGTACACACACACACATCCACACAAAACATCCACACACTCATTAGCAGTTCTTTCCCTAACCACTCAAATCTGAGCAAGAATCACATATGCCTCTGTATGATGACTTGTGCAAATAAACATCATCCGAGGGATTTTCAGTCTAATCAAGCATCGTGTGTTGCATCATTTATTACACTATGTAAATAAATGCGGAGTGAATCATTATTTCTACTCCAAGCTCTCTCTCTCTCTCTCTCTCTCTCTCTCTCTCAGCCTTCTGCCGTTTTGCCAGGTGATAATTCGTTGTCTCCCGTTGCTGAGTGATAGTCAATCAATACCCAATTAAGAAGAACCCAGTGCACTGGTGTTCTCTCTAAACGTTATGACAGTGCGCTAAAGGGAAATTTAAATGCAAATGGTGCATAAGGGATATTTCCCTCATGATTAGCAGGCCTTGTTTGGTGATCTCTCTCTCTCTGCGTCTCTCTGTGGGTATGAGTTACGCTTGACCTCTCTGCACTGCGGCCGCTGATGGGCTTCATGCCTGTGGTCAGTGCGAGCAGGCAGCATTGCAATGCGTCATTGATATTTAAGTGACCTCCTCTGTCAATACGCTTGAATGATCCACCAGCTGAAGACTCATGCCCTTACACACGCGCTCGCACATACTCAGATCACATGTACGCTATTACGGAAACACTGTATATGGACACACACTCTTCACTAGGTCACCTCTTGTAGCCTGCAAAAGCCCGGGACTTAAGAAACAGAAAACTGGCACAACAGCACGCACACACACGCAAATAACACTCAGATATAAATGAAATCACAAGCCCTCGCCATGCCGACGCCTGCCGCTTCAGCTCCCTTTTGATCTGTGGGTGCAGGTTATCGGGCCTCTCACTAATTTTAGCTATCCGTTTTAGGCACGCTTGGCTTTGAAGTGGCCGTCCTGCGGGAGGAAAGGCCACGACGCCTATGAGAGGAGTGGAGAACTTTCACATACACACTTAGAAAGAGATAGCTTCAACACCAGGCAGATTGCATGCACTATTTTTACTGCACATCCTGCTGGAGGCAGCGCTGTGAAAGAGGCAGCTATGTCGTCAGATATCAGAGCTGGGCTGAAGAGTGCTGTCTTAATCTGAGGCCTGTCTGAGAGATGACCAACTATCAAGAGAGGGCATTTCACTATTAATAGTGTGAGGGAGCAGTAATAAAGAACCGGAGCTGTGCTGGAGAATAACAGAATAACCGTAAATCACCTCGGCTTTAGTGCCTTTAAGATGACAGTATGTCATTTATGATGTGTATAGTACACAGTGTATACAACAGTAGCAGCGCAATGCAAAAAATCATGCAGATACAGTTCAAGAGCTTCACTTAATGTTCACATCATACAACAAAATGAGGGGGGAAAATGGGATCTTGGTAACTTTGACCACGGCATGGTTGTTGGTGCCAGATGGGTTGGTTTGATTCAGTATTTCAGAAACTGCTGATCTCCTGGGATTTTCACACACAATAGTCTCTAGAGTTTACACAAAAAACTTCTAGTGAGCAGCAGTTCTGTGGGTGGACATGCATTGTTGATGAGATCAGTCAGAGGAAAACGGTTCACGCTGACAGGAAAGCTACAGTAACTCAAATAAACACTCTTTACAACCGTGGTGAGCAGAAAAGCATCTCAGAGTGCACAGTATGCCAAACCTTAAAGCAGATGGGCTACAAAAGCAGAACCACACTGGGTTCTATCCCTATCAGACAAGAAAAGGAATCTGAGGATACAGTGGACACAGGTTCACCCAAACTGGACAGACAAAAGACCAAGTGATGTTTTTCCAATCTTCAATTGTACAGTTTCCCATCTCTTTCTATAACACTGTGTAGTAGTAGAGCCGTATAAGCTCTAATTTATTATTTATATTGAAATTATTATTATTAGTAGTAGTAGTATTATTAGTATTAGTATTATTACAGGGTGTCCCAAAAATCTCCATACACAGGGGACTGTGTATGCCAGCACCACGTCGGTTGTGCCTTCGTTAGTAGATGTTCATGGACATCCACTTCTTGGTTGGTCCGCAACACTTCCAATCTTTTGAATTTGCTGTAATAAATTTGGCAGTGTCATATGTGATGTGCTTGCCATATTTCCTGCTAAAGTCCATCTCAACCTTATGACAGTTTCCCAGTCCAGCCATTAGAGTGATTTCAATAAGTTCTTCTTTTGTCAAAGGCATTCTTAAAGGCTATCTGAAAAAAAAAAAAATTCACATTCATACCTGTATGTGTATATATATATTTTGCTAAAAAGTGTTAATTTCCCCTACGTATGGAAACTTTTGGGACACCCTGTATTATTCTTATTTTTATTATTATTATTACTATTAAGATACATATAATTATTGTACCCTTCAAAGTAAATGATGCAAGTTAACCTTCTAAACCTATAAAAACAAAGTGAGACAGAGTTTGCACTTTAAAAGCTCATTTTACTGCTCATGTGAGTAATGTAACATTAAGAGATGCTCCAATCTAATACTGAGCGTAGATATTGAGACTAATAGCCTACTGGCCTGAAATGCTAGACTGGTAATGAATCAGATCTGACTAGAAAATGCATGATGCCACTTTTTTATTTTCCAATACTGATACAGTTAATGAAAATTTCAGTATCAGCTGATACCCATACTAATCCCATAGTTTATAGCTTTAAAATGATTTTTTTTAATGAAAGCACATCACTTTACCATACATGCTCAAACACTAGAATGCCCAAACACTAGAATAGTCCATAAGAAGAAACACACAGCCATCAATATGACTTACTCAGGTCAGTGGTTCTAAAAACGTCTGTAGCCAGGGACCGCTTTAACTCTAATAAATTACATGGCCCACTCTGAACATAATCCAACTATTCATAGCTCATTATTTAAAACTGTACAATAATATTCTGGCTTTTTATTAGAGCCATGGAGCTTTTTTTATTCCTGAACCTTCCACTGACAGAACACATTAGGTCTAAGTAGACATTATTTATAGGCTGAATTGTTTGAGTTATTGAGGTTTGAACAATCTCAATTCTAGTGACTAGTCAAACAGCCTAATAACTACAAGAACTCAATTATAAATATTACAGCTTTTATAATGGTGGGCTGTGATTTCCACTACTTATGGCTATGCTTCATGGACCCCACAGTGAACCACTGAATTAAGAGGTCTACTCTCATTATCACATAGTCTATTCTTTAGGCTAGATTTGTTACATATTCAGATTGGACTATTTTTTCCCTCTATGATATCCAATCCAAGATTTTCTGCTGATATCGGCAGATCGATTACACATTATCGACTATCACATTTTCTGCAACATGCAAAATCACACTGGAAATCACTTTTATTCCAGTATACGTCCCTTCCTTACTGTATAGCAGACTCGAGTGTTGATATTAATTTATTAATTTGTTGATATTATTTTACAATATTAACATATTGCGATATTCATCACGAACAACATTGTTATTATGAACACTTGAGTGACAATGTCCCATTCCAGAGTAGACTTCCTGAGATAAAGCCAACATTTTACATTCACTGTCACTGGCACATGTGACAGTGGTCATGTAGTGCTCTTTCTTTTGGACAAACATGAAAGCAGCACTGCAGGTGTCCATCTCAGCACAGGCAACCTCTTGATTCTTTTCACTGGATGAAAGTTTCATTAATATTTGAAAGACATGGTGGGCACAACTGTCAGTCCAAACAAAGAATAAGATTAGAAATTTAAGGTACCTGTTCCACAGCTAACCTTTCAGCTGTACATTTTTATTATTTCTATTCTATACAGTGAAACATGACCAGGTAAGCATGCCATTTTCTTAAAAATATATTAACATTCATATGGCAATAAACTGTGATTAAAAAAGTTAGGCATTCTTGTGTAACATAACCATTACACATTAAGAAAAACCATGCTTTTATGTAAAAGACAAGTCACACCAAGATAGAACAGCTAGCAAGTAGACCTCTTCATGTTTCTCTTCAAGTCTTTTCACTTTAATAATGGAAGCATGAATAGAAATGAAATTAACAGAATTAAAATCAAATGAAATAGGCTGGTCAAAATGTCTTTCTAAAATGTCTGAATCTGAACATTTGGGCATAAATCAAAAATGGAAAAAAAAATTCCATTTTATATATATATATATATATATATATATATATATATATATATATATATATATATATATGTTTTCAACATTACATAATCTTTGTTTTAAAAATACTATTAAATGAAAGGTAATAATAAATCATTTAAAAACAGGCCAGCCCTGCATAAAACACACCTGACTATGGTTTCCTTATGGGCCACTGCTATAAAATGTTTATGCATGCATGGTATGGATCGGGTAATGTGATCCATGCAGAGCTGATTGTGCAGGGGAAGCACGCTGGGTAATGACGTGCCTACAGTTCAAGGTTGCCAGATTAGATACAGTGTTTCCGAACCATGAAGTTCAGGGTAAATCAGACCTGAATATACAATACCAAGGTGATTTTTTTTTTTTATCTTATTACAGTTCAAGTAAGTTGTGACGTATTACATTTTAATCCATTGTGGCAGTTAATTTTCAAAATGGAAACAGTGTAAATCTTTGGACAAAACCACAGGCTTTGTATAAACCACAGGCTTCCACATGATATAATATGATTTCGATTCTTAAGGCAACGATCCAATATTTGATGATATTACTGAATCTGCTATGATTATGATATACAGTGAGATTCAATTTCGTAGTCTCCGATCGACAAGTGATCAACTTTGCTCAGAATCTGGGTTAGGACTACGGTTATTTCATGAATGATGATGACGTAAAGAAGGGTCATAAACAAATCACCTTGCTAGCCTATTATGATTTTTTTTACACACTAGTTGTCTGTCCTTTTTCGATAATAATCAATTATAAGTGATTATAATCGATTTATGATTGTTGCCTCGATTCATTTCAATCATTGCCTGTTAAAATCGATGCACTGATCCAACTGAAAAAAACCTCAAGAGTTTTTTTTCTTTTCTTTTTTTCCCCATTATTTTGTCTTTTTTGACAAACAAGTTTAGCTTCAAGTTTAGCGATGCAGGATAAGTGCAACATGTTTAACGGTAAAGTTTTATGGTAAAGCTAGGTAATGATTGCCTAGCTAGGAAGCTAACCTTTGCTACTAGCTAGCCTGAGATTTTAAACTGATAAGCCATATATGTAGTGTACTTTCTTCTGTTTTTTTTTTTGTGGTATTTAATACTCTGAAACTTGTTTTAGCGAGTTCTAGTTGTCTAATTTTGGCATCATATGTTTCTTCTTACTTGAACTGGAATGAAATGTTTGCTTTAATGAACACATTTTCTCTTCACATTCTTTTGTTATGATTTTAAATTTGTATATTTTGGAATAAAATCTACAGTATAAGTGTAAAGTCATGAAATTTACAGTAATATACGCCTAGTAATTGTAGACCCATAAAAACCCAGTGTTAACTCTATTTAAGTATACAGTACAATGTGCTTACTGTAAAGAAACTTTACAGTAAGAATGCTGTGAGTTTTAATTACATTAACTACTGTGCTGCCAATACTTTACTGTAAAGGTTAAAACATTTTCCACATACGCACTAGATTGTATTTAAGGATCTGTGATTTGCCATGCAGATCTGGATTCTCAAAACAGGACAGTTGAATCTCTGTATCTTGTATCTCCATTTGAAACCCCCAGCAGTCATAAACCTACTGCAGGTTTTGTGTTGGACATCTGCTGACAAAAGTGATGGTTACTGATTACATTATTTTTATTGTCTCATGCAAGGATGCGCATCTATTTTAATAATTCCTGGTCTATGAGATGCTGCTCATCTCAAACTCTGAACCACACACACATACACACACGCAACCTTGCGCGTAACACACCAGCCTATGAATAATATTCCTAAATCCCATTTGTAGCAAGAGACAGAGCCGTAAAGCATAATATAAGAAGGCATTAAAAATAGGGGAGATGTGTTCCCCAGGCAGGAGTGGAGCATAAAATTTTAAAGCGCATCAGCGCCACAGCTTAAACAAATCTAACAGGCATGTGCTTTTCTACTTAAAGTCTGTGCTTCTACCAGACACCAACAACTACCTGACCTTCAGGGCAATGCTGAGGAAGCGATACTGAAAATATTCTGTGTGAAAGTGCAGACGATTTCCCCCCCAGTGTGGTTAACTCTGCCAAGGACAAAAAAAAAATACATCATTAATATGAGGATATTTGCACATACACAAACACACCAAATCATACACCCACCCACACACACACACACACACACACACACGCCTCACCCTGACAGATTCACGGCCATGTGATGAGATACGACGTGAAGGGGAAGCTGCGATTACTATGTTGAGTGAATGATGTTCGCCTTTCACAGGCTGAGATGAGGGGTGTTATAGATGCCTACAGGCTGATTTAGAGGCCCAATCACAAACACACACACACACACACACACAACCCCATTGCTCTCCAGCCTTGAGTTAGGATGTCTTTCATTTCCACTCTGTGATAAGATACAGCATTGCTGCTTCCATCTTTTAGTGCAGCTCTGTTTGACTGTTAGAACAAAGGAATGCACACACACACACACACACACACGCACACACACACACGCACACACACACACACACACACACTGTTAATCACCCACACAACGACCTGCCCTAACTCTATCCTGATTTACAGTGACCTCCTCTATGCCCTTGTCCTGTGGATGGTGAAGCAAGCTGTATATGTTCCTTGGTGTAAGGTCATGGAGGGCTCCTTTTGAAAAGTGCCAGCTTTTCGTCTGGTTATAATACTGTCGTATCAGTTCTGGCATTATTTTTTAATCAGGTGACATAAGTTAAGTGAAAAAAGTGAAAATTTTTTCCCCACATACAATGTTGAAGCAGAATGTAAAGTGTGCACTTCACAAAAAAATAATAATCTCATCATAAATACACTAGAATCTCATTATTATATAGTATTTATTTATTTATTTATTTATTTATTTATTTGCATATTTCATAATGAGATTCTATTGAAACAAATCTACAACTTTTATACCCTTTCTAGACATTTTCTTCTAATTTGAAGAGCAAAAATATTTTACTAAAAAGCATTAAAAAAATAAAAAATAAAAAAATAAGGTACTTCCAAGAAATGTCTACAAATAGGCGTAACATTCTTATATTTCTTTTTATCAAAATAAGAAATAAGATATTGTCACTGGCTAAAATATGTAAGGAATAACGCATGATAGATCAAGCGGTTATATGAAAATAATCCACGATGGGTTGGTGTGATGTGCTATGACGTGAGGCAGAGTGCCTTTACCACCCCGAGGTGTATTATTTTCATATATCTGCACAGTGTAAAGTGTGTTATTCTGCTTATGCCACAGCAATTTGCCATTGATTACAATGTTTATTAGTAAACGACATGTGATGCGTTTAATGGTTTATAATTAAGATTTAATGTTGTGGAACACCCAAGAGCCAAGTTAGCATCTGTTATCAGTTACGTTATAGCTGTAATAAACAGTCGTTCCCTCACCATCATCTCCTTCTCCCTCTCTCTCTCTCTCTCTCTCTAAAACGCAGTTTGTCATTTCTCATCCAAAGCACCACGACTGTTACAAAGCGCTGACACTCAAGACTCCTTCCATAAACGTGAAATAAATGTTTCCTAAAAAACACCATCACCAAATCTACAATTATACATTTATCTTTGTTAAACAACCAGACATTTTTGTTTTTAATACGTTTATTAATCTTAGATTATGTGCTGCATCCACCATGCAAGTCCCTGTGTATGTGCTATTACTATAGAAAGAGAAATGTTTTAGAATGAGCACATTAATATAAGCCTATTGTTCATGTTACAGCTGGAACTACTGTCAGAGCTGTACTGTTATAAAAAAAAAATGCAGACCAACCAGACTTGAGAATTCAACTCAGTTTATTCTACTGGCAAAGAAAAATAGCTCATTTGTTTCTAGAAGACAGAAAAAAAAATGGCACAGCTTGGTCATACAACATTCATGAATGTAGTGTAATTAGATTAACAAAACTACCCTGGTGTTCTTCCGATTTGTTTCCGCAGGACTGATGTGTGCAGTGGAGATGCACTCTTAATCAGTTCGTGATACAGGCACAATAAACAGTGGCATGGTTCAGGATATGATTACTTAGTCATCATGTTATTCTAACCGTCTGTGGCCCTCCGGAGGCGAACCTGCTCTCTGTAATGACATGATAACTGGCCATCTTGAGAGATGTACAACACAAGCTCAATTACACTGAAGGGGGTTAGGGTAAAAGCAGGGCAGAGACTTTTCTATGGGCCACACTCACACCAGTGGCTGTGCAGCGAGATTAAACCCTCAAGGGCAAATATAAAACAAGAAGCGGAGGTAACCTTTTCACTAGAAGCATGGCATGATATGTTGCTCCCTGGAAACTCTAAATGGAGACAGAGAGGGAAAAAGACCTCAGATACAAGCTACTTGACAACAATGGGCCACAATTTTGTAATGTTTAAAAGTGTTTCTAGATGTAATCATAGCAGTGCAAAGATGTTTTAGGGGGGGAAAAGGTGATTTGTAATAATGCAATGCATCTGATAGTTTCAAGCTTCTGAAATTAGTTCTGACCCCAGATGTTCAGCCCCTTTTCCTTAAAAGGAAACGCATATCAGCTGAGTGGGTTATTGGAGGAAATGAAAAGGCTTTCTTTGTATTTGCCTTGCAGTCAATAGAGGGCTGTAGAACTTACAAACTGCTCCTTTAATGGCTTCAGTCATGAAGATACTTAAGACACTTACTGTGCAACAAGATCATTACAGCACAATGGTACAGAGTGTCATAGACAAGGAACCTTGCCATTTTAAAGTGAGTTTAATGCACAGAGCCAGATGTTATGTTCGTGTTTATCTGTACACCCAGCACAAGGACAGAGATTTGGTTTTAATACTGAGCGTGTAGTCAGTTTAAGCATTATACAAGTCATTGGCATTGTTCTGATTTTACCTGCAGTTCTATGATGAGAAAAGTGGTTTCTAGAGATTTTGAATGTTTACTTAAATGTTCATTTGGATGATGTTCAAAGTAGCTAATAGAAACTTGGAAAAAGAATCTGAGATATTAGCACTTACTATGGTTTTGTTTGAGTATGATAATATATGAGGCTTTAAATCTATCTCACCTGGTACTATTTCACAACCTTGATATAAAGATCACAATGTAACAGAAGACCAGAAGGAATATTTAGGGGTGCTTTCACACCTATTAGTCCGAATTGTGGAGAATTGATACTTCTGGTTTGTTTGTTATTTGATTTGGTTAGATTTCAGACTGCACATGATTAAATGAAGCAAAAAAACAAAACAAAACAAAACATTGGCTGCGGGGTGTGTAGGGCTGAAAAACCTACTCTGAAAATGCTTTCATTTATTAATCAGAAGTACAGCAATGGAGAATGTTGAACCTTTAGCAAGTGCATACAGAAATCATAAAAATCACCCAAGCACGGAGAACACGGAGCCATTAGATAGTCTCAATTAGACCATATAAAGATTAGACCATATAAATAACTACTTTTGTGCATCACATCCAGCATTTATTTGCTCTTTTTTCCTTAATATCCAGAACATGTGGTATTTCTGCAGTGTTACAGCTCTGCAGTTGGGTTCAGTTTGGGACTCATGGGTTAGTTTCGCAAATCGCATTTACAAAAAGGTTGCTGCAACACAAAACACACAGAGTTCCCTTGAGATGCCGTTAGAGTGTTTATTTTGGTCTGAGTGTGATTGCTGCATTCTCATCTGCCTCAATGAAAAAAAAATTTGATAATTGCCCTACCAAGAAAGATTTCATTGTTGACATAAAAACAGCATGTATTTTTTTCAATTGTCATAATATTTAGTTGGTGTATTAGTCTGTTTTTACCATTGAAATATGACAGAGTGTGTTACAAGCAATGTTCCTGAGGTGCTTCACATATACAATCTACAGCTGTAATTCCTGGAAATCAAAATTTCATAGAAAGGATGCACTCACAATTGAATAATTAAATTTATAATAATATAATATAATAATATAATTAAATTTCTTATGAGGAGAAAGAGGACCGAAACACGACACAAAGTAACTATAATTGGGATAAATGCATACGGTGCAAGCTGTCACCACTTTCACTCACAAATAAAGAGAAATTTGTGACTATGACAACATATGATTTGGGATTAATGAAAGAATTGAGCAGACGTGACTGAAAGATCAAACCTGATCTAACATCACACTGGAGCAAAGTGATATCCAACACAGCACTGTAAAAATGGACAGGAAAATCGAATGCGTCTAAATCATGAAAATAAAAGCACTTATATAAAGCTGTAGAAACAATGTCCTTGCATTTACAGATTAGAACTGTGTGAAAAGCCATACTCAAGAGACTAAGGATTTTAGAGAACATTTTCAGCCGAAGAGAGATCCAATTATTTCGAAGGCTGAGCAGCACATTGACCTGTGTGAGCCAAAGGGTAATTGTGATGTACATATTTTAATGGAAAAGGAAAAAGTCACATAAAAGCTAACAGCAAATACCACATTAGTAATACAGGGCTGTTTTTTTCTTTTGAGAAAGATTTCCCATGAGTGGAAAGAACTGAGCAGCACAAATTTAGCAAACAATCCCGCAGGTACATCCAATCTATCAGTAGTCCACTTATTGTTTACTTTATGATTTATTATTTATGATTATATTTAGATAAAGCCTAGTGCTTCAATGACAAGCTAGGATTCTCGAGTCTATTTTATTTGATTAGGGACAGACAGTCCTTCCTCTTCATGGATTGTTTATTAAATACGATTTCCATTATTTTATTATTTTTTTCAATGTTATTTAAATTTACTCTTCATTAATGTAGACTATTTCAGTAATGTTGTAGTCTAGTTTTAAACGAACTTATTACAGCTATACTAAACAGACTAGAAAATTTACTTTTAAATAAAATTATACTTAGCAGTACTTTCCCAACTAACATATTAAACTGTAATATAATTCTCAGATCCACTTCAATAAACTGACAAGTTCCTGTACACTAATAAATTATTTTAAGCTATAAATTATCTACACAAAATATAAATTAACCTTATTATATTTAAAATACTGGTGAATTAAATCACATTCTACATATGAATAAGACATGTAGGAGTCTAGTCCTTTTTAGCAGAAGATAATTTTTGTCACAATAAAGACTGTATAGTTACTAAATAGGCTGATTAAGCCAAGGGCAATATATAAAACCTCACTTTACAGTATAGGACATTATAGAAACAGAAAAGCATTCGCCTTATCATCAGGAGATATCATCGCAAGTCTGAATCCCGAAGATGCAACAGCCATACATTGCCGGGACTCCAAGAGAGCAAATCATGGGCATCCATGAGCTCATGTATGTGGAAGAGGGCAGATAGTGCTTTCCTCTGACTGTGTTACGTAGCCCTGTGATGCAGTTAAAAAAATCATTATTCTAGATGCATTTGTGTACTTTTTAACTTGGTTTTCTAAACCATTTGGTACTCAGGGTTTTTTTTTTTCCACTGTTTCATATGTTTCATACTGCAAAATAAAAAACTATGCTAAAAGAGTAAAAAAAAAAAAAAAAAAAAAAGAAAAGAAACCCTACTAGATCATTCACTAAAATTGTGTAATTTAACTGCAATGCCAGCATCACTATGTACTTTCTATTAGTTCCTGAATTTACAACCCATCAGTTTTCTAAATTACACCTCAGGCAATTTCCTACTCTGCAGATATGGCTCAGAGTATGGATTTAAATAAAAGACAGAGATGCCCCACCTCATCTCTTCACCTGTTTCACCAGTCTGCCACCTTTGGTTTATTTTGAGTCATGAAAAAAAAAAACTTCTTGTTAAATATTATTTCATTATTACATGCAGAAATACAGACAAATCCACAGAGAGTTCACAATTTTGCCCGTAACTGTAATTGTGTAATGCAATGCATATGTTGCTCATAGTCCAAGGAGAAGAGGCATGTGTGTCACAGTGGCAAAAGAAAGTAAAATTAGGACACAGTCCTCCAGAGATTTCCATGCTCTACAGAGACTTAGACAACATTCATAAAAAATCTCTCTAAATCAGGTTTGTGTGCTTCAACACACAGCCACACACACAACGCTGACCTAAAACACTCCAGTCTCGCAACCCTGAGTCCAAGTTTGCACCAAAACACTCGTACAACCATGCTCACACAGTCATACAGAATTTAGTTCAGGGTCAACAGCTGTCCTGATCAGTCTGACCACTCAGCTCAGCCCATGCAGTGCCTGTCCAGCACACAAACACACTCACACTCAAGTCCATCTACGGCAGGCTTGTTTCTAACTCAGTTCTCTGGTGTCAGCTCTATAGGGTGTTTGGAGCTGTTTCCCCAGCACGCTCTGCCTATTCCTGCTCCATAGGGAACACTGCAATGCCCAAATCTCCAACAGCTGCACTCATTCTGTCCATTCATCCCTCCTGCAGGCAGAACCATCAGAATTCTGACTTTCTCTCGCTTTACTTAAGCGGAGTCAGAACATAAGGCCATGGCGTTGCAGCCTAGGAATGCTGGACAAAAGATGCAGAAGAGGATACTGAATCAGAGGCCAACAGACAAGAGATAAGACATGCAACTGACAACTTTGCACCTGTTTAACAATTAAAGTCTGGCAAGTGAATCATTTGGATCCTTTGCTAAAGAATGATTGTGCATGAAAACACATACAACTTTGAAAAAGAACAAGATATATTACAGTGTAATCCTCAGTAGCTGGGATATCTGTAATTTAAGCAGTTAAAGGAATACTCAGAAACACACTGAAACACATTGAATATATTTATATTGAAATATATTCAATGTAAATATATTCTGTGTGTTTCAGTGTGTTTCTGAGTATTCATTTAACTGCTTTAAATATATCTATATTGAAATATGCTTAGCAATTTTGGTGCTAATTTGCTGGTTGAAGCTGGGTTTTTTTCGTTGTTCCTGTGAGAAATTGGCGCTTGTGTGCTGCACTGATATCACAGGGGGGTGCTGCTAGCACAAAGACATTTAATAGGAGAAACAATTTAATGATCCCACACATAAAGGATAACTGTCAGGTTTTGCTGTTAGCTCCTATAAACAAAGGAGCATGTTTCTTTTTCCACTAACCCTAACCCAGTTTACAGCAACTTTACGTGTCATATTAATGAGAAATCCAAATGTTGGACTCAAAGTTCCAGAATGCATTGCAGCTATATTATACAGTTGTGTTGAATTAGGGCAGGAACTCAGCTCGGCTAGTTAATGATCTAAGAGATGACAGGCACAATGGTGTTGATGGCAGTATTAGTATGAAAGCTTTGGAAGCTGATCTGTTTGAGCAGAGTGTATAGATGAGGAGAGGAGAGAGATGGGCAGGACTACAGGCCTAAAGCACTGCTGCACTGTTTTCTTTAGGTAGATATGAAGTGAGGGCTAATGCTTCATTCGACTAAAGGTTGTGATTCGTAATTTCTGACCTCTGCCTAAACAAACACCCCCTCAACTCAGAATTCGCGATGGTCTCCTCACCCCCCAATTCAGCTAGTGACATCAAATCAACATGGCTGCTCACAGCATGAACATATACAATACACATATACACTGTACAGTTATGCTGTATAGAAAAGTATTTGCTTCAGATCAATCAACATACAGACATATTATTTTGGTAAATCTTTCAGGAGGTAAATACACATCACAGTCAGTCGAATGCATTATAAATCCCACTGGCACCACTAACAGTGGGTAGCTGAAAAGCATTGTGAATAATGGAGGAAGCCAAAGTGAAAATAGTTACAGTGAAAAAGTCAGAATATAATCATAAAATAAATCTTTTGCACCACTGAAGATTACATAAAACATATAGATTGAATTTTGACAATCAAGTCATTCAGGGTGGATTTTTTCTTTAAGAAATACAGTATACACGAACTCAGAGCATATCTTTGCAAACTTAAAAGAAATTCCCAACTGCTGTGGTCCTACAGCGTGTCCCATTTCATCAGAAGCATTCCACAAGGGTTCAAGGCACATTCCTCACTCTGTGCATAATCTCCCATGTTGAGAAAAAGAGCCCAGTGTGGGCTGCTTGTGCCGCATGGCCTACTGGAGCGCTGTGCTGAATGATGCAAGACATCTTCTGCTACTCGTTCCGTCAAAAAAATAATATAAATGACACCTATAGGACCTATTCTCCCCACTGCCTGCTCAGTAATATGAGTGGGTGATAAGGAAGAATTTTTGCATCATGGCGGTGGACATTATGACATGCTGTATCAAAATCTAGAGTTTTGTTCGCAAAGTGAAATAAAAACTGCAGGGAAACATTGAACAGCAAACTTCAAAAAAGAATTTAATGTCTAATCAGCTACTTGTTATTGCGTTGGCTTTATAAACATGCCAACAACTGTAATGTGTTTCTTAGAAAACTATTTGCAACAAGATTTATTGTGATATCTATATTATATTGTCCCATTACCTTTGCGTTACTTGCTACCTCATTTCATTGTCACTGAAGCCCTGATTTACTGACATCCTAATTATCATGTCCTAATTTGCATGTACAATCACGTCAGCAGGCATGTGCAATCATGTCAGCAGGCATGTGCAATCATGTCAGCAGGCATGTTTAAGTGATTTACTAAGAAGAATTGTGTTAATGACAAATGCAAAGTAGAGAGAGGAAACAATATGTAAATGAGGTGTTTGCTTGTTGCTATTTGTTCTCGACATCTGAGGCAGGTTCAGATCTCAAACAGATAAACTGAAACTCAAGTAGAACATTGAGACAAAATACAGTATGACTGTAAAACATAAGCATTTAGGCATGAATGTGCATTTTCTTAAAAGGATGAATGTAAAACTTTTCAAAGGCATTTGAGCTTAACATGCAGTGAATAACTTATATGTAACCTATTTTAATGTGCTAATAATAAGTCATCATTTTGAGCAACTTTATTTTACTAAGGCATATTTTCAGTAAGTCTTCTCATTAGTAAAATGGTAAATGTTAAATTTCATTTATAAAAGGTATAACAGGTGGAAAAAAGGAAAAAAGGGAAATAGCAAATTTAACATCTGCCCTCTGTAGACCCTGTTAGTAAATCATTCATTCATTTATTTTCAGTAACTGCTTTATTTTAGTCAGGCTTGTGCTTGATCCGGAACACTGGCCAAGAGGTGAGAATATACTCTATACAGGAAGCCAGTGCATCAACGTCACCAAGCACACACACATTCACACACTCACACTTTAGAGTAGCCAATCGACAGCATTGAACCAGAGACCCCGTGCAGTCATGCTAGTGAATCAGATGGCATGTTTTTACACACCTGAGAAAGTATGCACCTCACAGTGAGTAAGGAAATTCACATTTCTGACACTGGGATAGTGTGATGTAGTTTGTTTAATCTGGGAAATATTCAGCATGTGACTTGTATGATATACAAGCTGAAAGGCTTTAACGGAGCCGGTAAATAAACCTGTGGTGCACATCTGATGTTTTACGCCGTGGCAGAGTCAGTCTGCTCTCAGAAAGCAGAAAGCATCTCTCTATAGCCAGAACACTGTGCCCCTCATCCTATTACAGCTTGGTATTACAGTGTGCCAGCTTGCTCCTTGTGAAATATTTATCTCAGGAAGAACATTCTCATTTAGCTATCCAGCCTCTGCCACTCCACACTGCTCTTTATGGCCTATGTCAGTCTGTGCCTGATGTTCTTTTATCAATTTCGCTATCATTATGGTGATGAAAATAGCGATGTTGCAGGAAAGAGGGTGGAGGAGTACCAACCAGAGCACAATGAGAAGTAAGGGAGTGGACTATAGAAGTGCAGTGAGACATCTGACTAGCAGAGCTGGCATTGTGTGTGCGTGTCTTATTTAATCAAACTGCACATACGCCTTTGTGCCTGAAGTAAGACAAGATGTAAGACAAGAGCTACCCAAGTACACATCATTTTACAATAAACACAACAAGCTGTACTCAGAGTTGGTGGATTCATTAAGAAATTCCATCAATATTTCTGTGGGAAAAGTTCCTTGTATTCAGTCAGATTACGCCATTACTTAGGCTGATTTCTGCATGGTCTATTCAGATTTGAATAAAATAATCTGCATGCACTGATGATTTTATGACAATTTTCATTTCCTATTTTAAGTTGTCAAAATTAATAAAATAATGCTAATGTTTTAGCTAATTGAATGCACTCCCCTGTAAAGAAAATATCCAGATGGTTTGAAGGATAAGCTGACCACGCACGCATCTGCTATGCTTACAGCTTATTGTAAGTGTACTTCATAATTGTATCCATATAAATTTCAGTCCTTAGTAGACACGCAGTGTCAATGATTAAGATGCTGTCTCCTACTACGTGCAAAAAAAACAGACTTTAATACTAATGACAATATTAATAATTAAATAAAACTGTCATATTTGTGCAGTTAATATTGGCCTTAAATAGCATTCAATAGTTTTCTGAGAGTATTTACAGGCAAAACATAATTTCAGTGTGACATGTTATGGTTACTTCAACCTGTCAGATAATGATGCTGCACTTAATACTGCTTGTCGCTCAATATTTAGCCTGATATTAAGCATTAAGTCCATGGTCGGAATTGCACGTGAGCAACTCTCTGAATAGTGCTTAAGTCTGTAGTTTGAGATCTGTAGGTCGATCTTTTCCTATCTTTCTCTCTAGATGCTGAAATTGTCATTTTAAAGCCATCTTCTGCAGATAACAGGCATATAGAACAGGCATACAACACAAAAATAAAGCTACTCCTCTTTGAGGTAACTGCAAGACTACTGATACACATTATGAGCAGAGCATTTGTGTGGAAAAAAAAGCTTTTCTACAGCTAAGCATATTCAATCCATATCTACTGTGGTAATCTATTACAGCATTCAAGCATTACATGCACTGCCTGTGGCACTAATTCAGAGCAGCAGATGAGTCAGAGTGCAGCGTGGGAAGTTGCCTGACTGGTAAAACCTTTAAAGGTTTAGCGATCAGACTGGAGTGTCATTTATTTTATGGACAAGTATGGCTGGACGGATGGCACGTAGCTATCTCCCTTCTTATCTCACATTCCAAAATGTCTGTAATTGTGGTTAACGGCCATCACAACAAGATGTAAGCAACCAAGAAGGTCATTCATAATAAAGATTGATTTGTTATTCTTTTAATGTTGAGAGATTGCCTGCAGACAGTTAAAAATGCGTTCTTCACTTGATCACCCAATGGTCTGCTATATGAAAGCAGATTTGGAAAGCAACACAACAAAACACACTCCCTTTACACCTGAAGAGCAGATGGCAGGCTGATTGGAGAGCACAAGCCATTCACTGTAAACTCAAAAAGATTGAAAAGAAAGACAGGAAAGATATGAGGGGCTGCTGCCGCCAGCAACGTTGAGGTAATTATCTGCCCTGAGCTTTTTATTGTGGAAGAGGAAACCACATCTACGAACTGTGCAGAACATCCCAAGGCTTCATAACCTTATCAGTCTGTCATTTTTAATCCAACTTAGCCTGGCTAGAGTGCTCCTTGTCTTTAACTTTAGTTTCATTAATAAAACATACAGCATCCCCACAGACAAGCTATTTTGAGCAATGCTATTTCTTTTCATATTACTTTCTCAAAATAACGTCAGATCTCCTAGCTGGCTTGCCTACACATGCCAATTTTAAAGCTTAGGTCAAGTAAAGAAAGACACGGAAATACAGTTACAGTGCTTTTTGGATACCTCAAACTAATATCATTAACTGAATATTCATAGTGACCATTTCCATAGCTATCTGAATCTGATCTCCAATTTGAATTTTGTGGTCTTGACACTCATTAGTCATTAGTACTTGATATATTTCATATTGTCTAGAAAAATAAAGTGGCTGTATGTTATTAATAATGCATAACGTTATATGATTACTCACATGAACCACTAAATCACTGATGGATGCTATCAAATCAAGTGAGTAAATCAAGGCACTCGATTGTCCTCATTTCATCATCACATTCATGATCTATGATGTTTCAGCACCACCCTTTCTGAGAGGGTTCTTGCCTGTACCCACTGACCCTGAACAGAACTGATAAGAGATGGGAGTTTTTTGTTCCCTCGAGGTTTGATGAAGGGATTAGCACCTCAGCCAGAAGGATTACAGCACTCACCATCCGTACCAATCACTCAGAGACTGGGGACCTGTTTTATTAAAGGTCTGAGTGTGTAAAAACGTGCAAAATTGATAACACCCACCCACACTGATTTACCAATACGGAGCTAAGGAGGATTTCATCTTTCAAGTGAGTAAAATAGCACATACCTACCTAAAGGTGCAAAAACTGAGCTGTGTTTATGTAAATCAATTAATGAGTTTTACTAAGCCTGAGAGTCACTTCAGAAATTAAGGGCAGATGTTAAATTTGAGGAAGCATATTTCCATCAGTTGAAAACAAAATAAAACCAAGTCTTAATAATGAGAAAGGTTAGCAAAATTATGCCATTTTATGCCAATTAAGCCAGTTTTAGACTATGAGATTTCAGTAGCCGTTTAAGTTTGTAACTTGTCACACTGTATAAGATCCCAATAAAATCTTGGCTCAATTCTATAACACTGTGTGTGTTTATATGTTCTCCATGCCAGCTTAACGATGAAGATCCTCCAGTGATAGACTTCATACAGAAAATGGGCTCGTATATGCACAAACTTTCTTCAAAGTGAACTTGAGGTATTAAGGATAAGGTAATAAGGTCTATTCATGATTCATTTACATTTTGCCGCTGCCACTACCGTATCTGTCCTGGGACAAAGGCGTAATCCTATTCCATCTGCCTATCGGTGCCTTTTAGAGCAGTGTTGTAGCAGCGGTCACACTCTGAAAACTCTGTCACTGGCTGTCTTCAGTCACAATAGCAGTAAATTAGTCTCCAGTGAACCATCACATTATGGTTTCTGAAACTGCAGATTAGAAAAATTATTTTATGATTTGCAATTTTTGTCTGTGAAAGCAAACTCGGGCCTACAGTGTCAAGTCAGCTGTAATAAAATCATCAGAAAGGCAATGTTCAGATGTTCAGTGCTGACAGCATTTAAACAGGGCCTTTAAAAAAGGTTTTCAGGGGTCCTGAGTGGTGAAGAGAATAGCCGGGAGGTTGTGAATTCAAATCCTGATGATGGATGTCATCCATGGCCAGGAGAGCAAAATTAGCTACGTTCTCTAAGTGGGAGTGGTGGCACTGTCAGTGAGAGTGACGCTAGCCTATTGTGGGTATCTGTGGATGTATGCGGAAGAGGGTAGATAGCACTTTCCTCTGAGCATGTTCAGCTGCCCTGTGATGCAACATGAGCAGCAGATTGAAAAGATGCGGTGACAGGCTTCATGTGTCTTGGAGGAATCTACCCTTTACCCTCCCTGGCTGATAGGTGTCATGTGATAGAGACGAGCTAGCTAGTTGGGGAGAAAATGGGCTTAAGATTGGGTATAAAAAGATTTAAGTTTATTTTGTATTTTGAACAGTCCTTCAGTGTGACTCATGTGCATTATACATGAGTTCTCAGTTTCAGTCTTAATTTTCGAGGAGCGATCTAAGCTCAGCTAGTGGGAACAAACAGCACATTCTTTTATTTTGCATGGGACAATATTCACACAATTATTCTTTGTAAATCACCTCCAAGACACCCACTAACTGTGTGCGCACACAAATTAGTACTCATTATTTGGTATCTTGGTAAATCAGCTGAAGCTAAAGCTGCTTCTACTACCACAAAATCTCAGTCTCATTACAGCAAGGAGAAAACGACTCTGTGCAGAGTCCCATCTCCATTCTAATCGTCTATCCAGCACACACACACAAGGCACTGACCAGTGCGAAACTATTCGGCTGCTCTTACGAGGAATTTCCTTCCTGATCCACCATGCAATCCATGGCATCTGTGAAGCCCGCTTAGCCAAGATTCTTGCGCTTGGCAAAAAAAATGTTTAGTGCTGGCCCATGGCATGTGTGAAGGCAGGTGGGGGTGGACTGGGGTGCTGTGTGATACCAAGACCACCCCCCCTCCACCCCACCCCCGTTCCCTTCAGTTCTATCCGGATAGATGGCAAGGCACTGTGTGCACAGGGAGCGAGTATGAGATAGCTAGAGGATGAGATGTCAGCAACTGTAAACCCTACTGATCTCACACACAGTGGCAGGGGCATGACATCACCGGCCAAGCGTGCCATGAGCTTCTGCGGACCGAGATCATCAACCATCCATTTACATATGGAGACCTTATAAGGCTCTGTCTGATAATCCGATGATTTTATTAGGGTCAAAGCAGATACAGCTTTAATTTTTTTAAAAGATATTTTTGAACAATATTTTCATGCAAGTGTTCTCGCATATTGTATATTCAGTTGCATGTACAGACCATATTTATAACATTAACTCATTTTTGATGTTTCTGCTGCACACTTCAGAGCTATTTTAAATCTAATAGACTTCTCTAACACATTTTAAATATAAAAATTGATGGTGTAAACAGCGAGAAATCGGATACACATTAATTACAACGCAATGTGTTGCAAATATTTTATCTTGCAGCCAACTGGAATATGCTTTGCCTATTCAAACTGCATCTTAAGATCATGACAGACCCTAGGCAGTAGTCTGTATTGTGTATTGTGTGGTAGCTCAACAAATTCACACAATTGACACAGCATTCCTCATTCTTTACTCAGTTCTGAAATAAAACTCAGAACAGCTCTTCTCCCAGGTATAATGTTCAAGCCATGGAACAAGCAGAACTTCCCTAAAAACTAGTGATGAATGCGGTTTAAGTAAAAATTTAATTAGTTAAAATAATTATTAGGACCCATGCTCAGATTTGCAAGCTTCGTAGCTCTGTAAACGTGTTTAGATCCCTATGCAGAGTACTTGCCTTGCATGAGACACTGAATTTGTATAGGATCTGACAGATTTGACATATTTTCTGATCTTACTGACTGGTGCAATCTATTTTGTGAATGCTTGTTATGCTGTTTGACACGATACAGAGCAGACACATGAACAAAGCAAATAACTTATCCTGAGATTCGTCTCCACTGCAACTGATAAGTTTCATGTAAGTTGGCAACAGAAACTTATATATCCACTGCTAGTCAAAAGTTTCAGTTTAATCACTATTATTGCCACAGACCAAATAAATATATACACAATAGAAAGGAATGTGTTTTAATGAAATCTAAATTTTATAAAGTGGTCGCTCTCGGATTCTAATGGGACTTTAAATAAGTGCTTTATTAAAGGAATTTTGCTGGCATGGTTTGGATCCACTTGTCTCCTTATAGCAGACGTATTCAAATTTTTTCCCCATGAGGCCCTCTTCCCAGTTTTATGAGAACTTTTGCCCCAACACTCAAACTGCTACAGCGTATATATATAAAAAAAAGCCAAGTCATCCCATTTGCCTGGTGTTTTTGTTGTCTATTATTAACTGGGTAATAAAATTAAATTAAATAAAATAGAGCCACATGAAAATAAGACACTTATAAAACAGCAGACTTGACAACTCCAAAGAGGAATAATGTATAGTGCTGGGTGGGGGTGTAAATGCACTGAACAGTGAAGAGAAACATAACACAGTAAATGTTTCAATGTAGTTTTCAAATATCTGTTGTAATAAGCTGTGAAATGGTTCCACACAGTTAACATTTTCACTGTTGATTTGCTGCTCAAAATGTCAAGCGCAGGAGGGCAAAACAAACAAACAGTATTTTAAATCACTGAGCAATTACCATTACCGTTAACATTATTTGTAAGGTGTTAGATCTGACACTTTGTTGTAGGTCTATTTTACCTTTTTGTCAAAATTGGGCTCATTCTTTCTCTTTCAGCCAAAAAGAGAAAGAAAAAAGTGCAGTTTTTAACCATTGGTATCTCTAATAACTATAGTTAACTGATATTAACTATATACAGTAATTATGTAATTATAGCTATAGTTGAAAACATTGAAAATTGAGGTAAGACAGGAGCACCGGGCAGAATGTTACTAATTTGATGGGGGAGGGCCTGGGGCTTAATATAAGAGAGCTCAAAACGTGTACAACTGTCAGTCATTCCTGATTGATACGTTGATTGGCTCATCTTCCATTTTTAATTAGGGAAAAAAGAAAACAGCTCTTTTGGCGTATTTTTGAGTTTTACCATATTCCATAATAATTTGAGTTTTACCATAATACTTAAAATTACCATAATTAAAATGCAGAGCACCTACGTAAAATACTTTGAGGTTGGCTAGTCTGATACAAATGTAAATATTACATTTTTTGGCATTTTCCATCTCACCCTTTGTGCCCCAGTGTAATTTGTCTGCCTTAGAGAGAAAGGTGTTTGGAAATCAGTATATTTCTTCTGACTTGTCACCTTTATCCTATGCCTTTAGCCCTCATGCCCTGTGGATGAGAGTGGACTCTTCCAGAATGATAATGTCCCCATACACAGGGCACAAGGAATCACTGAATGGGTTGAAAATGAAAATCATGAAAATTATATGCTATCTCAACCCAACTGAACACCAACTGAACAAAGATTTCATCAAAACACCAACTGAGGGAACAGCTTTTGGAAGAATGGTGTTCATCCTTCCAGCATGGTTCCAGAGACTTGTAGAATCTGTGCCAAGGAGCACTGAAGCTGTCCTGGCAGCTCATGGTGGATCAAGACAGTTTATGTTGTAGTGAAAGAGTAAGAGTGACTAAAGCCTGTATGGCTAAGTTTAGGCAGTATTTTACAATATTCACTCAATGTCCCTTTATTCAGTGGACATAAAAGAAAGTTGGCTGACGTGGACAGAGAGTTAGTGAAGAAGATGAAGAACATGATGAAGAAGTTTGAGGCATAAAAATGGAAAATATAAATTATTTAGTGAGGAAGTAAACTGATGCAAACAGATGACAGAAGCAACAATTATGCATGCATTATGCATTATACAACATTATGCATCACCACTGCTATTTTTTTCGCAATCATATAACAATAATAATAAATCATTCATTTAAACATCATGGCAGGGTGAAGCAAAATGCAAATATTAAGACACATAGAGCATTTTTAACAGTGAGCAAGAATTATGTAGATTTTTTGTCTTGAATGCAATGTGAAACCTATTTGTTTGATCCGTAAGATTTCAAAGCTTCAATTCTACAGCACTATTTCATTTTAATTTCTGCCCACAAGAATGAGAAGTTTACCAAGAACCATATCAGTGTACTTTGCAAGTGCATAGAAATATCAGTCAGGAAAACACGTTTTATCAGGTTATAGGTACAGACCACAATAAAAAAAACAGAGAGGGGCACTAAAATTGTAAAAATAAAAATAAAATGTTGTTAATGATGTTATCTTGTATGCAAAAACATAGTTTAAAAGGAATGGTATCAGAATTTGCCACATGGTTCAACACAGAAGAGTGGACATACTGTAATTGTAAATAAAAAATTTCCTGAAATTCAGTTCCTGAATTACCCCCACCTATAAGACTGGCAGATATTTCTACAGCTTGAGTAAAGGTCATTGACCATAATATAGAGCTCTGAACTTCTAGTCATACCTTCAGCCATAACCTTACACAGTGCCCACACACTATAATCTGGTAGACAGATTTGCTGTACACAATAAAAGCAGCTTATATAACTCCCTCACCCTCACCAGAGACCACACTGGAGACACTGAGCTTCCTGGTGCAGTATGTTCTTCAGGGAAAGGCATTTCCAGGATGAATTACATGTCCACTTCAGATCACAGCTCCACTTGGGTTTGTTAGTGACTCTGGGAGGCTGTGGCCTGGCTGTGTTTGAGCTGAGAGATTGCTTGTGAAAGTCTCAGCAGGCACAAACATTAATAGCTTCTCCTCAGGTAGCTGAATGCAGGAGTCCAACACACTGTCTTTGCCATAATGGGAAAACGGCTGATGGATAAGAGGTTAAAGAGGAACAGGAGAGGGTTGGGGGTTGGGAGGATAGGGAGATAAGTGGAGGTTGCGGCTACATGTGGGATATGGGAGAGTTATTTAAAAGGTGTTTCATGAATGTTAGACTGTACATGTTTAATTGGGCTAGTTGATTTATGGCCTGCTCACATGCTGTGCCATTACATCTTATTCCAATGTGCTAACCATATGTCTCATCCATCACTCTCTCAACGTACGCTATATGGCCAAAAGCGTGTGGATACCTGACCATCGCACCCATATGTGCTTGTTGAACATCCCATTCCAGATTTAGTCCCCCTTTGCTGTTATAATAACCTCCACCTTCTGGGAAGGCTTTCTTCTAGATTTTGTAGCATACCTTCTGTCGGGAGTACTGTCAGGCACTACTGTCGGGAGAGGAGGTGTTCCAAATCATCCCTGTGTTTAGTGGGGATGAGGTCCTGGCTCTGTGCAGGATACTCGAGTTCTTCCATACCAACCTTGATAAACCACATCTTCATGGATACTCACTTTGCGCACAGGTGCACCGTCATGCTGGAACAGGTCTGGGCCCCTTATTCCAGTGAATTGAAATCTTAATGCTACAGCATACAAAGACATTCTAGTCAATTGTCTGCTTCCTGCGCTGTGGCAACAGTTTGGGGTAAGGCTCATATATGGCTGTGATGATCAGGCACCCACATACTTTTGGCTATATAGTGTACATATCTACATGGACACATTATGGACAATTTTGACCGTACTCTCACTAGTCCCCCATTATAGTCTTGTCTCTTTATTTTATATATACATATAATGAACTGGCCACCCACTGCTTCACTTTTTACTAAGTTTTACTGCAGATAGTAAATGTAAAGTGTAGTATGCTGAAGGTTCCACATGAGGAACAGCTCTCCTTTCACCTCTCTCTCTCTCTTTCTCTCTCTCTGCTCTCTCTATTCCTTATTTATATGATGACTGCAGTGCCGATCAGCAGAGATGTCTACCCCCTCTGTTTCTGATAGCCTTATTAGAAGTAGGCCCCACATTTGATCATGTTCCAGGCACTGACAGTTTCAGGATGATCAAAGCCACTGGCGGTGCCCACTAGGGTGCCCCAATATAAAATGAAAAGAAAAAGTGGAATGAAAAAAAAAAAAAGTTTAAATGAGACAATCATAGTTTTCGGTATACGACAGTATAACCTTAAAAAAGGACAGTGAAACACAATAGGGTATGTTTTAATTTTTTCAATCAGTGAAGCGGTTAGTCTTTTAGAGCAGACATAAGAAAGCCTCTCTTAACCTTCAATATTTTATCGAAAACTTGATTGCATTTGATATATATCTTCTTTAACAAGCCTCAGAGAGTCATTGATGTGAAGGACCATTTCTCAATTGCACCCTGGCGCTTTTTATGTGCTCGTCTCAACAACATGAAGTATGCAGATCTGACCTGAATATTTCAAGATGAGATAATTGAATCCTTGCTCAAATATGGATTTTACCACCCAAAAACATGTTGGTAGATGGACTTGCTACTTTAAATTGCCCCTGCTTGTGAATGTGTGAGCATGGCGCCTGTGATGGACTGCCATCCAATCCAAGGTGTATTGCCGCCTCACACCCAATGTTCCCGGCATACCATGACCCCGTCTAGGATAAAGCAGTTACTGAAGATGAATGAAAGAATGACAGCAGTGTATGTAATATTGGTGAAATATTCCTGGCCACTGGTGTTTGGTTAATGAGGTCAGTATACAGTATACATTCTATTTCTGAGTGTAAACATTTGTGCGATCATCAGATCCTGCTGGTGAGGATTAATACAAGATTCCTCTCTTTCAACAATGATGCAGCTACTCATGTAAGAACCTTCAACACGCTAAACGTGAGTGATGTACCCTTGCAACTGGCAAAATCCAGGGTAGGGTAGTTGGGTAGTAGAATAACTTTAGCTGCATATCTATATCTGTGTAACTATTTCCTTATCACTTCCTTGTCAGTTTATTCCTCCACACCACACTCTGAACCCAGAGCCATGGGGGACGCCAGGCCTGAGGCATGCAGTTTCTATTTCCATGCCCAGACCAGCCTTGGAGGGAGGGCATATGGAAACGTGGCAAGGACTGCAAAGGGGGACTATTAATGCCATGTATCATATCTCCTATTTAAACGCTCCCTATTAACGCAGATATGGATAGAGCCAGACTTTTCCAAGCAACGCGTCATAATATTTAGCAGTGCTGCAGCGCCACAAGGCCTCCGGCTCCACATTCGCTCACATGCTGTCGTCTCTCTGTCGACCGTCAGGGTCATGATGATGAGTTGGGCGCCTCTCACACACACGTGGTACACTTGATGCCTGGCACTTGGCCACTGTTTGTCCTTCATGCATCCTAGTGACCAAAGAGTGTGTCAACTAGATGGAGACTTCCTGTGGTGATGCTGCAGCAAAGAAAGCAAGCCAAGCCCAAGTGTGGAAAATGGTACAGCAGAATCACACTCAGCAGATTTAAAAGAAAAAGCCAGATTGATGCTTTTGCCATTGTTCAGCATTGACACTTAAGCTGGGCTTTCATCCTGGCCTCTCGCAACAAAACCCGCAAGACTCTATGGCACAAGGGACATGTGATGGACTTCCTCTTGGAGAGAGGCTTAGTCTTTCTTAAAAAGGTTCCACAGCAGGATCTGCAGTATATTATTCGCCTCTCTGAAGTCACACTAAAATGCACCAGAACAAGAGGTTGAACTTCAGAGAGCTGCGCTGAAAGACGGGGACAGACTAACCTTTGGTGTTAGAATCAGTATGTCTGGAAGCCAGAGGTGTCCCGTCTGAAGTAGTGACTATACTAAGACCAGTCAAAGAACCACAGGTAGGTTTTTAGGTCTACCTAAAAGAGCTTTATTAAAAAAAACACTCAGTGTGTTTCCTTTCTCTTAAAGATGGATTACCAACCCATATTTCTTTACATGATTGCAAAGTAAATGTGAAATGTGTCAGGAGTAATAAAACAATGGACAATTTTGTGTACAATCTCCAAGGTAGTGGAGGATGCCTGTGAATAATGTCACCTAAATTTAGAGCAGGCCTAAAACTTAGCTGTTCTGAAACCAAACCTCAATAAATGCTGCTCTACTTTCACATCACAGCCATTAGGTAGAGAATATTACTTGGCTAGTTATATTCAATTTAGGCAAAATCTCTGTATGTTAAACATGTCACCCTAATAATAACCCTAATAATAAATGGTTATTATTGTCATGATTGTCATTTATACCACACTGGTCAGAAGGTGTTGATGAATTTTCCATAACAAGACGACTCTGAAAATAGTCCTGTCTGCAAGACAAGTCAAAGGTATATATTAATGTGCTTGTTCTATTATCATTATTATCATTTCTGTAGTAACAGCTGACACAGGGATTTGTATATGAACGAATAAAAGCTGTAAATATATCTTTTTCTGTCCTGCACACATTATGTCTGACCGCTTGCTCATGCCTGCTTGAAAGTAAAAGCCTCCTGCTCATGCAACTTGTTTTTGTTGTGTCCTGTAGGATCCCAGTCCCGGTGTACACCTCTAAACTCTAAATGGGAAATTCTTTTAATTTACATTTTGCTTTAACTATTTGATTATTTGGAGCTATAAGCTTTTGGTGATGTGTGTTGGTGTCATATTGTTAGGATGTGTGACAGTGTGCTTTGACAATGACGAAAGCCCTTCAGGCAGCGTCCTGACAGCAGTTACACGCTTAACGAATGCCTGCATGCACTGCCGTGATCCCTCAATCCTCTCATCCATCACCATCTGCTTCACAAAGCCCGCTCTCTGGTCTCTGCTCCACAACCAAGTGCTCCACACATGCATTCATCCACATTTACATACACACACACTAAATATATGCTGTATTTACAGACAAATACATGCTGTCATTCACTTTGTCAGCACACAGAGATGTGGTGTATTGATGTATATTAAATATACTGTATGTACTAGCCACCCATGGAGACGTGGCCTGTTAAAGGAACATGTGCTGCATGTGCTAGACATGTCTTTAAATGTACATAAAAACAACATGAATGTTTCAACCTGGGGAGCACTGAGAGCATATCTAGCATGTCTACCTGTCTAGACTTTGTGTCATGAATTGAGCGGCAGACAGAAAGAAAGGAGAATGATTGAGTTAATGTACAGCTGAGCCAAAAGAGGGAAACATGGGAGACAGACAGATCTGCAGATAACATGGTTCTGCTGTCCAGGACTCAACATTTTATACTGGAATATATTCACTTACACTGACATTCTCACAGAAAAAACCCACTTGCGGGTAGTCCCTTGTTTTTTCTAACACTAACACTACCATATTTAACTAGCTATCTTGCTAATTTTAGATTTTGGCATTTTGTCAATCATGCAGCAGCTAGGTCAATGCTTGTAACATAATGTCTAAAACGTATCCTGCTACAAGCATTAATCATTTAGCTAGTAAGTCTGTCTTGGGACTCCAGCTGCGTTAGCTAGTGATCAAGCTAGCAAAGAAAATTCAGACAGCTCACCACTAAACAAGCTGCAAGGAAAATAGATGCAACATTAAGGTGTAACAAGGAGTAGAAAAGTAGCAGCTAAAATTATCTTAAGGACACACCCACAGTATATTAAGGGGAATTATACATAATACAGTGCTTGCTTAGGCAGCACAAATTGGCTGCCAGCCGAACATAAAGGCAAGAGCCATGCCAACCAAGCATGTCATGCAATACGCCAGCGTGTCATGCCTTATCCTCAGGATAGATAGAGTAACGTTAGCAATGTCTTTTTGAGGCTGAGAGAGCAAGAAACTTGGCTCTCATGCATGTTGTATGAAATACAGACAGACTTATAACCAGGTTCTAAAGACAGGATCATCAAATGGCAGCATGCAGGCTTTCTCTGGCACCAACCCATATCATACTACATATTTATTATACAAAATCTGTATTAAAAAAAAATACTGACCTACCTACAAAAAGACTTCCTCAAATGCATAGCTACAATATATAGACAATAGTCTCTCATGCTTTAGTCTATAGATTGTGTGTGTGTGTGAGGTGACATCAGTATTCACACGAGAGCAGCCAAAAACACTGCTATCATTAGCTTTTACACTGAAAAAAAAGGAGCTGTTACCCCAAGCTGGAGTGAAAGTGAGGAGTGAAAATGTGAGTAAGAAAAGTGAGAAAGAATTGGTAGTGAGAAGTGGAAACACAATGCACTTGAGTTGTTGCCGTTAAGTGTAAAACTTGTCAGGCAGCAGTGGCTTTTAAAATAAATTAAAACTTGTAAGAGTCATATTAAAGGCCAATACTTTTTAATCTTCGAGTAAATATAACAGATGTATTTTTACCATCCCATTTTTGTCGGTGGCTAAATATCAAATGCTGTTAATACACACTGTTTATTAAAAAGCATACAAACACAGGTCTAATATTGTTTTTAAAATGAAAAAGCTCAATCAATGTAATGTACTAATGTCCCACTGAATTTTTAAACACTTATAATTCAGTAATAATTAGCATTGTTAACGTGTGTGTGACGCAAAACAGTGGGTGACTCGATAAGTGTCCAAGAGTTAGTAGTATGAATTAGGGAGTGTGTGTTAAAATGTGAGGTGTTTGTGGGGGGTTACTGTTCCCACCCCAAAGCTGATTGTTTTCCAACAACAGCATATCCCAGTGTTTTATTCTTCTTGTTCCACAGCAGTTAGCCAAGGATTACACTTTGTAATGTATTAATTAACAACACATCATGCTTTAACTTTCTAGTTAATGTTTAATGTTGTGGATCATTCACGAGACAAGTTAGCTCCTGTTATCACTTACATTATAGATCTATGAACAGTCATTCCCTCACCAACCTCTCTTTTTTCTCTCTCTCTCTTGAAGCTAATAAATAAAAAAATGCAGCTAGTCATGTTACTGAGAAACCGGAAGTCCTTCCAGTAAGTTCAAGCGCTAACACTGGAGACTCCTTCCATGTTAAATAAGCATCTCCACCTTCACCATATCAAAATATAATTAAAGTTTATATGTTTTTTCTTTCTTTCTGTTTAAAAAAAATCCTTATTGTTAGCCTTACATTATATGGAGTGCCTGCCATTAAAATTCCTGTGACAGAACATGTAGGTAAATGCGATAATGATTAAAAATTCTGAATTAAATAATGTCAACTTTTCATGAACAAAGTGCAGCACTGGAATATATAGAAGTCTTTAAAAGGCTTGGCATGTTTCTAGTGTGCTTTTTGTGGCTGAAGAAGAATAAATACTTCACATAAAAAAATGATTATACCTCTCCCTTTGCATAACCGAAAGCTGCACTAGTTTAAATAATGTCTTCCATTGCTTTAACTTTAATTGTATTTAATAAAGCAGACACATAAAATCAGCGGCTGGCATATTGGAGCCTGGATGTGCTTTGCATTTCTCGCACCCAAATGCTTCTTTCTGCTGATGGCCTTGTACTGTGTTTTATCCCCAGTCTAAATCCTGAACGATTTTGAAAACCACTGAGTTCCCAATAGCAAGTGCTGTTAATCAGGAACCTGACTCAAGGCAACCTCTTTGTCTAAACCCAGGTGTCTACTCTTACAGTTCAAAATGTGACTCACAATCCCTTTTTTTTTTCTTAGAAAGGACACAGGCTTTCACTTCACCTTAAACTTAAGCAAAAATCTGTTTAACTATGTTGCAATACTGGCAACTCTTCAAAATAAGAACATTAATGTAACATTTGAATTAAACATAATGTTAATGTTTATTTAACTTGCCTATGGTGTTTGTTCATGCACAGAAAAGTTGCTACATCCTGCCCAAAATTATAAAAGGTGCACAAATCACCAATCATGTGAAGGATGCCATGGTCCCAGCTGCAGAACTGAATCCCATCAAGCTTTAGATGAGTTTGTATAAAATTAGATTGCTCTCAGTCATCATCTGTGACAAATTTCAACGGCAACAAATGCCAACTTTATGGGCTTCCTTCATCATTCCTTCAAGACATTTAAATGCAACTTGAGCTGCAAATATAATTTTCATAGCACACAAATGCAATGTATTTAGATTCAGTAGTGCATCCTTAATTAATAAAAATCTGCACACACTCAGACATCTGCCTCTGGCCAAGCATCACTGTATTAAAACCAAAACCACCCTTGTACACAAAAGTGAGAGATAGTACCAACCTGTAGATATGCCAAAAGAAAACATACAACAGATGTACAAACATGCATTCAATCAAATCTTCTTTTTTAATGATTCTTTTTTTAATAATCAAGCCACGGACATGAGGAACCTAGATGCCACTTCAGGCTAAAACTGACACGTTTACTGTGTCACCTCATGGAGAGGATGACTATGAATATTGATAAAATACTGGCATAATGTGTAGCATTCAGATCTAAGCACCAAATTAAATAGGACTTTAAACAGGAAAATGCTGACAGAATATTTATGTTTTCATTTTATGAAAGCCTGTAATGCAACCTCGGTTTCAGCCTCATCAGTGATTGAGTGCTGTTAGTTCATCAAGTAGGCTCTATTTATCATGATGTAACTAAGCTAGCTTGAAGAGTTTGTCACGTTACCTTCAGCGAACATTGTTGCGACGTTGCAGCTTTCTAGCTCACTTGCCACTTTCTACTCTGCTTTGGTTTTACTCTGCTCATGACCACACACACACACACACACACACACGCTCAGCTCACAGAATGTTGAGCTGTATCTCTCTATAGACTCTCATTTGCTTACAGGTGATTGTCTGATAATGTGGTAGTTACACTAACACGTGGAAGAAACAGCAGTTAAGATTTCCTGTATCTACGTATGATATTTATGTAAACAAATGCTCCACACGAGAACAAATGAAGTTCAGAATCCTAAAACAATGAGCAATGTGTTCATACACAGTGGGAATATTGCATTGCCTTGATTAATTACTCGAGGGAATAAAAGCAATCAGAGCATTTGAATCTTTATTTGTGAGATGACAAAAGAGAACACAGATGCTGTTGTTTACCGATTCTTACTTAATAGGGCAGTAAATACACTTTAACATCTATGGAAATGAGACAGGTTGACAACACGCTTCGGTATTAATATATGGGCTTGTATTACAACTCCCATAACTTCCTGTCATTAATGCTCTAAGAGATAAGCAAATCTACACGCAGACAGTGAGCCGAGCTATCTTCAAGCTACAGTATGTGGAAAGTATGATCCTTCACTTGTGTCACCTTGATGTATGACTATAAGACTCAACACATTTAATGGGGCCATAAAAGGCATGGTAATTCTGCCAGGCCTGATAATAATAGACTTACAGCGCCATCATCAACATAGTTTTGGTTTAAAGCTCGCCAATCAATCCGTCCAGCGAGGGTGTGCTCGTAAGCCTTGACCTACTGGCTAGACTGATGCACCGATGCCGCGTGACCTCAATTCCCACTCTGACTTGGGAGCAAAAATGATACTATTGTAGGATCTGCACCGCTCTGAGTTAATTAGTGCAGTCCAGGTGTGACCAAGCCAATGCACCAGTACATGATTTCTGTAGAATTCTGAGTGGGATGGAAAATAACGCCTGAAATACAATTTTAGCACAGGCAGCAGAGGCGACAGATGCTACATATCCAACACAGAGAGCTTCCTATTATCTTCTGAGCCATTTGCAATGTGATATATCCTGCCATTTGGGCTATGTGTGGCGGTATGGAGAGGCGATTAATATTAGGATTGAATATCTTTCTCTCTCTGATCAAGTGGGGCAGCGAGGGCCTCGTGTCCTGCCGGCTGTAGCTATATTTACCTCGTTAAAGTGTGGCAGCACATCACGTTGAGATTCTATTACTTGCCACACGCTCACACCCTCACCCCCTTTAATGAACGCACATACACACAGGGCACAATTGTCACACCCTTGCCAATACCCAAAGGCCTGATCACAGACAGCAAGGATGCTGAAAGCAGACATACTGGGACTAATGAGCGACTGGATAACAGTCCATCACTCTGTTAAAAGATCAACACACAAACCAAGACAGGCTTCAGCTGGTCCCTTGCTTTTTGCTGGACGGTGCACTTTTTAACATGCTGAACAACCAAACAGTATCTTTTCTTCTCTGCTACAATTGCAGTTGCCTGCTCTAATAAGCTTATGAATTAAAATTAGATTTCCAACTTTCAAATGCTACTTGTTTACCTGATAAATATAAGCCCTGAATCTATTCAAGTGGGACGATCTGATTAATTGTAGCCTGCAGTGCGTTAGACAACACAAGAGACACTGAACAGTATTAAGTCCTTTTCTGCCCCCTACTGGCTGTATTTAAACTGAAACCTAAGGGTGGAAAAGATGTCAGTGCAGTCTTACTGATTCAGACGCAGCCTGCACAGTCTTATGACTGACATGAATAAATGACCCAGTGGAAAGAAAAATTGTGCCTAGGGGAGGGGGGTGAATGACCAGCGCCCTCTCCCACCCTCAATACCACAACTGAGGTGAGACCCTTGAGCAAGGCACCGAACCCCCAACTGCTCCCCGGTCGCCGCAAAAAAAAAAAAAAAAAAAAAAAAAAAAAAGGCTGCCCACTGCTCCTGGTGTGTGTGTTCACTACTGTGTGTGTGTGTGTGTTCACTACTGTGTGTGTGCACTTGGGTGGGTTAAATGCAGAGCACAAATGCCGAGTATGGGTCACCATACTTGGCCACAAGTCACTTCACTCACTTACTTTCAATAGTTATATTGATTATATGAGTGAAGATGGTGAAATGAAATGAAGCATGAGCTTGCTCTACACTCTGAGATTCTGAGATCTCTGCTCAGTATGGAACTGCTCAGGCTTTGCAATGGACTTCCAAACAAAAACTATATCCGTTATATCCATCTGTCTGTCTGTCGGTCCATCTGCCTGTCTATCTGACTGTTTGCATATCTATCTACCTATCGATCTTTCTATCTATCTGTCTGCCTGTCCGACCATCTGTCTGTGTTGTGTATGCATCTGCTGTCTGTCCATCGGTCTATATATGTCTGTCCATCTGTCTCTGTTGCGTATGCATGTGTATCTCTCTATATACCTGTTCATCCATCTATCTGTCTACTTATCTATCTATCTATCTATCTATCTATCTATCAGTATGTCTCTGTATCTGTCTGTCAATCTGTTGTATGTGTATGCATCTGTGTATGTCTATCTGTCTATCTGTCTATCTGTCTGTCCATCAATCAACCAATCTATCTATCTATCTATCTATCTATCTGGCTGTCTTTCTGTCTGTCTGTCTGTCTGTCTTTCTGTCTGTCTGTCTGTCTCTGTATATACATGCCCATCTATCTCCCTGCCAATCTATCTATCTATCTATCTATCTATCTATCTATCTATCTATCTACCTATCTATCTGTCGGTCTGCCTGTCAGTCTGTCTGTCTATATATGTCTGTCCATCTGTCTGTGCATTTGTGTATGTCTATCTGTCTACCTATCTGTCTGCCTGTCTGTACATCAATCTATCTTCCATCCATCTCTTTGTCAAGCACTGAGAAAGTATATTAAAATAGTTGTATCGTCTGTAGCCACTAGATGGAGCCAGTCTCATGATCCATAGTCCATTATCCAAACTCTACCTCTTCATGAATGATGTGAGTAGAAGCTGTATAAAACACTGGACGAACAGAACAATTCCTCAGACTCCACCTCCTCTAACCACTATGATCCGCCTGAACTGCTCTGCCATATGCTTTCAGTCTTTACAGTGGATTAAACCATAGAGTGCGTACTACTACACAGAGCCTTTAGGCTGTGGAAGGTTTTTGGTTTGCCAGATCAGAAACATATGTTCTACTGGGAATCACAGTGATGGGACAACAGCACTATATTAAGAATAAAGGTCAGTGAATGGTCATCTCAGAGAGACAGGAATAGAAGCAGTGCATACAGAGGGTCAAGCAAGACTTTGTGTACCAAATGTAGTCTTCACTAATCCTGTGTCTGATCTAATCAACTTTCCTTTCACAGTCTAGCATTCATCCATACAGGAGTCAGTGAGGGGGCAGAGAGATCCTTCATGTGAGAAGCAGTCTCACACACACACACACACACACACACACACACACACACACACACACTAAATCGAGCCTAATCAAACCAAGGCTCTGTATTTCTCATTCAGATCTGCTGATCTTTCTGCTGGAGTCACAACTGAATCAAAACTAAACACTCCCAGGTATGATTTCAGCAACAAAACAGGAAATAAAAAGTGCTGTTGAATTGTGGCACAGTGCTGTTGAACTGTGAACCCTGATTGGTCAAAAGATGTTGATTAATTTTCTGAATCTGCCCAAAAGAAAAAGTGCCGTGGTGAAGCTTCTACAGTGTCAGTGTCAGAGGTAAAGCTGTTCCTTTAAGTTTTCCCTTAAGTGACATGCAAAAGTCTTCAGGATGTGGAACTTTGCAGTTGGTAACATGACAAGATGCATTTTTTGTCTTCAAGAGATGGAAAAAAAAGGAGAGACTAATGAGGGAACAACTGTTATAGCTGCTATAACATAAATGATAAAAGGAAATACCATTAAATGTAACTAAAACAGATACAAAGAATGAGGTGTTCTTCAGTAAGTAAAACATAATTTTGTAAATTCGCTGTGGTATATAAAAACAATAGAACAATGGATTGTGCCTTTATGGGAAAATGATGGATTCTGAAGTGATAATGGCATTACAGCACCCTACCATTGATTATATTCCTATCACAGCATGACCTGTTGTGTTTTATTCCTTACTTCTCACTCACAATCACATTCATGTTCATGTAATGCTTTGTTCTCTAAATGAACCCATTCTGAACCGCTTTAATAAGCCCTGCCTTATGTTCAAGCTTCCCTTCCTTCCTTAAAATGATCATGCGTAATCAGTTCTTGTGATCAGAACATGTCAGCTTGCCCTCAGCCCTCAACAGGAGAGCCAGATTTAGAACTGAGATTAGGAGACACGGGACGTGCAGCTGCTGGCCAACATGTGTCAAACAACAGAGACTCAAGATCTGTGGAACGAGGTTTGGACTCAGCTTTATTGAGACAGACCATGAAACTGGCATGAGGGTTTTTTTCTTTGGTAAAACATAATAAATCTTTATCATGTACCACACATGACAAGTTGTCATTTTGCCATGAGGTAGGTAATCGTGTACAATTCACATAAGCTGCACTGAGACTTGGAAGAGGCGGTGTGACGAGGAGGGCAGGTGCTAATTGGTGTGTAATGAAATTAGCACTGGTCGAGAGTCAAAGTACAGCAGCTGTGTGTTTTCCCTCCTCTAACACATGACATTCACACTAATGACAGGTTGGATAATTAACTAATGAGCTCGATCTTATGTGGGAAAACACTTGACTTTGTACTGCCTGGGCTCCTCAAAGCTCGAGTTAAAGACTCCTGAGCCAGAAGCAGAAGTAATCCCCAGTAATAAAGGCACTACATTTGACATGCGCAAAACATTTATGATTTAGTATGATGTTATTATTTAATGGGTTATTTGAACGATTATAGCTTTGAGAACTAAGTGAAAAGAAAAGATTCATGATAACAGTGAACAGTGAACCCCCCCCAGTGAAAGCCAGTACAATGAAAACACAGGGCAGACTAAATAAATGACCCTAATGCAAACCTTTTTTTTTTTTAAGGAAAATGCATACAAATGCCAAAGGTTAAGCCCTGTTTCTTAATGTAATTAAGCCATGCTTGACAGAAAAAGCAAAACTCAGAAAGTCATCATGAAAGCAAAAGAAAGAAAAATCATCATAAACACATACAAGCATAGAAAAGCACTAAAGCATAGCCTTTAATTAGATACTAAGAAAGCATTTTCATGTCCTCAAATCTTTCCACTGGTTCAGTGATTTCATATTTGGTGATAAAAACAGAACTCCATATTTTTCTATAACACAATGCAAAATGAGTGCCAAAGGGACTCTATGATATCATTTCATGACTGACCAATTATTTAATTTATTTATGGTTGTGGTATATGTATTTATGTTTAATTTCTTTTCTTTTCTTTTATTTATTTTAAATGCAAATGCAATAGAAATGCATTTAATTAACTTTTTAGCCATTTAAAAACCATCAGAGAGCAGAGCTAATTTACCCCCTAATCAGCCATGACCTGAAGAGAACAGCACGACTGACAGATGCAAGCCCAGAGCCCACAAACCACACCATATCTGAAACCCTCACACAAGTATCTTCTTGTCTGATACAAGCGTATATGTGTAACTCGGTTTAAGAAAATAATGGACATATAAATAACAAGGGGCCTGGGGTGAGAAAAAGAAATAGCACTATTTATAGCAATATATGCAAGTAATTCAACTTGAAAATTAGATTATTCGAACACAGTGTTTCTTGAACACAATTCAAAAACCCACACGGCAGGAAATCTTCAGTTCTGTTCCATTACACGCTGCTAATAAAACAGCTACAAGGTTGCGCAGTCACCCTGGGTTTTGGCATTTGAAAAGAAAACATTCCTTCTGACAAAGAAAAACACAATTTCCTGTATTTCCTCTCCAGAAAACAGAATTACAGGAGGAGCTGTCTAGCTCTGTAGAAACTATACCAAGTGCTAATGTATGTTCCTTGCTATGGACTCATGACTGTGCTCACTCCCAGAAGTCATAAAGCCAATGATGTATGTAAAACACTGAGACAACAAGCTTGGCAGGTGTAGTAATATCATCTGACTAAACCCATTAAAGAATAGATTTCTGGGGTGCTCATATTATCTTACTAAAACTACATAATTAAATAAATGAGCATAGTCTATGGGCCGTGTTCAATATGCAGTGACAGTCCAAGTGTCAATAAAAAAAATAAAAAAAAACCTTCAATAAATAATTTTATAAAACCAGTTATGTGCTTATTAAAGGCCCCAGATACAAAACATTCAAATCAATACAAATCAGTAGCCTGGGCACCAGGAACAAGATTTTGTGTCCAGGTTCTTAGTTTTTTATTCATAGTTGCCCAACTGACAAGCATGTTTAACAACCAGAGAAAAAAAATAAACCCTACTTCCTACTGACTTTTGGTATATAGCTATATTTAAACTTGAAAAAATGCTGTAACTAGAGCATGTGCTTTCAAATCTCACTGCCTGCTGCACTAAAAACATCTACCAAGGCCCAATCTGGTTAGGAGTAGAGCGGGTTTTACTAGGCGGATTAATTAACATGCACGGATGGCAGATGATCATTTCTGAATCAGGAACATGCAGGCATGTGGAAAAACTGATGAAGCCAAGCAAAATAAAGTTCAATGTAAAGCTGTCAAGAGCAAATAAAAACAAAAGCCAGACTCAAATTATATTTTCACTTGCAATGTGAAGAGAGAACACCAAGTTCACCAACAACTTTTCTGTTGTCATCGCAAATAGAATGTGCTAAATCAAAAATTTTATCAAGAGAGGATAAATACTACACCATCGTCCATATTAAGAAGTCCTCTGATTCACTTAATCTCTATTAATGCACTTTATGCACTAACTAACTAACTAACCATACAATATTATACTATGATAGTTACCACTTTTTAGCCTAGTCGATTAGGTTTTTGGGCAACCAAAACATGGGACTGGGCATCAAACCAGAGTTTCCCACTGCCTGGTGGGCTAGCTAAAGAATTTATCATTCTCTGAACATGCACTGAGAGACACCATAAACACTTGAGCTTGGGTGGGTGTTTCTGTCTACTGTGTTAGCAAACGTAATGATGAAGAAACTGAAATGAGACAAATGACTAACTCACATGATTATTTATTTATTATTTAGGATATACCACACCTTAGATTCCCATGTGAGATATCATCAAGATATAAACACCACATGGTATGTTTAAAGATGTTGCTTTAGTCAGATGACTCAGATGTGTTTTATTTTTATTAAAAAGTAAGCATGTGTGATGTGCTACAAAGCAGACGTCATTCAATCTTCTAATCTTTTTACTAACAATGCAAATGAGAGATGGTTGAAAACTGTTCTCCCTCCAACAGCGATGTGCTCAATGTTCGTAAAGCAGCAAGAAGAAAAAAGTATACAGTACATTGAATCTAAACCTGCTCTCTCTATAGCTATTTTATTACAAGCATGCTTTCCTTTACTTTCCTCTGTACTCTAGTGGTGTAAAACTCTGGGTTCAGGTCATGTCACAGGGCCAGTGTCTCCTCACTAAGCGAAGGTGAAAGCCAGATGTTGCTGTGCCAGATTGGGGGAAAGTACCTGCCTGGGGTCAAAGCCAGGCTGCCGGATCTCAGTGGAGTATGGCTAGCATACCAAACACAGCTCAGTGCACATCCCTGAGGAGGTATAACTGTTAGTGAGCTGCTGACAAGGGACCTTAATTTGGCCAGCAGTCTTTTATGTTTAGTTATTCTGAGTTGATCGCGTGGTTTATGTGGGTGCATGAATGTGAGTCACACAACCAACCAAGTCACCTGAGTATGTACGAATCCTCGGACATTTTATTTCTTTCTGCCCTCATTTGCACACAGCTAGTACAGACCAGGAAGAAACCTGAGACAAAGCCTTAATACAAAAGGATTATACAGTAATTCAGATAGTAATTCATACAACCTGGATTTTGTTTTGAATTAAGACTATTTTAAAGGTAGTCATTTGCATCTAAGCTCTATTGTAGCCTATTTGGAAAGTAAATCATCACTACATTTGAGTTTACAAACTACCAAACATTTAATGGTTACACCAACATAGTCTTATGTTATAACTCAAAATATGCACCTACCCCTTAGTACGATGATGATAAGATGAAGTACAAACAGGATATTTTTATATCAGGTGTCACAGAGAGTGCTTTTAGTGAGATTATTGGTAGGGTCACGAGCTATTTTAATTATTTTTTACTGTTAATAGAATGATACATTCCATTTTATATGCATTTTTATAACCTATCAAAGTGGAGATTAATTTTGCAGACTCTTTGCTATTTTCCGTGGCTATGGTTTGTTAAAATTTGTTGCATGAAAGCCCAAGCATTGAACAAGCTAGTATATAGTAAATACAAGAGATGGATAATTTAAGTAATCACTTTATTGCAATCCATTTTGATTTTGTTCATTTATCTATAGTTTTAAATAAAATAAAAACTCAACAGACAACTGGACATTTCCTGAAGGAAATACACTGAGAAAGACGAAATGCTAACTGCTTCCCTGTGTTCCCATTATAAATGTATTATTTCCTGTTTAGGTCAGATCCCTTTACACATTACTAGTTACAGTTTACCTTAAGTACCTCTGGTGCAACCGAAATTCAACACATTGTTAGTTTTAAACTCTCAAACACCCTCACTTATGTTCAGCTTGTGCAACTGGCTGCTGCTGGTGCCTCAGTCCCCTTGACTAAATGACACCTTTAAGATTTCAGTGTATGTTTCCACTTGTTTCAGCTGGCCTAATAAGCAGATAATTACTAGCCCTTTGAGACATCCCTTAATATTTTCTGAGTAGGTCTTTTTGCGCCCTGAACGTAATTTGCTCCCTGAAGAGAAGGCTAAATGCTGAAAAGCAGGGCAGTTGTTTCCTGCTGCCAGTGACACAGAGTCACAGAGACTGGCCAACCAGAGGCAAGTCAACTAGCCAACCACGCTCCCTCACTCACTAGCTCCAGGGAAACCTGCTGGCCATGAGCCATTAACACAACTCACACGTGGGAGGACTGAAAATAACTATTATAAAGAATGACCCTGATACAATCTTAGCAAATTGACCCTGAAAGCAGCCTTTTTCAAGGAATACATGTTTTGACTAACAACTTACACTGAATCACTGTTACATTTAAGAGTTTAACTAAATTAGTCTGTGCCCTTGGATAACTAAACATATTTATTCAGATGGGTGCCATAACCTACACACTTATCATGTGACAAAGAAAATATGAAATAAAAACAGATGATGGGAACTGGAAACCATGGGCCAAATCAAATTAAACCATTCCATTAACCGATTAACTAAAGGTCATTTCAGATGCCCCTCACCTGTTTTAATGTCTCTTACCAGCTTCAGTGTGGACGAAGATGTGATGTTCTGGTAGATGTGATGGCCAGCACTGTTAACAAGAGAACACATTTAAAAATGCATTTTAAATAAACTGGCGTAAAATGAAATTTTATATGAAAAAATTGTGAAGAAATCAGATCAAAATATATATTTTTAGGTATTGGCCTTAGTCTCCTGCTGAGTTCTCATTTTAACTAAGTAAAATCACTGTCCATACCACAGTATATCTCATGTTAGAATATTCCCCCTGTATAATATCTCCATGAAAACAATTCCTGAACAACTACCTGTATAGGGACTCGGAAAAAAAGAATACAAGTGGCAGTTAATAAAAGAACGGAATATAAAAAAGAACTTGACACAAGAATAACAAATATGAAATAAAAAGAATAATGAGAAACAAGAGACAAGAAACCCCGAAACAAGAAACCACAAATTAGAAACAAGAACATGCAAGGACTAGGAACGAAAAAAATGAAATATATACCTATACTTAGCCTGATTAACACAAAACAAGACACAGGTAATATAGATAATGCATCAAACCAATTAACAAGAAAGGGAGGGGAAAAGAAAATCAAGACAAGAACAAGCCTACATTTATGAACTAGGAACAGTGCACTGAGAGGGGTAATTCATAACAACCTAAAATTAAAGATATGAAACACCTTAATTCACAATGGAACAAACTAACTGAAATAGGAAACCTGTCAGTGATTTTTTTTAACTAATCACATGGCATTTGGAATAAAGAATAACTAGAATTTTATTCATGTCTCTTTTTTTATTTCCAAAATCTTCGAACTTAGAATGTTATGTACGTATGTGGTAGACCAACCTACAAAATAAACCCTTGGTACGAATATACATCTGTGATTCCTGCAGAGGTGAGAAGTAACAACGTATAATTACTTTGTTACTGTACTTAAGTCTGTTGATCATTATATCATGATTACTCAGGGTTTTTTTTAATTTCACCTAATACTTTTGACCTTTAATTACTAGATTAACAAAGAAAAACCTCTTTAGCGTCTGACATTTTAGCATCAGGCAGCTTCTGACATCTAAATTCCTACCAAATGCAAACTTTAACGCATGTGACAGCAAGAATGAGACTTAATACCCATCACTGTAATCTATCGGCCTCTACGTACACTCTGTATTTATTAAGCCAATTTGTGTTGTAACAGATAGCTATTAGCATTAATTTAGATTGCATGGTGTGCGTTATCATGCGAGCTAACATTTCTGAGAATAGGAATAAAGATGTTGTTAGTTAGCCTTAGCTAATGTTTCCTCACGTTACTTGGTTCATTAGTGAAATAAGCAAAATTTACCAACAGTAATTAAAAACAGTGTGTCACCTGAGGCAGACATTTTTTTCCCTTTTGTGAATCTTTCTTCTCTTTTTCCTTTTATTCTTAAGTAAGTTTGAGTTTATACTTTCTATGTTACCTTGAGTGAAGAATTTGAAACTGTACTCTAACTTTTGCCTGAGTATTTATTTAGAAATGCAGTTTCACTTCTACTTGATTAAAGAATTTGGTACTTTTACCACCATTGTTTGGATGCTAGAAACAGAACAACAGACAAAACATAGGCTTTTACATCAGCTAGATTTACTGCACCGCTGATCTGAGATCAGCCCTTCCCTTCTGCAGAGAGCTTAATGCTCAAAACTTAATCACACTATTAAGTGTTAAATGTAAATAACATTCATGCTTCAGAAATACAAAAACCCAACAGGCACCAGTAAATTCACTTCTCTATAGCACTAGTGCCAATGGCTGTAGGTAGGTGAAGGGCTAAGGGGTGAACATACAGCAGCGCTTAACATAAGGTAAGGTTTTAGTGCTTAGTGCTGTTACTCGGACATTTGGGATACATTTGCACACCACTTTCTCTGTGGTTAAATTGCCCAGTGTAATGTACAGTGTACTCTAATGGACTGTAATGGCCAAACCAGAGCAGTGCAGGCTGAGGTGCCACTCCATGAACTCATGCTACATGAATGGACAGGAAGCAGGTCCAGGCTGCAGCTGCTGCTCAGCTCTGTGTTGGTGAAGTTCTGTACTTCATGGTTTTTTTTTTTCTTTTCTTAAGGGCTGTTAAGTATTCCCATGCCCATCACACAGACCTGCACTGAACCACAGTACTGCCTGCTATGCTTCAATTACAGCTCAACCACAAGGCAGGGCCTGGCTTCTCTCTCTTTCTCACTGAGTCAGCATACACACAATCATACAACACAGTGACATAAAGGGAAGGACAAAATAAAGAAAAGAGATGTGGCCTTCTAAACATGATTACTTCAGTTTGTTTCAGTCATAAATCCAGAAGACAGCCAATATGACAATATGCCATTTTCTGCATATATTGAATTAGTGAACTGGTGGCCAGTTGGCAGTAGATCCCCGTTACTTAATCTGTCCTGATCCAGGCACTTTCCATTGTCTGGAAAAGGCTTCATCACACACCAGCACCCTTGTTTTTTTTTTAGCCTACAGAAAGCAGCCACTCAGGTTTAAATGCAATTACAGCTGTTAACTTCAGGCTTTTTGGAGCGAATAAGGGAGCTCTGATATCAGAATTATAGCACATAACCAATTTAAATGAAATCATGACATGATAGTCAAAATGTCAGGCCTTCTCACATCATATCTAAAATCATATGATAATGTATCCAGCAAGAATTGGATGTTAGTAGTAGCCAACTTAACCTCAAATTCGTTCCACTCTGAGCTTAGCACCTTACTGCCTGATTAGCAGAGTCCAAAAGTCTTGAGTGCTCCTCAAAGATCTGACACATACCATTAGTGCAGTTTGAGAAATCATCATATGACAACACATATGAATATATGAAAATATTAAATATTCTGTTCATACATAGTTATCTCCATGTATTTAAGTTACCCGAATGTCATATATTTAATTTAAATATTAGCACACTTAACAGTTACTTGATATAATTTCTTTAAAAATAACACCTGATATTTAGTAAATTAGTGATTTAGTGAGTAATTAGCGACTGCCTGTTCAACACATACTTAGCTAACTTGCTTGTTCTTAGCAATAGAAACCGTAATCCTCACTAACTTTCGTAAAACAATTTTCAGTTTTCATTTGGTATCCATATTTAATGCTGCTTCAAGTTGTAACTATAGTTAGCACTACTCATTCCGAATCTCACCACGTAATACATTATGCACATCAGCCAGATGCACAACACAAAGCTGTCAAATAACTTTTCTGCTTAGTACACACTCATGATTAAACATATCAAGAGAAAATAAAGCTAGCCAGACTCAAATAATATCTAGCTAATTACTTGCCATACATCATTACATTAGCTATCACTTTTTAGCCTAGTCCACAGGTTCTCAAACCATGGGTCATGACCCTACATGGGGTCACTTGATTTAAAAAACTCCTTTTTTGTTTCATTCATTTATTTTACAAATTAGCATTTTCAAATATTGCTCTAGCTATTACGACAGATCTTGTTAGCTGCTACTTTGAAATGTTCCTGGAAGTCACACTCAAACAAGCCACATTTAAATTAAGAGTGTACGTGCTATTTTAGTCTTTTTCGCCAAGCTGACGCACTGCGTTAACGTAGGAGTTTAGCTATAAAAAGGGATAAATTTCTCCATCCAACTACTGCACTAGTTCCTCAACCACATGTGACTGTGTGACAATGACTGAGTGGAACAGTCAAAAACCAAACATGAAAATAAGGTGTAACGTGGATTTATAACTGTGATGTTAAATAACAAAGAGAAACTAAAATGCCAAGGCTTGGAGTCACTGAAAATGTGCCCGTTTGGGGTCGACTGCTCAAAAAGTTTGGGAAGACCTGGCCTAATCAGTTCAGTCTAGTCTGGCCTAGTCAACATAAAAATGGGACTGGGCAGGACATTAGAGTTGGAACATTAGTGGATTAGGTAATAAATTTATGATTTGTCCACCTTTGATGAAAGAGCAATCAAATTCTACTATTCTGTCAAATTTCCTTAAGTATGAGGAGCAACTCAGATCCAATATCCTTGATGCATGAAAAATATGGTGCGTCCAGAAGAAGTAGCCTTTTCGAGTGTCCTTAATTTTTTTTTTACTTTGTTGATAACAGATGATAGGAGCATTTTAACCAGTAACAATATTTACATGAAACATTATACATATATTAGGGATTTTCCGATTTAACCCTACTATACACCTAGACACAGCAAACATTACCATCTTGCCCTCCACACCCTTGCACTCCTCTTTCTGTTTATTTAACTTGCTTTCAGTCAACACAGAGATGCAGTTGCATGGCTTTTCCTTGACATCCCATGTCTGTTGGACTGTCGCTGAGAGGTAGACAATGGCTGTGGGGATCATTCAGTTCTGTCTCATTAACAGTCGCGTCCAACCACAGCCAAACCCATCAGGCGAGAACAGAATAGAACAAGAGAAAACAGAAGGCAGATCAACCTGCACACACTCAGTCACCTGTGTGATAAAAGCAACCAGTCTTGGGTGAAATGCAGTCCATATGCCAGTGTGTATGCTCATGCTTAATAGCAGAATGAGAGTCATTCCCAGTGCAAGGGCTCCATGAGTGATATAATGATCTAGTAAGGAAACACATAAGTGTTTTTATTCCTGACTACAGTTAAATTGCGAGCCCATTTATGAGTCAATCATTTGATGTTAAACCAGGTCTGTGGATTTATAGCACAGTAAAAAAACTGTCAAAGACACTGGTTGAGCTTTTTGTTTGGAAGTTTATTGGACACATTTCAGGTTGTGAATATACCCGTGAATGGGATTTAGATAGTAAGATAGTTAATAAGAGTTTGTTGGTTCAAATCTTGACATTATTAAATTATTAAATACGAATAACTGTGACAGACACCAAAATCTGAAAGGGCTACATGCACTCAGGGCTATGACATAGGTCTGTTTCGAAATAGGGCAAATCTTTTGTCTCTTGTAGCATTGTTTACATTCGGCAGTACAACGTCTAACATTTGCTTTTCTCAGTCTTATAACAGTGTCATGGTGTTGGGCTAACGTTAGCTTGGGTGTTCATTTCTATTAATAGGTATTTAGGTTACGCTGCAGACAATACATATGATATAGCGTCATTGCCATTATAGCCAGAACAGATGTGCCGCGTTGGTTATAGTGCGGAAGTATTTGAGCAAGTAGCCTATTCTCTTTTTCTCTTGTTTTCACTATACTTTGGTTCTTTTGTTTTCCTCCACTGTATGAGTGAGTCCCATGTAAAACATACATAGAACAAGAAAGCTGATCCACATATGCATATTAATAAGAAAATATCTGCAATGTCAAAACTAATCTGTATATCTGCCTCTGAGCTGAGTTTTCTTGGCCCTTGACATCCTTGCCTGCGAGTACATTTCCCAGATTATTTTAATTAGTCATAAACAAAGATGACTTTAAATAATACTTTAATATGGATACTTGGAAAAAGTGTTCTTATCCTATTTCCACTGAGTAGTAACTGGAAAATGTTCTCCATGCAGTGATCATGGTATCTACCTATAAATAAAAAAAGTCAATTTCAGACAAACAATGGCAAACTACAACTCTCACCAAAACAAACCAAAAAAGTAAACGTGTGGCGGTGTGGGAAAACCCAGTGCAAGTCGGTGCGGCTGAATTCTGGAAAACAGGCAAAAATGTAGAAAATTTGATTTTGACCAAAATTTGACCAAAGAGTTTTTCTGTCAGTAATAAACTTAATGTCAGTAATACACTGACAGTACTATACTTTCAGATATATATTTTATATAAAATGATATGGAAATGTTTTTATTTAGGCTACTTTTTGCAAGCGCAAGGAGCCAAACGCAGTGGTAGAAACAGTATACTGTAGGTAGGCAGGGCATGTTTCAGTGGAAATGGGAGCTTTAAAATAGTTAATTGAGACACAAAGGAAAAAATTGGATGTTTCCAGAACTATATATAGTACAAAATGTCAAAATTTCACCATGTAAAGGGTTTTCTCAGGCCGCCACACAAGTTACTAAATTACTGAACTATTCAAGTAACGCCATATCAAGTGAAATGTCTATGCAGCACTCCTGCTCTGTGCTCTTTACACATGGATAGCTGACTCCATCGTGCCTGTGTTCTGGAAGCCAGTTTTCCCTTTCCGCATGACCTCTTCAAGGATAAGCCACATCAATCCAACAGACAGGCTATTGCACATGCTGAGAAGGAGGAAGGAATAAAAGAGGTGTGAATGTACAGCCATCACTCACAGCAGAGAGCAGGCAATCATGGTGGCCCTGCTGGAGTTCTAACAGATGCTTAAGTAGACACAGGAGAACCACAGTGACACTCAATCAGGCAATTTATAGGAAACTGCTTATAGGCAGCTACGAATAAAGTACTTCTTTTGATGAGATGGCTAACATCAAGGTACAATGGTGCCTAAATTGAGTTAATAATACCCCTAGGATGGTGACACAATCAGTACTTATTATTCACTAGTAGCTGATCTTGAGGCACAAATTTCTTTTAGGAGTCTATAACGCAAATTGTGACAAAAATAGATTTAGATAATGCAATATTATCATTGCAGGGTGGAATAAAGGAAGCAGACCATGGTGTTTTATGATTTATAGGCTTAGGGCACCTCAACACAAACTCCTCACCCATCTGCTCTGAGTCAGTAGGGTTACGAGAATAACCAAGAATCTCCTCCTTGTTAGTCATTCTCCATGACACACACTGAAGACATAATTTTTTCCTTCTTATACATATGAGACAACTGTCTCATAATCATCTGGCTCATTGATTATGAAGGAAGCAGAATGATAAAACAAATGCAAACCCTCATTATCCAATAATTAATGAAGCCAGAGCTATTTAATGAACACAATTTAAACTGATTACCCAATTTTAAGTAAAAGGATCAAACAATCATCCAGAAAAAAAATAATTATTTTAATATCTGTACTGCAAAGTGACTACAGTGAAACTAAATAAAGATTTAAAAAAAAATAAAAGCAGTGAATTACACTGGACTGTGGAAAGAACTGTTTATGAGCATATGATGGAATCATTCATAATAACAAAACAATTCTAATTGGGAAAAGATGTTCCTTTCTGCCTTTGTAAAGTGTATAAAAGCCAAAAATTGAATTAGGGATAAGTCAGCGAGCAGCAGTGTTAAAGCACAGATATAATGCCTGCTGTCTGAACATCTAATAAGAGCCACACGAGCAGAAAACCTTAATGGGTCCATGAATAAAGGGCCTTTTTGCCAGACCACTTTGCAGGGCTGCTGGCGAATCTCCCACTCAGCAGCAGGCCATGGAAATCTACAGCAGCCAGAGATATAAATGATTACACTCTCTGCCTCAGCTTGTCATCCAGAACAAAGAAAGAAAAAAATGAAAAACTGAAGGGAGAGAGAGAGGGAGAGATTTCAAAATCAAGCCAATCTTGCATTAGCCCATCTGTTTTCCCCCAGTGCTGCAAAGCTAACTCCTTCCACCCCACTTTCTAACTAATAAACGTCATATTAAAAGAGTTGTGGTTTACTTGGACAAGCATAAGAGCTTCCGAAAAAGTTTTTAAATGAATAGAAATGAGGAGAGGAGAAGGTGATAGACTTTTGGACTGATGCATATGGATATAGTTAAGTGTCCCTTGAGAACAGAAGGAATATCTAAAGTTTAAAGCAGACATTTGTAGCATTTAAAGATGCCAAATGCAGGGTTTATATAGAGGCTACAAAAAGAAATTCAGGGTCTTTTCATGCATTTTGGTTTTGTTTGTTTTGAAGACCTATTGCCTCTGTAACCATAATGACTAATAACACTAGCTGCACTAGTCATGGTGGCTCAGTGGTTAAGGCGCTGAGTTACAGATCAGAAGGTTGTGTGTTCAAAGCCCACCACCAAACGGCCATGTTTGGGTTCTTATAGGCCCTTCGCATTGTGCTTAGTTGTATCCTACATCAGCCCAATGAGCAAATGTACTGGATTATGAGTTATTTTACACTATGTAAGATATTACTGTAATCTACTGTATATATGTTTTACAGTTGTTTACTGTGAGTTTTACAGAATTTACAGCAATTTTTCACAGTGTGTGTTCCCTTTTAAGTCTGGATCCTCACAAGGGTTCTTCCTCATGTCACCTCACAGAGTTTTTCCTTGCCACTGGATCAGGATCGCCTGATCCAGATTCCTTGCCATGTAGATTTCTGTAAAGTTGCTTGGTAACTTGGTTGTTAAAAGCACTAAACAAATAAAATATATATTGGTGTATTTTACCAAAGAAGTTCATTGCTCATTCAACAAACATGTATGTTTTACAACTTTTACTCGCATCATGGATGTGCTTTTTATATTTAAGAAGCTGTCATCATTCTCAACCACGCTTAAATACACGTGCATTTTCAAGTCATCACAATCAAACCTTCAACCAACCTTGTATTAAACTTTCAAGTGACATTAGCCATTAAGCATGCTCTAGGAGAGTTAGAATCTAAATTTGGCTGAGAACCCAGATTTCTGCTATAAAAATGGAAACCATGCAGATGTTTCATGTAGAACAGAGTACAGGCTGGAAGTAGTGTCTCCAGTGGAAATAATATACTATATTCCCACACTTAAATAAAGTATCTAATGTAGTACTTCTGTCTAACATATGTGGAAGTACTACAGTGATATACTGAAAAAGGGGCATGTTTATTCTCCCATTATATTACTTGATTGCTCATATTACTAATCCATGACCAACGACAAAAACAATCACTTTACAAGGCTATTCAGTAACTCATAGATAATTATGTAGGAATAAAGCATGAATAAGCAATAAATATTGAGTCTTATACCGTATACCTCAAGGAGAACTATCTAACTAGTCATTATTAATTGACTTATCATGTGTTTGACTTTACAATACTGTTCCAGTTCATCATTAACTCCTTTGGAAGGACACAGTAACACTTCCGTTATTAGCTAACATACTCTATACAAATTACTTATTAAATCGGTAATATTTGGAAAAGATATCTCAAAGACTATAGAAGTAAGAAATCTTCACAGAGTGATGTATTCACTGAAACAAGTGATTCAGTGACTCAGTAAATATGACAAAAACAAATCTGTGATTTTTACACAAAAAAAGCTAATTATTATAATTATTCAAATGCTTTAAGGTCTGTACTAAATTAAGTATTGTAAAGTGTTAACAATAGCAATTTCCACATATAGCATTAGAGAAATATATCACAGCACTGGAGCTCCAAAAGCAGTGATCCATTACAACTATATAACATCAGGACACACTTTACATGCCAGTAGCACTGACATCCCACATTGACAGTGTGAGTGTTACCATAAATTAAAACACCTAAATTAGTATTTCCTGTCAGCAGTTTAAGGACATCAATTATGAAGCATTCCTGAAGCAGACGTAAATCATACATCTCAGCCAAAGAGGAAAGCCGCACTGCAAACGGAAACCAGTCACTGACAGAAACAGCATTCAGGAAGGAAGGCTGTGTTTACATCTCACGTCAGCAGCAGGGATTGTGAGAAAATCTCTCTGACTTTTTTGAATTGTCTGGATTTGTGCAGGAATTTTTTTTCTCAGTACATATTACAAGTAACCTATAATAGCTTATAGCAAAAAAATTTACATAGAATTTATAAGTAGATTATAACTTGATTATAACTTTGATCATAATTGACTATAACCTCAAATCAAACATTGTTTTGGAGTTGCTGGTCAGTTCTTTGAACCAATTAGTAGGTATTTGAGGACATTAATCTATGTAAAACTGTTTCAGCGCATTTATATTTAACATAATGCCACAGCACTTTAATGAGATTGAGGTCACCTCTCTAACGTTCTTCTGTTTGAGCCACTAAGTTGTTGATTTAATGGTTTTTTGATCATCTTCATGCCAGACTATGGGTTTTGAAGACTTCAGATGAAATAACTGTGCATAATGCTGTAAAAGCTTTCTCTTTTATCTGGATGATTAGCGAAATATTTATTAAATAATCAGCAGAACTGTAGCTCTCCCTTCCACACTGAGTGTAAATATAAACAAATGTCAGTATCTGTCTCCGGCTGTTTTGAGTCGAGTTAAGAGAAAGAATTAAAAAAAAAAAAACAACCTAAAAGAATCTAATAAAAGATTGTTTTTCCTGCAATGTGATTGCAGAAAGGGCTGAATCATGTAAAAGCCTCTTAATAGCAGCCTAGAGGTTTATTCACCTTCTAGCTATTAATCCCCCCTTAGAACTTTGAATCAAGTATTGAACATAATTCTAACTTTCATGAGAAATGAATAAAAAACTGAGAATAAATAGATATATTGAAGCTGGACATTTTCTTAATATTGCAAGTAATTTTAAAATTACAGAGCATATAAACTAATCTCCACGATGCATGATATTTGTGATAAACAAGTAACCAAATCCAACAAGATTTGGTGGCTATAATACAGTAAATATAACCTAAAATATATTATTTAAATGCAGAAATTTTGATGTGTCATAATCTGATGCTTTTAATTTTTTGGTGTAAATATTTTGGTATAAAATTACATACATTTATTCTCATGTAAATAATATATAATGTTTTAATTCCAAGGATTTGATATCTTCTGATAGCTGCTCCCGTTAGGGCTCGCCACAGTGGATCACTCGTCTCCATTACAGAAATCCAGCTTATGATCCGCATATTTGATTTGGCACAGGTTTTGACACAACCCTCTCATTTTATCTGGGCTTGGGACTGGCACTGAGAGTGCACTAGCTTGAGCCACCCCAGTGGCTGGGTTTGATGCCCAGCATGGGCTGAGATTAAGAGATCACAATCCTGAGATTAAGAGTCTCATGCTCTACCAACTGAGCTAGCCATTGGTAAGGAATATAAATCAATGCAGTGAAGCCTTGTATAAGCACAGTCCCAAAAACAACCCTTTTCACTCAAATAATAACCCATTCTTTTTTTGTTTTTTTTTCCCAATAAAACAAAATGTTTTGCTTTTGTACTCTTAAAAGTAGATGTACATTATCATTTAACTCCCATGTGATGGCTAAATCTAGATTATGGCCCTGAATGTGGGTTTGCAATTGAAAACATTATTTTTGGCCTCGTGCTCTAACGCTAAGCCCTAAAGCTTTCTTTTTATATAAATACAGACTTTTGCAGAGGATGAATGCTTTAGAAGTCTTAGATTGAAATACGCCTGAAAGTGTATGGTGGCAATACCTGTACGAGAAAGCACGATATTGTGTGAGGTGCTGGAGATTTGTATTGTTGACCCAAGTTCAATTTGCTCGGCAGTGTATACTGCTGAAACTCATTTCAGACCACCACTGTGAAATACAAAACCCTTCAGCTGAACTCCCAAGTGTCACTATTACCTGCCACAATGACAAGGGTTCAAGAGCTCTACTGATTTTCCTGTTTATGCATTTGGTCTGCCTTACCCCCCCATCCATTAATACACATTTCCTTTTACACAAGACATACAATCTTCTATAAAAGCTAACAGACATACAAAAAAAGAAACTCTGTTTTTATTCATATGTAAATAACATATGAATTATTACATATAAATATTATCTCTTTTTTATTTGTACCAGACATAACCATGCACAACTGGGGTTTAATATATCAGAGCAGGTGATATAAAATATAATCCTCCCTGATGTATGATAAATCTCAACGACTGACACTAAAAAGCCTATTAATCACAATGTAGCTAATTAAGCATAGGCATAATGAGAACCCCCTGTGGCTGACAACACTGAACTGAAATGCTAGCTCACGGATTGCTTCTTCAACAGTGCTGACAATCGGCCACCTCATACTGTTATTCTAAGACACACACAGAGGCCCAGCTTGAAAGAAAACACTCACATAAAGAAAAGGAAAATTAGAGGTTTAAGTGTTCCAGAGGACGCTAAATGAAGCATGTTATAGAGTTTGCTAAGTCTGGCATTGACATTTCACACCTGTACACACTTCAAGCAGACCCATTAATCTACATCAGCAAATAATTCACAACCTGATGCCGGTCATCTGTGGCAAAACCTCTTTTCTAACACTAGGCGTCAATTTACTTAATAAAGCATGCCATTTGTAAAGACATATTTATGAGGGGGCAAATCAGTAGCTTAGGCGCCCAGACGGGCAGATTTAGTGTCCAGGGTTATGAGTATTTTTTATATGTAGATGCCCAGGGGCCAAGCAAGATTAACAACCAGAAAAAGAAAAACAAAAAAACTACTTTTGCAAAAAAACAAGTTTTCATTTGGTATATTTAAAAATGATGCACTTCATGGTGGTGCAACGCACTTCGATGCTGTAACTATAGTGCGAGCTATTCATTACAAATCCCACCACCTGCCGCATTACTCACATCAGCCAAGGTGCAATGTGGCTGATAGTTGAACATTTTTTTTCTAATCCACATGAATTAACATGTCTGACAGACAATCAGACAAAGCTGTCATACAGCTTGCCTATTCTAAATAATGTCAATCTGCTTTCAAACATATCGAGAAAAAACCCAAGATGCTAACCAGACTCGAATATCTTTTACATGTGATGGAAGGACAAAACACCAAATCTCTTAACTGAAACGCTGGCCAATGACTTGCTGACTTTTTGTTGAGTGCGCAAACACAACATGCTTCATTAGAAACTACATTAGCGGTGGATAGTTATATGATACAAATATGATATACTTGTTCATTTCCCTTAGTCTGTACTAAAGCAAACTAGCTTATTATATGTTTTTATCTTATGTCAGCTACCAATTTTTGGGTAGTCAGTTAGGCTCCCAGGCAAGCAGCTGACACAAATGCATTTTTGGACAGATCCAAATATGTTTAAGTGTTTAGCAAAGCCTCTAGTAACACAACACAACAAGTTGCTGACTTTTTGTCGACGGCACAAACACAATGTGCTACCTTAAAAAATTTGTTAGAAGATAATGATCAGATTATTGTTTATTTCACTTGGTCTGTATTAATGCACTAAACTACTAAGCTAGCAAACTAGCTTGCCATATGTTATTACATTATGTCTTCTATCACATTTCTTCCTAGTCAATTTGGTTTCCGGGCAACCAGCTGCTCTAAATATCAAGACACAAATGCATTCTTGGAAAGATTTTAATATTTAGCAAAGCCTACAGTAACGCAACACAATGCAACCCCAAAATTATGGAGCAAATGACCCAAGACTACCCGGCAATAAAAGGCACTCTGCCGCCTTCACATACTCTAATGGATTATTAAAGCTCTGTCAAATATGGTTTATATCAGTGGGACAGAAAGGATCAGCTGTCTGCAGCATACTGGCTTTCACAACAGTCTGTAGGGGTGTCAGGGCTTGCTATTGCGAGAGACAATTTTGCTCTCACGGTAGGTAAAATACGATTGTTGCGCTGAAGGGCATTGAATTATGTTGAGTAATTCACTTTTGTTTTTTTAAACAGGCTCAAGCATGTCCTCCCCAGCATGCAGAAGCATATTCTCCAAGCTCCTCCCTGCCAAACTATCATCAGGCACTAACATTAAAGTAAAGCGCCCAAACTCACATTCAAAGCCCAGGACGGCAGAAAAGCACAAAAGGTACCGTTTAGTCAGTTGTTTAATTACTGCAGTGAGGTGGTTATTGTAATGAAAAAGCCAAGGCTTTGTTCACACACACAAAGTGCTTTTGACTAGAGCCTGGGCACAGAAGGAGCTGAGTGATGACTGTGGCTTGCCAATGAGTCCCCCTTATGTGCCATTAGATAAAGAGCATTCAGGTAGTGAAGATGGTTCTCCAGGGTGCTATACACTTCTGCAATACACTGAACTCTCTTTCAGCTCCATGTTCATTGGGACAGAAAGCTTCAATGTACCAATCTACATTAGAATTATAATGTGATGTTACCTGTAGAATGCATACAGTACATTCACTCATTCATCTCCAGAAACTGATTTATCACGATCAGGATAACGGTGGATCTGGAGCCTGCCCAGGGATGTGAAAATACACCCTGTATGGGATGCCAGTTTATCGCAGGGCACCATGCATACACACTCACACACTTACACCTAGGTGCAAGTTAGAGTAGACAGTCCACCTACAGAGAGGACAGGTAAAAATTACACGAAGACATTAACCCAGGCTCATGATTGAACCAGGGACCCTGGAGTTGTAAGGCGACAATGCTCCCTGCTGTACCACACCAGCAAAACACAAATCTTATCTGTTTTCTATAAATATTATGTATATAGCACATTTAAGAATAGAGATTGTCACACAGCAGCTGTACAGAAATCCGGATATAGACAATTACACACTATAAAGAGCACAGCATTTTAATTTTCTGGAATTCAAGGTCAAAATATATCGCACAGGTGAAAATCTGAAACTATATTAACTACATGTTTGGAGAGTGAATGGAGAGTACCTTTAAAACTCATTTAACTGTACTTAATTAGACCCAAAATATACAATACAAAGGTATATTTTCCCAGGTTAAAGATGCATACCATACCATAGTACTAACAGCACCACCCCAGTGACAAGAAATGGTATAGTTCAGCACTTTTTTGAGTGTGATCAGCATTCACTAAGATGTAACAGCACTAGAAGTGTTTGTCAAAGCACTTTAATATTTTATTTTAACAGAAAAGTTCTCGCCCTATTGTCAGGACATCACAAGATTAAATTAAGGAGATTAGGGAGAAAATGGGGGAAAAATAAAATAAAAATAAAAATTTAGCCATTAATGGGATGATTCATTATTTATGTTGAAAAAAAAAAATTGGCCATTTTTATTATTAATCTCTACACAATACCAAGCACTCTGCTCTAAAATCATTGTTTGCATTTTGAACTTTGAAGTCTGCCCCACAAGCCCCTGTATAAGCTGTTACTACAGAAACAATAAAATATTATCACTTTTCTGATCAGAATCAAATCCGAATTGAGAACTCAACAGTGCTATGGTATAGATTATTTTAGGTGATGATTAATTGCACAAAATGGTGCATTAAACTGTTTAACTATACCGGTGCAAGCAGTTTTCCCTGACGTCAAAGCAACTACACTACATTTCCAATGCTAAGGTCTGCTAGGTCTGGCTTGAGTTGCGTAAATTATTCTGCTGCCTGTGACACCCTCCTTTGCACCCTAGCACACATCTCCTATATAAACTGTCACACAGATTTTACCTGCACTGTTGGAGAAGAAACAGAGAAGGACATGGCCATGGGACCTTTGACCCTATGAGTGTGTATCTTAGTTTTCATTGTTCAAGCTCCCCTCTATAATGATCTCATTCCCACTCCATAAACCAGCACCCTTCACAGTGTACCCTTGCATTCCATGATATGATGGAAACCTGTTATGGACTATAAAAGTCTCACTTCTCTCTAATCAGTACTAGCATGTGTTCTGAATTACACATTCATACAGCCTTATGGGTGTCAAATAGACCAGGTGGCTCATGGAATATCTTCCAAGTCTGTGTTAACCAACTTTATACGTCTTACTGCTTCAGTCTGCATCAAGGCGTGGTTAAGTGTATCAAAACCTTGTACTTTATATTACATTAGAATTGACAAACTAACAAAGTTTCTATGTAATATTACAAAGCCTACACAACTTCATTTTCCTGTCCTGGGTTCATCCCTATTCTAGTTAAATGCACGGCAGAAAGATACGTACATTCACGTTTGTTTTGATTGCCTAGCCATTTCCTAGCCTTGATTTCAGACTGCTGATAGCAAACAACATGAGTAACGCAAACTACCGTCCATGACAGAGGCTTCCTGGCAGTGTAGATAAGGTTTCAAAATGACTAGTCAGAAAATTCCCCAGAAAAAAACAAAAAAAAAACAACAAAAGGTCACAGAGGCAAATAAGATTAAGATTTATTTAACCATATACTGCAAACAGGGTAAAAGGTTAGTCAGTATCTGTGCAAGAAGACGTTGATATTTAATCCATCAGGTCAAACCTACACGTATGTGGATATTTCTGAAAACATCATTTTTTGCTCTGCATTTTCGCATCAAATCCACATGAAAATGGTGTTTTGGGTCAATAAAGCTTTTCAAAAATGTTTTCAAACTCACTATTTCACTGTTTGTGACCTTCTCATGCTACACAATGTAATTAACAATATAGCTATCCATGGATAATCTGTGGTACCGCAGTGTGGAACTTGAGGATGAGTGCCCCCTGCCCCTACCTCAGTAATATGTTTCAATATGCTGGAGAAAGCAAAGACTCGTAGCAACTTTTTTACTTCCACTTGAGTAATATTTTTTGCGTGATACTTGAACTTTTAACTGAGAAAGAATTTGACACTTTATCTTTATTTGACGCTTTATCTTAAGTATAACTTCACAGTACTTTTTCCAGCCCTGGTTGTGTCCTAGGACATTCATAACCGCTTTATCATAACCGCTGACCAGGAGTTGCTGCATTGTAATCTGTCATTTCTTATTTGATAATGTGTTTACAACTTAATTTCACTTTCTTTTATTATTACACCCTTGTGCTGAGGTGTCAGAACATGATAAGTGGTGTACGGCTCCTGACGCTTCCGCTCTTGTGGTACAAACCATACAGCAAACAGAGATTCTGAATAAGACCTGGATGAACTAGCAGCAGGTGGGACAATTTGCAATCTGTGATTGGTGGAGCTACAGAGTGCATTTCAGCATTTCGCCTTCTCTACTGCTCAATACACTGGCTCTTAATGTTATTCTTCACGCAGTTGACATAACAGTTTATGACATACTATCGCCTACTACTGGACTGGCATTCTCATGTGAACGTTTTCAAATCATTTTTGCAATTTGAAAGATATTTTTGTTTCAAAAACATCTTTAGGTGCAAGAGTCAATTTTTACAATTTCTTACTTGTACAAATAATCTTGAAGATATGTAAAACATGATCAGAAACATTCACTGACCACTTTATTAGGAACACCTGTACACCTGCACATTCATGCAGTTATCCAATCAGCCAATCATGTGGCAGCAGTGCAATGCATAAAATCATGCAGATACAGGTCAAGAGCTTCAGTTAATGTTCACATCAAACATCAGAATGGAGAAAAATCTCTGTGTGATCTCTGTGACTTTAACCGTGGCACAGTTGTTGGTGCCAGATGGTTTGGTTTGAGTATTTCAGAAATTGCTGATCTCCTGGGATTTTCACAACCAACAGTCTCTAGAGTTTAAACGGAATGGTGCAAAAAACAAAAAAACACTGAGTGAGCAACAGTTCTGTGGATTGAATCGCCTTGTTGATAAGAGAGGTCAGAGGAAAATGGCCAGATTGGTTCGAGCTGCCAGGAAGGATATAGTAACTCATATAATCACTCTTTACAACCATGGAGAGCAGAAAGGCACCTCAGCATGCACAAAACATCAAACCTTGAGGTGGATGGGCTACAACAGCAGAAGACCACATCGGGTTCCACTCCTGTCAGCCAAGAAAAGGAATCTGAGGCTATCATGGGCACAGACTCATAGAAACTGGACAGTTGAAGCTTAGAAAAAAAAATCACCTGGTCTCTGTCTTTATCTGTCCAGTTTCACTCCACTTTTCCCACATAAATAAGCCGGTGTGTAGATGTATAAATGTTTAAGCTGTGGCCTTTGCACAAGTGTATTAAGTGGCTGAGAAAACCCATTTGGAAAACTGATTTCTGGTCTAGAATGCTTGTGTTTGTGTTTGGATGTGTCTCTTGTCGGTCATTTTATAGACACTCAACTCCACAGGCCACCGCAGATCATGGGGCAGACCCACCCACCTAACTGTTAGAGAACTAATCTTACCATGCACCTTTAAACTCATAAGACCTTTATTTCTATTCCTTGTTCTTGTAACTACACACCTTTCCTATTGGTTTCACTATATTTACTGAATAATTCATAGTAATTACTGAATACTATGCTTTAAGATGAATAGCTGAATTATATGCTGGGGGTTTAAAGGTGTTAAAGCTAATCTCTTTAGTATTCGCTTGTCAGTATTATACTGATGATAGTATTAGAGTAACACATAATGGCCACAGTGGTTCTGGCCACATGCAATAGATCCAAGCAAACACTAAACCATTAAACACTGCAAATCTCTTTTACACCTTGAGGCTGCCAAATCATGAGGCCCGCCATCACTAGAATCAGCAAGACTGACTACGAAACTGTTTCATCTTGTACTATAGCTGCACGATATATCATTTGTTAATCGTTATCACAGAAGGTTAAAATGTGCAAATGAACGCTCTAATAAATATTTTATAGCGTGCCGTGAGAATCCTGTCCAATCCAATTTTCTGTATCTGTTTTGTTGAATCGCATGGCTCACATAAACCAAATGGAAATCATTTAGTCGAAACAATGCAGGCTTAAGCCATGTGATTGTACGAGTTTTCCAATGTGTTTTTAATGTACTGCACGGCACTTAACAATGGTTGGAACATAACTGCAATATAAAACTGTGTTCAATTTGTGCAGCTCTATCTTGTACAGTATCATACAATATTAATAAGTGTTATCTGGAGAACAACATTGTGCAATCTATAAGACACTGCAGCACTGCAGGCTTTCCGACATGATGAACACTCGGTTGGAAAAAGTTCATGGCAAAACATGTGAGCAGTTTCTGTGCATGGGCATGTCTGGCAAAAACAGTCAGACAAATAAAATACTTCAAACAGCCTGCTGGAATCAGTAAACCAGATGCCATCAACCACGAGGGATTAATGTTAAGACCCTCCGCTCTCTATCACACATACACAAAAACACACACACGTTCACTCTGCATGAATTAAAACAACAGGAAGCTACTAATCCAGGAACAGCATGCTATGCTTGTATGTATAAATAGATTTTGTTGATTAAACCCTATTCTTCATGTTGTTTTCCACTGAAGCCATTCTTATTCATAACTTACTCATAGTTACACAATGAACCATGTTTAATAGCTAAATTCAGCTTATTGATGAATGTTACATCACTTTTTGCTGACTGTGTTGTATTAAATCATAAGCTCCCCATTCATATTTATTAACTGTCTGTAGGCCTTTCACAGTTATGCAATTTGTGCTGATGATTAAATGTTATACACATAAATATAATTAATGTTTTAATTGTCTTTTTGTTAACTCCATGTCTCTTTTATAATATAATATAATATAATATAATATAATATAATATAATATAATATAATATAATAGTAGTGTAATAGTTTGCATCCACAGCCACTTTTACATACAGTATAAGAAAATAAAATGTTTGTTTGCCTTTTTGTGGCAAAGAGAAGACATAGTGCAAAACATCCATTTAAATGACTGAAATTTGTAAATAGGTAACTGGATAATAAAAAATGTGCTAAATTAAAATTGTGTGATGCTGTGCTAAATCTTGTCAACACATCTACTGAGAATGATCAAGTTACAACTCCACTAAATATGGCTGTTACTAATAATTTATTCATACTAATAATATGTTACTGTTAATTATTACTGTTAATTATTGTTACTGTTACTAATTGTTAGGCTACACGTCACTTCACTTCACTTAACAAATATTACTGTTAACAAACAGTGCCTTAAAGCTGTTGACTGAGAATAACGACTAAAACAAGTGATGGAAGAGATGGCATGCTCTCTCTCTCTCTCTCTCTCTCTCCTGTCAGTCACAGCGACACTAGCCAATCGTGACCCTTTGTGAGCTCATGTATGTGGAAGAGGGCAGATAGCACTTTCCTCTAACACTGCCCAGTGACACAGCATGAGCAGCAGTTCAAAAATGAAACCATACTTTGACATCTTTTTATTTCTTTTTGTCTTTGTTTTGTTTAGCCCCTCAAGCACATTTATACCAGCCATCCTTTTTCCAAAATATGTTGAGACTGCAGACGAATGAAAAATTTATTTAGCTACATGAATAAATCAAAAGATCACTAGACTAGGTAGGTTTAACTGACAAGAGCTACAACTGTTGGCAGCTTATTCATTAATTTATTCATTTATTTTGAGTCTAATTGTGTTTATATGTAGCATTTAAGCAATCGAATGTAACACTTATGTATTGTGTCCAAGGAGCAGTCTAATGTTAATATACAGCTTTATGCATGTAAAGGAATACAGACCTATAGAGAATATGATGTGTATGATAAGGAAAATAGCCATTATACCCATTATCATGCAGCCCCAGTATGTATAATGAAGTCTACAGCCTGTACACACTCCTCCAAAATAGAATAAGCATTGCATAGCATTAAGTCAAAACGGTCACAGTAGGTGTCTGCATTACGGACAAGACATCATAACTAGGTTACATGTCTGAGATGAATTACCAGCCACGCTAGTTGAGAACCAGCATTCTCACACACCACTATAGCATGTATTATCATTACAAAATGCCTAAGCAGGGAGTCGGCATTCGCTGACCACTCCAAATCTCCACAGAGTGACATCATTTATAATGAGCACACTTAACCCTCTGCAATGGGATTACACTCTACGATGACAGTTTGTAATTCAAGTGTGGCTGCCTATGTCATGTCATTTTCTAGATTTTTGTTCAGTCATGCTGGCAGGCCACAGTTTGTCCCAGAGACACAGAGGCTGTTGTTTCTGTCTGTGGCCAGAGCTCACTACACTGAACAGCCTGGCACTGCAGGCCTGCGCCAAACAAGTCAAAGGGAGAACAAAACTGTTGGTATAACACACAGCTCTGTCATTGTGGTCCCCTATCACTGGATCAGTGTGTGTATGTGTGGATTCCATTGGGTTAACTACAGAGAATGGGTACATTCCTGAACATCAGGGTAGAAAAATGTTATAACTGAGGCCCAGAAATGCCAGGTTCAGTATGTATGTTCCTATTTGATCTAAACAAAAAAAAAACTTCCAATTTGAAATTTCCCCTTGGGTATTATTAAATGATATGAAAAATTTAATATCCTGATCAGCATTAAATAAAATGCTTGCTACATTGTGATCTGATGACTCACGCTGGCATCAATCTCCCCCTAAAGCAGCCAAAATCAAGAGCTGCAAAACAAGTAGCCAAGGGGGTTGATTTGATTGCGCTTAGTGCCGGGTGTGGTGGGTTTAATGACAGGCTGCGCTGGTTTAAAGCAGGGGCATGATGAAGCAGATATAAACTCTATGGCTCATCCAGCTAAACACTGCAGACACGTGCCACATGAGCAGCTTAGGGCAGAGTCAGGAAATGGACGCTGACATCCCCCAGTGGAAGGCCTGAGAGGGCAGTAACCTGTAGGCTATATGCTCCTGGCGGGAAGTCGAACAGGAATGTAGGGTCATGAATAGCGGGAGTCAAGCTCCTCAATCCAAACTACCCTACTGTGTGACTAGTAGTGAATCCAATAGGATATAATGAAAAGTGTGCTCAAACATGGATAACTGTTATACCAGAAGTAAGAAAAATGGTGATTACAGACATTTCATTGATGGAAGAAGACAACAGACTTCCAATGGCATTAAATTACTTTTATTCACTTACCAAACATTTACATTCAAAGTGAGGATAAATATAATGCAATCATATAGTCAGGGAGCAGAAGGTTAAAGTTCATGATTAAGATCCTAACAGAGGCTCGTTGTCAGTGGCAAGGGAAAACTCCTTGAGAAGACATATGGAAGAAACCTCAAAGGCAAACAGTAATATGTTTCCATTTTAAATTTGGCAGTTATTGTATAGAATATATAAAATCGCACCATGAATACTGTCCACATTTTTAAATGAAAATGAAAAGCTAATTTTCAAAATTTATGTGCACTCAAGTGGAACAAATTGCAAATGCCTGATTGACAGAATTTTCCAATTACAATATGTATCTGAAAAAGGCCTAGAGTATACTGGTGAATTTCAAAATTTTATTGGAAAATTGAGCCAACAATCTGTAGGCTTCTGTCGCCACATCTCACCATAAAATACTTAAGTGGCTTGGATTGGAAAATGTCACATCCAATATAACATGGATCCAATACGGGTAATAAGATTTACTAAGATGTGGAGCTAAGCCCCATAACTGACATCCAGTTATAAATTTCCCTGAAAATTGTTAATTACATAACTTCTTAAAAAAGAGTGAAAGACACCTATGTATATCGCACTGTCCTGGCTTTATAAAAATAAGCTTTAAAAAAAACTGTCACTCATAACACAATAGCAGGCTTACTTCTCAAATTCACACTGACATCAGCATTCCAGTGGAGGACCGATATAGCACTAACTGTTTCAGTTTTCTAAGAGGTCTGTCATGTGACACCCCTGCTATCCAAAATGATCAGCAATGCCAGCAATGCGAAGGATCTGAAAGTGATGATATTCACTACTGAAGTGCTCTAAATGAAGACATTTGTGAAGAGTGGACTGAAATTGGCCTGAAAACTGAGGTCTGCTAAAACAAACAAACAAATAACATTCTCTGGTCTATATCATTCATTACTTGTTGCTCAGCTGGTAAAGAATTTACGTTTTTAATTCCTACCATGTAATGTCTGTGTGTCTGTGGGTTCAGACATTCAGCAATATGAGTTTGAGGTTTTTGAGTCACCTGTAATTAGATAGTCTGGCAATGTATGACCAAAATTAACTTGTAAGTACTAGTATTCTAACAATATTTACAATGTTTAAATAAATATCTATAATGTAGACAATTATTATTATTATTATTATTATTATTATTATTATCTATAATTTAGACAAAAATACAAACAGCAGTCTATACTGGTATACTTGTAAATGTTGGTATTCTAACAATATTTACTTTGAAAAAGTCTGTATTTTATACTGGAATACTGGTACTGATACTTGTAAGTACTGGTATTCTAAAACCAGTAATATTACATTGGAAAAAGTCTATATTTTATACTGGTATACTGGTATTTGTAATTAGTGATATTCTAATAATAATATTTACATTGAAAGATGCAGACAAAAAAAAGAGAAGAGGTTTATTTGGTATACTGGTACTTGTAAGTACTGGTATTCTGATACTATTTACTTTGGAAAAAGTCTTTTTTTTTTTTTTATCACCATAGTGGTAGCTGTAAGTACTGGTATTCAAACAAAGTTTACTTTGAAAAATGTTGACAAAACAAAAAACAAAAAGAAGTACACTGGTACTTGTAATTACTGGTATTCTGACCATGTTTACTTTGAAATATAGACAAGTAGCTATGTACTAGCATTCTGCAGCAAACTGGACTTCATTCCCATCTAACTACAGACATTCAGCAATCAATAAGGAACTTAAAACCATACAGGAGAAAGTGTAGTGTGTTTTAACTCACAGGTATTCTTTACATAAAAAAGCCTTTCTGTTTGAATTCTGTCTTTATTCGTAGACTAATTCTTTTATTCTTCATATTGTGGTATTTGTCAGAGCCAAAATATCCTGAGGCAAAACAAAACGTTAGCCTGAGTCAGAATATCAACAGCAAAGTTTGAAACAGAAATGCTGTCCTACCTGCTTACAGTCCTCCTAAAATGACTTGTAGAGGTGCTGTCAGACACAAATGACGCCAATTAAATTAAAAAAATTAAAATAAAGTCTGTTTGGCTTTCATAAAGTTCGACAAACTACTCGAATAAACTAGTAGTGAGCTGGGAATCCGCTTTCAGTTGGTCCCGGTAAAGCTAGTGAGTAAGTGCAGGCTACTTTACACAGTAACATCTGATTCTCCCACACGGCTCTGCTGAATCCTCTTCCAGCAAAACTGCGAGCCCGGGACGGGGGTTTGGAAGCGGAAATGAAAAGCGCAACAAGAGAAGGTTTAGGCTGTATCCAAAATGACGCCCATCTTCCTATCTACGTGCACTTCTTGGAGAACTGGATAACAGCTTCTCCGCCCTATGTAGGGCACTAACTCTCCAATACCGAGTTGTTTGGACTCCAACGTTCACTAGACTGTTGTGACTTTATCTATTAAGAAAAAAAGGCAAATAACTATACAGCTAAACTCATTTATCTGTTAATAAATATAAGGTTTAACATTTTCAAATGATGAATTTGAGATTAAAGTCCATTTTAATTCACATATGTATTTAATCGCCTTTTTTTTTTTCTTTTAAGAAAGTACACACCGTAAAGGTAGACCAGGAGGTACTTCTGAAAAAAAAAAAAAATTCACATTCATTGGAACTTATAAGGAACTTACAATATTTTATCAAAAAACCCATGTCTGGTAGTCTGTCTCTAGAGTTTCTGTCTCATTTCCAAAATAAACCTTAATTTTAACATTCCTTGCAGCTTAAACTTACCTGAAAGGAATTTCCAGATGTTTACATTTTATCAAAGTCCCTTGTCTTTTCCCTCTATTTTCTCCCCTGCCAATTTACCACCCAACATCCAGTTCTCTCCTATCATGCGACAGCTACCACTGTGGAAGAGTGAAGGGGTGGGATGCTTGGGGGATGCTTCATCTAATACATGTGAATCAAGCCAACAGCATCTTTTAAAACTGCTGCCCATGCTGCATCACAGGGCAGTGTAACACGCTCGGAGGAAAGCGCTGTCCACCCTCTTCCGCATACATGAGCTCACAGACGCCAGCGATTGGCTAGTGTCGCGGTGACTGACAGAGGAGGAAGTGCACTATCCCTCCCACCCAGAGAGCACAGCCAATTTTGCTCCCTTGGCTGTGGGATCGTCAGGATTTGGACTCACAACATCCTGATAATAAAGTGAATGCTTTTCTGTTGCACCACTTGGGAGCCCAAATTAAAATGTATTTTTCACATTCCTTGCAACTTACCAATAAAGAACTAAAACTTCCGCATTTTATCAAAGACCCATATCTGGAATTCTGCCATCAGAGTTCCCCTTTGGCTTGTTTCCTTACATTAATATTGTTTCCAAGCCTATTCATAACTATTGTTACACTTCCTGCTCCACATAAACAATGAATCCACAGGAGTCGTATTGTTCTCATATGTTCTTGAGTTTATGCAGGATGCTTAATGACCCAGATTTAATGCATAATCTTCAAAATCTGTAGCTCTTTTTTATGGATCAGTGACTGGGAGACATGACAGTCTGTTTATTCATGGGATCACATGCCAACATCTAAATGCAAGGCCAATGCATAGATTCCTATTAAAATCCAAAAAGAATTTAATGAATCTAATGTTCTAAAGTTTCTTATTGGCATACAGCTTGAGTCGATATGAGAGTCAGGTTATCTATTGGCAGTATCAGACTCCAGACCTGCATGGCTACAGCACTGCAGGGTTTAGCATTCTATTTCATCAAGCAACTTCATTATGGTGTGTCAGAAAAGGGAAAACACAAATCTATGTAAAGCTGCCTGCCTGGACTGGAGTCTGGAAACTTGTCATGTGCCTATCTAAGGCTGCATTCACTTTTCAGTGCCATGCAAACAGGCATAATTTCTTTTTGCCTATTTTGTTTGTAAATCTAAAAATGCAATCTTTTTTAATTGAATTTAAGATACTCTCATGTGGTCTTGGCTTGGATACATGATCGAGAAAAGGATGAAAGGGAAGCTGAATTTTATTATGGACAATCCTTCTCATCCTGTCTATGCTGAGCTGAGGCAGCTTAGGAGCACATTCAGCCACAGATCCGTCCAGCCACATGCCTCAAGACGTCTGGGGGGCTCTTTCCTCCCATCAGCCATCAGACTCCACAATGCAACAGTACCCAGTACCTCGTACTCCACTGACTGAGTCTCACACACACATACACACACACTTGACAGTTAATTGCCATTCCACAGATATTGCACATGTATATAAATACCAAGGATATTGCACATGTGTATACAAATAGAGATCTAGCATATGTACATACACACTGATATATTTTATTGTTTCTATTTTTTCTATTTTTTTATTCATCTTATACTATTTTTTATTTTATATTACTTCTGATGTATAGGTATTTATGGAATTTTTTTTTTTTTTTTTTTTTTTTAGTTGCTCCTCTTACTTGTGCTGCTGTGTCAACTTGAATTTCCCCTACGGGGGATTAGTAAAGGTACATCTTCTTCTTCTTCTTCTTCTTTCGCCTGCTCCCATTAGGGGTTGCCACAGCGGATCATTGGTCTGCATATTTGCACAGTTTTTATGCCAGATGCCCTTCCTTCTGCAGTGAGAGCGCCAAGGCCTAACCACTAATCCTCCCGGGACCTAATAAAGGCACATCTTATCTTATCTTATCTTATCTTATCATAAGATACAAACGTGTGACCAACTAAAAGAAAAGTTGATGTCTCTGTTATGCCGTGGGGGTATTTTGCTGACATGGTTTTGGTCCACTACCATCAACACCACCAATTAAAGGAAAATCTTTGGAAAGAACAGTGTTCATCCCTCCAGAATCTGTAGAACCTGTGTCTGTGTGGCTCATGTTGTTGTTTTTTTCCACATACGGATGTGATAGTTTGTCACCCATCTGTATGTAGCCATGTGACTGTAATGAGACCGTTATATCAAGATTCATGTGGGTTTCTTTATCCAGTGTCAAAAGCATGTCATGAGCGGCTTCTCTTGGCACAGAAGTGCTGCTAATAGCTGTTAAAACGGCAAAAGCTGTGCGACTGGTTTGTTGTGCTAATTAGTTTTTATCACTACTGAAATGTAGCCAAGAAGTAAAGGTGAATTCATAGTAGTCTTTTCTGTGGATGGAAGTGAGAGTAAGGCTTCCTGTTAAAATGGCTTTATAGGTATGTCCCAAATTTAATTCGCATTCTTAATGTGTTCACACTGGGAAGTTAAACTAGATGGAATCTACTATTAAAATCCAGATTATAGGCTATAATCTAGTTTGAGAAAGAACAATGGCTTTCACAGAAGAAGAAGAGTCATAAGATGCTACTGTGGTTTAAATTTCTCTAACAGGCATATGCACTGAGCAAGACTGCATCAAATTAAGAGCAAAACTTTTTACATTTTGGTTGTTGTAGTTGTTCCCGATGAGGCAGTTCTGGTGTGGTTAAATGACCTGAGATACCTCAGGGTGATAGCCCTGTGTCCGGTCAGTATGCATTCACCGATTGTTGGCTCAGATAATGAGGTTTGGCATGTGATTTAAATTCTGCAGAAGAGAACCGAGACTTCTGGTTAACAGGTTAATGAAAACAGGTGAAGGATGTAATGTGATGTTAATATTGACAGAGTGACATTAGAATAAAACTTAAAATGGTGTTCTACCTGGAGCTTGTTTATAGCACAGTATAATATTGTACATGAATCATTTTGATTTCTTTAACAAAAAAAGTACAGTAAAGTTGGTTGTTGTGATTTCAAATAAAACACATGAATGCTGAATAAAAAGAAAGAAAAATACAAAACAATATATTTAAACTAGTAACACGTTGCTTCATGTTATGGAGAAGTTTGTTTTATTCAATAATAAGTTATACTATTTTCATTCATAATAATAATAATAATAATAATAATAATAATAATAATAATAATAATAATAATAATAATTATTATTATTATTATTATTATCCAGAAAATAATCACTGAGAGACAAAATTTAGTTAAGGTAACATTTTATTTGACTTCACATAGTTTTGCTCATTTGTGTTTAATTTCTGAAACATGGAGTAAAAGTGGCGTGCAGTGGGGTTCAGGTCATATGCTCCTGAATCACTTTTGGTCAGTCGCCACTTTGTACACTATTTGGCTTGATCTTCTTCAGGCACCCTTTAAGCAGAACCTTTATGCAGAACCTCGCAACAAAATTTGAAAGTGAGAAATGTTAGATACACAAGAGTTCTTGAGGAACCACTTTTCCTAAGAGTATAATTACTTAGATGAAGAGTTTATTATCAGTGACTTGCTTTGAGCCTCATGAGTGTAAATTCTGCTACCAGAAATAAAAACACTCCACTTATTTTCATCAGTGTTCCCAGAGTTAGAACCACTATGGAGACCTGGATAGTTTACTTTTGTTTTCATGATGTTTTTGGCTCTCCTATTGTCTAATTAGGTGGCGCCCATCTGAAATCATCCTTTGTTAGTTTTCTTTCTAAATGACATTGTGAATCAGAGCAGGCAAATATACTGAGCAACACTGATCAATCTGATGCAATGGAGGACTCAGCTGTGAGACGGTGTGGGCGTTTCAGTTTATAAAGCAGGATACATATTAAACACCTGGTAAAGAGATTTGATTTGAGCGCTGGTGCCCACTCCTTAAACAAGGCATTTATGAACGGCACTTAAAAACTAATCAAGCAGTATTTAAAAGGCCCTGGGAGAGCAAACCATTCATTTATATGATGTCAGTAAAATTGGAGGTATATACTCTAGACATACATTGTAAATCCAAGACAAAACCCAGCACATGTGGAGAGAAGTGGAGTAATACAAAGCCATAGTACATTACAAAGAGTGTGTAGTCCCTAATGGAAAATTGATCCATCTGGTTATCAATGGGGGTTCATGTAAACCCACTGGATTCCATGGTTCCAACATGAAATGCTGTGGTGTGCCCATGGGAAATCACAGAGTATATATATATGAGACTGCATGAAAATTTATGTTACTCCCACTTAGCATGTCATGGAAGACCAGAGAGTCATTGGGACTCACAATGAGACTTACAGTGGTTATATGTTAGCTGAAAGAATTCATTCTGAATGCAGGTTTGAAAAGAACTCTTTACATGCATTTTGTTGAAAATATCCATTTACATGCACTTTACATGTAATCCTATCCAAAGTTGTTAAAGCAATAATTTGAGATTGCCTGAGTTTGTCAAGATTGTCCATCTCAGGAAATTGTCCTCCACATGTCATCACTCAACAGACAGCAAGAATTTCTTGTTCAATGACAGGAAATTTAGCTCCACATTTGATATTATGTTTTGTTTTGTTAGGTATTTGTTGCTGAATGGTAAAAATCAAAATGATCCCATAAAAGAAGTACTGTTCATGAAGCATGAGCCAGCATGCACCATGACTCAAATTCACCTGCACAGAACGTACACACAGATTCATATAGTGATAGCCAAAGGATACAAACACTGTAAAACCTAATAATGGAAATGACTAAATGAAATGAGTAATCACTACTCAGATGTGTTTCACTGTCATATTTACTTATCTGGATTAGGTTATTAGAACTCAGTAACTGAACATTGTTTGAAGACCTCAAACTAATTGAGTTACTTCATTTGTGTGAGAAATTTTGAATCAAGTTTGAATTACTCAAATAATATTAGTTTAAAACTAGACCAAGTCTACTTCATTCAAATTTCTCCATAACAACCTCAAACAAAAAAAAAATCATTGTTGGTGTGTTCTTTCACTTAACTTCAATTCAGTTAACAAATCCTGAAACAATATGGGCCAAAGGCATTCAATTAAAATTTGTAAAGGTCACGTTTCTTAAAAATCCCTTCCAAATAAAAGTCCAGAGAAGTGACTATCGTGACTGAATGGCGACAACAATGATCTTTAATGCATGACCATTAATGGTTAGTTCATGGATACTGTTTTATTTTGCCAGGACTGTGGTGCAGTGCCAGGGTCTCAGGTTCGATCCTAGCATTTGAGTTTGACTGTCTGTGTGGACTCTCACACGTTCTCCCGGTGTCCATGCAGGGCACAAATTGGATAATATATATTGCCCAAAGTTGTTTTATTTTTAACATAGAGCATTTCAAAATTTACTTTAGCAGCTCTTTAAACTTAACCTAGTGGATTTAAGTTAGTGTAACAAAGTATAAGCTAAGTAAATTCAAACCTTTAAAGTTAGCTGTACTCAAAGCAATCAATTTTTAAACTAAAATAGTTTAAGGTAATCCATTTCTTTAATTGATTTGAGTAAACTTAAGTTGGCAGGTTTTATTTTTGTGAGACCTTGATGATAATTCTTCTATTAAACAGATTTTGAAAAGGATTATCCACCTCAATTGCTCAGATAGAAATTTAATTCAGGTTGGCCTCAGATTGGTTTACTCTGTTCCAATTGAGATGTATACATGAAGGGTTTTTTATCGTAATTGAGCTGAGTTGGATTATTAACCGATTACTAGGCTGCACAGGCTGTAAACATAGCTAATGAGACCTATTTCATATAAATGAGACTCACGATGAGATATACACACAAATTTGATGTATAGTATTTTACATTTATAACCCATAAAGATCCAGCAAAAACCTGAACAAAAACCCAATGCTGAGAAATCAGGCCATATTTTAATGGATAACCCATAAAAATCCAATTGAATTGTGAAATAACAATAGCATACCTATGAAATCCCATATTCAGTGATTCAGCTAATTTTCAGAGATCTCATATTCAGAGATTCAGCTAATTTTATGATAGAATCCTCACTGAACACATTTCCATTGGGAATCTCATGATATAATTCATTACCATTCATTTTACAAAATCTGGATGTAACATGTAGGCTATTTTGGGACATAAATGTATCAACTTATATTATATTGACAATGAAGTAATAATAAGTCTGATAAAATTATAATTTGATGTTAACAGTGGAATACGAATATTATCAATGACAAACTGAGACAACATGAGGAAGAAACCTTGAGATGAACTAGACTCGAAAGGGAACTCATCCTCCTCTGGGTGATACTGGATATTGTGATTTGGTTTAAAAATTACAATAATAAAAAGATAAAAACATAACACGATTTTTCAAAAGGATGATTGGCCGTCATGATTCATGTCTGATTAAACTATTGAAAGATTTGAATGCTGCAAATAACAATTCATGCAAAACCATGTCACATCATTTTAACTACAAGCACAGTACTTCAGAGTACAGGTGATATTGTCTACAAATAAAGCCCTTGTTAAGATGTAATGAATGATTTAAACACAAGACTGATACACTTTTATATACCATCATTTCGTCAGTGGTTAGAGAGTGTTACTTTCATATGGCAGCTGTTAATATCCAGACTTTCTGTATTTGAGCAGCAGCATCATTAGCATGCAGACGTAGTACAGTCTTCCTGACAGTGCTAATGAGTCATCATGCAGACTGGGGTTCAGGTCAAACACATGGGTTTAAGTACTTAATTGTTGTGAGTCAGAGGGGATTATACCTGCAGCAGAGACAGGAAACAGGCTCAATTATTTGTCCTGCCTCAGATCTATTAATGTAAACACACCTAGGTCAGCTTCAGTGAGTGATTCTCTGCACTGATAATGACCACGTGAATTAAAAAGATAAGTGTTATCAGATCAGCCATGTTCTGGATACTAATCTCACTGAGAATTAGGGGTGCAACACAATGCCACTATCTGCATCTGTATCTTTTTAGTGCTCCAAACATATGCATCTGTATCTGTATTTGGATTTGATCCCAAAGTGAGTGTGACCTAGTGTTTGATTGTTGTTGAACCCCTACCACTATGATTGGGAAACACTGAAAAAGACTTGGAAAAAAACAAAATGGTGTGTGAATTCTGGCTCTGACAGTTCCTCAAGCTCAGCTACATCACTCTAGCTCATAATTAGTCTCAAATAGAGATGTGCGCAGGACTTTTTTTTCATCCTGCTTGCTCAGATGTTGTTTTGTTTGTACCTGCCTGTGATATTTTCTAATGAATTTATACTGTATGGCTCTGTTTCCTAAAACATAAACAAACTAATAGCCACCACAACTCTTAAACCACAATACTTAAACCACTGCAACTCTGACCAGAAAGTTACAGTTAAAGATGAATGAATGAACTCTGTAAATGCATCATGCCGTGTCCCACATCACATGCATTCTTTCTTTGTCCCACACTCGTTCACACCCTCGTAAATGTCAAAACCTTGTGCTTGTGCAACTTTTTTGTTGCTTTCCTGTGGTACTTCCAGTCCTACACACCTCTAGTCTCAACCAGATGTCCTGTGAAGCTTTCTAGCATGCTTACCAAAAAAATAAAAAATAATAATAATACATCGCCTATTTTCATATTTGTGTTTGTATCTGCTTAGAACACATTGTCTGTTTATTCTGAATAATGTATTTATATTTGGTTGCATCTTCAATAAGAATGATCATCATATAGCCAAATGTTGGGTGATAGAGTTTGCAGTAGGTCTGGAAATAGCTTTCTGTGTGTGTGTGTGTGTGTGTGTGTGCGTGTGTGTGTGTGCGTGTGTGTGTGTGTTTGCGTGTAGGTTGCACTGGCAATGGATTTGGCTCAGCAAGGATGAGTTTATATGTGTGTGTAGGAGTGTGAAAGCACAAGTGGGCCAGTTCAGTCACAGATAAATTTAGTCTGTGTATTTTTATTTTAAAATATCCCAGTTTGTCAGTTGGCCTTATGTGACAATTATTTGAGCGAAAAAATCGCAGGACCCCTTTCTGTGATGAGTGCTCACCATCATCACGGGCAAAATATTACACATTGTGTGGTGCAATCAAATTTTAAGCGTTTGAGCCATCCTTAGAACAGTAAGCACACTTAAAGCTCAGTTGGTCTTTTTACTCGCATTAGTGGTGATGAGCCTCCTCCCACTTCAATAGGTCTCTGGGCACAAAGACATTAGCATCAAATGTCATGTAATTGGTTTAATCAGCTCTAATCATGCCAAGGGCATTAATCTGAAGCCAGAAGCCCTTCAACCACGGTTTGTTTATTGCTCTTTGTGGCTTGAACTTTCCTCTAATGCAAGAAGAAACTCAGGTGTGAGTTGTGCCCTATCACGCTGTCTGCCTATAGATGTGCTTTTCTGCAGTTATTCCATTGCATATCTAGCTTAGGGAAATTGAACAGGCGCCAGTAAGCCCCAATAAGTCCCCTAGAATGTCTAATGTATTGAAAAACTTTGACAAATTTCAGTATTCCTGTTTGTGGTATTACAGTACATTCACTTTTATTCCCTTAGCTTTACCTCATACTTCACATTAAACTGGTATAAGGGCAATCAAATGTAGCTGGATTGTGTGTGTGTTATGGATTTATAGCTTTAATTCTGAAATGGGGCTACAGATTGACTTGGTTATTACACAACATGATGTGTAAGGCTCCCTTCTGTTAATGTGAAAAACAGCAAGCCAAGCCACTGTAGAACTAAAGCACTACGTTCAACTTAGAGAATACAAGAGTTATATTGTATATTATATAAAATCAATCTGTTAAACACAAACAACACTGTATACTTATGGTTTTTCTACTCAATACCCCAAATGGAAGTTATATGGAATAAAACATGACAGGGAGTGCTGTTATAGGAAAATAATCTTATATGACTGGGTGGTGTGATGCAACCTGAAGCAAAGCGGAGTTACGGTTACCTCCCCAAATTCAATGATTTTCCTATAACAGCACAGCAAGCGTTTAATTCCTCTTACACCACAGAGATTTGCTAACAATTATAATTTTTAATTTATAAATTAATAACACATCATGATCTTTAACCATTTATAGTTATATTTAATGTTATGAAACATCAACAAGATGGTAATGATGTATGAGAATTAGCACATTAACATAAACCTATCACTCAAATGAAAGCCGTAGTTAATTTAGTATTAAGTATTGTTATTAAAAAAAAAATTTAATCTAGCATCCAATCCCATTTTAGGGCTTTGGGCCATTATCCCTATCTGTTTGGACTGGACAAGTGCTGTGCTTCTGTACTAATCAGAACTGAAACCTTGCACTTAAAAAGTGCTAAAAGTGGCAGCAGCAACAGTGTTAAAGCTACCTTAGTTTTACTACTCCAAAGCCCACAGGGATATACTTTCAGATGGTAAAACGGCTTCTGAAATCAATTCAGACATATTAAATTACACAGTTAGTGTTCTCTATTTCCCTGTTTTTAACATTTTGCTGTTTGTGAACAACGGCAGTCTGTTCCTGACAAGTATTACTGGTAAAAGCATTAAGTTTATACACATGACCACATGATGACTGATTGGCTGAATATGTGACGCAATATAGACATAAAAGTGGTGCTGACATGACTGTGACAAAATGAGAAAATTATGACAGGCATGACACTGAGACATGCACAACTTACATAACAAGCAAACAACTCATTTAGGAGAGCCGGGTTTGCCGTGAGGAACCACTTAGCAAAGCTGTCATGGATAAGAGGCTGGAGTGTGAGAGTGCATCATTAAAGCTCAACGTGTAGAACAGATTAAAGGGGAACGAGGTGAGTGAAATGTGCAAGAATGTGAATGAGGGGATTGGTAGGAGGGAATGCCTCTAGGAGATCAGCCCCAACACCTGCATCGGAAAATCATAGTGCTAAGGCAAAGGTGAAAAAATTAATATGTTGAATTTACTAATCTCACCAAGCCAGGAGTGGCATAAAGCTGTCTGTAGTAAAGCTCTCTTGGCTCACAACATAACACACTGCAGCATTTGGCCTTCAGCGAGTATTTCAAAAACCACATGCTGACATTATTTTTCACCTTTTTTTCCACCTACTGCTTCTTGCGATGCAGTGATTGTGAAGCATCTGATTCTCAATAACCTTCATTTTCACCATAAAATCAGCAGCCTGATAAAACTCTTGATCGAACTTTATTCAGTGCAACAGCAAAACAAACTGAAGTCAAGTTGTACATGATTCTGACCTTGACTATGGAATGTCATAGAATTAATGGAATACAACATTAAATACAAAAATGAATTAATTAACTAAATAATTGATTAATTAAGAGCATCACCCCTTTAAAGTACATAAAAAGAGTTTCTTTTTTCACATGGACAACTTTGGAGGACATCTTCATCTGAAACTTTGTTTATTTTGATGAGCAAATATTTCATGGATAAAATCATGAACAACACTTTAAGTGAGCTGTAAGTGTAGCAGATGACGGCTTGGTCACCCTGTCTTTATAAAATGAGTCTAAAAAAGAGTGTATCAAATTAACAAAAACATCACATCAAATGCATTATTTTATATTTCATCAATGCTGTGAATCAAAGGTATGATAAAATACAAGCCTACGCCCACCATTCTGATTTCGTGACCTAGATTTAGTGTCTTATGGATGCATTAGGTTGTGCACACAAGTAACCACTGTCATACAAAATAAAAAATAACACACAAAAAAAAATTTCATGCCAGATCAATTGCTATTTTGTAACCTAACAAATAACGAGGGTGGAAGCCATATTGCAAATTAAACCAGATCTGCAGTGATTAATTTGATAATTATAACTAGGACTATTCATGAAGTAATACTGTATATTGGCAATATATGGCAAAAGTTTGTGGACACCTGACCATCTCGCTCATATGTGCTTTTTTAACACCCCATTCCTGATTTAGTCTCCTTTAGCTGTTATAATAACCTCCACTCTTCTGGGAAGGCTTATCACTGGATTTTGGAGTGTGGCTGTGGGGATTTGTGTTCATTCAGCCGCAAGAGCATTAGTGAGGTCAGACACTGATGTCAGATGAGGAGGCCTGGGGCGCAGTTCCAGCTCATCCCAAAGGTGTTCAGTGGGGTTGAGGTCAGGGCTCTGTGCAGGACACTCGAGTTCTTTCACTTCAACTTTGGCAAACATGTTGTCATGAACCTCACTTCGTGCACAGGTGCACTGTCATGCTGAAACATGTTTAGACCCCTTAGTTCCAGTGAAGGAAAATCTTAAATCTACATCATACAAAGACATTCTTTGGCTTTCATCTTTGTGGTAACAGCTCGGGGAAGAACCACATATGGGTGTGATGGTCAGGTGTCCACAAACCTTTGGCCATATTATAAACTAGACATGAGATATTTATTTCAATGCTTGCCATCTTCTTATTTATATATCATTCTATTAGTCATTTTCTCAATTTTTAAATTCTCTCTTGCTTTTATGCTACATCATATTACATTTCAGCAGCAAAGAAAAAAAAAACAACTCCTTCCCTGCATTACCCTGACTTTTAAAGGGAAGTGTTTGTGTGTAAAGGCTATGATCTTGAGACTATTGAAAAACCCAATTGTGGACACCTCTGCTCAAGGAAATTCTGTCAACTAAGGAGGTGTGAATTGCATGCAGTTAGTTTTAATCATCTGATTAGGCCATCCAGAAAATCAGATCAAGTAGATGAATAACCAGACTCTGAAAAACTTTCCCACATAAATATTGATATAACTTTTGAACTTCTTTTGAACTTTTGAACTTTTTGAACTTTTGGAATTCACTGACTGTGAATACAGCTCTTCCCATATTCTAACTTTTATTCCATCCTTGTGTTTTTAATCACACATGCATGAAACTGTTCATGGTTTAAATAAAATAACTTTATAACCATGCTTTTGAAGGTTCATACCATTCCCATAAAAGAAATGCTTAAACCAGGAGTTGGATAGAAGCATCTTCTGTTAAGTCTATCAAAGGCAAATTGTAATAAACAGTAAGGGAGCCCAGATTCTGTCAATTAACTTGGATATAACATAAGGGCACTTTAAACAAATGTGGTGATTAAAAACAAATAAACACATTTAACAGTTGCCACAGTGTGAGGCCATATGAGCCCACAACAGAGAAGCATGGCATGCAACTTTTATACACAACAAGATATCTCTAGAGGGCTCGGTGATGACAGTATAGATTGCTGTGAATGTACTCTTATTTATCATTCATCTTCAGTAACCGCTTTTTCCTGGGCAGGGTCGTGGGCGCGAAGTGGGAAAACTTTTAGTTATACTGTCATAGCTAGTCTTGCCGGAGTCCCTGCTCGCACTGCATTACATGACAATGAGCAAACCTAATAATGTGTTTCTCTCTCTCTCTCTCTCTCTCTCTACACATGCTACTCCTGTGATACTAGTGATCCTGACCTCTTCTGCTCTCCGGACCTGCCTGATCCATCCTGATGCCCTATTTCTGGTTGGAGTTCTCATCACCCACACGGGCAGCCTAAAGATCAATGAGATTACTGTGGATGGTAGCACTTAGAAACCATAAAGATGGATTAGGACCGCAATTACTACAAATTGTTTTGCACTCAGGTCTCCATCATTGAGCAGCTGATAACTTCAACAAAATCAACTTCATGTTCCTGATGCTCATATTCATAAGTTGCTCATAATCTCATAAGTTCCTGGTTATACAATTGCACTTTTTGACTATATAGTATACAGTTATAGAAGAGAAATTATTTACAATTGCACTATCCAGTGTCACCCAGATGAGGATAGGTTCCCTTTCGACTCTATTTCCTCTCAAGGTTTCTTCATCATATCGTCCCAGAGACTTTTCCTTGCCACAGTCACCTCTGGCTTGCTCATTAGGGATAAATTTATAAATGTAAAATTTATGTTCAGAATTTATATATTTCTGTAAAACTGCATTGTGAAAAAACACTATACAAATAAAAATGAATTGAAAACACTCTGGATGTGATTTTATTTCATCACAGGGCAACACACACATTCACACACTGCAGAAATTCTACTTCTACTTCTAATACCTACTTGGAACTACTTTTGGGGGAGAAAGTATACTTAAAATGAAACATTTTACCAATTTGAAAAGACTATTAGCATGTTCACCATATACTTATTAGTGATCATATTTACTCAAAAGTAAGCAACAAATGTGCACATCAAAGCAGACTTTAAGATTTAAGACACTGGAAGAGTGAACGTAATTTCTCACATGAAGTTCCCAGTCCTTTTTGAACTGAGAGAGGAAGGCTAGTCTTTGCTATGGCCTCACTTGTGTTGGAACTCATATTTTAAAAAAAAACTCATTCTGGCTTTTGTTCACTGGTTAGTTTTATGAATAAAGTCATCACTTTTATTTCAGCACATATAAACACAAATGGTGGCAAAAGACCTGTACAGTATAGCAACTTAGTATGAATTTGAGAAAGGGTTTGAAATCTGAAATCTTGAAATCTGAAATGTTGAAATCTCTTCTCCAAATATAAATTAAAAATGCTTGTTAAAATATATTCCGTAAACTACATAATGGATTAAAACCTTGCTTACATATGAACAAAGATCATTTAATGTGCATCTAATACATAACTAGACCTGAATATTCAGTATAGCAGTATATTCAGAATATCAGTATATTCAGAAATAAATTTCAGAACCATGTTATTATGAGACATCTGACAGTAAACAAACAGATTACTTGGCACCTTAGGAATACTTTTTTACCCTGTGTTCTGACATAGTAAAGTAGATGCACGATTTAATGTGACAAGGGGATACAAAACTGAGGAGATGTAATCATAACGTGTGGAGACGGAGGGCGGTGCATTGTGCCCATGTGCCATATGAAATTCGGTCATAATAAGTATTAATACGCCTTCTCATCCGATCTTCTCTGTGCACACCAATATTTTCCTCAAATGCCATACCACAATATTTTTTGTATTTCCATTATGCAAACTGTGTTTCAGTGAGAAATTTTGTAGTTAAAAAATTGAGGTACAGTAGCACTGGACATAATAATACTACTTAAGTCCAATTTCAGAATAATTTAACTGCAAAATGCCTCTGTTTTTGGCAAACCCCACCCTGTGTGTGCAAATCCATAGTCCATAGTTACATTAGAGGCCTGAATACTGAAATGCTCTATCTATTAACTCCTCGCTACATGTGCATAATTCAACTCAGAAACCCTTCATGTACTTCTCTCCAAGTATAAAGTCATATACACTATAGGGGTGTAATGCAGTGCCACTATCTGTATCTGTTTAGTGCTCCAAATATCCATATCAGTATTCTGATTAAACCCGATGTAGGTGAGTCTTATAAGCCAAAAGGGTTTATTTATTTATTTATTAATTTTTTTTATGAATCCTACTTTTACATCCCTGAAACACTGAAAAAAAAACCCTGGAGGTAGAAATGTCTGACAGTTCTGACAGTTCCTCAACCTCACCTGCATTGCTCAAGTTCATAAATTCTCTCAACTAAAGATGTGCACAGGACTATTTTTTTATCCAAATTTATTTTTGTTTTTATTTTTTGTCATTATTATTTTAACAAATTTTGTTGGTTTTATTACTAATTTAAACAAATGTGACCCCTTAGTGGTTAGCACGTTTGCCTTGCACCTCCAGGGTTGGGGGGTTCGAAACCTGTCTCCACTTTGCATGCGTAGAGTTTGTATGTTCTCCCCATGCTTCAGGGGTTTCCTCCCCAAAGACATGTGCTGTAGGCTGTCCAGGGTGTCACCTGTCTTGTGTCCTGAGTCCCCTGGGATAGTACAGTACAGAAAATGGATGGACCCTGATCAGCCAGTTGAGGGATGAATGAGTGAATGCTGTAAACTGCAGGGTAATGAATTTGGCCTTGTTTGTACTGTAAGCTTCATATCTGACCACTCATTCACGCCCACATGAAAATAAAACCCTACTGCTCATGCGATCGCAGTCCCGAGTCTCAACCAGATGCCCTGTGGACAAGCTTTATAAAACAATCATCTGTGTTTGTATCTGTACAGAACATGTTCATTCCAAATAATATGTTCATATTCGGTTACATCGCTACTCACTACTTAACTCATCTCCGAATATGGCCCTTATACTGTTCATCTCTCCAAGTATAAAACTGTATACACATATTCTTATAGTAAAATTTTTTAGCAAGGTTAGAAACAACACACTACAGTGTACACTGCCAAACTGTTACTTCGGACCTCATTCTTCAATGAACGTACAAGTTCATTCATGTCCAAAAAACTGAAGACTGTCCTGGTTTTGTCAGCTGTGTTTTTCCTGTGGTGAGGTGAGACTCGTGAGTCTTGTACAGCAATCCAATGCCCAGTAAAAGCCAGTCCCCCTGATCTGAAGGACACACACTCTGTTAAACCTGATCTGCACTACAGACCTATGAAAGCTTGAGGATCCCTGTAAAATGAGGTGGGTGGGTTAGTAGAAGGACTGTTAACAACACAAACGCTTGAATGTCATAGTCACCATGGGAACAGCAAGCAAATAATGCCTACGTTCAGGATGTAATTGAGGCCAGCACAGAGACGATGATGTATGAGAGGTTAGGACAGGAACTGAGGCAGTGGGACTGAGAGATGGAGAGGATTTTTTTTTTTTTTTTTTAGTTGAGCCTCAGGGGTTCAACATCTGAAAGCAGCTAGTCCTCAGGGCTGGTTTCACTGGGAGAGTGTCAGCATTGATTGATGGACTCCGTCGTTACATCCATCTTCCCATGTTGCTCATTGCTTTTCAAAAGGAACTCCGAAGTAGCTGTCACTGATCAACTAACTAAAGATGCCATATCTACTGCAGCATGTATATCTGGAAAATATAAGGCTTAGAGAAGGTTACAGGAAGTATATCATGATAAATTATGCCATACTTCATCTTGGAAAACATTTAGTGAGTCGTAGAAATACATAATCTGAAAAAAATATATTGTATGTATGCATCAGCTTAAATATTATCAAGACTGTGCAAACCTGAAATATCTGAGTCAATATAATTAATAATTAAAAGTATACAAATGAAAAGCTTAAACCTTCAGACTTACCATGCAGCAGAATATTTACAAGCAATTCTGTGCTGATCTTACCAGTAGAAATACACCACTAAGCCTCTATTTTAGATTGGTGTATAAATATCTGCAAGCACCAGCTGGCATCTTTTAGCTCCCTCTCCTAGAGAGTTTAAGAATGGGAATACGCCTGGTCTTTTTCCAGTCTTCAACTGTCCAATTCGGGTGAGTCTGTGCCCACTGTAGCCTCAGATTCTGGTTCATGGCAGATAGGAGTGAAATTTGAAGTGGTCTTCTGCTGTTGTAGCCCATCTCAAGGTTTGGCATGTTGTGTTTTCTGTTCACCATGGTTCTGAGGAGTGGTTATAGCATTGAGTTACAAGAGACTTCCTGTCAGCTCGACCCTGTCTGGCCTTTCTCCTCTGACCTCTCTCTTCTACAAGGTGCTTCTACCCACAGAACCACTCACTGGATGCTTTTTGCTTTTCACAACATTCAGAGTAAAGTCTAGATACTGTTGTGCGTGAAAATCCCAGCAGTTTCTGAAATACTCAAACAAGTAAGCCTGACACTAACAACCATGCTATAGTCTGACATCACATTTTTCCACATTTCGATGTTTGATGTGTACATTAACTGAAGCTCTTGACCTGTATCTGCATGATGTTACACATTGTTGCCACTTGATTGGCTGATTGGATTACTGCATGAACATGCAGGGGTATAGCTGTTCCTATTAAAATGGCCTATTAAAGTATCTACTGTAGGTACTACAGGTAGGCCTACTATATGAGGTTTGAAAAGGAACTTCCTACAAATTCATGCACAGGTTTGGAGCAAAAACTGGCTTTTCATCACACACACACACACACACAAGGATAGTTGTTTGAAGTCTTCCAGAAAACATCACCTGAATATTTTTTGTCATAGTGTTTGACTTCAGAAGGGTGGACTGCCCTCAGTGTCTTGCTCCTCAGACAAATGATCATGCTGAGGTAACTGGAGAATCAGACAAAGCATTACATGTATATCCACAACAGACTTATAAATTACACTAATACATTACCAGTCTCTGCAAGCCAGTGTGAGGAGGGGACTGAATATAAAGGTCGTAGGTGGAGGGAGTAAAAATGATATAGTCTATTAGGAAGAGCAGTGGTTTGCACTGGAGTGTGGAGCAGACTGACTCCTGGAACATGGTCAGCATGTCCAGAGCTTACCCTTTTCTTTCTTTTTTTTCAATAAACTCCTTAAGATCGATTATTTTTCATACACTAATATAATGGGAAATATTGAGTTTTCAGAAGAAACTGAGCAAAAGCGAACATTCCATAGCAGCAATTTTATGCTGTCGTGATTTTCGCAATGACAAATTTTGAATGAAACACTATTCGTAAAGCATAGTGAGCTGTAGGATATTGGATTTAAATGAGCCATGTTGAACAATATTGCATGTTTGATATGAGATCTTTTTTTGTGTGAAATATTCACATTTAGTCATTCCTGACTGAACATGATTTGAACCAATGTACTATATTTTTAGACAAACAAAATCCATTATACCCTTTAAAAAGCATTCTTTGTTACAAGAAACTATTCTGAATGAAGGGATATAATTGCATTATGAATGAATTTACTGCGACTTGCCATCGAAAAGGAGGTGAAAGATAAGCCTCTCTATTCTAAACAAAGAAACTCATTTATTTTCCTCCAGTGATCAAATGCACAATGTCAGCCTGGCTCTGTTTCTGACCCGCTCTTTCTGATAAGCACAGTACACCGATTACTGCTTCTCCTTTTCTGAAGGAATGAAACAGCAATGCTTGAATTAAAACAGACAGAACAAGTGATAATGGTGCTGGCAGCAATATTCATGAAGGATGAAAGTGTACTGAATTTTAATATCCGGCTTATTATTCGAGGAAAACTTCAATAAGCCACTAAAAGACATGCATGAATAAAAGTGCTATTGTGTGAAGCAATGACATAACTATCGTTAAAATGTTCAATCTATTGCATAGACGTTAATTATACTTGGAGAGCTACATTTAATTTCTAATTTTACTGCTACTTTCGTCACATATAAAATGATCTAAAATCAGACACAACCAAGAAGTAAAGGGGTGGAAAAATCGCGAGCACGGGTGCCCAGGACAAGCAGATTACTTATCCGGGTTATCAGTGATTCATTCACAGTTTCTCAGTGAACAAGCAGATTAAACGTAACCTTTGTTTAAATGGAGCATTAGCTATTGTTTAATACATTTCTTGGTGGCTCAAAGCACACAATACTGTGGCCTGCACTACTCTTTTCTGATTCTAACCACCCCCTCACTACACACACACACACACACACACACACACACACCGAGGATGTGGTCTGGCTGTTGATAGGAAATATTTTTACTAGCCATATTAATTAGCATGAATGGATGGATAGATTTCTTACAGTATTGAGATGTAGAAACTGAGCAAAATAGAGTGCATACCATTAAAGAACTCCGATGCTAGCAAAACACACACTCACCTTGCATTTAAACACTTCATCATGTGAAAATGAAGACACTAGAGTCAACTAACATCTCTACACGCTAGAGATCACCACCACTCATTGCCAAAGAGTTTCTGCCTTTTTGCTGAGCGCACAAATACAGACTTCTACATAAAGTCTCTCCTCCCAAGGACTCAAGAACTAACTTGCTGTATTTTCCATAATCTCTATTAATGCACATAATTAGCTTGTCATGATATTAACCCCATAAACTCCCAGGACTCATCAGTGGATCCTGACTTATATTTCTAACTCATGTAATTACACACCTTTACCATTACTTTCACTGTAACTAATTCACAGTAATTACTGACTATTATGTTTAATTATAAATAACTGTGTAATAATACACAGGTTAAAATCAGAGGACAGCATATTAGGTGCATTGTTTTGTACAACTACTACAGGCTACAAAAAATGTCTTCGTAATAAGTTTGTTTTTTTTAATAATTCAATAAATTAAATAATTGAACACACACTATTGCCTTAATATGATCTTAACCAGACTTGATGCCATGGTGAAATACAAATACTGTGATACTGATATGTACAGTAAGTATTACAAAATTTTCATAGTTTTCATAGTTATTTTTTCATAATGTTTCCTATGTATTTTTTAAATAATATTCCACACAGTTTTAATCCTATAATATTTTCATCCTGTAATATTATCATTTTCTATAGGATTATTTTAAATTGAATAATTTTAACCTTTAACACTAAACAGCTTTCCATGCTTCTCCAAGCTTTTTTCTTTTTCCTCAGAATACACTGTGTAAAAGAAATTGTGTGTGTCTGTGCGGACATGTTTTTATATCGTGGTGGGGACCAAGGAACAAAAATCCCCACAGTGATAGGAATGTCTGAGAACTTTGACCTTGTGGGGACATTTGGCTCATCCCCATTTGATTGTTTTTGTTGTTGTTTTATTAAACAAAAACCACAGCTTCTTGTTACTGAGGGTAATGATTTAGGTGTAGGTATAGCATTCATTAGCTGCATTGATAATTATGTTGATGGAAAGTCCTAGCAAGTATAGAAAGATAAACATGGGGATGTGAGAGGTCTAATGGCTTTTTAAGCCCCATTGTAGCCCATTCCCTCCCCCTGCTCATTCTCGCCTGACCTTAGCTTTGTGTTTCTATTCTCTCTTTTGTCTTTGCGTGGTGGAGTTGATGAAAAAGCAATGACATAAAAGTGAGCTGAATGCCAATGCCACTAATGGATGTGTGGTTGTAGACCTGTCAGAATCCCATTAGCTCTGTGGCCACCCTGAATTACAGATACAGATTTGCACAAATAACCCCAAACTAAATACCTAACTAACAATGTTTTGGCTTTTGTTTATGACAGTCTTGGTAAAGGCTAATGTGTTATATCTCACTGTGTATTCATCATTCATTTGATCTTTTCATAGCATTGCTTATTAATAAGATTTATGACTATGAATGACTGCATGACTGATAATCAGAGCTAAAATTGTTCCAGATCAATCATTTTTAGAAAACATGTTTGTCTAAAGGTATTGAAGCAAAGATTTGTCATACACGCCTCAAAATATTTTAAAATGGGGTCTTACTTAAGTTGTCATTCAAGCACCAGTGCCTCTTGGCAGAGGCATTCATTTAAACCTGACTGTGAACTGAGAACCTGAACGGCTCTGCTGCTGCAGATAAAACTGAAATTCTTAGCCATTAAAGTCTTTAAGCACCAATTATAGCAGGCTAATTTTCTAAACCCAGTAGAGGAAAATTGATGAAGGCACTCAACACCCATCTGCTTTTGACAGTGAGAGACACAATAACCTAGTCATAGAGGTCTTTTTTTTTTTGCCAACACACACACATGTGCGTGCGCACACACACACCCTGATGAACTCTGCCTGTGTGGTTAGTGACATATGGAAGCTATCAGCAAATATGGGGATCACCGATTTTACTTGATCCATGAACTCGCTGAGGGACTAGAGTTTCATTGCTTGCTCTGTCTCTCTTTGTGTACATGTACGAATCCAAATCCTGTAACATTTATGCATATATTTTTTGCACATCTTCTTAGTAAGCAAAGAAATATCTATATTTTTCTTTTGCTCAGTGGCATAATCTCTGAACAGACACATGTGAACACTACAGGTCTCTACACTCTAGCTCCATTCTCACATAACCCTATGTGTTGAGGGCATCATTTCATATGGCAATGATTTGCTACAAAATGCAACCTTATGCCCTTTTGTAAGTGGTATATATAAAGAAAACACTGATCTAATCTCCATCACGCTGGGAAGATGGGCATCAGCTGCTGACGTTGCAGCTCTGGAGATAAATTATGCAATCAACTGAAAGTGCTGGCTATAATCTCAGGAGGAGAGGTTCTTACAGCAATCAGTAATGTCAATAAATCATTATTTGATGACACATGAATCTTTTGGCTGCGATTACCTTTAATCCTGGCTCTTTAATCTTTTATATAATGAATGTTCTATAGATTAAGAAGCTTTCTGTGCAAACCTATTAACATTATATACATATATATATGTATATATATATATATATATATATATATATATATATATATATATATATATATATATATTAGGCATTGTTGGGGAATAGCTAGTCTGGAGAATAACAGCATTGCACTACAGCTATAGGATGCATTCTTCTAGTGATGAAATCAAGACTTTTGAACATCAATGGCCTTGTTTATCAATGTTTATGATTGTTAAAGATTCAAACAACATATACATGTTTGTTTGTATCATTTGCAAACAAAATGTGAAAAAATATGAAAATACTGTTGATATTCAAAACTTTAAGAACTTATTTAAGGATGGACATAAAGGTAGATAGCTCAATGTTTTTATTACCCACCCAGGTAGCAAACTGAGCCATTCTGTTGGGCCAACACTGGACGCCAACACTGGGTCAACGTCATTTTGTTCACTGGGCCAACATTGTGACACCAGGGCGGACAAATTTTCATCCATCTTTAAATCCTCCTTGCCAGTGTTGGCCCACAATTGGTTTTGTTTGTCAGGGTTGTTATGAAGAGTGCTCCTTTTCCAACACTGAGGCCAGAATTGGGCCAGAATTAGCAGAGTTGTTATAAAGAGTGCTCCTTTGCCAAAATTGGGCCAGCGTTGGGCCAGCATTGGCAGAGCTGTTATGAAATCTATACCTACTGCAATCAGGCATGATCAGCCTCATAACTTAACCCAGGTAGCAAAATTACATTGGCCTGACATATATTTTGGGTGGCTATGTTGGGCCGCTATACACAACACTGTTGGGCCAGCATTGGCAAAGAAGCAGATTTCATAACAGCTCTGCCAATTCTGGCCCAACAGTATTGTGTACAGTGGACCAATATAGCTGCCCAAAATAGACGTTGAGCCAGTGTCAGTTTGCTACCTGAGTTAAGTTATGGGGGTGATCATGCCTGATTAAAGTAGGCATTGAGTATTTTCCATTGAACCAATGTAATGAACCAGTGAATTATCAAAATTGCTAATTGGTTTGATGGAGCATGACAACTGACCTCATGTATTTATTTAATAGCCAATAATCAGCCAATATAGCTAAAAAGCAATGATGACAAGCATTATTATTCATACTGCAGCTATTTAATTCAACTTTACATTGATTACTGTATGCTCATTAACATTAACAAGCTAGCTAGATGTTTCTAGAAACAAACTGAACCAAGAATAGTGGAGTGAGCATTCTCTGGATTTGCTGCCTTTTTGATGATGTTGTTTAGTGGATTACAAATAGAAAAGCAAAACCTTTTGTTGTGGAATATCTTATAAAAAGCATGTACATTTTAAGTTGGTGTATTAAAGTAACTGTTGCACAATAAGACGAAAATATCACAGTTGATTTTTCTCAGCTTAACAAAGTAGCTTCAGTGTAGTTAGCTACTTTTTCTTAGCTTGCAGCTTGACAGTTGTAAAGTAGCTTCCCTAACACTGATTTTAGGGCACAACGCAGAAACATAGAATCATAAATCAATAAACTAGCCATGATAGTAAAATGCATTTTCGTACTTGAATGTTTCAATGCCAAGTTGTAATGTACAATATCTTGGGAACTAATACATGTCTTTTCTAAGTATTTTTAGATGCCAAAAAAGGAAGAGACAAAATGAGCTGATAAAGGTTTAGTTGAAGGTCATATAATCAACACTAGTGGAGATTTACCCTCAGGTAAAAATCCATAACCATGAAAATCCAATTATAAAGAGGTTTATTTGCAGAAAACAGATGAGTGTCTCAGTTGAATAAGCAGTTGATGGGAAGATAGCCTACTCTCTGAGAGGCCAACCCTTAAGCTCATATTCAACTTATTCATCCACAGACCTCATTTGATCTGAGTGGAGATAGATTGGATCTTACTGGAAACATATGAGAAGAGGCAAAGCTTCAATGACTAGAACAAACAGTGCTCTAAAAGCCAGTGTATGGTTGATTTAACTTCTCGGCAGCATTCAGGGACATTAAAAGGCCATCACTGAATTACAGAAGCTTTAAATTGTAAATAAAGAAAGTTCATGAATGTGTTCCCGGATCTATAGCAAATGTGATGGAACTAAAGACTAAAACCATCCTAAATACGATAGAGCCATAAAGAAATACTCATTCATCGTCAGTAACTGCTTTATCCTGGTCAGGCTAAAATGAAATATGTAAATAAATAATATTTAAGTTCTGTATACAGTATTGCTAGCTTTCCAGTTTCATTTGGGTGATAGAAAATCTTAGTTACTTTATGTTCAATGATAAATAGCCAGAATTATAATGTTCTTGTCCTCGGAGAAGCTAATATCGGAACAGAGGTCATATGGGGTTGAATTATTTGTGTAGGCAGTAAGCAGTGCAGATAATGATGATTCAGTGCTTTGGTGTGATTGCACTTTTGAGTTGTAGCAGTAGTGTATAATAACCTTTTTACTAAGTCTGAATTTTTTCGCACACATTTTTGGAACGATACCCGAGTGTCATTACTTGTGCCTGTGAGTTTGTGTGTGGTTGCTTGTTTGTGTGTGGGCTGACTTGCACACACTCTGTGCCCCATGAAATTTTAGCCGAGAGAGAGAGAGAGGGAGAGAGAGGGAGAGAGAGAGAGAGAGAGAGAGAAAGGAGGTGTATGGCATTGTAGACCTCATTAACCTACAGAGGTTCAGGCTGAGATGAGTGCATAGGATTAGTATGTTTATTTTTGTGTTTGTGTGTTATTCTGTTTGAGAAGTTGCGTGTCTCTGTGTGTGTGTGTATGTGTGTGTGTATGTGAGCATGTTTTTATATCTTGGTGGAGATCAGATGTCTTTTGACCTTGAGGACATTTGTCTAACATTTGGACCAAACAAATGTCCCCGCCAAGATATAAAAACATGCCACGATTAAAAAGAACAAACAAACAAAAAACATAAGATTTTAAAACATTTAGATTTAGGTGTAGGCATAACATTAATCTGCATCAGTAAGTACATTTACTGTATAATTATGTCAGGACTCATAAGGATAGTAAGACAAACGTGTGTGTGTGTGTGTGTGTGTTTGAGTGTGTTTGAGTGTGTATGTGTTGTTGGCATCGTAGACCTCATTAGCCTACAGACGTTCTGCCTGAGAGGAGTGCTCAGGAATAGCATGTTCATTTTTGTGTTCCCTGAGGGGTGTGTGTGTGTGTATGCTTTCTTTTCCTGTTTGACAGGCATGTCTGTGTTTTTGTATTCGATGGTGTGTGTGTGTTTGTGTGTCCATTTTGAGGAGAACTGTTTGGAGCTCAGTATATGGTCACACCTGAAGGCACGTCCAAACCCTCCATCAGCCTCTCATCTTGAGGAAGACACTACAGAAAACAAAAATATTACTGCTCACTTCTGGAGAAAACTCTCATTCATTCATTCATTCATTCATTCATCTACATACTCACTTTATCCTGGTCAAGGTTGTAGTGAATCTGGAGCTTATCCCAGGAACACTGGATGTGAGGCTGGAATACACCTGGAATTGGACTAGCCATTTGGTATAAAATTGGAAGCCATTTGGTATAGAAATTCAATTTTCTGCTAATTTTGTGCTTCATTGTCCCCAGTAGGCTGAGTGTTTTAGGAATGTTTTCTAATGAGGTGTATGGGGAATCAGAGAATGATATAGTGAAAGCCTTAAAAGTTCATAATGCTAATTATTCTTATCATTAGTAAATGGCTAATCAGTTCAGCAGGAGAGGAGAGGATGATGGATGAGCTCATGGAGATGACTATTACACATTAACGACTGCAGGGATCAAAGGAGACAACCCCTTCTATATAAATGTTTAACTGAAGACATGTAAAGAGGGGATCAGTGTTTTATGGTGTAAACCTATATTCCCAGTGGGAGCATGGGGACTGGTGACTGGTGCTGGATGGAGAGCAAACTCCTAGACAATAAAACCAGAATACAATCACTGGTGATCCATAATGGCTAAGACGAGGCCACTGGAGAATAAGTCTGCATCCTTTACATGGAGACATTTTTAACCCCGTCTGGCAGTCAAAATCAATGAAAAATCTCTGTTTTTTACACTGAACTGATAAAAGCTGAGCTCAACACAGAAGACCCAAAATCTATCTGAAGAAATGTGAAATGCTATTGGGACGGCCATTTATTCTGCATTTTACCATGTTGTAGCCTATTCGTCATTACTCCTTCCCCAATGTTCCCATAAATAACAGCCACTCTTCCAGAAAATCCTTCCAATCATGTGAAATTAATTTTCCTCCCATGAACGAGACCTATATATCTTGACTAGCAAATTGTGATTGCTACTTTGTTTTGGAGTTGATGAAAAATCGAGAGCTATTAAGGGCCTCCCAGAATAGCCGGAAAGCATATTGTAATAGGAAACCTTAAACTGATATATTAATATGCCATTCCCATTAGTTCCAGTGTGAAGTAATGAAAATAACCACAGTGATATCTTTGACCTTGCAGCAATTTACTGTAAGAATAAACTTCATCCTATTATTCTTTTAGCCACTACTAACCCAGTAAGCATAGATCTCAAATAGCATTATGACTTTATGAGCATAACAGTTTCACAATTTGCAGCAAGGACGACATCCCTGGGGGACATTGAAAATAAAGGGAAACAATTTTCTACACTCACATAAAGACTGAAAACTTGTGTGTGTCTTAGGGAATTGATATCGACCTGATATACCAGTAATCCTGTGCAACAGAAACCTGAAATTATGTTTTGCCATTCATCAATCTAAAAATGAAGATATTTATCCCCAGAGAGCACTATCTTTCTGACAGGGTTCTCCATCATTTTAATTTGAAGCAGTTACAGCTAGGAATTTTTAGTATTTGCTGGAAGATCAAAATTTGTCAGCTAAATACAACACATAGTTCTATCATCCTCTGGTTTTCCTTATAAATATCTAATAATGTCTTTCATTCATTCATTCATTCATTCATTCAACAAGCATACAGTAAGCTCATTTCTTAGTCTGGGTCATGGTGGAACACTAGACTCAAGGCCAGAATACACCCTGGACATGATGCCAATCTGTCCCAGACTGCCATGCACACATTCATTTACACCTAGAGGCAATTCAGTGTAGCCAATCCACCCTCATGTTTGTGGGAGGTGGGTGGAAACTGTAGAACGCAGAGGAAATCCATAGAGACATGGAAAGAACATAGAGACAGTATTCCAGGCTCAGGACTGAACCCTGGAGCTGTGAGATGGAAATACTACCTGCAGTGCCACCATGCCACGCTCTCATAATTCCTATGATATCCTTTAAAAAACAATTCATCCAAAAATTATAAAATTGCTAGTAATGGAGCAAAATACAGAACTACAAACTCACTCGTACATATATTTTTTCTAGCATTTCCTTTAAACAAGCTCTTAAAATCTTAATATAAAATCATTGGTCAATTTTCCTGAACTTCAGAATATGTGAAAAAAAAAAAATTAGGCTTTCAGTATCCCAGGACTGAATTGTCTGAATTTGCAGTAATTGGCTCAGGACACTTTACCACTGCACTGTCAGCCTTTTCCCAGAATTCTTTACACATTGCTGTTCTCACTGCTATGTTCGAATTTCATCTTCATTTCTACCGAGGAATCGTGGGGCGTCCCTGTGTGACTGGCATCTCTGGTGACTCTGCTTCAGGCTGATTCTGTCCCCTGAGTCCTGCTTTATTCTCAGTTTGAAGACTGAGTCTTCTTATTCCCTACTTTAATGAGATCCATGCTGCAGCCTCTTTGTAACACCACTTTAACTGCAAACACATTATTTGTTTATGAGCTTTCCTTTGTACGTGACTTACTCTCAAGTCAATTCTCGCTATTTGCAGATGAGGCCTGCAGTAAATAAATTACGACACTGTCTTCACACAGTTATTTTCTCTATGGTGTTTTATGTAACGTAGGTCTCGCTGAACTCTTTCTCTTAAATAAATCTATATAAAGTATCCCTCAGGGCATACGTTTGGAAATAGGGAGATTAATCAAAATACATGTGTGAGAACCTTCAAAAGAGTGTTTGTGAATATGTACTGTTTAGATGAAGAAGCAACATGACAGAAATTTTGCCTTCAGCAGCACACCTTACATACTGTACACCTTACATGTGTCATGTAGACTTGTATGCCTTTATAAAAAAAACCCTGCACTTTGCACTTTTTGAGCGTTAGCTGATGTGCTGCAAATCAAGATCAACCAACATCTGAGTAAAAGGGAAATACATCTTTCAGCATACTCAAATCTTCAAATCTGTCACGTATGTATTTTTACATTTAAAAGCAAACTACAGTATTAGTTTACTTGGTACCTAGTGTACTTGTCCTTAAATATCCAAATGCTAGCATATCTAAAGTACACTAGTGTGCTTTTCATTAAATATACTTGCAAATATATCAAAGGTACTTGGAGAAAAGTTCACTAGGTTACCTTTTACATGCTAGGATTTGTGTAAATATACTTGAATAAAACTGTGTTTTTGACATGCTAGTTTGAGTCTTTGTTGTAAAGTAAACTAGTGTACTTTTTACATGCTAGAATTTGTAAGTATACTTAAAGTAAAGTCCACTAGTGTGTTTTTGATATGCCATAGTTTAATTCCTTGGAGAAAAGTCCACTAGTATGTTTTTGATATGCTAGTTTAAGTACTTGGACAAAGGTACACTACTATGCTTTTTACATGATAGCAGGTGTAAGTATACTTTATATACTAGTTTGAGAGTTTGATTTCTCAGAGAAAAGTACACTAGTGTACTTTTACATGCTAGCATTTGTAAGTATACTTGAAGTGAATTGGTATGCTAGTTTCAGGATTTGGGGTAAACTAGTGTACATGATAGTATTTGTGAGTATTCTTAAAGTAAAATACACTAGTGTGTTTTTGATGTGCTAGTTTAAGTACTTTGAGAAAAGTGCACTAGTGTACTTTTAAAATACTAGCATTTGTAAGTATATTTGTGTGAATTATTCTATTCTAATTTTCAACTATTATTTTCATTATAGATGTAGTAATACGGGTGTTAAAGTATTTAGTATGTTAAATACTCAGGGCTACTTATTATCCAGAATTTTTACTGGATTAAAATTTATCAAAGTTTAATCCATTAAAGTTATACTAATATGTCAAGAATAAAGTTTGATCAAGCATTTAAAGTTTTTGCTTGGAAAAGAGATTTCAGTTCTGTTTTACTTAAATATTGTTTTAATATGATGTTCTGTGCAGCTATTACTGTACAATAAAATCCAACTATTGGGCAATTCTTGTAAAAGAACTTGACTCTGTAAATTAACCAGTGAAAATTAAACCAAAGCACTACAACTTCTCGGGTGGTTCAGTGGTAATGCATTTTCCTTTGTAATGAGAAGATTGTGTGCGCAAATCCAGCTGATGCTAAGTGTAGCCTTTCTCTCTATTTTTATTCCTCTAATCTTATAAAAATTGCAATCTCATTCTATTTTTCCTAAGGAATTAGGAGAAATGTCCTAAGGAGCACTTATGACAAAGCTGATAAATGAAACACATGGGAGAATCTCCCTTAACTTGCCTGAGATATCAAAGAGCAATCTTTAACCAAAGAAATTTTCCTCTGGGGTACACTTGAATGAACTTGACACATAATTATTATCTTGGCAGTGTAACATTTTGTTGTGATCTCTAGTGAAACTGAGATGTGTGTGAGTCCTTAGGCTCAGGAAAACACCTGAGACGTGGGAGACTGAAGATTTCTTTCCATTTGATCTTATTGCTGTTGATGATAGAGTTTCTTTTCATTAATAGCACTATATATATATATAATTTTTGTGAAACGAATGAATCAGATTTATACATTTATTTGAAATCTTTAAAAAATACAAGATTGCTTCTCAAACAAGCAAACAACCAAACAAAACATTACATAGCTTAGTCATACATGGAGTCTCATTTTCTGCACTTGGGAGTGAAGGATGTTTAGCATTGCAGTTATGGGAGTGTGTGTAGGTCAGGAGCCATGCAGGCTCTATGGAGCCAACAAATGCTTCATGGTTTGTCACTCTAATTGTACTGCAGCAGAGTGATGAGTGGAAATCACTTCATTTTTTTTAAACCATGAACAGATTCTTGCCCAGATAGATGTCCAGACATTGGGCTTATGACAGACTATGTTTTGTCTCCTGCTTTAATCTGAGTTTCATTATAACTGTATCTGCAGTACTTTAGAATTGAATGTGTGTCATCTGAATAAATAAAAGTTGAGATGAACCGAGTTTCATTCCTGAGCATTATTTCTGTATCTACAACTGTTATGACTTGGTTTGATCCTAGTTGTGCACTTGAGCAAGGCTCTTAGTTTACAGTTGCTCCAGGAGGAACTGTATAAGCAGTTTTTATACCTGTACGCGCAAGCTGATTTGAGCAAGATATTACAACAACTGATTCGTGAGGCGATATAGGAAACCTTTCAGATGTCAGTGTGGCTGAATTTTGTAAAACACTGGCAAAATTCTAGCAAAAACTCTAAAATTTGGGTTTTCTGTCTATAACATACATAAGAAACATAAATAGATTTCACTAAAACAATGTGGTAAATAATATTTGCTACTTAACCTTAGGCTTTCTGTGAAGATCACAAAGGAGACAGTTTAACAAGAGGCTGCAGAAATGCCTTTAGGCTATGAATAGGTTTAAAGATACAGGTATTTATTATTTTTTTTATATTATATTATATTATATTATATTATATTATATTATATTATATTATATTATATTATTATTTATATAATATTTTATTACATTTTAATGATTCATTTATTCATTTTCAGTAACTGCCTTATCCTAAGGATCCAGACCCAAAACCAGGACCACTGCACAAGACTGGAGAATTCACCCCGCATGGGACACCAGTCAATCACACACACATACAAACACACACACATACAAAAAACGGACACACAAACAAACAATGATTCATGCCTACAGTCAATATAGCCTATAGCCAGTCTGCTTACCTGTATGTTTTTGGACAGTGGAAGGAAAACAGTGAGCTCAGAGGAAGAACCTGTGAAATTCCACACAGACAGTAACCCAAGCTCAGGATTGAACTGAGAACCTGGAAGCTATGAGGAGGCAGCGCTACCTGCTGCACCACTGTGCTGTCCTAAAACAAGTATGGTAAAAGATACCAAAAAGTAGGTGGTAGTGCCTTAACTGTATTTGTGTTGCAGGCCATTAGGACCTCTTCCATCCTTGTCAAGGGGAATGCCAGCTTTCTTTCATGAAACAATAATAAATTTTAAGCTAGTTAAAATTGTTATTAATACACACACACACACACACATGTATATCTATATCTATATCTATCTATCTATCTATCTATATATATATATATATATATATATATATATATATATATATATATATATATATATACATACATACATATGTTATTAGTACTGATTTTAGACAGTCACCATGTTAGGATGTTTCAGTGGAATTGAAATGCAATTTTTAAATGCAATTTTCTCCCTTTTTCACCAATTTAAAATGCCAGAACTTTACATGTGATTGTGGTATGTGCAAAAGAAAAATATATTTCATTTCAGGAATTTCAGCCTGTAGTTTCAAAACTTAATATAGAAGAAAAGGTCATAACTTCACCACATGAATGGTTTTCCCAGGCTGCCACACTTAAAAAAGAGTTCTTCTGCCTTCAGGAAACTTGTGGTTATTTGTGAGAAATTTCAAGACAGCATACAGTTACTCTTGGGCTATCCCACTATATACAGTGCATCAGTTTTGTAGTGGGAACACTTCTATTATAAAACTCCCAATTCTCAGTGAGAAGAAAGCATTTACAGACACCAGTGCTGGTTCCAGCACTTTCCAAATATAAGCTGTGAACAGGGGTGACACATGTAGAAATATTATAAACGGAAATCACAGAGAAAGGCATGCTGAGATGGTCATGAATTGTCAGTCTAAACTAATTTTGCAATCCAAAAACTTGAAAAAAACAAAACAAAACAAATAATAAGGAATGCAGAAACTTGGGCAATTCTCCAGAGGCAACTTGGAGCTTTGGGAAAAAAAAACAAAGGGAGGGAGGATGATTGAAGGAGTAGAAGGAGAAATATAAGGAGGAGAAGGTGGATTTAATTGCAATGTGTTTTTACTTCACTATTGGGTGGCACTGGGGTTGGAAGGGGGTTGATGAAAAGGGGGTTTGGAGGATAGAGCAACACAGGGAGTCAGGCTTTTAAAGCAGAATTAACTAGGTTTCAGTGAGTAGCTCCATATGTGCTCTTTCTCTCTGGGGTTGTAGGTTGATGCAATGCTTGCTCCTATATGTCACATGCCACTGTGTCTATTTCTGTGGAACTTTACAGTGGCTGCATTTACACTGCCAACCAATTACTCAGACTGATGATTGTTGCATACATGCAAACAGTTCTGATAGGATTTCTTCACATCCAATATGTTGAAATGTAGTATTGCGATGGGACAGTCATGTATGCAGTCACACAAAAAAACTTAAGTGTTGTTTCACTTCCATTCCCCGTCATCAAACGTGTCGACACCTCGGCTTCTGAGATTGATAGCAATAAAGTGGTGCTCTTAACACATTTCAGAGAAACTCTATGAAAATGATCTCTTCTATGGTGGGAGCTTGTTTGACCACGGTGATGGTACAGGTAAACAGTTGCGGTTTTCAGCCTAGTAATTTTGGCAGTTGAATTATCAGCTCAGTCTGATACATAAGACCTGATTTGTCAGGTCTTATGTACAGTATGTGTAAACAGACAGGATAAAAATTGAAATATATGCTTCAAGAAACACAATGGAAATGCAGCCAGTGTTCATCATAGAGCTGATAAAAGATGAGAATGTCCACTGACAGTTCTTCCCTTTTCTCTACCAATTAGGTAGATGCTATTGCTTTTTTTTTTTCTCAGACCAGGCACTGAAAATACCGTCATTTCATTGTCTGAAACAAGATGTGCTTGACCAGACCTGACTTATCCAGACACAAGTTCTCACACTTTGCTTCATCCTTAGAAAATTGTACTTAATCTCATCTGACTGTAGAATAAATCAGCATACAAGTCATCGGTATGCTATAGATCTGGTTTTGCTATTACAGAGTGCCTGTTTTCAGTCATCCTGAACTTCTTTGGATGTTTACCACAGAATAACTCAAAACAGATCCACTGTTTCTATAGCTAATTAACTTTTTTTTTTAGCTTATTGTGGACTCTGCAAGATTTCAACCAACAATTGCTCTATTCCCATTTTCTTCCACTGTATGTGAAATTCTCCTGGTCAACTCAATAGCAATCCAAAAAAAAAAAAAAAAAGAAGAAGAGTTTGGCCTCACTGATCGATGAAGCATAAAGTCGGAGCAGTCTAAATTTGTTCTCAGAAACATCGGATAATGTAAACTCTTGAAGAAAGCATGACTGCAGAAAGTTCTATTGAGAAGAAATGAAAGCGATATGGGATGCTGGTCTGGCTAAACAGCCCTTCAAAGAAATGTTTTTTGTCCTTTTTTTTTTAAAAAAAAAAAAAAAGAGAAAACCTGTGTAGAAAGCAGATAGTGGCAATCTATATTTTGTTTAAAAAGTCTGAATCAATATTGCAGATGCATCCTGGAGAAAATTTTGAAAACCAAAAGAACTGTTTATAAAGTACACCTCATTGAACTCACCTGAAATCCAACAGGAAGACCTTTATCACTTACCAATCAATACCTTGCTAAAGAGAGAGAGAGATAATGAGAGGGAAACAGTAGTCAAGCTGTAGAAGTTTATAACTGAGCTTTTAATTGGGTTTCATGTCTAATGATTAGAGGCTTTTGCAAGCAAAGGGACCTAAAAAATAGTACAAACTCTTAAATATTCAAGATATTAAACATTTTCTTTCTTTGGTTTAAATATTTCTATAACGTTTGATTTATTTCCCATTTTATATGAAAAAAAAAATCCCAGATTTTCAATGTGGTCTCAGACTTCTGGACCCCATTGTATATTCATTTATTCATTCTTTTTTCCACCAGTACTGAGAGTTTTAAAGAAAGTATATGAATTTGAAATAAAAGTTGACAACCACTTTCTTTGATAATAAATTGCATCAAGTTACGATTTGGAAAGACACTAGCATCCCTAACAGGACAAGCTATCCTAGCATGGCTAAACCAATTTATTACATGCAGACAGATAACTGAGATGTGGTTACTAATATTATTATTATTATTATTATATACTAATACTAATATTCAACTTAATTGAAAGTCTTCTATACATTTCTTACTTTTTCTGTTCTTGCATATTGTCTGTGTGTAGAAAGATGTCAGTGAGTGTTCTTCTAGAACAGGACGTTAGAGATATAGTATGTCAAATGTCAATTACGGATGCTGAAAGAGCAGCTTACAAGAGACCGCCAAAGAACCACTTCAGGGCAAAGGGAGTATGCGTCCTTGTAGACATGCACAGGAAACAAAGCATTGTCAGTGCTATTAAAACACTGTGATAGATGAGGTGAAGCTTGACAGCACATAATATCATTGTCAATACCTCAAGAGCTTGATCTGGCTTTGTGTGCCAGAGGGTGTCTTGTAGCTCCAAAACAAGGCTTTTAAAGAGTAGCATCACTGAGCTGTCGAGCAGTGAATGAGCTTGCAATGAGCGTGCCCATTTAAACGCCAGGAAGAGGAGAACACTGCATTATTCACCAGAGCATGAGAAGGTAGAACCTAATAGTTTGGCAGGAAACCCTGAATACAGGCCACACAGGTTTGGATGGGATTGAAGCCGGTACATGAACAACCAGGCAGAATAATGGACCTCTTTTGTGAAGGTTGACCCTGTATTTTTCACGGTCTACTGTACTTTTTATCCCTATCTCTTTTCCTAGAACTTTGGGTTTTCCAGTGCTTTCTGTAGAGGTGCTTTCAGGGAGGCTTGCCTTAGGACTCGTATTCTGGTCTGGAGCAATAAGAAAGAAAGCCCTTTTGCCCATTGCACGTGATTCCACATAAGTCTTAAATAATCCATCTTAAGACATCCATCTTGTTAACAGCGAATAATCTAATGTGGATGCAAAAAAGTGAAATCTCATATTGATACCATTTATCTTTGAATGACAGGGAGAGGTATAGCCAGGTTTGCCCATTTATACCAGTTTGCTTTATAGATAGCTCAGACTTTACTGTCCTTAGACTTGATAAAAATTGTGGATAGCCAGTTAGCTGGCGATCCAGTCACTGTGACAGAAGGTGACGACTGCCTCAGAGTGATGAGCAAACATGTCTAATGTCGTGTTTACGTCTATCATGTTATTAATAATTATATTAATGCATGGAATTGAAAAACTGGGAGTCATGGTCTTGATTTTCTTTCTTTCTCTCCATCTAAACTCCAGATTCTAGATTTAGCAGAAGCAGCAGCTGGCCCTCGCCCCAACTCCATCTCCTTCCAGCGTCCGGGCATGATATATCACTTTAAGGTCTTACTAAATATAGCTCACCTGCAGTGGCCGTTCTTGTTGCTGTGTCTTTTCTCCTCCTGTATCACACCTTTTGGTGTTTCTGTTTCTCTTGAGTCCCTGGAGAAGAAAATGAGGACGGGAACAGGGTTGTCAGCTCATTTGTCAGGGAAGAAGCAGCGTGCTGCTGATTATCTAGGACAATTTTTCAGGATTTCAACATCAGGGTGGGCGAACGTGCTGCACATGCCTGGCCTCCAGGAGGTGCTGTATATGCTGTACAGAACAGGCACTGAAGGTGGGTATTGTGGTAAAGAGAGCCAACAAGATATTCATTTTACTCACATTTTAATCAAGCACTCAATATGTTTCAATCAGTATAACCCATGAATTATAGACAAAGGCCAGGAAAATCAAACCAACCTTCCAAATCTGTGAAAATATCTTTATGTTAAGGAACATAAGACCTAAGACTAAACCTTCCAGAGTCAGACTAGAACATTAACGATCTGCTATACAAAAAATGCACAGGTAAATTTAAGTTTTCAACATGCAACATGCAAATCATGCAAATCACACTATTCATACATGCAAATCACACTATTCAAAGACATTCAATATCAAACTACTCAAATGCAGAATATTTCATAACAGCAATCCATTCATAACTCTATTTTTATCTGGTATAAATTCAAATTACTTAGTATAATAAAAATTGAAAAGCTTTGGAAATGACTCTCATGGAGAGTGGGAACCAAATTCTCTCCCATGACAGAATTAAAATCACTCGCAAGATGTTTTGAGATCAGTTTAAAGCTATAATTCCTGTACAAAATTAATTTCTTTGATATACACTATTTATCTTCTAACATGACTTATTACATTAGCCTGTATTGTGCCCTCTCCAGGTGACTTCAATACAACAAATTTGCATTAAATATCTGTGGAATAAATGACATTAAGAAGGCGAAAAACTTTTGCAATTACATTTGACAGTTTGGTGAATGATAATTAAATCATTAATGTTTAGAAAATGCAGATGGCCCCGCGTCGAAGCTGCTTTCTTGCTGTCGTCCTCTACTCACTGCACATTCAGACAGGTGCGTTTTGAGATATGCAGGAGACAACTCAACCCACACACACACACACACACACACACTCCTGTCACTGCTGTGATGGGTATTGTGCTTTGTGGAGTGGAAAAAACAGAGTGAGGAAAGTGAATAGTGGGGACAATATTCTCAGTAGAGGGTCTGCAGGATCCAGCGAAATGATGTGTCATCATCAAAATGACACAATAGCCTAAAAAAATGCCACCGGGTTCTGCGATGCCACCTGTCCTGCCCTGGAGCCTCCCGGTAGCAGATGTGTAGAAGACATGGAGCACGACTGAATCCTCCAGTTCCTCCTGCGTGACAAGACGTTAATGAAGCCAGCCCGATTCGAAGCTCCTTCTCCCACTAAACTCATTATAAGGCCTGTCAAATCTTATGAGTCTACAATTTGCTGAGAAGAAAATTAACTCCCCAGGTACCCAGGTCAAAGCTCACAGATGACGCTTTAATAAACTATAATTACGGTGACCCGATATTCCATGTTTCCAAAGTGGGTATCGCACAAATATATTTTGATTAGACTACGCAGCTTGCATTTGACACTTTTCTTTTTACATATATGAGACAGTATACAAACCCTTTCTTTAGCTGCAGCAGAAGACTACTGCTACAGATGTTCTCAAAAGAACTTGACTCTCAAAAGAACTCCCTCACGAAGCCGGTTAAGAAGATGCCGAGAGTGTGCAAAGATTAATCAGGAATACTGTTAAGAATTTAAAATGAGAAAGTTTTTTGTTTTTTTTTAAGTTTTTTCACACAAGGTTTATTTTAAACAGTACAAATGCAGAAAACCTTTCTATGAGCAAGTGTGCAATTAAACAATTATTATGTGTTCCCCAGATATTTGGAAGAACAATTCAGATGTTTACCAGTGCACCTTAGATGAACCTGACCTTCAGTTTTACCAGAATGCAGTGCTGTTAAGATCACACCACTCTGAACCTGAAAGACGTTCCACAGCCTGGAAATGCATTTAATCTAAATCCACTTACATACTGAGACCTGAAAGATATTCACACTCTCTATTTTCTCTCTCTCTGTCACACATAGACAGTAAACAGGAAATTGTCTTTAAGATGAATGTGTTCATGGCAGTCAAATGTATTTTTGATGGGTACAGGTCAGAGGTCGGATAAGCCTGCTATTCTAACAGTGATCCGTCTGCACCGTGATATCAGGGCAAGGGTTCAGATGTGATCAAGAGTAATGGCTCAGTACTGTGGACAACACAGAAAAAGACCAGACAGAGCCATAACCGAGAGCCTGATAAAAGGTTTCCTTCCTTTCAGCACCTGAAAATGATCTTCATATAACATAGACAAATACCCAAGCCAGGCGAGAGAAGCATCAGTTTATTACAACTCTGTCGTAAAGCCCAGTCATGATACCCAAAGCCAGTGTGAAATATAGGTAAACACTTTTATGCAAGGTAAAGCAATACTAAAAGAAAGATGATTTCATTACTTTGATATGTAAGGATTAAAACATTACAGGGTTTGCTGTTATAAGACAATGGGGTGGTGTGATGTGGACTGAAATGAGGTTCACTATTTCCCAAACTGTTTTATTCCTCTTATACCACAGCAATTTGCCAGCTATTACAATATATAATTTCTGAATCAATGACACATCATACTTTTAACCATTTATTGTTACAGTTTATGCCATGGAATGTCTGTGAGACATTATAGCAGCTATAAACATTCGTTCCCTCACCAGCCTCTCTTTACTCCCTCTCTTGAAGTTAAAACAAAAATGCAGCTACTGAGATCCTGCATGTTACTGAGAATCCAGAAAGCACAAAGTCCTCTGTCCTATGTATCCTGTGGTGGAAAACCACAGAAAGACAAGGGATACTCCTTCCATAAATGTGAAAAAAAAATCTTCTAACATAAAACTTCACCATAATGATTATACATTTTTCATTGGTAAAAAACAAGTTTTTAAAAATCCATTTATTATTAGTCTTCAGTTACTTAGATACTCAGGATTATTAGTCTGTAGACCATCTACCATAAAAGTCCAAGTGAATGAGGTGTTACTATAGGAACAACAATGCAATCTATACATCCAATATTCTTCACATATGAGGCACTGAACCAAACCAAATCTCCTTTCAACACTAAATTATTAAACACTACACGTGTAGATCCATAACTACTAAATGAACAGTATTTCTCAACAGCAAAGTGACTCCAACGAAACGATGACCCTAAACAGCCACCATAACATAACACAACACTGTGCCCAGTGTTCTCCTTAGATTACACACACCAGGAAGAGAAGATAACTCAGCTCTTTAGCTGGAACTTCTCAAGTCCTCAAAATGTCACAAGAAAAGAAATAATATAACCATCACCTGCACTTATTTTTAACAGTTCTGCTATGTGTTGCAGTGTTCTTCACTGGATGCAGGTGTAGTTCCTCCAGCTGAGCCTCTATAGTGCTGCAGAATCTACTATGATAAGGGTTTTTGTCACTGGGAGCCAGACTGCACTCCTCCTGACCTCCATTAATGTCTAAAGCACCTTTCGAACCTGGAGAAAGAAATCCATAAACCTCTCTAAGGCTAATGGCAAGTCATAGGCAGCCATTATGTCCATCTGAATCTACATTATCTCGAAAAGCTATTGGAATGGTAACTTTCCAAAGGTGGTGCAATATTGGAGGACTTGGAGATGAGATGGATGAAAATGCTCAATACGTTCTGTGAACATATTCACAAATAAAGCAATATAATCAGATAACCTGAAATAAATCACTTCATAATATGACTATTATGCTTTTCAGTTATCCATAAAACTGAATGAATAAATTTCATCTTTACTGTGAATAGCAAAAGGTTCAAAATTATGCCATAAGTTCAGTAGCTTTGTCTTATTTGTCTTATTATTAACATAGACATGAGGAATAATGCTCAGAATGGCAGTCATATGTGATGGACTATGAAAACCTGTTGATGTGACTGAATTCTGGCAAACATCCAAAGATGACAAAAAAAATTGGGTTTTGACCCTATAACATTATTTGACACTTCTATATTACAAAACCATAAATGAATTGTAACAGCTTAACACTTAAAACAATGTGGAATGTTTTTATTTACTTTCTAATCTTGGAAAGGCTATCTTTACTGCAAAGATGGGTAAAAAGCCAGTAATATCCTCGCACAGTGAATGTCACGCTTTGATCAAGTTGTTGGATAGCTACTAGCTGTAGCGAAATGGACAATTCAGTTTGTGATCAGACACTGGCTGTTAGAAAGGTCTGTCATGCACCTGTGCCATTACAGTATCATCAAAACAGATAAAAGCTCGTACACACTTTGTACAGATGAAAGTTGACAAAGTTTTAAAATGTATTAATAACCTAATAATACTGGAAAACTGCTACTAATTTACCATATAAATATTCAGTGGAATTCCTGGGGGTAAGAATTTTAAAATGCTTTAACTTTACTTCTGGTTGAGATACATGCTAAAGAGAAACATACTGCGTTTCAGTTCAGGCAATGTGAAAGGTTTTCCCAGCCTGACAATACAGGATTCTTTTTATGCAGGTGAAAGTGTAATTTGCCACTAGACTGCCAGCATGATGATAATTTGGTTGGCTGTAAGCATTTGTTCCTGTTTGAGCTAAGTTGCTATTTTTGTGGTCAGAAATTAAAGCATCTGTGCTTACGTGGGTGAAATGGCAGAATATATTCAATCCAACTTCAGTCCAAAATTGATTTTGTGATTCTATCTGCCAAAACCACTCTTAGTGCAGATGCGAGAGTAGAGTGATGTTTTCCTGAAATTCACTGAAGCCTTAAGAGTCCTGTTTCATTTCCTTCAACCTGATTTTCACCTAAATAGAACTGACTTGATTTCATTTGTAACAAGTAAAAAGAAAGACAGCACACAGTTGAGGCATGATTAGGCATGGAACAACATGTAAGTTACAAAATCAGTAAAATGTCTAATGTCTGTACCATAATTTTTACACTTGATACATCTACTGACACTATAGAGATAAGGACTTTGCCTATACTATGTGCTAGAGGCTCATATATCATATTTGTTGTAAGTTGTGTGAGTCAGCCATTTTTATTTTTGTTCCATGAAAATATTATTGTGAAACCTAGATGTGAAATCTGATTGTACCTTACTACATCTCTTGATAATATTTTCTTTCTAACTTCATGCTTTTTAAAATTGCATTGCTCAGAGGATATAATATTGAGCTCTTATGCCTTATCTCGAACATACGTATGGCCCATATTTTTTTTTGGTGCTAATGATAACTGGAACACATACAGTACGTCTGATATATGAGAGAGTAATGAAGTGAGGTACAGATGTGAAAAATGAGGTATGTATGGAACCATATGTATGATACCGCACTGGAACATAGCTGTAAGAGTTCAGTAAATGAATTCTAAGCATACTCTTCCAGGACATGATTTTCCCTGCCAGTGCAGGAATAAACAAAGATGTGAATATGTGTTGTGTTTGTGTACAGGCGCAGGCCCAAGAACAGCACCACCTGCTTCCTGTAACAACAAATCCGAATCCAAAAGATGCACTCATGAAACAACACGATCAACAGAAACCAGAAAAACTATGACTAAAAATAATTAGCAGATAGAAAAATGATTTAGAAAGGAAACATCAGCAGCATTAGCTTTAAAAATATTGGGCAAAACAGACACTTTCTAAAATAATGAAAAACATTATTTATATGAAAAACAGCCTCGTTTTGAAGTTTTAAAGCAAATCTACTTAAGCTGGCTGTATTATCAGGTCTGCATCTCTAGACTCTAAATCAAACTAATCATCACCAAAAGGCTGTCACCCTGGTTGAACACTGAACTTCTCTGTTATCTTCCCTCTCCAGATCTCCCTCTTTCTGCACCATGCCACATACTCACAAACATTTCAAAATACACCAACCCCAGGGAAATGATCTGGATGTCAGAGATAATAAAATCTAGAATTCAGATTATACATATTGGCCCTCTATGATGATTCTGACACTTCTGCGGATCAGTTTTTTCCTGCTCATCCATCAAAATAACTATACTCCCTCTGAGCACAGCCATTAATCACATTCCATCATTCTTCAAGAAACTCCAGGTTGTCTTTCAACTCACCTATTCAGAAAGATCTGCACTGTCTAACACAACAACACTATCTGTATCTGTATCTTTTTAATGTCCCAAATATCTGTATTTGGATTTATTATATATAACATCTTTACAGTATATATACAGTGTATATATACACTATATTACCAAAAGTATTCGGTCACCCATCCAAATGATCAGAATCAGGTGTCCTAATCACTTGGCCTGGCCACGGGTGTATAAAATCAAGCACTTAGGCATGCAGACTGTTTTTACAAACATTTGTGAAAGAATGGGCCGCTCTCAGGAGCTCAGTGAATTCCAGCGTGGAACTGTCATAGGATGCCACTTGTGCAACAAATCCAGTCGTGAAATTTCCTCGCTCCTAAATATTCCACAGTCAACTGTCAGCTTTATCATAACAAAATGGAAGAGTTTGGGAACAACAGCAACTCAGCCACGAAGTGGTAGGCCACGTAAACTGACGGAGAGGGGTCAGCGGATGCTGAAGCGCATAGTGCAAAGAGGTCATCGACTTTCTTCACAGTCAGTTGCTACAGAGCTCCAAACTTCATGTGACCTTCAGATTAGCCCAAGTACAGTATGCAGAGAGCTTCATGGAATGGGTTTCCATGGCCGAGCAGCTGCATCCAAGCCACACATCACCAAGTGCAATGCAAAGCGTCGGATGCAGTGGTGTAAAGCACGCCGCCACTGGACTCTAGAGCAGTGGAGACGCGTTCTCTGGAGTGATGAATCACGCTTTTCCATCTGGCAATCTGATGGACGAGTCTGGGTTTGGAGGTTGCCAGGAGAACGGTACATTTCAGACTGCGTTGTGCCGAGTGTGAAATTTGGTGGAGGAGGAATGATGGTGTGGGGTTGTTTTTCAGGAGTTGGGCTTGGCCCCTTAGTTCCAGTGAAAGGAACTTTGAATGCTTCAGTATACCAAAACATTTTGGACAATTCCATGCTCCCAACCTTGTGGGAACAGTTTGGAGCGGGCCCCTTCCTCTTCCAACATGACTGTGCACCAGTGCACAAAGCAAGGTCCATAAAGACATGGATGACAGAGTCTGGTGTGGATGAACTTGACTGGCCTGCACAGAGTCCTGACCTGAACCCGATAGAACACCTTTGGGATGAATTAGAGCGGAGACTGAGAGCCAGGCCTTCTCGACCAACATCAGTGTGTGACCTCACCAATGCGCTTTTGGAAGAATGGTCAAAAATTCCTATAAACACACTCCTCAACCTTGTGGACAGCCTTCCCAGAAGAGTTGAAGCTGTAATAGCTGCAAAAGGTGGACCAACATCATATTGAACCCTATGGGTTAGGAATGGGATGGCACTTAAGTTCATATGTGAGTCAAGGCAGGTGACCGAATACTTTTGGTAATATAGTGTATATATATATATATGTATGTATAAATATTGTGTGGATTATAGTTTTGGTAGTTCCTCAGCCTACATCACCTGAGTTCATAGTTGGTCTAATTGGTAGACTCGTACATGGTCACATTCCTACTCCATGCACATGTCAAGAGAATGATTGAAATACTATAGATGTGTTTGAAAATCAGCAAGACAACATATTCCTGAACAACACAAACAACACAAGAAAACATCCCACAACACATGATTTTCTTTATCCTCACAAATGTCTACTTAATATCTATGGTGGTACAGCACAAGTGTTATTTGTTATACAAGCAGGATTGCTGGGGTAGATGGAACTATCACAGTGAGACATACTGACACTAATGGTTTGTGTCTGCCAGACTATGATGACTGAGTTTGGAAAGAATATTACAAGCCCCAGGGCAAGATATGTCCATCCTTAAATGACTGTTTAAGTGAATAAATCTGAAATGAAATTTAGTGGATGAGTGCCTTTGTCACATATTAAATAAGTGGAACACAATGGCTGGATAATAGTTATTACAAAATATGCAATAAGCATATACTCAAGGTCAGAGTTGTGGTGGGTCCAGAGCCAGAGCTCACTCATTCACACTTAGGGGCAATTTTTAATTGATTCATTTATTCAGTTGAAAAAGATCAAACAAGGTTTTTCCAATCTTTAACTGTCTAGTTTCGGTGAGCCTGTGTCCACAGTTGCCTCTTGGCTGACAGGAATGGCATCCAATGAAGTCTTCTGCTGTTGTAGCCCATTTACCTCAATGTTTGAAGTGTTGTGTGTTCTGTGATGCTTTTCTGCTTGTTGTAAAGAGATTTTATTTGAGTTACTGTAGCCTTCCTATCAGCTTGAACCAGTCTGGCCATTCTCCTCTGACCTTTCTCATCAACAAGGCATTTCTGCCTTCAAAACTGCCGCTCACTGGATGTAATTTTGTTTTTCACACCATTGTGTGTAAACTTTAGACACTGTTCTTCATGAAAACCAGGAGATCAGTTTCTGAAATACTCAAACCAACTCATTTGGCACCAACAACCATGCCATGGTCATTGAGATAACAGTTTTCCTTATTTTTGATGTGTGATGTGAATGGTAATTGAAGCTCTGGATTTCTGTCTGCATGATTTTATGCTGCCACATGATTGGCTGATCATGAATGAAGAGGTATACAGGTATTCCTATTAAAGTGGACAGTGAGTGTAAATGTGCAATGTCCATAATGTTCATAATGTATGAAAAAAAAAAAAACTAATTCAAGAATTTCTATTGGGGATGATTATCTTCTGAGAGCTTGAGTATTTCAATATGGCCTCACTTCTGGAGAGCATTACGCTAAGGCCACTATAATAATGGAAGAGCCTAACGTTGCATAAAAAAAAAGATGTTTTTTTCCTCAAGTGCATCCTACCTGCATTGGCATGAGTGAACAAGGTGAGTGTCTGTGGCTGTGGCTCTGTGTCAGAATAATGACAGCACACGAAGAGTACAGGACTTATCCATCTGAGTCTTATTCTCTCCCTAATGAGATGAAGATCAGAGATGATAGGGTTCACAACACAAACAGCTGGCAGTGTATCTGCATACAGTCACATCAATTTGCATATATCCCATGCATGAAATGAAACCTTAGCTGATAAGCAAAAGGAATCATAATTAGAAAAAGAGAAGCCTGCAGGTTTGAGTAGCTCAGAGATGGGAGCCGAATCTAATTCTGATGGAATAGCATTTGCAAGAAAAATCAATCCAAATCCCAGTTTAATATGCATAATGTTTGCAAAAAATAAATGCAATAAAAATGCTGCTTTCTTGTTGTTAATTACATTTACACAAAAAACAGCAACAAGGCAATTGTGCTCAGAAGTAGTATTTTATTTGGCAGAGAGGCGATCAACAATATCCATTGCACAGGATAAGTGGCGTCTGTAATGAAGCTGTG